>NC_138544.1:54617001-55217001 GCF_964234715.1 Podarcis melisellensis
ATGGCATTTGGCTAAGGCAGCCTCCTCACCAACACTATTTTCATTTCATTATTGTTACATAGATATCCCACCTTTCCTGCGGGGAGTTGATGGTTCTCCTCTCCCTTTCCATGTTATCCTCACAACCACCTTATGAGGTCAGTTAGGCTGAGAATTGGTGACTAGCCCAAGGTCACCCAGTGAGCATCATGGCCAAGTGGAGATTTAGACCACATCCTAATCCAGCACTCCTACCACTGTGCTACACTGCTTCCCAGTTATCACCAGCTCCTCCTGCTCCTCTTTTTCCATATCATTGCTACCACCTGCTTGTTTGCCAGGCAGAGAGCCAATGAGCAAGAAGGCAAAGGCATCTTCCACTCCTCCTCACAACCACCTTCTTCTTTGGAGATCCCTCATAGCCGAGTAAGATTGTCTTCCATAAACACAGTCTTAACAGTGAGTCCGTAAGTGACTGTGGAGGACAATTCTGGATCCACAGGTCCTTCCACAGTGGGGACATTGGTTCCCCGGCAGGAGTTGATCACGGTGTCGATTTGCCAAGCATGCCTTCCTTTTAGCTCGTTTCTCCCTTGCGTCCTGAGTTCGAGTGTCTTCAAAGCCCATGACACCTTTGGTCAAGGCTGTTCTCCAACTGGAGCGCTCACAGGCCAGTGTTTGCCAGTGTTTGTCTGTGTTTATAATACATTTTTGGAAATTTGCCTTGAGACAGTCTTTAAACCTCTTTTGTTAACCACCAGCATTATGCTTTCCATTTTTAAGTTCGGAATAGAGTACAGTGGTGCCCCACAAGACGAACGCCTCGCAAGACGAAAAACCCGCTAGACGAAAGGGTTTTCCGTTTTGGAGGTGCTTCGCAAAATGAATTTCCCTATGGGCTTCCTTCGCAAGACGAAAGCCCATAGGGAAATCTCCAGGGACAGCGGGGAAGTGCAGCGCGTCTTCCCCACTGTCCTCGGACCTCCTCCGAAGCCTGGCGATGGGGCGGAGAGCCCTCCTCCCCCCGCCAGGCTTCGGAGGGCTTCTCCGAAGCCTGGCGATGGGGCGGAGAGCCCTCCTCCCCCCGCCAGGCTTCGGAGGGCTCCTCTGAAGGCTGGCGATGGGAGGAGGGCTTTCCTCCCCACCGCCAACATTCAGAATGCTGTTCTGAATGTTGGCGGTGGGGAGGAAAAACCCTCCTCCCACCGCAAGCCCCGGGAACAGAGGAGAAGCGCTGCGCGCCTTCCCCTCTGTTCCCGTACCTGTGCTGAAGGCTTGCGGTGGGGAGAAAAGCCCTTCTCCGCACCGCCAGCCTGGCAAGTGGTCTCCATAGGAACGCATTAATTGATTTTTAATGCATTCCTATGAGAAACCATGCTTCGCAAGACGAAAAACTCGCAAGACGAAAAAACTTGCGGAACGAATTAATTTCGTCTTGCGAGGCACCACTGTAGTTGCTTTGGAAGACGATTATCAGGCATCCGCACAACATGACCAGTCCAACAAAGTTGATGATGAAGAATTATTGCTTCGACACTGGTGATCTTTGCTTCATCCAGTACACTGATATTAGTTTGCCTGCCTTCCCAAGTGATGTGTAAGATTTTTTGGAGACACCCCATTGATGGAAACTTTCAAGGAGCTGGAGATGGCGTTTATAAGTGGTCCATGTTTCACAAGCATATAGTAAGGTTGGTAGTACAATAGCTTTGTAAACAAGTTTCCCTGTGAATGTGCTGGTCCTCAAACTCTCTGCACTTCAATCGGGAGAAAGCCGCACTCACAGAGCTCAGGTGATGATGGATTTCGGCATCAGTGTTGACCCTTGTGGAAAAATAACTGCCTAGGTAGGAGAAGTGATTGACATTTTTCAACGTTACACCATTGAGTTGCATTTG
Source organism: Podarcis melisellensis (assembly GCF_964234715.1). Lineage (NCBI taxonomy): Eukaryota > Metazoa > Chordata > Lepidosauria > Squamata > Lacertidae > Podarcis > Podarcis melisellensis. The sequence continues at coordinate 54,618,879 of NC_138544.1, forward strand.
TGGCGCTGCAGAGGGGTTATTTTGTACTTGTTGGTGCAGCACTTTGGTTTTTTGGATGTTGAGCGACAGGCCAAGCTTTTTGTAAGCTTCTGTGAAGATAGGGTGGTTTGGAGGTCATCCTCTGAGCGTGCACACACTACGTTGTCATGGTGGATGAACAAGCAGACTGCAAACTCATACAGATAATCAACTGAGGCTGCATCTGCACAATGCATTTAAAGCATTATGGTACCACTTTAAACAGTCATGGTTCCCCCAAGAATCCTGAGAACTGCAGTTTGTTAAAGGTCCTGAGGGTTGTTAGAAGATCCTTGTTACCCTCACAGAACTACAATTCCCACAGTTCCCTGGGAAGCGGGATAGACTGGTAAACCATTCTGGAAAGTGTAGCTTTGCCGTAAAAGGTATCGTGTGTATCATTGTCAACTTGCAGTTCTACTTCTTTGGGGTTTATTCTCTCTCCCCCCCATCCCCGATTTCCTCCTCCTGAATGTTTAAAGGTCAGAAGCGAGTTGTGCCACTCCTGATGCCCTCCAAGAGGGTTGGTAGTGGGCGTGAAGGTTACAAATCATTGCCAACTGCATGACAAGAACACCTGTTTGGAACAGCACACAGTACTGCCAGCATGACAAATGACATTCCTTTGTTCTTCCCTCTGTTTGGAATACTTTGAGTATTCAAACAGTTGGTTACTTCAGAGATGAATGCGCTGCATTCTAAATCAAGGCTTGGTCTACACATCCCCAAAAGATCATGTGGTACCGTCATCCTGGAACAGGACCATTTGAAGCTTCTTGGCAGATCACATCCCTGAATGCTTTCCTACAGAAAATGCCCCTGCATGTGGAAAAATACGTTCTTCTAAGATACATGCCCTGCAAACATGGCTCAACTGCACTAGTGGTGCCAAAATCCCTTCCCTTCCACATCACTGGATTCCTGTATGTTTTTCTTTCAGAGTTCTACTGTAGCTTGTACACCTAGAAATATACTTTGCCTGTTTTGTGACTCCCCGATTATTTTTCCTGGTGCTTTCCCTTCTCCACCGAGGCTAAACACTTTACTGCAAGAACCAACAAAACCATATCAATTTATCATGCAAAACTGAACTGGGAGAAAAATAGTTTGCAACTTTTTTCCTATGGATGTCTTGCTTTCTACAAGCTTGCAGTTAATATATATATATTATTATGGTTTGGAATTGGATGGCACCTCAGCTGTGGATCTTTTTCCACTTGGAGGTCTAAGTGACCACAACATTGGTGGAGTTTTGCTACAAACTTGTCCAAAAAGCTGTTCTCTGACTTCCTCTGCTAGGTCTGCTTCATCATACATAGGTCTTCAATTGACGACTCATACTCTGAACCGATTCCAGTGTCTGCTAATGTGGTGCACATAGGGCCACAGGTGGAGCTGTGGTCTTGGGCTTGCCAATCGGAAGATTGACAGTTCAAATCCGCTCAAAGGGATGAGCTTCCGTTGCTCTGTCCAAGCTTCTGCCAACCTAGCAGTTCTAAAGCATACCAGTGCAAGTAGATAAATAGATGCCGCTGTGGTGGGAAGGTAAATGGCATTTCCGTGTGTTCTGGCACTCGTCCCGGTGTCCCGTTACACCAGTAGCATTTTAGTCATGCTGACCACATGACCTGGAAAGCTGTCTGTGGACGAACACCGGCTCCCTCGACCTGAAGCGAGATGAGTGCCATACCCCATAGTCGCCTTTGACTGGACTTAACCGTCCAGGGGTCCTTTACCTTTACCTAATGTGGTACCCATTGTCACAGTGGTGGTCTGTGATATCCTACAATGAACAGGAGTGCTAGCAGCATGACAATAAGGACTACATTGCTAGTTGACTCCCCTGTGAGAGTTATGGTGTCCAAGACAATGGTTTGCTCCGAATAACCCAGTTTGCAAATTTGTGATAGCAGATAGAATACTCCTGGCGTGTCTCTGCATAGTTTTTGCTCCTGCACTCCTTTAAGGTGGTTCTGCAGCAGGTTCTACAGTTCCCTTTGGCAGTCCATAGCTGGGCCCAAGGATACTGGTTTGCAGAATGATGGTGCTGCTGGAAAGTTGCCTGTTAACTTCCCATATGTAATCCAACTAGCACATGACGATGACAGCTCCTCCTTTGTAAATCTCTTTGACTGTGATGTCAAAACTGTTTCTGGAGGTAGATGGCATTATGTTCTGCCTGGTTAAGATTATAAAAGCAAGCAATGCTGTTTGTTGACAATGATCTCGGCACAAGGACAGAAGCACTCTAGGCAAAAGTCCAATCTTGTACAGCAGCCATCAGGAGGGATCCATGCAGAATTTATCTCTTGGAAGCACTGTGAAGAATGCTATTGAGTGTTGTTGCACTCTTTAATCGGGTGGTGGGTCATAAACTAAGTTTTGGATGATAAACGATAGGGAAAATCTTCCAGGTTGCCAGAAACCACATCATATTTGTGAAATTCTGGTGGATCAAATAGAGAACTGAGGTCTTGCCAGGTTTATGGTGCTTTATAAACTGGGCAAAGCACTGGTGCAATTGAAGAGGAGAAAGGTATCATGTTTCCCCCAACAGCAGACTTGGGTGGCATGAGGAGAGTTTTAATTGCGTGGCTATTCCCTCCCTCCCCACAGGTGGAATAAATAAAGACACCAGACACAAGTAGCTGAGCGTTTGATTTAAAGGAATGGCATCAAAACATTACATGTTTTAAAAGTACTCTGACTTCTGTAAGCTATTGAAACACATTTTCAGCATTTGAAACTGGCAGGAGTCACGCCCACCTTCCCCATTTTTCCAGTTTGTGATAGCCTCACAACCTGTGCCAGGGGTCAGCAAACTTTTTCAGCAGGGGGCCGGTCCACTGTCCCTCAGACCTTGTGGGGGGCCAGACTATATTGGGGGGGGGGATGAATGAATTCCTATGCCCCACAAATAACCCAGATATGCATTTTAAATAAAAGGGCACATTCTACTCATGTAAAAACACGCTGATTCCCGGACCGTCCACAGGCCGGATTTAGAAGGCAATTGGGCCGGATCCGGCCCCCGGGCCTTAGTTTGCCTACCCATGACCTATGCAAACACTTTTTCCAGATTTCTAAGCTGAGCAATACGAAACCAGGTTACATGGCCACTGTTTTTGACTTGAGCTTCACATCTTTGCTAAAATAACCACGCTCGTTACGCCAGTCCTGTCAGCCCTTTACTGCACTTTCTCACAGCTGCTGAGATCTATCCTAAATGAAAGGCAGGATATTTTATTTCTCTCTCGGCTGAAGGGAAACTTCATTGCCAGCGGAAACACCCCAACCTTTCCAGACTACAGACTACTTCTGCCATTAACACCCCTATTTCTGCTGAGGCTTTTGAAAGTTACTGTCAGATGTGGGAAAATATTTAAGGTCGGCGATAGTGCTGAAGGGACCTGCCGCAATCCCTTGTAGACCTATACTTGTGTGTTGTGGGTTAGTGGTTTTCATTAAACTATCATGCTTTTGGGGGTGCTACAATGTTTTAAAGGGGTTCCTAGGATATACAGTAACTCAGTAACTCATCCAGGCTTCCCTTTGTGCCACATTCCTAGGCACAGGTCTGGGATTTAAAGCCCTGTGTCTGAGTGGTTCGCTTTGTTTTTGTCTCAGTCCTTTTCCCGAGAAAAGTTGCATTTTATTGCTGAATCACAGCAAATGGCAGCTGAGTTTTCTGCAGATTGCCATTTGCTCCAATTCAGCAGTAAAATGTGGTTTTCCCAGAGAGAGCACCGGGACCAAAAAAAACCACATGCTTGGACATGGGGCTTTAAATCCAGGACCTGTGCATGGAAATCACGGTGCTACAGGAAATCTTAATGAGCCTTATGTAGCAAAGTATCTGCATCGCATGCAAAGGTCCTGGGTTCAGTCCTCTGCAGATAGGTCCAGTATATCTGAAGGAGTGTCTCCACCCCCATTGTTGTGCCCAGACACTGAGGTCCATCTCTGAGGGCTTTCTGGAGGTTCCCTCCCTGCGAGAAGCCAAGTTACAGGGAACCAGGCAGAGGGCCTTCTCGGTGGTGGCACCCACCCTGTGGAACACCCTCCCACCAGATGTCAAAGAGAACAACAACTACCAGACTTTTAGAAGACATCTGAAGGCAACCCTGTTTAGGGAAGCTCTTAATGTTTAACAGACTACTGTATTTAATACTTTGTTGGAAGTTGCCCAGTGTGGCTGGGGAAACCCAGCCAGATTGGGCGGGGTATAATTATTATTATTATTTATTATTATTATTATTATTATTAGGCTGGGAATCTCCCCTGTCTGAAACCTTGGAGAGGTGCTGCCAGTCAGTTTAGACAATACTGAGCTAGATATGCTGATGCTCTAACTCAATATAAGACAACTTTTGATGTTCCCAGGCATTCCTTTATGTAGAATGACACAAAGGATCCCCGCAGTACAGTCCTCTGACTGGCAGCACCCCTCCAAAGTCAGTAGTCTTCCTCATCCTGGCTACCCAAAGCTCTCCAACTGCAAATGGAAAGTACTCGACAATAAGGTACAAAGCATGCACACGGCCCCTAGGCTAATTTGCCACAGGTATCCTTGCTAAAACTCAGCTCTCTGGATCTCTTAGGAGCAAACTTCACATGCCATTGTGCAGACTTTTTTAAAAAGTATGTCCTTAAACTGGACAGTTATACGTCTAAGAGAAAAGAAGCTGTGGGCTCTGATCTGAAACATGCTCCAAATCCAGTGTGATGGCCTGGGATTCGGACTCGGAGGCTGAACCTGAGGGATCCCAGTCTGCACAGGATTCCCCACCTCCAGAACCAACTGAGCCGGGGCTGGGGCCTGAGCCTGAAGGGTCCTCACCTGTGCTGGATCCTCAGGTGCAGGCACCAGCTGAGTCTGCTCTGGCCCCTGAAGGGATGGAGCACCCATTGCCTGCAGGTGCTCCACTCTCAGCCCCGTCAGGGGAAGCTGAGGTTGCCTCTGGGTCCGGTAACCCTCCAGCCTCTCCTGAGATGCAGAGGCTCAGGGCAGAGAGGCGGAGGGAACTAAGTTCCCGCAGGAGGAGTGCTCACCTCCAGGCCAGGAGAGGCGAGTCACCTGAGGATCGGGGCCGCCCTATGCCTCGGGGCAGATAAAAGCCAGCCAGCCCCAGTCCCAAGTTGCGGGAGCAACACTGTTGGATGCCAGTTCCAGCTTGAACCCTGTCCTGCTTTCCTGCCGGAGCTCCTGACCTCACCCGACTCCCTGCCCTGTACCCAGCTTCAGCTTTTACGGACTGCCTCCATATTGCGCCTTCAACCTCGGACTGGACTTGGACCTCACCACTCGGTTAACCCATGGGACCAGCACATCCAGACTTGGTCTCTCAAGCAGTTCCTGCTGAAAATCCACAGCCATGCATTTGAAACACCTGATTTCCACACACACAGACCCAAATCCTGGGGACCATAGGTTGTTAAGGGTTCTAGGGACTGTAGGTTATTAAGGGTTCTGTGAATTATAGCTCTGTGAGAGATAAAAACTATAGCTCCCATTATTCATAGAATCATAGAGTTGGAAGAGACCACCAGGGCCATCGAGTCCAACCCCCTGCCTAGCAGGAAACACCATCAGAGCACTCCTGACATATGGTTGTCAAGCCTCTGCTTAAAGACCTCCAAAGAAGGAGACTCCACCACACTCCTTGGCAGCAAATTCCACTGTCGAACAGTTCTTACTGTCAGGAAGTTCTTCCTAATGCTTAGGTGGAATCTTCTTTCTTGTAGTTTGGATCCATTGCTCCGTGTCCGCTTCTCTGGAGCAGCAGAAAACAACCTTTCTCCCTCCTCTATGTGACATCCTTTTATATATTTGAATATGGCTATCATATCACCCCTTAACCTCCTCTTCTCCAGGCTAAACATGCCCAGCTCCCTTAGCCATTCCTCATAAGGCATCGTTTATTCTTTTGGGTGCATGTTGTAGATGTGACCAAAGGACACACTGTCCTTTTCAGAGGACCCTGGAGGATCTAGATGTGTTTTCTGAGGTGAGGCATAAGACAGTTGAGGCCTCCTGTACTGTTTTTCAGCTCAGGCTGAGTGCACTTAGTGAGGGGACGGCTTCAAGTGCTGTTGCTCTTTGGGGCTGTGTTTGTGCCTGGGGACACCTGTTGCCATGGAAGGCGAGGGAGGGCCTGCAGCTCGTGGCTCACAGGCTGCCAAACAGCTGCCGGACCATTGCAGCCCTTCTGCCACTGCCTGCCCAATACCTGATGGACATCGACAGGCTGGATTTAAGTATCGGGCATTTGCTTGCCAGCTCTCAGAGGAGCAAACCAACAGCAACTGTATGCCTTGATCCTTCAGCACCCTAATGCTTTAATCTTTGCAGATGAGCAGTAAAACCACTTCACTGCTGGAACGTCCCATTGATAGATGTACTGTGCCGGAAGGCCTTATTAAGCCATGCCCTCTCTCAATTCTAAGGTGGCTTTAGAAGGCAATGGAGTTAAGACCTGCCAAGGAAGCTGGAAAATATCTTCATGTACGCGACAACGGCGGCAAGAGTCTTAATAGAACAAGGATGGAAGAATGAAGAAATCCCGACTAAAGAACTATGGTGAGAGAAACTGATGGACTACACAGAATTGGCAAAACTGACACATAAACTACAGGACAAGGATAACTGTGACTTTAAAGATGAATGGGAACCTTTTACAAAGTACTTAAAGAGACAACAAAGTGAACTGGACTCCTTGGCAGATTTTAAATAAACACTCCTATTTATCTACTTGCACTTTGATGTGCTTTCAAATTGCTAGGTTGGCAGGAGCAGGGACCGAGCGATGGGAGCTCACCCCAATTTACCCCAAATGGAACAGGAACAAGAGAAGATGGCGTCTGCCAGCAGCAAAATGACTTTTGGATTGATTCGGCATAAACACCAGCGTGTTAGGAGATACTGCAACAACAGCGGAGAGTCATACACATAAAATCCACACAGAAACACATCATTGCTTATTTCAACTCGCTTGTGGAAACAACTCAGAGGCCATGAAAGAAGGAAGGTTAACAACAGGAAGAGTTAAAAGAACTGTTGGAAAGACTATTCAAGGCAGCAGAGATATGAGATGATCAGAGTCCCGTCCCCCAAACCTGAAGCATGGGAAGTCCCAACAAAAAAATTATAATTTAGGCAGAATATTTGGACTATTTGATATGTACTTGTATAATTTGGAACATTCAATGTGATTCGATTGGATTGTTAAAATGGGAAACTTAATAAAAATGAATTAAAAATAAAAAACAACAATAAATGGAACTGGGACATGCCATTAGCCCAAGCCATTGTGAAACACAGCTACTCACCTTTGACTGTGACCAGCACAGAGCTGTATGTTTGCCCTGCCAGGTTGGAAGCCGTGCATGTGTAGAGGCCGTTGTCAACCTGTTTGCAGAAGAGGATCTTCAGCACAAAATTCTCCTGCTCATCCTCATAGATGATGTGCCTCCGCCCTTCGAGGATGACCTCGCCATCCTTCTTCCAAACAATCTCTGGCTTGGGTTCTCCCGTCACGTAGCAGCTCATCTTGGCATGTTTCCCCTCTGTGACGGTGAAAGTACGCGTCGTCACCCCGTAGTAAGAACCACCATCGCCCCGGAAGCTCTTTGCTGTCAAACTGGCGGCCCTCTCGTAGTCAAGGGAGAGGCTCAGGCCGAGTTTCGACCGCCCTTCCATGGAGGTGTAAGCCGTGGAGATCAGAGAGTCGGCAGTGGTTAGGTCTGTCTTTCTAATTTCTTCTCGCCTTTTTTGCAAGTGTGAGAGCAAAGGGGAGGTCTTGCTGCTGTCTGTGTCTATAGCGTGCCTAGTGCCACCTGGGCTGTAAGAATCTGGCGTGTCCACCACCAACGCAGCTGCTGCGCTGGTGGCCCCAAGAGGGTTCTCTGCACGGCAAGTGTACGTCCCGCTGTCCACCAACCGAGTGCTTTGGATCTTGAGGGCATTTTTCTCCCCCTGGGTCTCAATCTGGATGCGGTTGGACTCTGACCGCCCACCCAGGTGCCTCCCGTCTTTCTCCCAGTTCACCGAAAGGGGTGGGCTACCCTGGACAATGCATTTGAACATGGCGTCTTCTCCCATGATGACTCGGATAGAAGTGGGCTTCTGGATGAAATAAGGTGCCGATTCTGTCACAGTGGTCTGCTCCCCAACTTTGATGCTAACGGCGGCAAATGCTTCCCCAATCGAGTTCTTGGCCCTGCAGATATACTGACCGCTGTCGTCCAGGCTCAAGTCATAAATGGTTAAACGATATAGGTCGCCATCTTCCACCATTTTAAATCTTCCCCCTGTCTGGATAGGAAGTTTATCCTTCTCCCAGCTGACCAGCGGGATGGGATTTCCAATGATCTGGCAACTGAGTGTGGCATCTTTCCCCATGGATACCACAAAGGCTTTAGGCCTGGTCAGGAACCTGGGGACTCCACTGTAAGAGCTGAAATCCATCTTGATGGCCTGGAAAGAAAAAAAGAGGGAGGGGAGCAACTGTAAGAGCAATGCCACGTGTGTGTTTTTAACCCTCCCTAGCATGAAAGTATCTCACAGCAGCCACAAAAAGCCTGAATTTCTGGACCATAATGTTTCCAGCTTTGAAGAACGCAGCGTCTGAGCTTCAAGTTGGTCTCTCATTACAGTGGTACCTCGGGTTAAAGACGCTTCAGGTTACAGACTCCGCTAACCTAGAAATAGTACCTCGGGTTAAGAACTTTGCTTCAGGGTGAGAACAGAAATTGTGCTCTGGTGGCGCGGCGGCAGCAGGAGGCCCCATTAGCTAAAGTGGTGCTTCAGGTTAAGAACAGTTTCAGGTTAAGAATGGACCACCAGAGCGAATTATGCTAAGTACTTAACCCAAGGTACCACTGTACAGAGAATCCTCACCTGATTGCATCAGGCAGTTAAGCCTGAACACATTCAAAGCCAGTTACAGATAGGTAGCCGTGTTGGTCTGCCATAGTCAAAACAAAAAGAATTCCTTCCAGGAGCCGTCAACATTCCTTCCAGAGTCGTCAACAGGCTCATCACAGCTATCTGCCAATCACCCATTCCCACCACCCTTCTGAGTAATACCCCTCCCCACCTTCTCACTATATAGAAGGGTCTGGAAACTTCTGTTTCAGTGTATCTGAAGAAGTGTGCATGCACACGAAAGCTCATACCAAGAACTGACTTAGTTGGTCTTTAAGGTGCTACTGGAAGACATTCAAAGCCAATCTGTCAAGAATCTGAGCAGAATTACAAAACTTCATTCACTTGTAGAGGATATACATATACAGTCATACCTCATGTTACGTTTGCTTCAGGTTGCGTGTTTCCAGGTTGCCTCCTGCGGCGACCCAGAAGTAACGGAACGGGTTACTTCCGGGTTTCGCCTCTCGAGCATGCACAGACGCAGGTTGCATTCTTTTCAGGTTGCGAACGGGCCTCCGGAATGGATCCCATTCGCAACCAGAGGTACCACTATTCAGTTGGATGCTAAAACATTTACCCTCTCCAAGCTAATGACCATTTCACCACAATTGGAAATAGGAAACATTCATCAATCTCATATAAGGTATACCTGAAGGAGCATTTCCACCCCCAGTGTTCAGCTCCAAGGGCGTTCCCTCACTGTGAGAAGTGAAGTTACAGTGAACTTGGCAGAGGGCCTCCTCAGGACCCACCCTGTGGGGAACGCCCTCCTCCCATCAGATGTCATACAGATAAGCAATTATATGACTTTCCAAAGACATCTGAAGAAAGCTCTATTGGAAAGTTTTTAATGTCTGATGTTTCTGTTATCATAAAGCACCAATGCAGCAGCAAGCAAAGGCTCTAGCAGCCAAGTCAGCCTGGTGTTAGCACCGGATGTTAGCTCAGTGTGTGTGTCATATGACCAGTACTGGAAGTACATGGGCGGAGTTTATTCTTACTGCTGTGGAGTGCAGACATGTTTCTCTGTACTGATATAAGAGACAGAAATAAAGGATGTAAATAGGTTTCTGTCTGCTTCTTTCCCCTCCCTGGGGGACACCAAAGGGGAGAGAGGAAGAACGGTGTGTTCCTCTCACACATCTGAGAAGAATCGCCGAGACCTCACCTGCTTATCAGCAGAGTGGCGCAGCGGGGAGGTCGACAAGGAATATCTGCCGGTGCCTACGCTGTGGCACATTCCTCTGACCCAGGCAGAATTCCAACAGTTTCATGATGTTATTTATATTCTGTTGGAAGCTGCCAGAGTGGCTGGGGCAACCCATAATAATAATAATAATAAGCAAGTGGGGGCATGCTCTGGATTACTTCTGGGGTAAATCAGTTTTTAAATAACTTTTTGTTAATACAGTTGGAAATTGACCACTGAAATGAAAATTGCAGGATAAGACATTGCAAGGCCAGCATACCGTATTTTTCGCCCTATAGGACGCACCGGCCCATAGGACACACCTAGATCTGGGGGGGGGGAAATAAAGGGGGAAAATTATTTTCCCTCCCCCCCAGGTGCGGGGCATCGCTCTGGGAGCTTGCAGGGCTGGGGGCGGTGGAAGCCTGAGCTTCCCCCGACCCCAGCGCCCAGAACAGGCTGCCGCCCCAAGCCTTGCACGCCAGGCAGGACCTCCCGCCGGGCACGCAAGGCTGGCAGACATCTGCCCGAAGCATGGGGCGTGCTCCGCAGCGCACCCCCTGCTTCGGGCTGCTGGCTGCTGCCCGCAAGCCTTGGGAACCCGGCGGGCACTCCCACCGGGCTCGCTAGGCTTGCGGATAGCTTCCTGAAGCCTGGAGAGCGAGAGGGGTCGATGCGCACTGACGCCTCTCGCTCTCCAGGCTTCAGCGAAAGCCTGCATTCGCCCCATAGGACGCACACACATTTCCCCTTCACTGTATGTTATGATGACCAGTCCTGTTATGACCAGTCCAGAGGCTGCCCACACAAGATTGCTCAAGTGTTGCCTACAGACCATCGGCTGGCGATTTCTTAAAGCGGGGTAGGCAATGGGGTGTCCTCCAAGTGCTGTGGACTGTAACTCATCCGTGACCACTGGTGATGCTGACAGGGGCTAGAAATGGGAGTGAATTTTGGTTCAGTTCACTTTTTAATATAAACATCCCAAATTCATACTTCTTGAAACTTCTTGAACCAAAACGCAGCTCTTCTTTGGAATTCACATTTCTGAATTTTGTAGCGCACTGCACCAGTTGATTAACTCAGTGGGAAACTGATATCATTGGGTCCAAATATGTGTCTCTGATTATGTTACTGAAAATCCATTCATCATTTCAACCCAGTTATATCAGTTCATGAATCACAATGCGAGATGATGCCTTTATTTAGACTATCTGGTGCTGGAGATACAAAACGCAACTACTAGCTTTTGTATCTCCGAAAGTTGGTTAAATTCTTAGCAACTGAAAAACGTAAGAGGACCCCTAATGGATCGGGCCATAAGTCCATCTAGTTCAGCGTGGTGTTTCCCACAGTGGGCAAAACCTCACAAGCAAGACATGAGAATCATGGTCCTCTCTTTTGCGTCCTAGGACCCTCGTACCTACGGGACTGCCTCTCCTGGTATGTCCCACAGAGGACCTTATGGTTTTCAAACAAAAACACCTTGGAGGTCCCAGACCACAGGGAGGTTAGGCTGGCCTCAACCAGAGCCAGGGTTTTTTTGGCTGTGGCCCCGATCTGGTGGAACGCTCTGTCACAAGAGACCAGGGCCCTGCGGGACTTGAAATCTTTCTGCAGGGCCTGCAAGACAGAGCTGTTTTACCAGGCCTTTGGCCAAGGCCCAGCCTGACCCCCTCCTTTGGTAATCCTCATAGAACTCTAGCGCAATGGTTGCCATTAATTTGATTTTGAATTGATTTTAGAATGAATTGATTTTAGAATGAATTGATTTTAGAATGCTGTGTTAGTTTTATTGTTGCTGGCCGCTCTGAGCCCGGCTTCGGCTGGGGAGGGCGGAATATAAATAAAAAATTATTATTATTATTAATAATAATAATAATAATAATAATAATAATAATTATTATTATTATTATTATTATTATTTCTGGTACAGTGGTACCTCGCAAGACGAAATTAATTCGTCCTGCGAGTTTTTTCGTCTTGCGAATTTTTTGTCTTGCGAAGCACGGATTCCCATAGGAATGCATTGAAACTCGCAAGACGTTTTTGACTTGCGAAGCAAGCCCATAGGGAAATTCGTCTTGCGAAGCAACTAAAAAAACGAAAAACTCTTTCGTCTTGCGAGTTTTTCGTCTTACGAGGCATTCGTCTTGCGAGGTACCAGTGTATCCCCCAGCAACTGGTGCTCAGAGGCATACTTTTCCTGAAGCTGGAGTTTGAATATAGCCATCATATATTAGTTACCATGCCATGTTCAAGATTCTTGTATTAATTTGCACGTTCCTTAACAGCTCAGGTCTAGGACACCCCCATATCCCTGCCTGATCACTGGGTGGTTATCAGCAGCTCCTAGTGATGATTTATTTATTTTAAAATATTTTAAAATAAGTAAATCACCACTAGAAGCCCCTGAGAGTACCTGGATTTGAAAAGCCAACTAAGGGCTCATGCAGACTTCCTTTTGTTGCCACGTTTCTAGGAACAGCTCTGGACTTTAAATCACCATGTCCAAACATGGTTTTGTCATTGCAGCTGTTTATCTGCTTTGTCCTGGTGCTTTAGTAGGGAAAAGCTGGATTTTTCTTGCATTGGGTTTTCCACCGACTGCTGTTTGCTCCTTTTCAGCAGCAAAACACAGGTTTTCCTGGGGAAAGTACCAGGGCAAAAGAAACAAACAAACACCTTGAAGACAGAGCTTTAAAGTGCATTCCTGGGCCTGGAAAGAACCACTGCCTGATTTGCATGGTCCAGGCAGTTCCCTTGCACAGGTCGTCGAGCCGAAGGGGTGCAAAATTGAGAATATCCATAACTGAGAAGATTCCTTTTGGGGTGGCTAATTTTGGCCTCACACAGGGCGCCGTATTACAAAATATTACCAAAGCCCATACTCTGAAAGCACAGCACAAAAGGAAGTCTGGATGTGGCCTGAGTCGGCGGTCAGCACTGTGTGTTGTAGCAGCGTATTTCATAAACAAATTATGTGCATCTTGAAGATTTCACTTTTGTCTCACCTGAAATTCTTGGCAAGTCAGTTTCACTACTACCATGAAGGAGAAATTCTTATCCTTCTTTTATCTCCACACCTTGCATGATATTATAAACCTGTATCCCATCCCCTTTCTCACCATTTTTCTCACCTAAAAATCCCCAAATAATTTTTAATGTGAAAAGTCCTTCCAGAACTTGTCCTAATATTGGTGCTATTTTTATTTTTATCTATTTATTTTATTTTATTTTAACACCCTTCCCCCCACCCCTCCACACATGGAGCTCATTTTGTGTCCGTGGTTCTTCCCCTCCCCATTTTTATCCTCACAACCACCCTGAGAGGCCGGTTAGGCAGAGAGGCCATAGTGGCAGGCCCAAGAGACATTCATGGCTGAGTGGTGAATTCGAACCATGGCCTCCCAAGGCCGTAGCCCCACACATTAACTCTTACCTCACACTGGCATGAGGCGACGGTGTGGAAATTTCCCCCCTCACATCACACGGCTTGTTTGTATCTTGTGTAATTCAAAAAGCAGTACAGTGGTTTACAACCATAATCCATTCCGGAGGTCCGTTTGTAAACCAAAAAAGATTGTAACCCAAGCATAGCTGTCAACTTTTCCCTTTTTTTAAGGGAAATTCCCTTATGCTGAATAGGATTCCTCGCAAGGAAAGGGAAAAGTTGACAGCTATGACCCCAAGGTGCACTTTTGTCAATGGGGCCTCCCAAAAAATTTTGTTCGTAATCCCAAAAAAAAGAAGGGTTGTAATCCAAAAAAAGGTTGCAAACCAAGAAATGCACTTCCGGGTTTGACGTGTTTGTAATCCAAAACGTATGCAAACCAAGACATATGCAAACCAAGATACCACTGTCCCTTTTCTAATCATGCCCCCCCACCACCACCACACCCCACACAAATTTGAGGCCCAGAAAAGCTTCCGTTGAAGAGGGTAGCTTCCTTCTTCTGCCATGGGGCAGAGAAAGTTACCTCAGAAATTGGTTTTCAAAAACTAGAAACTGATCTAGCACCTGGGATCAATAAGCTAATTTCACATTCAGCATCTGAAAGCACTGGATAATGCCTTTTCAAAGGGCCGGGTTGTTAGGGGCGACTCCAGAAAACATTGTTCAAAATGTGCCTCCCCTCAGAAGGCTGACAGTTGCCTACAGTATATATATATATATATATATATATATATATATATATATATATATATATATATATATATATATATATATATATATATATTTCACAGATAAAATACAATTCATCAAACATTTTCCAGTATACAGCTGCCTATACAGTGGACGCTCGGGTTGTGAACGTGATCCATGCGGGAGGCACGTTCGCAACCGGCAGTTCGCAACCTGTGCATGCGCAGAGCGCGATTTAGTGTTTCTGTGCAAGCACTAGCGCCGAAACCCGGAAGTAACCTGTTCCGGTACTTCCGGGTTCAGCGTAGTGCGCAACCCAAAAACTCGCAACCTGAAGCGTCTGTAACCCGAGGTATGACTGCAGTTCCACTTCTGACACAAAGATAAAACATGGAGGAAATATGCAGTACAGGTCACTTGCTGCCATTAGTGGTTTAGTGTTGCCAGCACAAAAACCAGAACTTCTAGGAAGATTTGAGTCAGCATCGTTCTCTCATAAATTCTGGCCCTATGTGAGGGTCATGTGGTGTTATTCAGAGTTGCTGGATTACAGCTCAGTTTGCACAGTAAACCACAGTTAAAACAAACTATGCTTTATTGTGAATCCACAGTGTCAATGTAAGAACACAGTATTGCAAAAATCAACGTTTGAGGCTGAAGGAAACCTCCATGCGGCAGTGAGAAAACAAAGGGGGTTTATTGCCAGCAATAATGGCTCAGTGGGATCCCTCTCCAGAAACTGAGCAAAACCCCAAAAGGGTGGGGCCTCCTTAATATACATAGCGGTTATCTATTAAAGCAGTAGATATGCATAAACTTCCTCCAGTCTAAAGTTACAACACAATACAAATTATACCCGCCAGAAGCTCGGCTCTGCCCTCGCCGAAAAACTCGCTAGACGAAAGAGTTTTCCGTTTTTGAGGTGCTTTGCAAGACGAATTTCCCTATGGGCTTGCTTTGCAAGACGAAAACGTCTTTCGAGTTCTTGCGAGTTTTTTCCCTCCCCCCCTTTTTCTAAGCTGCTAAGCCGCTAATAGCCGCTAAGTCGCTAAGCCGCTAATGGCCGTGCTTCGCAAGACGAAAAAACCGCTAGACGAAGAGACTCGCGGAACGAATTATTTTCGTCTTGCGAGGCACCACTGTACAAAGAAATACTAGGCTCGCCAGAATGATGCATGCTCTAGTTATCTCCCGCTTGGACTACTGCAATGCGCTCTACGTGGGGCTACCTTTGAAGGTGACTCGGAAACTGCAATTAATCCAGAATGCGGCAGCTAAACAGGTGACTGGGAGCGGCCACCGGGACCACATAACACCGGTCCTGAGAGATCTGCATTGGCTCCCAGTACGTTTCCAAGCACAATTCAAAGTGCTGGTGCTGACTTTTAAAGCCCTAAATGGCCTTGGTCCTGTATACCTGAAGGAGCGTCTCCACCCCATTGTTCAGCCCGGACACTGAGGGCCTTCTGGCGGTTCCCTCATTGTGAGATGTGAGGTTACAGGGAACCAGACAGAGGGCCTTCTCAGTAGTGGCGCCCACCCTGTGGAACGCCCTCCCTTCAGATGTGAAGGAAATAAGCAGCTATCCTATCTTTAAAAGACATCTGAAGGCAGCCCTGTTCAGGGAAGTTTTTAATATTTAATGCTGTACTGTTTTTAACACTTGATTGGGAGCCGCCCAGAGTGGCTGGGGAAACTCATTATATGAGATTATTATTATTATTATTATTATTATTATTATTATTATTAGGCACAAGGCCTCTAGCCTGGCTAGTTAGCTTATAGGTCTCTATGTGCATCAACAGATTTTGCTTTATTGATTTGTAAAGCGCTTTGAGGTTTTTTGCAATCAAGTGGTGAATAATTTTATGAAACAGGCCTGCACCCTGTTTTCACAGTGGCCAACAAGATGCCATGAGAAACCTTCAAGCAGGTCCTGGGTGTAACAGCACTTTCCTCACTTGTGATTCTGCACAACTTGTATACAGAAGCATACCGACTCCAACAGTGGAGAAAGAACATAACTATCATGTCTAGAAGCAATAATCGTGTGCAGAAGCAAGTAGCCTTATCCTCCTTTTCAAAAAATCATCTAAGTTGCTAGCCATCACTACCTCTTGTAAGAGCAAAACCCACAGATTCACTATCTTCTGCAGTGGAAATAACTAAATTAATGGTTCTTATTAGCCTGAGTAGTGCCGAGTTAAAAACAAAAGAGGAATGCAAATGGGTAAAATTGATGGTAATTGCAGCCAGATAGGTTATAGCGAGTAATTGGAAAAATGCAGAAGGAGGAAAAAACTGAATAATATAATTTTAGAATACCTAACTGTGAAGATACACAGAATGAAAGGGTTTAAGGTCAGTGAGAAAGAGGAGGATTGCTTTGAGAAGAGATAGAACTATTTGAGTAGGTTTGAACAATTTGGGGCAATTAAAATGTTAAAACTTAAATAAACCTTGTGGTAGGAGGAGTGTTAAGGTATATAGAAGTGTACATATGGTTGTTTTGAATATGTTATTATTGAATATGTGTATTAGTGAATATTGTATACCCAATGTATCAGCCACCTGGGGGGTTACACTGCTTGTGTTTTGGTGCTTGGTAAAAAAATAATTTTTTTAAAAAAAACAAAACTGTCTTCTGCAAGAAGAAGTCCTTTTTTGTTACAATATTATCTACAGTTCCACAAAATACACAATTTTATCCACTTCTATCATGTCACACCTTATTTGCCTTTTCTCTAAACTAAAAAAAAAAAGGAATGCTGTAACCTTTCATCGTAGCAGAGTCGCTCCAAGCTCTTGATGATTTGGGTTTGCTGTTTTCTAAACCCTTGCCAACTCTATAACGTTCTTTTCTGAGGGTGAGGTGGACAGAACTGTGCACAGTATTCCAAGCGTGCACCATCAGTTTGTATGATGACATAGCGATATTGGCAGTTTTGTGTTTCGTAATTATCTCTGCCATGGAATTTGCATTTTTCATAGCTGCTGCACACTAGACCGACATCTTCATAAAACTATACATTACAACCCCAAGGTCTCATTCCTGGTCGGTCACCAACAGTTCAGACCCTCCCCGCATAAGTGTATATGTGAGATTTATTTATTTTTTTAATTGCCCCATTGTGAATCATTTTACACTTGCTTGCACTGAATGGCATTTGCCATTTTACTGCCCATTCACCCAATCTGGAGAGATATTTTTTGATGCTCCTTGAAATTCCTAGTTGCTTTAACTACCCCGAACAATTTTTTAATCAGCAAACTTGACTACATCACTGCTCACCCCTAGGCGTAGAGCATTTACACAGAAGTAGGAAAAAGTGGTGGGACGCAGGTGGCGCTGTGGGTTAAAGCCTCAGCGCCTAGGACTTGCCGATCGAAAGGTCGGCGGTTCGAATCCCTGCGGCGGGGTGCGCTCCCGCTGCTCGGTCCCAGCGCCTGCCAACCTAGCAGTTCGAAAGCACCTCTGGGTGCAAGTAGATAAATAGGGACCGCTTACCAGCGGGAAGGTAAACGGCGTTTCCGTGTGCGGCTCTGGCTCGCCAGAGCAGCGATGTCACGCTGGCCATGTGACCCGGAAGTGTCTCCGGACAGCGCTGGCCCCTGGCCTCTTAAGTGAGATGGGCGCACAACCCCAGAGTCTGTCAAGACTGGCCCGTACGGGCAGGGGTACCTTTACCTTTAGGAAAAAGTGGATCCCAATTCTAATCTTTGGGGAATTCCCATTTTCTACATCCCTCTGTGTACACTGCTGAAAACGTCTTGCTCTACTCCTCCCTAGTTCCTGATGCCGCCATGTTGCTGGGAAACAAGTCAATTTTGTTGACCAAAACCACAAACAGTAACCATGGTTTGTTCTTGGCTTACAGCTCATGGATTGTTTGGAGAAAGCAAACCATGAGCCAAGGTTCAGGTATCACAGTAAACTGGACTCTGGCTTATTTCCCAGTCAGAATGGGAGGGTTGGGGAGACGATTAGCACACTGTGTGCTCACGTTAAACCCTAGTTTGCTTTTAACTATGGTTTAACATTATGTGTGAAGTAGGTTGTGGGTAAGTGGAACTGGAAAGCTCCTTGTTTTGTTTTGTTTCATTGAGAATAGCATTTGTTCATTTTCCCTTACGATTTCAGGTTCTCCAGGTGTTAGAAACCTATTCCCTTTCTAAAATGAAAGCTGGGAAATCTGGAGTTTATGGTTCACTGTAGACACCCACCCATGTGCTTAACCCTAAGAAAACCTGGAATGCACCACTAATGGGGCAAAAGAAAAGGAAAACTCCAGGTGGCTGAAAATAGAGGCCCGACGCATTTTGGAATTATCCTTCTTTAGGAGTATGTTTTAAGTAGCAACTCCAAGTGCACGAACCCATTAATTTATTAATTTTCCATTTCAAGGACCTCCTGTGTCACCCACCAGGAAGAAAAGTCAAGTGGAAGGGGGGAAGGCCTGGAAGGAAGGGTTAAGGCACCGTTGGCCAAACTTGGCCCTTCAGTTGTTTTGGGACTACAGTTCCCATCATCCCTGACCACTGGTCCTCTTAGCTAGGGATGATGGGAGTTGTAGTCCAAAACCAGCTGGAGGGCCAAGTTTGGCCAACACTGGGTTAAGGGCTCTGTGCCACTGCCTGTCCTTTATAATGATTTTCCTCTCCACCTCTTTATTACTGTTAACCAGAAAACGTATTTGCGGTCAGCACATAGAGTTCCACACCACCCTTAATCAATATGGGGACACCCGATTCTGGCAAGTGTTGACCTTGGGCCCCAAAGTTAGGCCGTAAACTCATGCCACCCATGCCAGACCTCATACCAAAAGCCTAGAGTTGAGTTGAGTCAGGCATTTCTGCCCCAGATTGCTCATCAGTACAGATGCTACTGCCTGATCAGTTTTCGACTTCCTCTAATCCTTCTATAAAACACTGTCAGCTCTTCTCCTTTCTTGAGCAAACGGCGCTACTTCACTGATGTTACAACGCCCTACCCTTCAGAAACACGCTACTGGCCTCACTCTGTCACTTACTTCTTTCTGCCTGCAAACCTCCTTGTGTCATTTTCTTGGCCATTTTCCTATGTTGTGAAGGCTGAAATTTCAATTCAGTGGAGCAGGGTCAAGATATTAACTGATATGCATGAAATTTCAGATATATCTATATACAGTGGTACCTCGGGTTAAGTACTTAATTCGTTCCGGAAGTCTGTTCTAAACCTGAAGCTGTTCTTAACCTGAAGCACCACTTTAGCTAATGGGGCCTCCTGCTGCTGCTGCTGCGCCGCAAGAGCATGATTTCTGTTCTCATCCTGAGGCAAAGTTCTTAACCTGAGGTAATATTTCTGGGTTAGCGGAGTCTGCAACCTGAAGCGTCTGTAACCTGAAGCGTATGTAACCCGAGGTACCACTGTAATCCCTAGTGTAGTAAGTTAAGTACTTTGGAGCAGGCATTTTTTAAAAAAAGTTTTTTTATCAACCACCCTATTAGGCAATAATCTCTCCCCCCCCCCAGTGTGTCTCCCAACAAAAGTAAGACAATAAATAAATCTTGATTTCAGTGCAATCATATGGCATTTACACTGTGCACACGCCATTCATTTAAATCTCAATCCCGCCCCCAATAAACCTGAGACATGTATTTGTTAAGGGTGCTCAGGACTGCAGCCCTGAGAAGGGTAAAATTCCCAAGGTTCTTTGGAGGGGGTGCTTTAAATGTATAGTTGTGCGAACACCCTTATTTCCCAGAAAGTGGGAATAGGCGTGCAGCTTTCGCAAAAGTCGCATTCACTATGTCTCCTGTGTGTCCCATTGAAAAAAAGCTCATACCTTCTATGTGGATCTGCATTCTGCATAAATGCAAAAAAAGGAGGCATCGTTTGCCATCACAGACACTCCATGTCACTGAGCTACTGCTCTTAAAATAGACTCAGCTGTCACTCCCCATCTTTTTTCAGAAGCCCATCTGTAGAAATGCAAGCTGAGAGCATGGGAGGAGGCTCTGGCAAGGCCAAACACTAGCAGAAGAAGAGTGGCGAGGTCAGACAATTAACCGAACACAAAACTTTTTGTGAGTCTTAGTACTTAGGTTGAAAACAAGAATGGTGGTGGGAGGTAACCCTCAACATCACTCCTTCAAGCACGTCCACTCCTAAAGAATTATCTCCCTCTCTTGGGCAGACACTGGCAACCCACACAGGTTACAAAATAAAAATCAAAAATTAAATCTCCTGTTCGTTCCTTCAGTCCTCCTACCCATCTTTTCTCTGTGCAAATCGCTCTGCCAGTGAAACCACAGACGACCACAGCCACAAGTCATACTAAGCCTAGAGGATAACTCTCATGTCTTGACCTTCATCTGTACTGCTAACCCCAGAGCTACAGAAAACCACAAATAACATAGGCACAAGACGCACACAGAAAGAGAGCTGGCTCCTGGCCAGCTTTTCTGGCCACCCAGAATTCAGGTTCTTACCTGGAAGTCCTGTTAAACCTGGAAGTAGTAAGCCACTTTCATCGGGAGAGCAGATCTTTACTGAGTTTGCACAAAGCGGGTGAAGCAGGTGCAAGCGGGCATGGGGAGACCAACAGAATTTGGGTCGTGTCCCCCCCCCCCACCCAGCGTGAGAATAAAACAGAAACCCCAGTGAGGTAGGGGACGTGCTAAAGGTGATCCCCTAGTCCCACAGCAGAAGCTCCAGCGCTTCGAGTTTAGCCTGTGAGCAGCCCCTCCCTTGGGCTGCCGTCCTCCAGTCAAGTTGGATTGCTGACGTTCCTGCTCCTCTCCCTGTCCTGCCTCCGATTTCCAAAATAGCCTTGGGTGTCATTTACCAGGGAGATTAAATTTCATGCGGTGGAGAGACGAAAGGGCATCGCTTTAGGAAACCCACTGGGGGCAGACCAAAAAGCCCATCTCCAGAGAGCTTGTGTGCAGATGAACACTCTCCGTGGGGCTGGACCTAGTGCCGTTTCTCAAGTGCTTTCCCCAGAGCCAAGTGACAGGTGTCAAACTGGGATATGACGAGGGAGTGTTACAAGCCTGTTGGCAAAAGTTGATTAGGCTTCTTGCCTACGTCAACTTCAGGAGAGGAAGAAAGAGGGGAGGCTGGGGGTGTCGTTCCAAGGGGCATTTCTGCTCCTTGAAAATATTATAGACTGAATCTTATTTTTGGCCTCCTATAGGCTGTAAGGGACGCGGGTGGTGCTGTGGGTTAAACCACAGAGCCTAGGGCTTGCCGATCAGAAGGTTACGGTTTGAATCCCCGCGACGGGGTGAGCTCCCGTTGCTCGGTCCTTGCTCCTGCCAACCAGCAGTTCGAAAACACGTCAAAGTGCAAGTAGATAAATAGGTACCGCTTTGGTGGGAAGGTAAATGGCGTTTCCGTGTGTCGCTCTGGTTTGCCAGAAGCGGCTTAGTCATGCTGGCCACATGATCCAGAAGCTGTCTGTGGAGAAACGCCGGCTCCCTCAGCCAGTAAAGCAAGATGAGCGCCACAACCCCAGAGTCGTCAGCGACTGGACCTAATGGTCGGGGATACCTTTACCTTTAATCACAACAATACAAACACAACACATAGGCTAACAGTTAGTAGAAAATATATAACAGAATAATGATATCATTCAAATTATAGGAGTAAGCCAATCAAAGTTCTTATATACAATATAACAGAATGGTAGCGAGGACCGTCAAGCCATGTGTTCAAAACAGATGTCTAAGGACAGTCTCACAATAGTCTTTCAAAAGTATCAACAGAAGACGTCCCAAAAGTGAAGTTTCTCAATAGTTTTTCAAACGTTTCAGTGGAAGATGTCTCAAAAGCCTCAAAAGGACAGTATCTCTGGAATGATGCCACTGTTTTTGGCTCATAAATCATCCCTCTGGCTGCCTGCCTTCCTGGGTGCTCTCCTTTCCTGGAACCCTGATGACCTCCTGAGCTAGGATTCGTGAAGCCCTTTTGCCTTTCAAGAAATGGACATGGAGGGGTTAAAAACATGGAAAGATTTTAAAAACAAAATTGTGGCAGCTGGTGTTTCAGCAACATCTGGGTGCATTCTACCAAAATGAAGACAATGGGGGGTAGGTGTTCTGATCTGACCTCTTTCAAGGACGTATGGATAAAAATGAAATAATTACATGTATGACCACAATGACTAAAATACAGTATTTATTCATTGCCTTGATATACTGCTTTTCCACCAAGGCAGCTTACAGGGTTTTTTTTAAGATACTAAAACAAATAAATTATATGTAAAGTTGGCCCTAAGGGACGTGGGTGGCGCTGTGGGTTAAACCACAGAGCCTAGGACTTGCTGATCAGAAGGTTGGCGGTTCGAATCCCCAGGACGGGGTGAGCTCCTGTTGCTCAGTCCCTGCTCCTGCCAACCTAGCAGTTCGAAAGCACGTCAAAGTGCAAGTAGATAAATAGGTACCACTCCAGCGGGAAGGTATACGGTGTTTCCGTGCGCAGCTCTGGTTCGCCAGAAGCGGCTTAGTCATGCTGGCCACATGACCCGGAAGCTGTATGCCGGCTCCCTTGGCCAATAAAGCGAGATGAGCGCTGCAACCCCAGAGTCGGTCACAACTGGACCTAATGGTCAGGGGTCCCTTTACCTTTAAAGTTGGCCCTGGAAGTAGGGTGTTGCCTCTGCCTGCTTCCTTCCTTGCTCTCTTTGTCTTTCATCCATGACGTCATGATGCTCCCTGCTTAGCAAAGCCCAACAAAAGGCAAGCATTCAGCAAAAAGCGGAACGAAAGAAGGGGAATTGCTTGTGCAAATATAATCTGATGTTTTATGTCATACCTGCTGTGCACTGTTGCTGTGAAGGCCTAGGAATCCAGCTGGGAGAAACTTGCATGCTACTTTGTGATGATTCTCTTGGTCCTAATAAAGCTATTGTTTTGCTGTTCTCTTATGAGATTTTCCTGCACAGAACCACTTCCATTACATGAACGGCAGGCAAAACATAGCTCTTGACTCCATCAGAAACTTGCTTCTCCTTCCATACTGTCAATCACTGGAGCAACCACCTGTCTTCTTCACACGCATATATAGGGAGCCCAAAAGCTTTAGTAGAAGCAAGTCGGGGTTTTTTTGGATACTTTGACCTTCGCTTTCCAGCTAGACCTTCTGACACTCTTCTCTATTGCAAGGGAGAAAGAGATATGCCAAACAACCGAGCTGCATTATTGCACTAATGAAACACAGTAGCTTAAGCATACTGCTTCCACGTTTTCAAAAAAAAAAAAATCACTTGCTGAAACAAAGGGAAGGAAATCCAGGAAATCCAGTGGTCTTGTGTTATTGCTCAAAGTGCCAGTGGTCCAGGCTCTTAGAAGATACTGGGACACACAATTACTGGATTAGGGCTCGTCTCTGCTGGATCAGAGAAAGGTCCATCTCTCTGCGTTTCTTGTTTCCAACAGTTTGCTGCCAGATAGAAGTCTCTGGGATGTTCGCAGAAGGGCACTGTTAAGTTGTGGGTATCAGACAACACAGCGATTCTCAAAACAACTCTTGTTTATTCACAGGTCAGAACAGAACTGAACTGAAGGATTCAGCCAGCCTGCTTATATAGAGCTCCAGTACAACGTAACTGTAACAACTTTCTGTAACTATCCAATCACTGAACGTCACTTTTGATTCCTTATTTGCATATGTGGACCTGAACTATCTACAGTCTCCCCCTGCTGGCCCAGGGTGAGAACTTCAGTACATAACAGGCACGAAGAAGAAAAGCCCTTGCCCACGGGATCAGTGGCGGAGGAAGCTGCTGGGGCACCCGGAGCGGCAAATATGATGCGCACCCAGGAGTGGGGCGATCTGCCCAAAGGAGGCGGGGCGATCCTCCTGGGGTGAAATCGGCAGCAAGCCTATCCTCCCGGGGGTGCCAGCACTGCTCACCGATCGTGCAAATACACCCGGTGTGCAGCGCTGGCCGCCGGGGGGTGCAAACACCACTCGCTTGGGGGGTGCATCCCTGGTGGCCAGCACCGTGCCCTGGGCGTATTTTCATGATCAGCAGGCAGCACTGGCACCTTTAGGAGGATGGCGTGCCAGGAATGTGAGCGCCGCCTGCTTGGGGGTGTGAATGCCCGCTGGGGGCTCATCCCTGGTGGCCAGCGCTGCACGCCAATCAGCAGGCAGATTTTTGCTACGATCATGAAAATCCATCTGCTGGGGATGTGAGTGCCACCACGGCGATCTGCCAAGGGGAATTTTGTCACCCCCCCCCAACCAAGCATGGCACCCAGGGCTGACTGCTTCCCCCGCCCCCACGTTCGTCTGCCAGTGCAAGGGATGTCTCACCAGGAACAGGAATGCACTTCCTTTTATGCCTCTTGCATCTTCCAACTTTCAGCTTCATGTCTGCAGTCCCAGGAGTACAATGCCCTTGAACCTGTCAAGGTCAGCTGGATTGCCCCTTTGCAGGTCACACAGATGGCACAAGGATTAACATTCAGGCAGAGAAGATGCAACCAGCTTTTACCACCTCTACAGATTAGAAGACTCTTGGAGACGACATGGAGACTCTTGAGAGTCCCATGGACTGCAAGAAGATCAAACCTATCCATTCTGAAGGAAATCAGCCCTGAGTGCTCACTGGAAGGACAGATCCTGAAGCCGAGACTCCAATACTTTGGGCCACCTCATGAGAAGAGAAGACTCCCTGGAAAAGACCCTGATGTTGGGAAAGATGGAGGGCACAAGGAGAAGGGGATGACAGAGGACAAGATGGTTGGACAGTGTTCTCGAAGCTACCAGCATGAGTTTGACCAAACTGCGGGAGTCAGTGGAAAACAGGAGTGCCTGGCGTGCTCTGGTCCAGGGGGTCACGAAGAGTCGGACACAACTAAACGACTAAACAACAACAACAGAAGACTGGAAGAGAATACATTAGATTTTCTTTCAGTGTTTGCCTTCCCCCATCCCTCATTGAGTTTGTACAGCTTGTGTACCCCCGGAGGCTTCCAGCGCCAAGTGGAGCAGCAGGCAAGGAGAAGAATTCTTTCGTCTATGACCTGGTAACCTCCATGTTAGATTACTGCAACGTGGTATATGTAGGACTGCCTCTGCAGATCGTTTGGAAACACCAGCTGATGTAGAATTCAGCAGCCGGCAAGACGGTTTGCGCATATTACATTGATCCTAGTCCAACTGCACTGTCAATCAATTAGTTTCTGGGACCAATTGAAAATGCTAGTTTTGACCTATAAAGCCCTAAATGGTTCAGGACCAAGATACTTCAAGGAACACTTTCCCCCATATGAACCGACCTGGACCCTGCAGTCATAAACTGAGGCCCTTCTTTGTGTGCCCTTCTGCGAGAAACATGATGACAGGCCTTTTCTGCAGTGGCTCCCCATTTGTGGAACGTTCTCTCTGTGGAGGCTCGCCTGGCGCCTTCATTACATATCTTTAGGCACAAGGAGAAAAGAGTTCTCTTTGACCAGGCATTTGGCTGATGAACATTCTACGGATTTAAAAATGTGTTTGTGGGAAGAGGGTTGTTTTTGCTGTATACTATATTCTCATTTTTTATGTTTCTGTTGTGAACCGAACTGGGATGAAGGGCAGTATGCAAAATCGATTGATTGATTGATTGATTGATTAATAATTATGGGTCCGGTACGCAAATGTTCCTGCTATAAAGGACTAGCCTTGTCAAACACCTGCAATGACTTCATAAAGGCCAAGGCAATATGCCAGGTTTCTGCTGCTTAGCCCAGGATGAATGCATAGCTGGAAGCCAAACATTTAAACGCTGCTGCGTTCCAGACTTGCTGCCTCCAGCGGTATAGAACACAGAGGTCATGTTTCCAAAAGCTGGCAACACAAAGTTCTGCTTTATTCCACTGAGTGGGCATGGGAACTTGTGCTGGCTCTAAGGCAGGTAAGCAAGTCCAATCCTCTTCTAATGCCACCCAAGTTGGTGGCCATCATTGCAACCTGTGGGGTAAAATTCTCTTGTAAACGTTGTTATGAAAGAGCAGCAGTAAAAACCATTCACAAAACAAGATCGGGAAATATTAAAACAATTTTTAAACGAATGGACCCCACTGTGCTGGGCCCGGGGGTTAACCCGAGCAACGTGGTCCAGGTCCGGTCCCGAATCCAAGGATTCCATGAGGAGTCAGACCAACAGGGCCAAGGCAAGACACAAGGCAGGAAACCAGGCTAGGTCAGGCACAGGGTCTCAGGCAGGTTCCAACAAGCAGCAATGTTGCTCCCGCAACCTGGGGCAGGGTCCGACAGCCTTTTATCTTTGCCAGGGTAACGACCGGCGACTCACCTCCCTGTCTCGCCCGAAGGTGAGCACTCCTCCTGCAAGTACTCAGGTCTCTCCTTCTCTCAGACCTCAGTCTCTGCAGCTCGGGAGACGTCAGTGGGTTACTAGACCTAGAGGCCGCCTCAGCCTCCCCTGACCAAACTGGTAGTGGAGCAGCTGTAAGTGATGGCCCAGCTGAAGGCAATGAGGTCATCCCCGCATCTGGAGCCAGGGCAGGCTGATGCCCCTAACTCGGCCCAGCTGGGGTTTGTTGCAGGGGAACCTGTGCAGACTGGGGCTCTTCAGAATCAGGACCCAGACTTGGTTCAGATGCCGCCTGAGGCAGAGTGCGGACTGAGACACCTCTGGTTCTGAGTCCGAGCCCGAGTCCCAAGCCATCACACCCACATATCTACTGATTTCCCCCCTCAAATAGAGATGGGGGGGTCAAGAATCCCTCAAAGAGTTTTTTAGGAGGCACTGTGAGATGGGGAGGGATAAGCAAAATATAAATATCGTCTCCTTATTGAAGATTGGATGCCTCCCACTGGATCAAAAGTCCATGTATTTGCATAAGGCACCAGTTGAATAGTGGGAAATAGAACAGGTTGTAGATTCTCTTAATCTGGGTAAACCTCTATTGAGAATTAAGGTAGGGTGCCCTTGTTCTCCCATCACATCTGGAGGAGACTCCTTAGATAAAGTTGTCTGGGGTTTGTGACTAGGTCTCCCACTTTCCAGTAGATGGTTTCACACTGCTTCTTCAGAAGGAATATTACCTAACAACTGTACAGCTACTTCTATGGCAAAAATGACTTAATCAAGGGTATGATTAGAATTACTATGCAGACTCTGTACTCTCCAACACTGTTACTCGGCTCCAATTCGCCAAATGGGGAAGGAAGCAACTTTTGGTAATTTCTCTTCTTTGCAGTCCTCAAAGCCCCCTAAATCTTTTCCAGAAGACTGTGGCAGATTTAGAGATGAGACATGGAAGAGTGGGAATGCTCAAAAATCTCTTCCCTCCCTCTTCCGCAAAAGGCTTACCATCAGCAAAGCAGTTAGATGCAACTGTACACCTGCAGTCCGAAAGACACTTAACATTAAACCTACCGTATTTTTCGCCCCATAGGATGCACTTTTTCCCCTCCAAAAATGAAGGGGAAATCTGGGTGCGTCCTATGGGGTGAATGCAGGCTTTCGCTGAAGCTTGGAGAGCGAGAGGGGTCGGTGCGCACTGACCCCTCTCGCTCTCCAGGCTTCAGGAAGACATCCGCAGCCTAGGCAGCCCTGAAAGCAGAGCGCCCGGCGCTTCGAGAACACATCCACAGCGTGGGGAGCCCTGCAGATAGCAGCCTGCCGCCCAGCGGGCAAGGCGCCCTGAAGCAGAGCGCCCCACGCGTCGGACAGACATCCGCAGCGTGAGGAGCCCTGCAGGAGTTCCCCGCAGGGCTCCCCATGCTGTGGATAGCAGTCTGCCGCCCGGTGGGCAGGGCGCCCTGAAGCAGAGCGCCCCGTGCGCTGGACAGACATCCACAGCGTGAGGAGCCCTGCAGGAGTTCCCCGCAGGGCTCCCCACGCTGCGGACAGCAGCCTGTCGCCTGGTGGAGCGCCCCTTGCACCGGACAGACATCGGCCAGCCCCACAAGCTCGGGGGACAGCAGGGAGGTGCAGCGCCGCCATCCCGCTGTTCCTCGACCTTGTTCGGTTTCCCCGACCTGCTCTTGGGGGGGGAAATAAAGGAAAAAATGTTTTCCTTTATTTCCCCCCAAAAAAACTAGGTGCGTCCTATGGGACGGAGCGTCCTATGGGACGAAAAATACGGTATCTCACTGAAGAGTAGGGCTTGCTTCCAAGCACACATAAGTAGGCTATTAAGGGCTTCTTCCCACTTTGATTTCCCTTATTTCTTCCTCATGGGTAATTTCTCTTCACTGATTTCTTGAAATCACACAACCAGAGTCATTTAAATATTAAATACTTTAATTGTTTAAGTGTTAGCCAGCACACATAATAAGCACTGAGAGAAAAAATTCAAAAAAAGAAAACAGTATATCTTATATGGGAACCAGCAGCAGATAATGAAACATAGAACTGAAAATACTTGTAGCAATCAAGCTCATACCAAGTTAACATTATATATAAAAACAATGCTAGAACAGGTCACTCACCATGATTTTTATAGGATTCACCAAAACTCTTAACTAACCTTTTTCAAGACATCACAACTTTTTGTGCCTTTCTACAAGCAAACCATTTTCTTAACATAATGGACAAGTGCACACATGTTAAGTGACTTCACACAAGTGATGGTTTAGCCATGGCTACACGGCATCCCATTTCACTTAAAGTAATACCACAGGTCAGTGTAGAACAAACATCATCATCATCACCATCGCCATCATCATCAACCAGAAAGTTACAGGAGAGGTAGAAGTGAGATTTTTGCAGGTTTCAGGCCCACAATTGTTTCCAGATACAACGAATTAGCACCTGAACTGACCAGCGGTAAAGTATCTTATAGCAACTGACCTCTCTGTCAACATGTTTCAATTCAAACTAGCCAATCGATCAAATCACAATAGTTTTTTCAATTATGTAAGCAAAGTGTACACATTTTTATCATTCAACAAGATCGGCTGAAGATGCAACAAGGTATTAAACAGCATAGTAAAATAGTATGTCTTCACATTATGATAAAAACAAATTTAAGCTTCTCTTCCAAAATGCACTGGAAATGGTCTCATTTGAAAGAAAAGGCTCATGTTTCTGCACACCACAGACATTCTGTACTCACTTGTTTTGAGATGACCTCCTGCCCAGTATCCAGTCATCTCTTTTTCTTATCAATTTTGCCAACAAGTACAATAATTTATAGTTTATTTGGCAAAGCAGGCAAGATATATTACTAATTGTTGCAGTTTTGTTAAACGTTTCTCACTAACTAGCTAAACCTGTCCACAAGCTGAATAAGTAACTTAACACTTTTTTCCACTCAAAACTGTAGTATTGCTATTAAGTTTAACAAAACAAAAAAACCACCCACATTTTTCTTTAAAAAAATGAAACCTAGAACAAAAAAATTGACTTTTAAAATTACTTACAAGATGCTACGAAATTCTGTTGTAAAAGCACTTACAAGTACAACTATTCATTTTCGTAATTTTATATAAATGTTTACCAAAAGTTTAAGTGTGCTGGTGATTAAGACCCATAAAACCATGCAGGGTACAATTTCAAGCTGGGTTTCCAGACAAGCGAGTAAACACACACACACACACACAATTCTCAAAAACTTGTAAATTTGCAGGCTGACTAGGTGTCTACAGTAGAATATTTAGGCTTAAATGAAAGCAGTCTCTTTTCCTCATTCTAAAGGTGCATTGTTGTTTTTTTACAGATAATCCTGTTTCTAGCATTTATTGGTGCAAAACATTAAAGGAAAACCAAACACCATCAAACATAAAAATAGGAAACTAAAACAATGGTCAGTAAGAACCATTAAAACCAAAATAATGTTGTCTATGCAAAGTATTCCATATGCTCGGTAGAGCTCTGTTCAAAGCAGCAGCCCCGTGACAGCCCCATGGGAGACTGTGAATTTTAAAACTAGTTCACAACAAAGTGTTGAGAGTGTTGCTCCAAAGAGGAGAAACAAAAAGCACAAGTGCTTCTGGGCACATGCAAAGCAACCTTTGGTGAATTCTGTAGCTTTAGGTAACAGAAGATCAAGGTATTTTTTTTAAAAAGGGGAAATGGATCCAGATACTGGTCGGTGGTCTTCTGTTTACAGAATTAAACACTTTCCTGCTATAAAGGATCTGCAGAGTTGGGCGATCCTTTGGAGCAGCTAGGGTGGGAGCAGATGGGATGGAAGGAGAACACCTCCCCGCTATTGAATTTCAATTTGCAGAAGGGCTCCTCTGGAGCCAAGCCATTAATGTACTACTCACTTTGTATCTCATCCTAAGGCTGAAGGTTGCAACATTCTAGTAGCATTTTGTCTACAAATAAACAAGTCCTACGTAAACAAAATGCCAAATAATAAACCAAACTAGACTCACATTTAGCTTTATGGTCATCTGGTTACTATAAGGTTCGTCTTTGCTACTCTTCTCAGTTTCCAACATCCCAGCATAAGAAAACAACAGAACTCATCTTCACAAAAACACACACACATGCACACACTTTCAGACAAATCTCTTATTTTAGATTAGGAACCTCTAAATTTTGCATATCTAAACTGCATAATAATTTAACACTCCTGATATCTGAGTGCTCACAGGGCAAGTTCAGCAGGAGCTGTTAGCGGGGACATCACAGTGTGCTTTATTTGGAACATTGGTACATATGGACATGAGTCAGAGAGGGAAAGAACTGCATTGGTCCTGAGCATGCCTTATCTTCCAGCTTAATGTGTATAGGCGAAGTTCAGGATTAAAAGCAATGCAACTGTTCTGTATCTCCATGTGAAGAGCCCATGTATTGATTCTACAACACATGTAAATGCATGCCCTATGTGGCATTAGTACCATGTGGCCACCAGCCAGCTTAAATTAATACTGCTAGAAAAACATCCTGCACAAATCTAGAACTCCCCCCCCCCCCCCGTTCCAAAGCAGAAAACTGAATTTCAGTTCACATGAATTAAATTTAATTTTATCTTTTGGTGGGTATATGTTATAGCCATTTTCTACTTTAAAAAAAAAAAGCCAGCACAAAAGAAAAATAAATGAGAATGGATGCCTTCATAGGCAATATACGGTAACTAAAACAGGCACGTTTTATATATTCTAAAGCTAGGGAAACCAATGCTGGAAACTGATTATGAAACATTCATACTGTAAACTACAGCTATCAAATGCAGCTTATTATAATCCCTTTAAATATATTGCTTGGTTGCAACAAAAAGTGAGTACACAGTTATATTTTATCTTTTAAGACTTTGAAAGGCACATGACTTATAACCACCAATTATAACCACAGCTTTAAACAGTTTTCACAAATTAATTACTCGGGAGTGTCTAATACACCCATTACTACAAAGCAGTCCTGGAGAAGTACCATGATTTGGTCAACAGAAAAAAGTAAAGACTACCAAACCACTGTTTCTAAACACAGTAAGATTGGTAAGAGTTAAATATGATCAACTCCTCACACTGTAGACTCATTCTAATCCACAAAGCATATATGACCTCATGACATTTAGTGCAAAATGCACAAAGCATAATTTCTCAGCATTAACCTTCAAAGTAATACAAAGGCTGAAAATACCAAATGAAGAAAATGGCACTCTGATTATTATGATTCAATGATTCCATTGTTTTTTAAAATGAAGAGGGAGAGCATGAGGTATCTGCAAGTTCCTGCTGCACACACCTTACAGTCCTTTCACTCATTATTACATTTACTTTAAACATTCACAAAGCCAGGCTCCTTTTTGCTTTACTGCTCCTTTTGTGCCAGCATTTCGTGGGAGGGAGACTGGGTGAAGATCGCGCTACATATTGTCACCACAGTTATAGGTGGCTGCCTAGCACTGCCTGTCTCTGCTCCCTTCTCAGCTAATCAGGAAGTGGCTGGGAGGGGGCAGAGTTTGACCTAGACAGGCCAGAGGTAGAACTTCTTCATTACCTGTACACAATAGGGCTCAAAGCTGGGCCTGGGGTGTGGGGAGAGAGATTAAGTACATTTATGACGAATCCATTTATTATGCTTCTGGGAGCAGTAACCAATTTAACAACTTAGTAAGCAAGTAAAATCCGTTCCAAGCATTCAAACTAGGTTTCTTCTACCAGGATCCCTCACATTTCCAAAATGGTTCTTTGAGCTGAGACAACTGTTCTCCAGAATTTGCCACGGACGTATAAAACACACACACACATTACTTGTTTATCAGTACACAGAGGTATTCTCACGTTTTACAAGATTGTTAAAACATTAATACTCCTAAGTGATGAGAACCCAAACATTAACGCCCCAATCCAGAGATTCCTGTCACACACTGAAGCTCAGGAACATACACACCACTTCCTATATGGACTAGGGTCTCCTCTCGCCCAATTCCAATTTATGTGTGTGTACCCCTTACCCCATTATTTGTATGAAGCTGTCTCCAACATTACAGTGAAACTTTTGGACTAGTGCCTCATATGTTCCAGTTCTTGCCTTATACATTCACAATGGCCATATAATATATCTGATTGTCCAAGACACAGTATGAAGTCTAATAATGATGGTGATTAAACATACAAAATTTCCTCATGCTAAAAATAAATCAGCCAGCTTTGGTAACCTAGTACAGATTAGTTTTATATAGCTATTCCTACAAACATCCCATCTCTACAAACATTATATACTGTGTATATTTATAGGTTATATATACACACACATACAGACCCTGAGCAAACGTAAGCCTGATTATTAGGTCTTGCAATAGATCAAAACATACATTAAAATAAAATAAAAACAATATATTAACCATGAAAATAAATACTCAAATCATTAATAGCCATGTTCATTAAGTGCATAACAAGTTAAAATAGTAGTTTTAAGCCACTAAGGCATCGATATATTCCATTTCTAAAGCTAAACAATTTAATCTCACTGGCTAATGCTCACTATAATGCAATACTTAATACTACAAATTTATAACTCCTTTTGATTTTCTTTCAGAATCAACAGATTCTGTTGTTCTACCACACTTATGGAAGATGAAGTTTCGATTAGAGCAGATTGACACCTGTTGCTAATACACCTTCCAACACTCCTTCCAGATTTAATGCAACTAACATAAGCTGCTGGTTTAATGTAACTACTGTGAGCCAGACCATTGGCAATTTCTTCCTCAGCTTCTGACAATACCACAATAAATGTGCATTATTGATTATCAGTGTGAAACAAACAGTATTCAGTAATGGCTTTGGCACTTAAAATATTAGCATTACAAAACCGAGGAATGAAGTGGCACTATGTGTTTGATTGGTATCACAATTAGCTTTGCCACTTGCTAGTTTCCTAGTCAATGGCTTGAGTTACAGCTTTGGATTGGTGGCCAAGAATATGAACTACTATTGCTTGTCTCCACTTAAGCTGACCTTTTCTATTTTACATCCTATATACCACCAATATTAAGACCGCTGCAATACTACTACAGAAATGCATGTTGTCTAGGCTTGAATCTCAGCAGTGGAAACGCAGCACAGATCCACTAGACTTGGCAGCCAGGCGTATTTTCTACACTGCTGCAATATCTGCTTGGAAGCATTCACTGTGTGACCTGTTGAGGCAGGTTCTCTCTCTTGTTTTCTTTGTCATCATGCTCCACGACGTCCTTCACTTGCAAGCTGCCAATGACAGGACAGAGCTCTTGCAACGCCCTTTCCACTTCTTCTTTTTTTGCTGGCGTGTTCATTGATGTTTTCGACAGGGTCATCTGAAGAGCACACCATAAAGCTGTACGTGTTTTTCGTGTGAAGAAAGCCAAATCTTTAATGGCAACCGCCAGAGCAAGGACATCTATAACAAAACCAGCATAGCATCATTTACAATTTCAAGAGGGATTTTTCTCCCCAATACTGTAATTATAGAGTCTGCTAACGTTTTCAAAGAACCAGCCTCCGGATGTGATTATTTTATTTATTTTGATTTGATAAAATTTATATTGCTTGATAGTAAAAAAACAAACAAACCTCAAAGTGGTTTACAAAAAGATAAAACAAGAAAATCAAGAAAGAATTGCAACAGTACTGCTAAAACAGATTAAAATTACTTCAATTTCCTAAGCATCTGGGTAAGGTAAAGGTAAAGGGACCCCTGACTATTAGGTCCAGTCGTGGCCAACTCTGGGGTTGCGGCGCTCATCTCGCTTTATTGGCCGAGGGAGCCGGCGTACAGCTTCCAGGTCATGTGGCCAGCATGACTAAGCCACTTCTGGTGAACCAGAGCAGTGCACAGAAACGCCATTTACCTTCCCGCCGGAGCGGTACCCATTTATCTACTTGCACTTTGACATGCTTTCGAACTGCTAGGTTGACAGGAGCAGGGACTGAGCAAAGGGAGCTCACCCCGTCGCAGGGATTCGAACCGCCGACCTTCTGATCGGCAAGTCCTAGGCTCTGTGGTTTAACCCACAGCGCCACCCACATCCCAAGCATCTGGGTAGGCTTGTCTAAATAAGAATTTTTTTAGCTGACAAGAGTGCAGTGAATTATTTCACTGCCAAAAGTATGCATTAAGGACTTTCCAAATCCATATCACATCATTAAATAGATGCACAAACAGTCCGTTGGTGATATTTTCATGCATTTAGGGCATAGGACTTAAGGTGCATGTTTCTGCAGGAGACTGTTGTAAGCAACACTACAAATGAACATTTCAAGATTCTACTGCAGGGCTAAGGACACTTTTCATCCTGGCAGCTGAATCCAAACTATGCTGGAAAAAAAATGATCCTGGCCAATCCAATTCCAATTCAATTGGAAGCTCCTGGGTGGAACCAATCTCAGTGAGGTTTGCATTTGGCCTCAAAGCAGTGAATTACAAGCCCCACTTGCCAATGAACCATCAGGGGTTGCAACCTTGCCTTTACCTGCCTCACACCTGAGCAGGGCTTCGGGGAAAACAGTTGCAGGCCAAATTAGACCCCCCCCCCTTTCAGGTTTAATTAGGCCTTTGGGCCGGAAGTTCCCCTCTGCTTTACTTTAGCATTCAGCGCAGGATTGAGACCTCAGTTACTGAGTCTTACTTGAATATTTAATGCTTGGACATAAAATAACACTGAAGTTTTACAATTCTATAACAGAATGAACCACCCGTTTTCTACTTGCTATTTGAACACACCTGTCACAAGTTTTGACTCAGGATCTCTTGTAAACAAAAACAAAATGCCTCTCTGGAGCAACCTACTTTTCTCATGCATCCCGATAATTTTAAGAAGAGCAAAGAACTATGTGATAATAAACATGACGTGTATAATCACAATATTGGCATTTACATGTCATAAAGCAAAGAGCTATGTGGTAATCTGTGTCTCAGTTATAGAAGGTCCTTCTTCAGGATTTTTGTTGACTGAGAAGAGGTCTCTGATGAAACTCCAGATATGAGTTCTGTACTAAAATACATTACAAATACAAAATATAAATCCAGACACT
Source organism: Podarcis melisellensis (assembly GCF_964234715.1). Lineage (NCBI taxonomy): Eukaryota > Metazoa > Chordata > Lepidosauria > Squamata > Lacertidae > Podarcis > Podarcis melisellensis. Next base: position 54,654,577 of record NC_138544.1, read on the forward strand.
TTGCACCCAACCAACTAAACCTGACAGTAAACATGCAGCAGCTTCTCAAAGCGGAAAGTTGCCACTTCAGCAACTTTCCTTGTACTGTATCATGATGTTACATGTTTTCTCTTTGACCAACCACCACAAGCAAGAAGATGCATAATGTTGCAACATTATGACATAAACAAATTATATTAGAAAAGGAACTGCAACAAGATGTGTTCCTGCTTGCAGCGAGTTGGACTTAGATGACCCTTGGGGTCTCTTCCAACTGTACACTAAGCCTAAAAAGGAATTATCCTACATCATGGGTAGGCAACCTAAGGCCCGGGGGCTGGATGCGGCCCAATCGCCTTCTAAATCCAGCCCGCAGATGGTCCGGGAATCAGCGTGTTTTTACATGAGTAGAATGTGTCCTTTTATTTAAAATGCATCTCTGGGTTATTTGTGGGGCATAGGAATTCATTCATTATTATTTTTTTCAAAATATAGTCTGGCCCCCCCAAGGTCTGAGGGACAGGGGGCAGGCCCCCTGCTGAAAAAGTTTGCTGACCCCTGTCCTAGATCAAACCACCTGGCACAGGGCTTTGAGGCCTCTTGTAGGAGGCAGTGGGAAGGGTGGGGAAATGTCCACTCTAACATAACAGGAACATAGCAAGTCTTATACAGAGCCAGAAGAATGGCAGACAAAAATAATGGACTATGCAGAATTGGACAAAATGACAGGAAGGATTCAAAACCTGTGGGACCAGAGATTTATAGAACATTGGAAGAAGTATATGAACTATTTGAAAAGCAATTGTAACCAACAAATTACGCTAGCAGGACTACAAGAAGTTTTGTAAGGAGGAATATATGAAGTGCTACAAAGTAGATAAAGAATAAAGATATTGGTTATGAGTTTTAAATGTAAGAGGGAAAATAAGAAATGTATACTAAGAGATTAGATTGGAAAATTTTCAGACAGGACTGATGTAAGTCAAAAAAATTGAATAAGATGTAAAAATATGTTTAACTATGGTTGAAAATGGTATGTTAGAAACACACACACACACACACACACACACACACATATATATATATATATATATATATATATATATATATATATATGCAGGTTTTGGTGTCCTCGGGTGTCTTCCCGTGTAAAAGTTGGGGTGTCTAGGCGACGTTTCGACGAGGTCTCACTCGTCATCTTCAGGCTGGTGCTTTCGGCTTCTTGTTACTGGAACAAGCCGAAAGCACCAGCCTGAAGATGACGAGTGAGACCTCGTCGAAACGTCGCCTAGACACCCCAACTTTTACACGGGAAGACACCCGAGGACACCAAAACCTGCATTCCTGTACCCGTGAAAATCTACGAAAGCATATATATATATATATATATATATATATATATATATATATATATATATATATGACGTCTTATACAGAGCCAGACCACTGTTGCAGCTTAGTACTGCCTACTCTGATGGGCAGCAGCACTCAAGGGTTTCAGACAGATGACATTTCCAGTCATACCTGGAGATGCTGAGGACTGATCTTGGGATCTTCCGCATGCAAAACAGCTGCTCCACCAGAGAACTATGACTCTGCCCCCTAATGCCTGCTGTAACAATGTGATCATTACATAAAACAGGGCAGGCTTTTCACTTCAGAATGCAGATTTAACCTAAACCTGTATTAAGATTTTGCTCTCTGAATGGGAACATTAATACAAAAGTCTGTTTTGCAGGTGCCACAAAGAAATTATAGCGGTACCTCAGGTTAAGTACAGTGGTGCCTCGCAAGACGAAATTAATTTGTTCCGCAAGTTTTTTCTTCTTGTGAGCTTTTCGTCTTGCGAAGCACGGTTTCCCATAGGAATGCATTGAAAATCAATTAATGCGTTCCTATGGAGACCGCTTGCCAGGCTGGCAATGCGGAGAAGGGCTTTTCTCCTCACCGCAAGCCTTCAGGACAGGTACGGGAACAGAGGGGAAGGCGCGAGGCACTTCTCCTCTGTTCCCGGGGCTTGCGGTGGGAGGAGGATTTTTCCTCCCCACGCCAACATTCAGAACAGCATTCTGAAAGTTGGCGGTGGCAAGGAAAACCCTCCTCCCACCGCAAGTCTTCAGGACAGCCATCCGAAGGCTGGCGCGGGGAGAAGGTCTCTCCGCTCCACTGCCAGCCTTCGGAGGAGCCTTCCGAAGGCTGGTGGCAGGAGGAGGTCTCTCCGCCCCACCGCCAGCCTTCGGAGGAGGTCCGAGGACAGTGGGGAAGACGCGCTGCGCTTCCCCGCTATCCCAGAGATTTCCCTATGGGCTTTCGTCTTGCGAAGGAAGCCCATAGGGAAATTCGTTTTGCGAAGCACCTCCAAAACGGAAAACCCTTTTGTCTAGCGGGTTTTCCGTCTTGCGAGGCGTTCGTCTTGCGGGGCACCACTGTACTTAATTTGTTCCGGAGGTCCGTTCTTAACCTGAAACTCTTCTTAACCTGAAGCACCACTTTAGCTAATGGGGCCTCCTGCTGCCGCCACACCGCCGGAGCACAATTTCTGTTCTCATCCTGAAGCAAAGTTCTTAACCTGAAGCACTATTTCTGGGTTAGCGGAGTCTGTAACCTGAAGCGTATGTAACCTGAGGTATCACTGTACTTGCCTTTTTCATTGTTGTAACGTGCTATTCCTTGCCTCTGATGATTAGCAGCGTTAACAATCTCATCCTTGCGTCTTGCTCGGGTAGCACAGATGGCTTCCAAATGACATCTCAAAGTGGCAGATATGTTACCATGGATAGGATTACCACAAAGCCGTTCCATTTTCCCAACTAAAGTGTGTACCTAAAAAAGAAGAATACTTCATTAGGGTTTTTAATACTTAAAAACAATCAGATAGCCAAAATCATGTGACAGCAGCTAGGCACTTCACGCTGAATGTGAGAACACAGCTAATCTAAATTTAGTAGAAAATAGTTTGGAGGAGAAGCAGTTAAAAGCAATTCAGCCATGAATAGAAGCGACACTCCTCATTGCAGCATGAGAAACATAAAGCTATGTTATGAAATTACTGGCAGGCAGGGAAAGCAGAGGAAGCAAGAAAACAGTGAAGCGGCCCTTCAGGGTTCAAGCATCCAGCCATCCTCATTTGTATTGTACATTCATTTATATTTTTATCCCACCTCGCCTAAGCTTGAAGGAACACACAAGACACAAAACAGCCACTTTAAACCAGAACCCCAACAGTTCCCAAACGTCTTTTTAAGATGAGTCTTCCAACCCCTTCTGCAATGCGCTCTACGTGGGGCTACCTTTGAAGGTGACCCGGAAACTACAACTAATCCAGAATGCGGCAGCTAGACTGGTGACCGGGAGCGGCCGCAAAGACCTACATTGGCTCCCAGTACGTTTCCAAGCACAATTCAAAGTGTTGGTGCTGACCTTGAAAGCCCTAAATGGCCTTGGTCCAGTATATCTGAAGGAGCGTCTCCTCCCCCATCGTTCTGCCCGGACACGGAGGTCCAGCTCCGAGGGCCTTCTGGCGATTCCCTCACTGCGAGAGGCCAAGTTACAGGGAACCAGGGAGAGGGCCTTCTCGGTAGTGGCGCCCGCCCTGTGGAACGCCCTCCCATCAGATGTCAAAGCGATAAACATCTACCTGACATTCAGAAGACATCTGAAGGCAGCCCTGTTCAGGGAAGTTTTTAATATGTGACATTTTAGTGTATCTTTCATCTTTGTTGGAAGCCGCCCAGAGTGGATGGGGAAACCCAGCCAGATGAGCGGGGTACAAATAATAAATTACTATTATTATTTATTATTACTAAAGGCCATCACAGTTTTTCTTCCTCTGGAAGGCTGCTGCCCGCCTCAGACTGGGCTAACATAATTTCTCAAAAACGTGACGAAGCAAAGCATCAACTAGAAAAATAATCAACAATTTTTGTGCTACCTTAAGCAATTTGACATCATCTTCTTTCAGGAGACATGGCAGAATGACCCTATATTTCTTAATGGGTATAACTGCCACTACCTGCCTGCCTCTCCATCTCTAAGGGGCGGCAGATCTAGTGGTGGCCTAGCTTGCTTCATTTCCACGGAGCTGGCGCATTCTCTAACAGCCCTACCCAGCTGCAATTCTTTAGCAACAGCCGCTCTACTTAGCTTCAAGAGAACTACTCTCTTGCTGGTCAATGTCTATATTCCCCCAGGCCAAAAAAACCCCGTTGTCAAGGCTACATGGGCTGAGCTAGAGGCGTTTTTAGAGCCTCTCGAATCTACTTACCCGTCTGCCCTGACTATTGTGTGTGGAGACTTCAACGCCCGTATAGGAACAGATGACAACAGTCTATACACTCATTTCAACCTATTTATGGACCCTGAAGAACAGACGGATATTGGTGCGACACGACTGTCCAAAGATAGTAGAAGTAATTTCCCAGGTCTCTGCTTAGTGCAGGCTGCCAGACGGAGGGAACTGCTGATATTAAACGGCAATATAGAGGGGGACCGCCCCGGGGAATATACTCATTTCTCCAAGGCTGGGGGAAGCGTTATAGATTATATCTTAATCTCAAGATTTGCTCACAGCTTTGTAAGGAAGTTCCAAGTGGGCCACAATACTCTGAGTGATCACCTACCTCTAATTTTAGAGCTTGCAGGTCGGCCTTTTGACTATTCTATTGCCGAGCCACAATATATACCTTCTGTAAATTTGGATATACCTGCCCCCAAAAGACTCAAATGGTCCCCAATACTGAATGAAAATCTAACCCTCCTTCTTCAGTCAGTGGAGTTAAAGCTTATTCGCTCCGCTATTGTATCAGGCAATTCAGTAGATGCGATTATGGAACGCTTTAAATTACTTTTGGAAAGATTGAAACCCCATTTAACAACAGTGATACATAGCTCCGCTACAAAGAGGGCAAAGGACGGAGCTAGCTGGTTTGACCTGGAGTGCAGGCAAACAAGGAGACAAACGAGAACAGCCTACCAGAGATACAGGAAATCAGGGACTGCCCTCCTACTTAATGCTTATATTTATCTGAGACGGTCTTACAAACAATTACTAAGGAGAAAGAAACTGGAAGCTGAAAGAGCCGCATGGCACAGTTTGGTTAAGGCATCGCACGAGAAAGATACTACTTGCTTTTGGCGAACCATATCTGGTCTACTGGACCAGGAGCGTACTAATTCCATCTGTACAGTGGAACCAATGGAGTGGTTGCGCCATTTTCAATCTTTGTTCTATGACCAGGAAGCCCAACATTACAAACTATGCATTCAATTGGAGGACCTACCTCATTGGCCACCAGTAACTGCAAAGGAAGTTGAGAATTTAATCGCACAATTAAAGAACAACAAGGCCCCAGGGAATGATTACATCCCTGCCGAACTTCTGAAGTCCAACATTGGCTGGTGGGCCCCCCTGCTGGCGTCTTTATTTTCTTGGATCGACTCAACGGGTTTACTCCCAGATGGTTGGACTGAGGCAATAATTATCCCAATCTATAAAAAAGGACCCATGACAGACCCGGCGAGTTATAGACCAATCAGCCTTCTGCCTATACCCAGCAAACTATATGCCAAACATCTTTATATCAAGCTAACTAGCTGGCTGGAAACTGAAGCTATTCTAGCGGAAGAGCAAGCGGGTTTCAGGCAAGGCAGATCCACCATAGACCATTGCTTCACCCTAGCCTATTTAATTGACAAATATGCCAAAAAATCCCGTGGGGTGTTATATGCAGCCTTTATTGATCTAAAGGCTGCTTTCGATTCAATTCCACGTGTAAGACTCTGGGATAAATTGAGCACATCAAGTATAGACAAAAGACTATTATTTCTGATCAGCTGTTTATATAAAGACACGTTGCTGCATGTAAGAACTTCGTTAAATGGCCATCTTATAGGACCAGTTCCTGTCAGTAAGGGGGTCAAGCAAGGTTGCATCCTGGCCCCAGTTCTATTCAACATCTACATCAATGATATGGTTAACTGTTTGTCATCTCCGGACTTCCACGCCCCCAAACTGGCTGACAAATCAATATCAGTGCTTTTGTATGCTGATGATGCGATACTCCTATCTCGAACAAGAATAGGCTTAAATAGGCTCATAGGTGAATTTTCAGCATACTGTAGGAGAGAGCAACTTGCAATAAACTATCAGAAAACCAAAATTATGGTTTTTGCAAGGAAACACAGACAGTACAGCTGGAGGATGGATAACCAGACAATTGAACAGGTTAAAGCCTTCAAATATCTGGGTATCGTTTTCCAGTCGACCGGGTCCTGGGATGTCCATCAAAAATGTGCCAAAGAAAAAGCAGCTCAAAGTATCAAGATGCTGTCCCGCTTCTTTTACACGAAGGGGGGCAGATACATCCCAGCAGCCCTTGAAGTTTTTCAAGCAAAACCTCTGGCGCAGTTACTGTACGGGGCACAAATCTGGACGGGGAACCACTGCTCCAGTCTTGAAACTGTTCAGTCTAAATTTCTAAGGCAGATATTCGGCGTCCCCTCCTGTGTTCCAAACGCAGCATTACGACTCGAGGCCTGCCTTCCATCTGTAGAAACTCAGACCTGGCAGAGAACATTCAACTATTGGCTTCGTCTTAATCTAAATCCACCTGGTCTACTGCCTCTAGTAATGCAAGACCCTCACAAAAGCAAGTGGTTCAAAACTGTGCATCAAAAACTCCTTACATGCGGTCTGCATTCACAGTCCCTACTATCAATGGGCCTCATTAAAGCAAAGAGTCTAATAGGCCAGCGCCTGAAAGACATTGAACGACAAAACAACCTGATTATCTTAAAGAAACTGTGCCCATGGTATACCTACTTTCCCCCTTCTCATTTTGACTCTCCAGCTTCATATTTGTTTAAACTAACCATCCCAAAATACAGACGTGCCTTTACATTGGCTAGATGGGATGTTCTTCCCTCTGCTGTACTCGAAGGTCGTTACCAAAAGGCTCCATTTGAAAAACGACTTTGCCCATGTGGAGATGGTAACACGGAAACAGTGTCCCACGTCCTTCTATCTTGCCCCCTTTACAAAGACCTAAGGAACGAGATTATTACTCCACTCATTCTCTCCAACCCCGGCCGTTCACCAGACATTACACTGTATTTTCTATTATCTGATACGGATAGTCAGATAACAGAGAAGGTCGCGAGGTACATCGAGAGAGCTGCGAAATTGAGGGCCACCATCTGAGTGACAGACTTGTTCATCTGACGGACCTCCTTTTGCTTGTTCTTTTCTTCCTTTTATCCCTATTTTCACTTTTAACTCTTGTATAGCTGTGGCCTGTTGGCTTTGCTAATAAAGTTTTGATTTGATAGAAAGCATCAACTAGATCTGGGGTGAATGTGCTTACTCTCGCCTGCTCTCGGAATTGGTCCACAATCAGACGATCCACTCGGGAAGGCTTGTCGGGAAGCCGGGAGAAGGGAGCATTATTTGAGCTGGATACCTGCTTCCCTGGGAAGTTTCTGGCCAGATCTGCCTCTGCCTGAAGAGAAAGCCAGAGAATTAATGGAATATGTTCCTCTCTCTTGCTCTTTCTCATCCTCTCCACCCATTTGTAGCTGGCGAGAAAAAAAGTAAAAATGCTCCCCAGTTTCCTACCATCAACCCAAAAAAGCCTACAGACAAAAAAAAAAACAAAAAAACACGGGCAGAGAACAACAGGCACTGTGCAGTTTAATCATTCTTGGCCATATAAGAAGGCAATTTCAGCTTTGCCCCAGTCCTTCTGGAAACTGGGGATAACGAAGAAGCCATGCAGATTATGTTATCCAAACTTGGAAAAAGATTTGTCAGGCTAGATATAGTCCCCAGTCTTAAGTTTTCCTACCTCTCCACAATGTTACCAGTAATGCTATTATGAATTATGGCGCTGGAGGAGACTCTTGAGAGTCCCATGGACTGCAAGAAGATCAAACCTCTCCATTCTTAAGGAAATCAGCCCTGAGTGCTCCCTGGAAGGACAGATCCTGAAGCTGAGGCTCCAATACTTTGGCCACCTCATGAGGAGAGAAGACTCCCTGGAAAAGACCCTGATGTTGGGAAAGATGGGGGCAGAAGGAGAAGGGGACGACAGAGGACAAGATGGTTGGACAGTGTTCTCAAAGCTACCAGCATGAGTTTGACCAAACTGCGGGAGGCAGTGGAAGACAGGAGTGCCTGGTGTGCTCTGGTCCATGGAGTCACGAAGAGTCGGACACAACTAAACAACTAAACAACAACAATGCTATTAACATAAAAGCTAATGTCACTATTAACTTCCCCTAGGTTTCACCTTACTAGAGACTACGTTACCTTTTTCCTTTCCCTCTCTAGTGCTCTCCACTGTTCATAACAATCTTCTAGATGACTATGAAGCTCATTTGCAGCTCCACTGCGATGTTTTGGAGGTCTGTAGTGGTTAAGAGGTGGTGGAAAGGCAAAGTATTGTGCAGGCAAATCTCCACAGAAGAGTTCGTTAAAGAAAGGACTCAAATAGGGTAGGTCCTCATAGTGAAGGAGGTCAGCAAGTTCAGACAACGGAAATGGCAATGGAGAAAACGCAACATTAGCTGGTGATGAAAATGTGGGAGGATTAAATGGAGGAAAATTAGGCATATGTTTATAACCAGGCATTAATGGGAAGAGAGGGAGGAAAGAAGGATTGATGAAATCAGACAAAATGCTGCCATTCTGTTCTTCTGTTCTTCTCAATATATCTGGCTGCGTTTGATTTGGGCTTGCATAGCCTGGGTGTGGAATCCAATTATTTTTATGTCTTCTCTCATTCTGCCTAGTTCTCTCATCAGTACTGAACTGGCTTTGCTTTTTATGAAAACTATAGTGTTTCGCAGACTCATTTAGGGAATGCTTTTGTGACAGCCACCTGGAGGAAGCATTCGTGGATACTTCACCACAGTATCCCTCTCTAGTAGCTAAGGAATCCTTCTGGGCGTGTCCAATAGGGTTAGGTTGCTTCCTATTTTCATTGCAGTTTGAAAACCCTGAGCTGTAAGGAATGTTAGCAGAGATGTGTTTCCCATCTTTTCTTGAGTTCAACATTGGTGCCACCTGTGAATAAGAAGGCTGGGCTATAGATTGACTGGTGGAACATCCAACAGAATGAGTTGAACACCTTGAAGACAACTGAGAACTCATTTGCTTTTGCTTCCCATAAGTTACAAACGATGTAGCCACCGGATTTAGTATCTTACTATCCAGCCATGTATATCCATTGTAAGATGAATTCATATTCTGTAGTGCTGGCTTAAGAGGCAAGTGATTGCAGGATGCTTTCTGATGATGTAAGGACATCTTACATTCAGTATTGCCGAAGTCCCCCTCTGTAGTGATGCAACTATGGTTATTTTGTGGGTGGTTTTCCTGCAGTTTTGCGTTCCTTCCTTCTGGAAAGCTATTCTCTTTATTAAGTGGACTGAGAAGGTATGGAGATGAGCAACTAAACTGTTGAGAGTCATAAATAGCTGGAAAACCTGTATATCTTATATTCTGCTGGATCACTGGATCCCATATTCCATCAGAGGGAGAATTAGACAATTGAGTGAAATATTTGCTTGATCCTTCTGTGTCATTTTTCCCAAGCACACCTCTTGCATGGTCAGCTTTCTGGAGTTCTTTAGGAGTATTCGTGCTATCTTTTATTCTAGTATGAGATGAGAAAGTGCTAAAATCAATATGGCTCTTCCCATTGCCACTGTTTAACTGATTTTTGTTATAATTGGGTAGATTCTGATATGCAAGTCCACCTTGGTGATTGATTCCCTTACTCTTAAAAGCCTTGTTTTCTGAATCAGCATTCTTCAAAATCTCATCAGATGACCGACTGCAAGGATCAGACGTCACAAGCCAGGATCCTATAACATGGAGATCTTCAAGTTCTTTCTTTAGTAATTCTACAGATGATGTCTTTTGCAAGTTTTCTTCATAAATATTTTGAGTACCAACAAAGTTTGTAGGATCTCCATTTTCCAAGCATTTTGTAGGAAAAAGCCCTGAGAAGTTTTCAGTTTTTTCAAAGTCGGATGACCACACGGGTGGAAATAATCTTGATAGAGAATTCCTGTAACAAACCAACAATTTAGTGCTGAAGACATTTTGTTTCTATAACATAACAGATGAAGCTGCTTTATACATTCAAATCAATGAACCACTTGCCACTGTATTATCTACATTTAACAGGCAAGAGGTATTTTCCAGCCCACTGGTTGAGATCCCTTTTCAACTGGAAATGTCGGAGACTGAACCCCATTTGCCTCCTCTAACAATCTTTGTTTTCACAAATTCCGAAAAACATGCCATTTATGCTAAAAACATTAAAATGTGAGGATTAATATACTCTTTTGCTGAGCTGAATGTCATCTTAGGAGTTTTATTATGGTGAAAGAGCAGAACAGCTTGACCTATATAGAAGATCTGGGGGATGAGATGAAGCAATCTTAGCCTGATATAGAATTGTAGAGTTGGAAGAGACCCAAAGGGTCATCTAGTCGAACCCCCTGCCATGCAGGAATCCCAACTAAAGCATCCATGACAGATAGCCACCCAACCTCTGCTTAAAACCTCCAAGGAAGGAGAGTCCACAACCTCCATAGGGAGACCATTCCACTGTCAAACAGCTCTTACTGTCAGAAAGTTCTTGTTGATGTTTAGTCGGAATCTGCTTTCTTGTAATTTGAAGCCTTTGGTTTGAGTCCCACCCTCCAGAGCATATATGCTTAGATTACCTAGGAGACCTTTCCTGCCAGCTAAGGCTAACTGCAGAACCAGGGGGAGATTATTATTTGTTTGTAATTATGGCTGGACAGGGAAGGGTTAAATCTCTGCTCCCCAAAAGCTAGTTTGATTAAAATTACCCTCTGTGCCTTATATTACATTTTTTAAACCCTGTTGTGTGTAGTTGCTAAGAACTAACTCTGACCCTTAGAAGCAGACCAAATAGGCTGCTTTTACAGGAATGTTATTAGTTATTCTACAGGGTATTAATTGTTTTATTAGGAATAGCAGGCCATAGAGGGCTGCCCTATGTGATCAGTGAAAGATTTATTTTCTTTCTTTCTTTTTTGAGCTCTGAAGGAATCTCACTCCTAGTTCTGAACTAGTTAGCATTTTAAGTGCCATCTGCTGGTAGAGATAGGTATTTGTTTACCAGTTTAGACTGCTATGGCAAAAGAAAGAACCATTTAAGCAAGTCCAACCTGCTTCTTTTCCTACAATTGTCTAGACCGAATAAGGCTCTCGCTGCCATCCTTGAATGCTATTGAATTCAATCTGATATTCTGAAGGACTCCTCTAGACAACCTGTTTAGCAAGGCCAAGAGGGGGTCTTATCAGATGGGCAGCCCAAGACCTCCATACACGCTGCCCAGGCTTGTGCCCAGGGGAGGTCTCTTCCGACAGATGGATGCCAACCTCCTGGTCTGCTCACACCCAACTTACAGAGAATTTAGACTACATCTGGGCTTCATTGAGCATTTGTTCTGATTTGTCTGTGACACTATATGACAAAGAGCATCCATCCAGATTTGCTTGGAAGGTGTTTACATGTCTTCCCATTAACCACCTATTAATCTACTTTTCAAACCAGTTTCCCATCACCTTATAAACAGCAAAAGTCTGGCCTTTTTAAAGTGGATTGGTTGTGCTACGTCAACAGAGCCTTTAATTCATTTTGATTGTGCAAACTTAGGGCTTGTTCACACATCTGCTTGTCCAGCCACTTTCCCCTAGGAAAACCTGCTGCTTATTGTTGAATCAGAACGTACATCAGTCATTTTTCCTTTGGCTTGATGTTTGTTCTGATTCAGTGGTAAACTGCAGGTATTCCCAGGGAAAGTGTCAGGGCAAATGAAAAAATGCTCTGAAAGCACAGGACAAATGGAAAACCTCTTGGATCCACGGAACAAAGGAGAAGTGTGGACAAGCCCTTAAAGTTTTGATATGCCCTGAATTCCTTCCGCTAAAGACTTTAATGTGCTTAGGATCAATAGTTAGCAAAGGTAAGGAGAGAACAGTTTTCGTGAAGCTTATAGGCGACCTTAAAATAGATATTTATATAAATAGTCATCAGCTTACCAGCCTGTAACAGGTTCTTGCTTGTTTGGCTCTTCTAGGATGCTTGTCACTAAGCCAAACATATCAGGGCCATTGCCAGAATAAGATAAATTTACCTGTGTTCTGAAAAGAGAGATATTTGAGTATCACCTGTACCAAGAATCTAAGAAGAATGAGCCTTCTAAATGAAGTACCTTGAGTTTAGGGGTTTTTTCAGAGCAATATTTTCATGTTACTGAACAGTTCTGTAAGCCACCTCAACCTTGGTGGAAGCAACATAAAATAACTAAGGTAAGCAGAATAAATAATTAATAAAAGCATTTAGGAAACTGAGAAGCAATATTTACTGAAATTAATAAGCACCTCAAATACGAAAAAGCTCAAGTATTACCCCGCTTGGCCTTATCAAGAAGATCAGAGAGCCACTAATGCATGGGAAATAAGAAACACTGTGTGTAGCAGTGAGGTAATAGGATGAGATGTAAGAATGTAACTAAAACAGAACACGTTAACTGTCTTCCATTGTATCTTCCCACCACTTTTAAAGCAGGAGAGAACATGACCAAATAAAGAATCTTGTTCTGTTTTTAATCTTATACATACTGATCCCAGCATAATCACTCTCCCAAATGACATGAACGAAGAAAGGGTATGTGCAGAAATTCTAAGCCAACAAGCCATAGAGTAATCTTGATTTTAGAAAATGCATAGAAATGGAAAGAAGCGAAAGAAAACCAGACCAAAATCAGCAAATGAGAGCTTGCAACCATTTCATAAGCAAACAAGCCAAAGTCAGACATTGTGAAGTAAATTCAGCACCAGTTTGATAGCAGATCAGTAAATAAAACAGACAGAAAAGGAAGCAACAGTGAGCATTGTGCACAGTGTACTATGAAGTCTCACAACCTGGTAAAATTAAAATGAACTCTCTTCTTAACTTGGCTTCTCTCCAACTTACTTCATTAGGCAAAAAGCCAATATAACTCCTGCTAATTGCTTTAATATGGCATTTTAACAATGTCACCAAGCAATATTAAAACTGGGATACAAACATCAAGCAAGGAGACTTCATTCATCAGAACAGCACATGCAAATAGGTAACTTCACTGTATCACTTATATCAAAATATTGCTCAAAGCAAATTTATGAGACATGCAACTACTGCAAAAGGGGGGAGAAATCTAAATATAATGGATTAGTTCTGAAAATGGAGAGGATGTTTCCTAAGTCACTCTACTTACTGCATTAAGCTGTATTGTCATGCACTGTCTGAATTACAACTGCAACAAAGTTGGCCATACATTACAGGAGTTTTATTCTGTAACAATATCTTCACTGCAAACAATTGAGTAATGTTAAGGAAGAGTACTATATAAAACTTTGCTGAAAGGTGTACCCAGTAGTGTAAAAAGGCAGGGGAAGTGTGGGCGTGTACCCAGGGCTCATCCATACTTCTTGTCCCACTCCTTTCCCTCAGGGAAAACTACTCTTTAGAAGCTCAATTGGAGCAAACAGCAATTTGAGATTTTCCTGGGAAAGGAGCAGGGAAAAAGGGGAAACTGCTCAGATCAGTGCTTTCTAGGCACAGGGCAAGTACAAGTGTGGACCAGCCCTCTATCAATTCATTTGTAGATTTCTAGAAAGAACCACAAGGTGGCAATCACTTCATACCTTTTTTTGGTGCAGCCATGTAATGGGGCAATAGCGTTGGCATCATCTCCACATGTTGACCAGCTACTGTAAAACTGGGGAGACTCCACAGTGGACGGTGTGTTAGTTATTCCTCCAAACAAAGGAGAGAAGAGCTGTGTGTCCATTTCTTGCTTTGTGCGGTTTACCTGAGTTGAAATTCAAGAGGGAGACATTTTAAGGGGAAAGAGCTTTTTACAGGCCAAATGACCAGACAAGCTCACTTTGTTGCCTTCCCTTTTGATATTAGAAAATGAAACAAAAGAAAATTATTCTTGTCATTACTGTTTTACAATAATGAAGCATGGGGGAAAGGTACAAGTACTGGCAGTTATGACGTGCAATGCCTTGCTTTAGAAGTGTACTCACAGATCAACATACTCACATCACATTTTGGTAAAGCATGTATGTTCCTACAGAACTATTAACTACACATATGGCAGTCTTCTGAGCAACAGCAGAAAGTAAGTAACAGAGCACAAATGAGACCTAGAGGAATACTATATTCACCAGTGGGCACTGGGAGAGTGTCAGGTCAACACAGCCCTCCCTCCGAAGACAAAATTTAAGATTAGTACTGCATTCTCTACACAGCTACCATTGTTCAAGAGAGTGTGACTTACTTTGGTAGTATTCATACATGCTTAAAAGGGGGAACATGTAATGCTGTCCCCTGCCTTACCCTATTGTCAGAGAATACAGAGTACTCTGTGCAAACTACAATAAATAACCAGTTGGTAAACAGGACTGCATTTGTGCTTCATGTAAAACGTTCAGCAGAGTTAAGATGTTGAATTGCATGGAATGAAGCAAACGAACATTTATTTGATTTTTGCCTAGAAGGACTTCTTACTGTTCAGGGAGAGCCTGCAAAATGCATTTGGGCACCAGAAGGAAACCTCCAGGCTGCAGGCCTAATTAGGTTTTCCCAATGTGGTTTTTTTAAAAAAAAAAACACTCTCACCTGTTGATTACCTGACATCAGGCACTAGACTGGTGAATCTGTGGCACTAAACTACAATAGAATTAGGAGCACACTTTAAGTTCACTTCCAAGTCTTCCTTTTTCTGCTGCCCCCACCTCCAAGACAGAAAAAGGTGGCAAACTCAAAAAAACCAATGGATTCAAGCTGAAAGAAATAATCAGGAAAGCACTTAGTGCATTCCCGGTTTGTCATTTTCAGTTGCTGCGAGTGAAGCCGAGTCATCAGACACCCATCCTATGACACCAAGTGAACAACAGGTGAGTGGTCCTGCTCACTTGTCAAGCTGGAATGCCGAGTGAGCCAGTTCCAGACCTGGCCCACCAGCTGGATCCAACCCCACACCTCTGAATTAGAGTGAAAATAAAAATATACCCTAAGAATTAACAAATAGGGCCTGCAACTAAAAGTTGCAGCCTACCCCATTTTCCTAAAGAAGGATGTTCCTCTTCAAAATTCCAGGTGTCCAAGAACAGTAGCCTTGTAGTTAGGTCTGAGGGTGCTGGAGAGGCAAGGCATTTCCTCTGCTACACTACGTAATTTCAGGGGGCTCAGGTTTAGCTGCCAACACTGTACTTGAGGAGTTGCCTTGCTTGTCTTCCATGTTAGGCATGAATGATTTGACTTCCTCAGTGGCCAGCACACCCAGTGGATGGCATAGGACAGAGAGAATTATCAGTTCCTCTTTAGTCAGCCTACTGCATTTCACTGCTGGCTCCTTCGGGTTCCGACATGGAAACAAAGCAGACTGGTGGAGGAAGAGGGACATAATGGCCTGTGCCTTTTACACCAACCTCTTTACTTGCCTGCATGAATTCCTTGTTGCCGCCAATGAACAGGCAACTAATTAAGCACAAGGCTGATTTGCAAACCTATATACATCTATACCTAGCAAGTCATCAGAGCATGTCTAAACTACCACACTCTTCCGGAATAGTCCTGCTTCATTTCTGAACTGCTACACACATACACACAACACACCCTGCATTTGCCAGGAGGGCGAATGATTCCTAATAAAATTCTATTTGCTGTGGACTCACCTGTGGCTCATAATGACTGAATGTGGTGCTTTGCCTAACCATATCCTCATTTTCAGTGTGCAGATTCTTGTTTCTAAAATGAGTAGCATTTCCAAACAGACAGAGGTTTGAAGTCTTAACCACAGGTCTCACCTGTTCAAAAATAATCCAGCATTACACTTAATAGTAGCTTGCAAAACATTTAATAAAGCTAAACATTATTAAAAGTGAAGTGGCATTCTCCCCAATATTTTGATGAAAAAATCTGCAAAAGTTGAACCAAAAAATGAGAAAACATTCAATATACCGGTACTATTGTCCTTTTTTCTAAGGCTCAGTTGCTTTCCAACCCAGTAAGAAACATTCCTTGACAGGTACTAAATGTGCACCTTGAACTCCAAAACAATCTGTGAAATGCTGTACTAAAGTCTGCAGACTAGCAGATTGATTAAAAACTAAATTATGTGTGATGCCTGGCTGTGTGGAGCCTGTCCCAGCCTTTGTACTTTTTACACACACACAATGCGGTTGCATAGGCTACAAATCAAAGTGCAGGGCCAACATGTTTTAAACCCCTTCCCTTTGCGCTGTTTTGGGGACTAAAACCGAATCTCTCCATTTCCCTTTTGCCCTGCAGGAGAAACAATATGGCTACCTTCATTTTCCCAATACAGCAACACAAAGCAGCTGAAGTGGTGCTGAAAAGTTCTGCATCTTACTTTGTACCTTGCCAATGGTAAGCCATCTATTTCTTCTTCCTTTCTTCAAATTTATATCACTTACCTACTTCAATTAAACTCTCTTCTTTTATTATATTGTTAGCTTTGTATTTATAGATTTTCCTAGTGGCAATGCCTCTACTTGCATTGTTCACTGACACCTTCCTACCCACCCACCGACCTCTTAAACTTCACCAAGCCCTATTCCCCTTACAGCTCACCCCCTGCCCCCTCCTGTCACAGCTCACCAAACCCCCACTCCCTCTATTTACACTGAAGTAGCTTGCCTGACTTGCCTCTTCTTTCCTCTTCACCCTCTGCTGCTGAAGGTTTCTTTTATTCTTTCTTTTTTTGAGGGAGTGAGCTATCATTGAGCTGCAGTTCGCAATGTCAGCTGTCTATGGCTAAGCGAACTACAGTGTGACAATATCCTTATGCAAATCTCAGAATATATTGTTCCGCACCACCCCAATCTCCAAGCGATTCCAGGGGTTCCAGGCTCCTACCCAAGGTTTGGTTTACTTGGAATGAGGAACAGCAGACTGTGGTGTCTTTAGGCTGTATGGCTTATAACCTGAGTCTACGATGCAGGGGCTCACAGCATTAACATCCCAGAAGACCTTGCTTCTCCCATAGTCGCAGTCTTGGAATCATGCAGACATCAAACATGGCCCTCATTCTCTGGCTTCTGCCAGTAGCCTGCTTCTAGCCCAGCTCTCACACACTCAACTCTGGCTCTTGTCCTTCTAGCCTCCAGGTGAGCGAGGGGGACCCTCTGACACAAAACTACATCCTTTGTTAATGTATTTTTAATCTTTTGTTGGAAGCTGCCCAGAGTGGCTGGGGAAACCCAGACAGATGGGCAGGGTAGAAATGATAAATTATTATTATCATTATTTCTTTGTTATTCTAAGGACCATACTTAGGTGGTAACTAGATGTTGCTATTATCTATATAGGAACACCATCTCTTTGACCAGGAAGCCTCTTGACATGGCCTAAAAGGGCCTGTATCTGCTGCTAAGTGAGAGAGACAGATTGGGGATGCACAGGCCAGGTTTTAAAACTTATATTACTTTCCTGTATTAGCAAACTGTAACCTTTCTCTCCACACCCCACTAAGGCAGACAGAAAATTTTCTGCTTCCAAATACGAGTTTTATGGATGGATATAATGGTAGTCAAATTGGGCACTTTTGAAATCATACAGGAACCATGAGTGCCTATATAATAAATATAAATGCAAAATTATTTGGGCATGTTAAAATTAGTATGTTAACAGTTTTCAGTGTTTTAATTTTCTCTCTTGGAATTTCTTAGAACATATGTTGTTAAGTTATCATGGCCTTAAAATATCTAGAAGCATTCCTTTAAAAATAATTTCAAATAAAGCTTTGAATTTATTTGAGTATTTTGGGAAGATGAAGCAACATTCATGCTGCAATCCTATACACACATACCTGAGAGTAAGGTCCATTGAACTCAACAGTTCTTACTTCTGAGTAGACATGTCTAGGATTGTGCCATAAGTGCAGTTTATTTGAGCAGGGAGCAAAATCAAAATTTCAGTTCAAATACTTGTAGCTACTTGGGGGGAAAATAGAAATTATAAGGCATATAAAATTGACATAGTGTATATTTTTAGTTTTAAAAAAAATATAGTCAAACATGCTAAATTAGAGCCAATCTATTTAGGGCATTGCAAACTTTTCACATTAAAAGTTTTCCAGAAAATCCACATCACTTCTCCACTCAAAAGTGGTTTCAAGTATCTGGTTAACATACCCCTTGACATTTAACCTCTCATGTTTTCAGCATTTTGAGTAAAGAAACTCAGCAACTCCCTGTTTAGAGAAATGACAACACTACCACCTTTCTAACCATACAGCAAATTCAGCTTCTTTAAATGCAACTTTGCAGAAGTTACTCTTTACATTTTACACCTTCCCTCCCCAGATTCAAAGTGCAGGAAGGGATAGAAATTAAATTCCCCATCCCACTTAAATGTCCAAACAAACCTGCACAGGGTTTATATTACAGTAGTTGCTTCTTGCATATACACCTTATCATGAACACAAACCCGAGACAGAAAGTCAGGCACAGGCTTTACATACATTCAGCTCTGGTGCAAAATTCAATCTAACAGCTATACTGTGTTACATCGCACCTTGTCCAACTGCCCTCAGTGCTGCTATGTGACGCCTAGACATGACAACTCCGTTACTACTCAGATATAGAAACTGTTGCCAGGCTATTGTGTTTCTTCTCCACCCACTGGAGAAGCAGGATAAACAAAGCGAGGAGAATGCAGGGTTGGGTCTAAACACTGACACAGATTCAGAAGAAAAACTAACAGCATTATCAAGTACTGTACTCATATGCTCTAAGAACCACATTTAATCTGCATACAACAAACCCACAGGAAGCCTGATGGTACTATAAAGCCACAATGCATTTTCTAAACATAAATTGCTATTTGGACAGATCTGAAGTGATATGCCTCCCCACAAAGATTTCAGAATGCCAAAGGCTCTGTCTGCCTTTGCAAAAACAAGAGAAACTCCGAGCTTACGTTTTTGGCCTTCTTCCTTTACGGCCAGCCTCAGCTGTGACTGATGTCACTGGAATACCAGTATGTGAAAGTATTATGGGAATTGTAGTTTTCAGACTATTGTGAAACAGCTATAAAGTAACAAGGCTCTATTACTGCAGTAACTCCCCAGAAACATGCAAGAGCTATTGTACATACAGAATGAACTTGGAAGGGGCATAAATTAACTATTCTGTTCTCTATGTCTGGCTAGAATGCAGTTTCTATGTGAAAAGAGCTCTCTTCTGCTTTCTATCCTTTTAACATTCATAAGAAACAATACAGTACAGTACAATACTGAGCTAGTACCTAGAGGAACCAATGGTATGATGGTGTAAGGCAGTTTCCTACATTCTTAGGAATCTAAAAAACTTGAAAGTGACTTGTGGCAGCTGGCCCAAAAGTCAAAATTACTTTGGAACTGAAGTACCATGTCTGTCCTATTAGAAGTAGACTCAAATTGCTGCACCCATGCTAGTCCCATAAAAAAACAAAATCAAAAGTAACAGTTGTATAATACCTTTATTGAGATAATAAAACAAGTAGGTTTTTAAATTTCTCTCTAGCCCACAGGTCCCATATAATGCAGAGGTGAAAGTGAACAACAAATGTGGTTGCTGGTGCACTGTATTACCGAAGGAGATTAATTTTAGGTGGTAGAATTAGATATAAAATCAACAGAAGCTGAATTTGGGTAGTGTCATCTAGTGGCTAGAGGGTACTAAACCAGTTCTTTATTTCACTTTGTGTTTTCTGCCTCATGGGTTACCTGAGTGTCCCACTAGAACTAGAGACACAATCCAGTTAACTGTTGACTGTCACATTTTCAAAGGGAGAGCAGCTATGCTTCTGTCCTATATAACCTTATACACCAAGCGTTCTCCAGCCCAGCTAAATCTGCATTAGTAGTTCCCTCATTCCATCTTATTATTAAACTACATTCTGGGATTTTTTCCCCCCCATCTAGCAGACAACAGCTTTTATTCCTTTTTAACGTCTAATTCATAACCCAAATGAAGTTTTAACGAACCCAAAGCTCGCTTACTTTTGCTTTCTTCATACAGCCCCAATGAAGACACTCCCCTACTTTTCCTTTCTTTTCTTGGAGGAGAGAAGGCAGTAATACAAAGCCACCCTTTGGAGTGACAGGTGCGCCGTGTGAGAGGTTAGCAATCCACAAGTCACTGGAAGGCCGTGGCTGATTTAAACGCAAATCCACCTGCTCAAGGACTGCAGTTTTAAAGACAGGCCAATTTATTCACTGTGCCAGATTTTGATTTTTATCAGCCTGGCGGCAAGATGCTTTGCTGTGCATTGCTAGTAAATTAAAGGTAAAGGGACCCCTGACCATAAGGTCCAGTCGTAGCCCACTCTGGGGTTGTGGCGCTCATCTTGCTTTAGTGGCCGAGGGAGCCAGCATTTGTCCGCAGACAGCTTCCGGGTCATGTGGCCAGCAT
The DNA here is from genome assembly GCF_964234715.1 of Podarcis melisellensis. NCBI lineage: Eukaryota > Metazoa > Chordata > Lepidosauria > Squamata > Lacertidae > Podarcis > Podarcis melisellensis. Next base: position 54,675,071 of record NC_138544.1, read on the forward strand.
GACGAAGCCGCTTCTGGTGAACCAGAGCAGTGCACGGAAATGCCATTTACCTTCCCGCCGGAGTGGTACCTATTTATCTACTTGCACTTTGAGGTGCTTTCGAACTGCTAGGTTGGCAAGAGCAGGGACCGAGCAAGGGGAGCTCACCCCGTCATGTGGATTCGAACCGCCAACCTTCTGATTGGCAAGTCGTAGGCTCTGTGGTTTAACCCACAGCGCCACCCGCATCCCATGTATCGCAAGTAGACAACGTTAAATGAGATTGGGGGTGGGCCACATACACCACCCTGGAGAGGTGGTATAAAATGTAAGAAGCAAATGAATCAATGAATAAATAAAGAGATATATGAGGGGAGTAGCAAAAGATATGTGATTACCTGGGCTGGCCCAAGACATTCTGGCCCCAGAGTCGAACCACCGAAACAGGCATAGGCAATCTTCGGCCCTCCAGATGTTTTGGACTACAATTCCCATCATCCCTGACCGCTGGTCCTGTTAGCTAGGGATCATGGGAGCTGTAGGCCAAAACATCTGGAGGCCACAGTTCTCAAGCTGTGGGTCACCATATGTTGTTGGACTACAACTCCCATCATGCCTGACCACGGGTCATAGAATCATAGAATCATAGAGTTGGAAGAGACCCCAAGGGCCATCGAGTCCAACCCCCTGCCAAGCAGGAAACACCATCAGAGCACTCCTGACATATGGTTGTCAAGCCTCTGCTTAAAGACCTCCAAAGAAGGAGACTCCACCACACTCCTTGGCAGCAAATTCCACTGTCGAACAGCTCTTACTGTCAGGAAGGTCTTCCTAATGTTTAGGTGGAATCTTCTTTCTTGTAGTTTGGATCCATTGCTCCGTGTCCGCTTCTCTGGAGCAGCAGAAAACAACCTTTCTCCCTCCTCTATGTGACATCCTTTTATATATTTGAACATGGCTATCATATCACCCCTTCACCTCCTCTTCTCCAGGCTAAACATGCCCAGCTCCCTTAGCCGTTCCTCATAAGGCATCGTTTCCAGGCCTTTGACCATTTTGGTTGCCCTCCTCTGGACACGTTCCAGTTTGTCAGTGTCCTTCTTGAACTGTGGTGCCCAGAACTGGACACAGTACTCCAGGTGAGGTCTGACCAGAGCAGAATACAGCGGCACTACAGGGTCATGCTGGCTAGGAATGATGGGAGTTGTAGTCCAACAACATCTGGGGACCCACAGGTTGAGAAACACTGTCTGGAGGGCCCAAGGTTGCCTATGCCTGCACCAAAAGGACACCCCCACCCACCCGCCAGGGAAGGAGGCGGGAGTGGAGAGCGACACCAGGACCCGCTGCCCCTGTGGATTCTGCCGCCTGAGGCGCTCGCCTCACGGGTGGGCCGGGCCTGACTTCCCCGCCCCACGTCCCCCCCTAGACCCTGCCACGGGCGCAAATAGGGTCGCCCCTCTTTCCCTTCCCCGCCGCGCCTCCCGCAGGGCCTCACCTCTGGCCGCCGGTTCCCTCCTGAGAGGGGAACAGCCAGAGCACGGGCGCCGTCCGCCACCATCTCCTCCTCCTTTTCCTTCCCGCCTCAGCAACAGGGGCGGGCGCTGGTTGGTTGGACGGAGGAAGTGGGCGGGGCCTGCCGCCAAATTCTTCTCTTTCGCCGCCGCCGGCTCCTCCAAATAGATGGCGAGGGGGCGGGGCCGCGTGCGTGCGTGCGTCTCTAGCAACTCCGCCCACTTTGACAACCCAGCCGGGAACAGGCCAGGCGGCTGCTGCGCGCGCTCCGCCCCGCCAAATGCGAACGTTCGAAGCGCCTTTTTCGAACGGCTTGCGCGCGCCCCCGCCCGCGGCACGCGATTTTAAAGTCGTTAACGGCCGTTAGGCTAAAGCTGATAGGGTTGGGAGAAACCATTTTGTTCGCGGGGGGGGGGGAAGGGAAACGGGAATGTAGAGGGGGAAGAGAGATCATTTTATAAGTTTATAGGCATTAATAACAGTCCTTCCTTTCGGTTTTTTTGGTTCCCACAAGCTTTTTGGGAACTGCTTTTAATGAGGGGGACTGCTGCCCTACTGTTTTTTTTATTGTAGCTATTCAAATGGTTTTAATTGATTTTATACATTTATATAGTCTTATTTCTATGAATGTTCAATTGTTTTGAATGATGGGTTTTTTAATTTAAAAAGAAAAAGTTTTAGCGGTTCTTATTTTTATATGGAGCGAGGTATAAATAAATAATAATAATAATTCTCTTATCTTATTCCACCTGCCCTTTCTATTTCAAATTGAAACCAAATCAAAATGTGAAATATACTCAGAGTCCAGAGTGGATTTCATGCTCTTTATTCATCTCATACTAGTGAGGAAGGAAAGTTTCCCCAGGATGTCTGCTTTATATACATTATTTACACAATGGGCCTCACGTGATTGGCTAATTCCGGGATTCACCTGTAGGCCAATCAGGTTGCGGATTCACTTCCACCTGGAGGTGGATTCGGTGGCTCCTGGATCCTATTGTTATAGGATCAATCAGACTGCTGCATTCTGGATCCTATTGTTCTAGGGCCAATCAGACTGCTGCATTCTGGATCCTATTGTTCTAGAGCCAATCAGACTACTGCATTCTGAATCCTATTGTTCTAGGGCCAATCAGACTGCTGCATTCTGAATCCTATTGTTCTAGGGCCAATCAGACTGCTGCATTCTGGATCCTATTGTTCTAGAGCCAATCAGACTGCTGCATTCTGAATCCTATTGTTCTAGGGCCAATCAGACTGCTGCATTCTGGATCCTATTGTTCTAGCGCCAATCAGACTGCTGCTTAAAACCCTGAGTCGTATTTCCAAAAGCGCTGGCTCAGATGCACTCTCCTTGAACAGTGTAACCCAGTTCCCATGCTCTGATCGGCCTCATCCATCAGCTTGTGGTGAAGGGGAAATTCTATGCCAGCAATGCTCCAATTCAAGCTGCCATTATTTTCTCAGGTTAACAAATATGATAGCATCATGTGGATTGAACATGAAATGACCATTGTTAAGATGCCATACTGAAAGGAGACAGGATGGCTAAATAGTCACAGATGTAGCTAAGAAAGGTTCATTGGCAGAGACCAAGGCAGGGGCTTGGCAGGTAAGTCACACCAGCCCTATCTATTGCAGAACAAGCACCATCTGTTGAATGAGAATTATGAACAGATTCCTTTAAAAGGTGACCTACAACTTGTAGGCCAGCCTGAGGCTTAAAATTAGAATTTGGGTATTTATGCCATATTGAACACATCTACTCACATACCATCATGCTTGTTTCAAGCAGGAGCCAAAAGCTACCAGATAAGCGAGGGCAAGGGTTTTTAGGTAGCTGCAGCAACTATCAAATGCTAGCTGCTACAGTCACCTGGAGGCTTCTCGGCACTTGACGTCAAATTCATTGGCTCCTGTGATATCTGGTGAACACACTCTTTCCCAGCGCCCCAGAAGTTTCCATAGTTGCATGCACCTCTATGGAACAACACACCACCACCTAACTTGTGCATGAAAGGTATTGCACAAGCATTAAAAGTTGTGGAAGTGTCTCTGCGATTTTATATCTTAAATTGATTTTTTTTCTAAAGTGGTTTAAATCCTTTCCCCCTCCTAACTAACCACAAAGGCAAATTATGCAATAGGACTCTGATTCAACATCTTTGAACTTCTTATTTGAAAAGCAAATCCACAATTTTGGTAGGGTTTTATGAGCTGCAACTAGAGTTCTGTAAATTTAAACCTCAAGCAACATTTGCTTCCTCTAATTAACAGCAGCAACGGGCTGCGGAGAATAAACCAGCAGTCAATAAATTTTAATTTAAAAGTATTTGCAACCCTAGTGATAAACAGAAACATGTTTGTAGAAGAAAATTACACAGCGCTTCACTGTTGGGATTTTCACGGTGGCAACAGTTATTCTCTTTAATGTTATTCCGTATGTCATAGATTAATATAATTCCTTATGTCACAGATTGTTACATTTTTTATATTGATAAATTATAATAAATACTTTTATCACACCCCAAAAGCTGCTGTGCAGTTCTGCAAAAACACTGGGTTGTATCCAACATTAGTTATGCTTATAGCAGACCCACTGAGATTAATGGACCCAAGTGAATCATGTCGATTCACTTCAATAGGTCTACTCCAAGTTTGATGATTGGAAACAATCCAGTGTTGCCCAAAGTAGTAATGGCACCATTCAGAAATCTCTCCGTAGCTACAGCACACTTCTCACCACTCTAATTAAATAATAAATCACTATTAATCATACTGCACACGTATGTTTTTTCTCCACCAGCAACTTCCCCATCTCAGACCTCTACCAACTGCAGCAAGAGCAGCTGCTGCAAGAGAGAAGCCCAAAGAGCTGTTCAATCATTTCTTTTTCTTCTGACTAGGAAGTTGTGACTGTTCTGAGGGTGAATCACCACCAAGGGCAGGGATTCTCCGCTTGCTTGGAGCTGGAGCAAGGCACGGCTTTGAAATACACTCTCCACGTGCAAATATGTACGCTGGCTGTTGCAACGGGAAGCCAGCACAAGTAGACAGAAGCTTCCGTAAATGTGGTACTACTTTAGGAGGCTAACATGTGAATCGAGGTTTTAGCAACGTTCCCTGTATATCCGTTTGCTTTGTAACATGAAAAACCTTAATAGAAACTTTTTTCTTTTTGGTAAAAGTGGCCTGGGGTTTTAAGAACTCAGTTCTACTTTCACATATGGTACAGACCCTTTCTGGAAGGAAGGCATGGACAAAAGTGAAGGTTGTTTGGCTAATTTAGAAAAATATATATAGTCCTAAGAGGAAACCTAATAGAGCCAATGCAAACATACTTTAGTCTTCCCTGCTGACCAATGTAAAAAATGAGTGCAACTGGACAGGAAGCCCTCCTTGACAAGCTACACAGAAATGAATTAAGCTGTGTAAGATGAATTGATCCATCGTGAAAAGGAAACACCGTAATTCTGGATGAACTGTATGTAAGCTTTTTGGGCATCTTCAAGACACAAAGCAGAGGATTGTTAGCGCAAAGCTCCTCTACTTATTGGCAGGCTTGGGCCACCATTTTGGGATTGAGGCAGTGACTCTCACATGCAAATCTCCTGATATTTTTAGATGCAGCGGTTCGTTTATGTTAGCCAACCGCAGTAATGCCATTCCAAGTTCATCTACTCCGGCACGGTACTTTCCGGCCGGCTTTCCTGATTCCAATACAATTTCAGTTCCTTCAGGGATGCTCTCGGAAGACATGGGAGTTGAAAGCTGTATGGGCAAGAGGCGTTTACGGATGACACCCATATGATGCGTCCTAGCTGTTAACTCCTGGCCGATGTAACAGCCTTTGGTAAAACTGATGCCATTCATGTAAGTCAAGTTGGATTCCAAAGGGAGGGCTATTCCAGAAGGGAGGTCTTTAATTCCTTCTGGGACACCTGGAAAAGGGAGAAAATAAAGAGGTAAGTGTTGAATAACACTCATACCTTGAGTTTGACTGGCACTTGGTGCTGCTACTGGTGAGTAGCTAAGTGGCTTATGGGGTAAAACATTATGATCCAATTCCTAAAGATGATAAGTCAGTGGGAACAGCACCTTCGTTCTGGCACCTGCACTGATTCTCAACTGGTTCTACACACAACAGATTTCTAACAATGCTTGTCCTTAGGTTACTATCACTTCCCCTGCCAGTCACTGTAGGTATGATCCTATTGTGGGCTGGATACTATTTAAAGGTAAAGGTAAAGGTACCCCTGCCCGTACGGGCCAGGCTTGCCAGACTCTGGGGTTGTGCGCCCATCTCACTCAAGAGGCCAGGGGCCAGCGCTGTCCGAAGACACTTCCGGGTCACGTGGCCAGCGTGACATCGCTGCTCTGGCGAGCCAGAGCTGCACACGGAAACGCCGTTTACCTTCCCGCTAGTAAGCGGTCCCTATTTATCTACTTGCACCCGGGGGTGCTTTCGAACTGCTAGGTTGGCAGGCGCTGGGACCGAGCAGCGGGAGCGCACCCCGCCGCGGGGATTCGAACTGCCGGCCTTTCGATCGGCAAGCCCTAGGCGCTGAGGCTTTAACCCACAGCGCTATTTACCAGTGAGTAAATAGTGAGTAAACGGCAGTATTTTCAATTACAACCTGTTGTTATCTCTTGATGGCCCATCTGCTTTGAGAATGTTTATTGGAAGCTTGTAAAGTAGAAGATCAGCAACTTAGGGAAGACTGGGACAGGAAATTAGAATGAACTTCACAATAGAGAAAACGAATACAGGTCTTTATTAAAAGAAGAACATATACCTTCCGAACTTCAGAACTGCTTGTTCATGAGAATGTTACCGAACTCCCTTCAGGCCTTTCCAACAATTTCTCTGTTTGCCAGAAAAGCACATCTTTTCTGGGACATAGAATGATAGAGCTGGAAGGGACTCAAAAGGGTCCTCTAGTCCAGGCATCCCCAAACTCGGCCCTCCAGATGTTTTGGGACTACAACTCCCATCATCCCTAGCTAACAGGACCAGTGGTCAGGGATGATGGGAATTGTAGTCCCAAAACATCTGGAGGGCTGAGTTGGGGGATGCCTGCTCTAGTCCAACCCCTTGCAATGCAGGAATCTCAGCTAAAGCATCCATGGCTTCACTGAACGTGATCCTCCTTCATGGCGAAGATACTTCTGTGTGAACCAGTACAGAGGGACACCACGCCCTCCAGAATAACAGCTGAAGAAATAGCTAAATTGTCTTTTGTTCACATTTATGCCGTGATAGTGATTATTTCCAAAATAATGTGTTTATCTGGAAAGTACATGCTGTCATGAATGAAGCTGTGTTTCCTTTGAATCCAGAGACTCACAATTCTTTTTTAAAATTACGTTTTGGAGAACTGGCGATTATGGAAATTGTGCACAAATACCAGCAGATCACCACCAAGGAGGTTCACACAATTTACATTAAATTCTATATGGGCCAGGGTAAGAACAAATCGGATCCAAATTTAGCAAGCTGTCACCACTAGCCCACACTCAAGCGTCAGTCTCAATGTCAGTTTAATTGTTTACAAACATTCCATTCACAAAGTGGATAGCTGATGAATGTCACTTTAAATAATGTTCAGGAAAGCTGAGTCTTTAGGTTTTGTTTCATCCTATAGGCATGTTGCCATTCCCACCAACAAACTATTTTTACAACTTAGTGGGGAAAAAACCACAGCCCGGTGGTCATATTATGTTGCAATTTATAAAACAAAACTTAAAATCAGATTTGGTATGGTTCTCTCTATGCCCATTACAGGGTTGGCAATGTGGAGAAAGCCTTTCATAATATATATCAGCCTTCCCCAACATGGTGCCCTCCTAATGTTTTCGACTACAGCTCCCATCATGTAACTTATTGTTTGTAGGTTACTTGAATGGGAAGTGGCATCAGTATCCAAACTGATGTTTTGAAGGTGTTATTATTGCATTATTATATGCTTGCTGCCCTTGGACTCCTTCGGGAGAAGGGGCAAGATATAAACTTAATGAATACAATAATAAATACCACAATCATTCAATTGATGCGCTAAGTGTTAATTCCGCAAACGTTCATGTGTTTAGTTATCATTGTGCAATGCCTACATAAAGCAAAACTTTTGCTTCCAGAACAGCTGTTCAAAGATGGGGGCAGTTTTACCTTGTTTATACCTGTGCCTATGATAATCCTTAACGTTCCCAATCTGGCATCCGGGAACAACCTCCAGTGGTTCTGTGCCTTTGCTGGTTATCAGCCTCCAACCCATAACACCCACTCTGGGGTCAGGCGTTGCAACCACTGCTTTGTCGGCACACTGTTGAAGTTTACAGGCCCCCTCCTGAGACAGTTCCTTTGGGATGACAGCCCACAAGGAGAGGTCAAGGCAGGGGGTGATGTTTACTTTCCTCCGGATTTTATACAGTTTCAAATGCTTTTGAAGGGACTCCAAGACGCCGGCATCACACTCCAACAGGATGTGAGGCTCTTCTTGCTGGCTTTTGTGAATTCTGAAAAAGAGCCAAGATCAGGAGAAAACGAGAGTCGTTAATAGGAAGCCTTGATCCCAGTTCTCTCCCTTTCCTTTGCTGCAAAGAACCTCAAACTTTTTAAAGCTCCTCTTCCTTATATTGTGCCGGATTGTTTCCGGTGGCAGAAAACAAAGCAAATTAAGGCTGCACCTATAGATGCTTACTAAGTACCTCTGAGTAAATATGGGTGGAATTCACCAACCTGGATGGTTTTAAAAGAAGATTAGACAAACTCATGGAGGAGAGAGCTCTTAATGGCTACTAGCCATGATGGTTATTGCTCTGCCTGGAGGCAGAAATGTTTCCGAATACCAGTTGCTGGAAACTATGGGGAAAGAGACTACTCTTGTGTTCATATTCTGTTCCCTGGTTTCCCACAGGAATCTGCTTGGCCACTGTGAGAACCGCATGCTGGACTAGATGGGCCAGTGCCCTGATCCAGGAGGCTGTCTGTAGATTTTCGCTGTCCCACACTGCGTACCTTACGCAGCCCTGTGTCTAGAGGGCGGTCAACATAAGCTAGAGACAGTTGCCTGGGCGAGTTTTCTTTTATGCTGGCTAAACAATTGTTTTTCAGCAGACAAAGATACTTTACTTAGCGAAGTTCTGTCAGACTCCTTCCCTTCCCCAGGGCTACAACTGTTTTGAACAAAGATACGGCAACTTGGGCTTTCAGAGGATCTCCTGGGTGCTGTGGCTTTTCCAATCGCCTAGGCCATGTTAAAAACTAGGCTGTGGGACATAAATCACCAGGAACTAATCTCAGCTGCGGAAAAAACATGTTCCCCTCTTTATTTTCGACTCTCTTGGGTGCAGGAATGTAACCTTAATTATTTACCATTAAGGGCTTTTTCGCTGGCTAGGTTAAATTCTAATCCTTCTAACCTCCTTTGGGGTAGGTTTGAGGGTATGGCAGGAGATAGGCTCTGCCCATGCAATGCCCACCTGGTGGAAACTCTAGCTCACATGGCCCTTAAATGTAAAATGTATGATCTCCGCCAACAATTTCTAGACCATCTATGTATTCCAACATGGAAACCAGACAGATGTCATATGCTTCTTATTACAGGAGAGATACCAGGATCTCACCAAGACAGTAGCTAAGTTCCTCTATTTGATTTTTTTGTCGCCGAACTATGCTACAGGATCCTGCCCTTGCTGGATACCCACGGAGATGAAATAGATTGCTCGCCTCTTCTTCCCTTTGGCAAATGACTGTACTGTTGAAATGGCGATGAGATCGCACTGGCCTATTTATTCTGAATGTTTGTATGTGATGCCAATAAAGGTTTGATGATGTAAAAGTTTTAAGAAGCAAGAAACAAGCTTTCCTTGGTTGGGCTGAAATCAGAGCTATAAAGTGCTAATGATGAATTAAGATGACAATGATCATGTTTGGCAATCTGCTACACTTCAATAGTTTCTTCTTGTTTGTTGCCTATGTCAGCACAATCTTAACCATATCTATTCAGAAGTAAGTTCTACTGAATTCAGTTGGGCTTGCTCACAGGAAAGTGGGGTTAAGACTGCAGTCCAAGGCATTCTTTGACATGAATCCAATTGGGCCACCTATCCACTGAGTTTTGATAGTACAGAATATCTAGGAGTTTTATAGTTTCCCTAATTTTCCAGTCACAATAATAGCTGTTTATAGTATAGATTTCAATGATTATCATAAGCCATGAACACTTATTTCAACAGTGTGCAAATTTTTTGTACTAGCCAGTTTGGCCAATTTCATGTTGGGGGCGGAGGAGCGGTTAATTGCTTCATCTCTCTTCTGCCAGCCCAACTCACTTGCCCACATTCTTGGTCACTTATGGCTACCATGCCAATACTTAAATACAAGGCTATCAGAACAATATGTTCTCTGATCCAACAGAGGCTCAGTTTTTACTGGTTTGGAATCTGCATTTTTTTCCATCCAGGAACTGTATTTGGAAATATTATATATGTTCAGTATACCATATATTTTCCATTATATCTTACAGTTGTTACTTTTTATTTTATTTTATTTTGATCCGCCCCCGCCCCCCCCGGTAGACTTTCTTGCCTATTAGTCCTATGTAGTCAAAGCTAGGTCTCTTTGGTTCTTCAGAGGTCTCTGCCAAAATTCATGTTCTACACCGGCTGGTCACAACAGGCAAAACCCTGGCACCCATGTAAAGAGTTCTTTTTTGTTTTGCAATCCCTTATTTTGCACCACTCTAATTGGAGGAGGTGCGTATCCGATGCCTGAGAGGGTCTCCAAATCCTGGAGCCAGCTTTGCCTTTAAGAAAACTGGCACAGGACTCCAGCCACAATGTCTTGCATGCTGACTTTGGAGCAAGACCCAGAGCATTCAGCGGAACTTCCAAGAAAGCGCATGTAGACACTGACTGTTAAAAGTGCCTTCCTTCCCTTTTGGCCACCCTGCTTATATGTTGCAATAACCCTATACTTAAATATTTCTTTGTTCTATTGTTACTTCATGTACTGCATTCATCATGAGTAGTCACGACAAACCAGTAGATCCTATCTGCTGCAGCCTTCATCCGCCTTCACAGCAGTTGTAACAAACCACTTGTTATCATCTGCCTGTTCTGCCGTTGAGGGCTTCTTGGATCATTCTCAAGGCAAATCTAAAAAAAATTAGTATAAACACCGACAACTGGGAAACACTGGCCTGCAAGCGCTCCAGTTGGAGAACAGCCTTTACCAAAGGTGTCATGGGCTTTGAAGACACTCGAACTCAGGACGCAAGGGAGAAAAATGCTAAGAGGAAGGCACGCTTGGCAAATCCACACCGTGATCAACTCCCGCCCGGAAACCAATGTCCCCACTGTGGAAGGACGTGTGGATCCAGAATTGGCCTCCACAGTCACTTATGGACTCATTGTTAAAACTGTGTTTTTGGAAGACAATCTTAATCTTCCACGAGTGATCGCCAAAGAAGAAGCATTCATCAGCCTTTGCAATAACTAAAACATTACAAATATCTGCACTGCTGAAGGCATTTTTTTCATCCTGCATAAAATAATACTATACCGTTGTTGCTATTTTATGCATCTTTTTTATATATACTGTAAACCGAACCTGTGATTTTCAGATTAAGGGCTGTATATAAATTTAAACTATTATAATAAAACTATTATAATAAAAAGATTAAAAATTAAAACAATACTAATTTTTATAATACTTAAAATAATAATAATATACAGCAGCAATTATTATGCCTGTGGGGGACTAGAAAATCGCGTCCCCTACTTTGCACTCACTATAATGCGCCCAGGCAGCTGCAAAGCAGGGAACGCGTCGACTGACCTGTACAGAATGACGTCATAGAGGCACCTCCCCTGGACGTTGAGGGCATGCGCGTAGATGGCGCGAGGCGCGTCCGCAGCCCCGCCCTCCGCCGCCGCCAAACGCGTCACGTCATTGGTCAGCAAGCCCTGGAGGAAGGTCACCGCCTCCGGGCCTTGGAAACGGAGCAGGGCGCGGCTCAGCGGAAAGCAGCCGGTGGTCGCTTCCACGCCTCGTCCGCCGCTCAGCCTCCTTCCTTCGCTGCCGAAGCGCAGCCTGCGAGGGAGGCCCCTCCGCAGCGCTGCGCTCGCCCTCACCAGCATGGCGGCCTGAGGAAAAGTGCCGAGGGGAGAGGCGCCGGCCTCCCTACCGCCATATTGTGTGTGGCGGAGAGTCTGAGGGCGGGAAGCGAGGCCGAGTGCGCAGGCGCACAGGCCTCCTTTGCTGCCTCGGGCGCACCCTCCTGGCCGTTCCTTGTTACTGCAGCGTGGAGCGTAGCACCGAGAGGGGGCGGGGCTGTCGCTTCAAACCCCGCCTCCCATTGGCCCAGGCGCTTCTGTTGCTGCTACATAGAGCCCGGGGGCCGGATCCGGCCCGATCGCCCTCTCAATCCGGCCCGCGGACGGTGCATGTTTTTATATGAGTGGAATGTGTGCTTTTATTTAAAATGCATCTCTGGGTTATTTGTGGGGCATAGGAATTTGTTCATTCCCACCCCCCCCAAAAAAATAGTCCGCCCCCCCACAAGGACAGTGGACTGAAAAAGTTTGCTGACCCCTGTCCTAAGGTCTCTCTGCAGCTCCAGGGAAGCAAACCTTCCCTGAGTGAGATGGCGTTACTCCCAAGTAAGCGTGCATAGGACTGCAAGCGGATTGGACTCAACCATTTGGGGAACGTGTTCCTGTACCTGTCTGTTGACTGATTCAGTGCACTAATTCCAAACCCTATTCAGTCTGCTGGTCTGTCTCCACAGGGAATCAATGAAGCGCTGTACTCAGACACTTTCTTCTCTATTCCCACAGTAAGAAGTAAAGGTAAAGGTACCCCTGTCCGACAGGGCCAGTCGTGACCGACTCTAGGGTTGCGCGCTCATCTCGCTCAAGAGGCCGGGAGCCGGCGCTGTCCGAAGACACTTCCGGGTCACGTGGCCAGCGTGTCGAAGCTGCATCTGGCGAGCCAGCACCGCACACGGAAATGCCGTTTACCTTCCCGCTATAAAGTGGTCCCTATTTATCTACTTGCACTTAGGGGTGCTTTCGAACTGCTAGGTTGGCAGGAGCTGGGAACAGTGATGGGTCTAAATTACGCAGCATATTGATATCTGAGTCATTATTACTTGGACAGTCCTACTGAAAGCTGCCCTGAGCCATGCTTGATTCTCTTATAATATGCTTCCTAAGTCTAATTATTTCAGAATATTTGTTTCTTGTTGCTTGAATAATGTGCAGCGTACAAGTATCTAGCATGCAGTATGAAATCTCTGGCATAGAATTTTAGAGTTGGAAGGGACCCAAGGGTCTTCTAGTCCAACCCCTGTGATGCAGGAATCCCAGCCAAATGTAAAACGAGATAATTTCTGCTGGTTTCAGTGGGGCATATTGACACACAAGTACATAGCTGTGTAGTATAGTCATATCTGTGTTTTCTTGGCAGATGTTTTAATGGGACTTCCTCTCATTTTGTTCTAATGGGGCTTACGCCTTAGCCTTTTCACGTCTCACTGCAAGAACAATGAATGAGAGTCAAACTAAAATGTGCTACCCCAAAGGAGCGCTGGTGCAGAAATGCACGAGGTGTCCTGTGTAACTCCAAAGCTTGCATCCAACATCCTTCAGCACTATTTGGACCAAATAAAAGGTATTTCCTCATGTGTTCTATTGATGAGGACACATGCAACTTCCCTAGAGCAGTGGGACGAATTTAGAACTTCCCTTGCTCTGCATCTGCTTCAACTTTTGCCCTCAGGACAGAACCTGAGAAGGTATCATTCTTCAGCTTTGCAACAAGAATTAGTGAGCTCAGCACTGATTGACTAGCGCCTGTGTCGTCTCTAAGAAGCCTCTAAAATTTTCTGAGCAGTTTTGTGATGTTCAGATACTCCCTTTTGTTTTTAATAAGTTAATGAACACACAGAGCTTTTGAAAAGGGATGGGGAGAGGGCAGCCTTTCTGAAGGGTAACCACAACAGGGAAGATTGACAGGTGAGCCAGTGTTCCATGTGCTGGTATTTCAGCTGTTGTGATTGACATCAGGAGGAATCTTGGCTGATGAGTGGCAGCAATCTTTACATCAAGTATGTCTTTACCCTGTGTTTTATTGTTAGGAGTTATAATGTAGCAAACATGGAAACATGTCCTCGTGGCTGCATTAAAAAAAAACCACCTTTGAAGGACACATTAACCCTTCTACATAATTGCATTGCACTTCTCATACAACAAACCAGATCAAAAGTTTGATTCCATTTTATTAGTATTGAACAACGAACATCCAACAGTTTTGTGCTGTTGCTTTTTAAAATGTCCTATCATTCTAAATACAATCCAACGGTAACAATTTACATGAAAAATATTTACAGAGAAAAGAGTCAGTTTTGCACTCGAAACGTTTCTCATACAACTTGCAAGTTAGTACAAAAAAATAGTAATATAACAGCATAGATTTGTTATGGCCTTTTAGTTAATTTCAAGTATTTTCCAGTGGAATGGAATGTGAGTGACAGCATAATCTGGCTTCTGTTCTGGTTTTTAAACTTGAAACCTTTTAAAAACCATATTAACTGTTAGAGCTTCCCACATGACCGCCTGGGAACTGCAGGGAAAGTGTTGCAATTTCTTTGTGGCAGATCTCAGTCTCCTTCATAAAACTACAATTCCCAGGGTGCCTTGTGAGGAAGTGTTGACTTTAATAGTTAAAACGATGGGTTCTTAAAAACTTTCTCTACTGCAGATCATTATTGTATGTTGCTTATTCTTTGCAGGGAATCACATTTTTTTAATGCAATAGATACCACAAGACAGGGTCCCTTGAAAGGCTTCTGAACGAAAATTCACGATAACTTCTGCGTTCCAATGCAGTTGTAAAGTGAAGTAGCGTATGCACAAATCTGGCAACACCTGCCACTTTCTATGAACACTTGCTATTTTCCTTCTCCCACTGGGGTCATTGCAGTAACACTGGAGTGTAGAAGGAGTTGACTAAATTTGCATCTATTTATCTAGCAGTTCGAAAGCACAAAGTGTAAGTAGATAAATAGGTACCGCTCCAGCGGGAAGGTAAACTGCATTTCCGTGCGCTGCTCTGGTTCGCCAGAAGTGGCTTAGTCATGCTGCCCACATGACCCAGAAGCTGTACGCCAGCTCCCTCGGCCAGTAAAGCGAGATGAGCGCCACAACCCCAGAGTTGGCCACAACTGGACCTAATGGTCAGGAGTCCCTTTACCTTTATCTTCATTGGGGCAAGAATTGGAAAGGATAGTTCCTCCATCACCCTTACGTAAACCTACAGGGAGTTCATGGCCACTAGCCAGAATTTTCCTGTAATTTCCGATTTGCTCTCTTCTCATTTTGGGAACAAGCGATTAGCCAGCGGCCACAGACTTGGAGGAAACGGATGGGAAAGGTTTGAAGAAACTCAAGAAGCCTCTCTATTTGCTAGGACGAAGTCTGAAAAGGGATGTGGGATATTCACACAGCCATTTTAACACTGAAGTCATTGCTGCAAAGTGCCCCCCACCCCTGGTTCCACTGTTTTTGTTTTTGCTTCATTCTTTCAAAAGCAGAAGCTTGGTGGACTGTTGTCTATAGCGATATTGTGCTGATGATGATGATGATGACCACAATGCTGTTCACCAGGACAAAGATAAAAATGGTTGAGGCTTCAGGGACTAATCTACACTGGGGAGTTATAACTTTAAAAATGTGCTATAAAAATGTGACACCAGAGGGCGCTGTAGAGCAGCGATTTGTCGCCAAAGAAATTGCATTGGGAGCTATATATTTTTACGGCGTTTTCCTTGATTACAGTATCAAAATGGCCATGTGAATTGAAATTTTGAAAGGGTATTTCATAATGACACCCAGTATTTGTGCCTGGTGTGATTTACATCTCCGACAGGAACAGGGAGCTTGTTGGACTTGAACTCCCAACAGTTCCAGACAGCCCAGCCGATGGACAGGGGATGATGGGAGTTGTAGTCCCATTACAAATGGAGGCCCCCTGGGGACAACCTATTTCCCTAGGGAAGGGAAGGTTGCATTGTGGAGCAATGAGTCTCCTTGCCATGAAAAATGGCAGATATGTTTATTTTTTTTCTCACCTTCTGAATTTTTTTTTTATTAAACCTCCCAGTGCTTTATTCCCACCCACCCTCCAACACTTTTGGGAAAAGAGCAGAGATTCAAATATACCTGCATTCACTGCATCCAGAATTGTAAGACTTTCTTCCTAACACCTGAATGAGAAACTACAGGGGCTCCTCAGTGGCAGGCAACAAAGAGGAGCAGGGAGTGCACTCTGTGTGTGCTCAGGGGTAATCTGTTCAAATCTCTAGAGCTCCTTATATCAAAGTTTAAGCAAGAAAACAGCCTGATGGCAGCTGATTCACACAACTATTTCTGTAATGGTTATAGGGGTTGCTCGTGCGTAAGTTGCCGCCGCTCCTGGCTAGGTTACCTGGGTGAACCCTTTCTGTCTGGACAGCCCTTCACTCTGTGGCTGTTTCAGTCGCTGGCAGAATCCGTCAGTGGGCGTTTCTTGAACCTCTTCCAGCAAAGAAGTTCTTTGACGCCAAGTCTCCGCCTACTCTCCCTGCGCGGAAGTCTTCTGCGCAGGGTGGGTGTGGGTAGCGGAGGACCCGTGCTCTCCCCGCTGGTCTCCAGCGAGGAGTCCTGGAGCCCCCTCGCCGATTCCCCCATCTGCCCCCCTTTAGCCCTGGTGTTACGCTGATTTCCTTCCCCAGCCGATGAGCTGCCTCTCTCCCTGCTGGGCCCCTCTCCAGCATCGCTTTGGAGCCTTGCCTCTGCCTCTAGCTCCGATGGCAGTTCCCTGACAATTTCAGTATGGGGATGCCACCATGAAAAGCTGCCCTCCTGCTTCTCAGCACCACAATTTCCGCTGGTGCTCAAGCCAAAAGGCTCCGAAACTGTCTGCTTGAGTTTTGAATTTGAAAGAGTGCTAAAATCAGCAAATTGCAAAGGTATGGGGATTTTTTTTGTTGGTTGTGGAGAGACTTGTAGCTGCAGCTCCTCTGGGCAACCCCCAATGTTTTTTTCCCCGGTAACCCAGGAGTGATATTCAGAGAAGAAAGAAAGAAACTGGAAGACTTCCATGCCGGCAGTGGATACGAACATAGCATAAGGAGAGTCTGCTGCGTCAAGTCAATGGCTCATCTAATCCACAATCCTGTTCTCACAATGGCTGACCTGTGGGAAACCTGTAAGCAGGGATCAGAGCCCAAGAGCCCTCTCCCCTCCTGCGTTTTCCAGGTCAGTAGCCACCAAAAGCCCTCTCTTCCATGAAGCCCTCACTTCACGACCCACAGATTTGCCATGATGTTAATTTCTGCTCCATCATCCCTTCAAAATATAGGCCGAGCCATCAGCTTTCACTGAAGGTACCGTATTTTTCGCTCCATAAGACGCACCAGACCACAAGACGCACCTAATTTTTGGAGGAGGAAAACAAGGGGAAAAAATTCTGAATCTCAGAAGCCAGAACAGCAAGAGGGATCGTTGCTCCAGTGAAAGCAGCAATCCCTCTTGCTGTTCCGGCTTCTGGGATAGCTGCGCAGCCTGCATTCGCTCCATAAGACGCACACACATTTCCCCTTACTTTTTAGGAGGGGAAAAGTGAGTTATAGAGCAAAAAATATGGTAGGTGCTGGGGCTCAGATCTGGTGAATCCCGGAACAGATTTAGCCCTGCTTCATCCCTGGAATATTGATTTCCTTCTACCCCAAATTGGAAATGGAGCCCAGATGTTGTCCCTGTTCTGTGTTCTGTTCCCTGAGATTATAGAGCTCTTGCCTGATGGGAAAGCAATTGACTTTTATTTTACTGTTTCCTTGACTGCATATGTAATTTTCCCTCCTCCAACTAACTGCTTGTCGACAAGTTAGCTATGGTTGCCTCCTTTTCCAAGACATACTTCCAGCAGCCACACAACAGACAGAAATTCAACAGTGTTTGCGCTCCCCATCATTTTGGAGAGGACTGCACCTGTCAAACATCTGCCTGCCACACAGCTGCTAAAACCACAGCCTCCGATTGGAAAAGGGGAGTTGGCAACCCCACTACATTTACAACCCCCCTTCTTATGTTAGCAAAGAGACTCTCTTCCTCCAAAATGAATCCCAATTTATCATAAATATTGACCACGATTTTGGCTTACCCATTGTATGGCAAGGACACTATCCCGACCTCAGTTCCTGAGGCAAACTGGTCTCTAGAGACGTTTGCAGTCTCTAGACTCCGAGGACCAAATGGAGCAGGGGCAAGCGACGGTGGTCATCCATTTGTTGCAGGACTCCCAGTCTGTCCAGCCATCATGGTTAGTGGTCAAGGATGCTGAATATTATAGTCTGGCAATGAGAGCTATAGGTTCCCCATGCCTGAAACAGAGGTTTGGTTTCAACCACACAGAGATCTATTGCAATTTGGCAAGGGGAGACCCAGCTCAATATTTCATTTTGAAAATATAATACATATTGCCTGAGTGCTTTTCCACACGCAGATGTGTAAGTGCTTGCAAATGCAACACCGTGATCAATTTCCCTGCAAATTATGGGTACTCCTCAGATGCTGGCTTTGTCCACATGCCCGAGCAACTGGTATGCTGATTATCTGCAACATCCATGCTCAGGTGGAGGAAAGTGAGGGCGGCCACATCTGGGAGGTGGGCACACTGACTTCTGGAGTCCCAGAAGATCTGCAGAGCCACAGGTTTCCCCCCACATCCCCACTCTACACAGAGACACAACAAAGATATCACAAGTGTTCAGGTGTTCCGTCTTTGCAGCGTTACTTAAGGCACTTTTGGTTAGGGTGTGGTACAAGCAGTGGTTAAAAACCCTTCTCAGTGACAGTGGCCGAAGGGAATGCTCCATTTTCCACTGCAAAGGAAGAAAATGTCCTTGTCTGCTTCTCAGCTCACTGCCGAGGATCAAGGGAGTAAACGCTGCGCATCTCTGAAGCAGGTGACTCCACTGAAGTCAACTGTGAAAATCCCACAGACATGCTAGATTTGGGGTTTCAGCCTCGTCTTGGAAAGCTGACTCCTGCTTTGCGGAAGCCATTAAACAGTTCAGAGGAGGGCATGGCTATGTATATGGATTAGTAAACCTTTAGGAAGTGCAGCGGTGGTCTTCCTGCAAACCTGATCAACTACTCAGAGCAGCGTTGTAAGATGTTGCAGCAGCTTCTGCAGGCGGGCAGGTTGTGTTCCACCAACGAGGTTAGAAATTAAAAGGGTTATTTCAGTCATTTAAAGCAGAATAGAAGGAGGAAAGGGGAGGCATAGTTTGGACTGACAGTTGCTTAGCACAGACAACCCCCTATGGAGGAACAGTGGTCTTGATGCAATAAAGCCTTGGGTGCAGAATTCTCACACTTTTTCCTCCGTAAACCCAGGCCCTGACCACAAACTTGCAAGCTGGTGTGGGCTGCCGTTGGAATTGATGCAGCCAGAAGTGACACGATTTCCAGTTCATGCACAACCTATCAGGTATCAAACTTAAGGAGAAAATGTAAGAGGCAGCAATGGATAGATTGGCAAGTGTGGAACGCAGAAAAGGATGGATTGGCAAGGAGGAAAGCAAAGGAATGGGGAAAGCAGAAGAAGGGAAGGCATCACAAATGCAACCAGCACAGCAAGGGAGGTGATACCTGAGAGCCATACTGAGCAAACTGGAGTCCCAGGCCCTCTACATCACGGGGATAAGCCATTTAACTGGAGGGCAGGCCTTGCAACCAGCACACGCTCTCCCCGTTCCATCTGACAGGGGACACTGCCCAGAAATATACTCTGAAAGCATCATGGCACAACCTCGTGACTTCTCTTTAGGAGTAACAAGACATGTGCAAAGGGTTCTGCCACTTCCAGGTAGCTGATTCGTGCATCGAGGGGGCAGGCTTGGTGAAGGATGGCGCAGAGAGGCTTCTTGCCAACCCACTAGATGGTCCTGAAATGCATTGCTCATTTGGCAAGACCCCCAAAAAGAACCCCATTGCTAGCGCCATCTTGGGGCCGGTTCCGTTCCCGACAGAGAAGCCACCCTCACCTCGTCGTCATCAGGCTATATACCTTGTTAGATCCACACAGAGTTTTTCCCATCCTTGCCGTTTGAGCTACCTTTCTCCGAGCTGGCTTTGGGCTTGGCGCCTTGCTTCTCCTGCGCGGTGTTGGCCCGGTTCTGCTCTGCCACCATCCCGCCGGAAGCCGAGCTGCTGGTTCTGGACGGCTGCCCATTCGCCTGCGTGTGGTTGTAGCTCTGGAAAGCAATGTCCAGCTGCTCCTGAGCCACCCGCAAGTGTTTGTGGAGCGTGGACAAGTCCGGCGGGAGGTTCTCGTCGGGGCTGGTGCACTGCTGCTCCTGGGCCACGTTGGCCAGGTTCTGCTCGTGAGCCATCAGGCTGTTGGGGACCTTGGCCTGCTTGTCCGACTTCACCACCAGGTTGTATTCCGGGGGGCAGGAGATGTTCTTCGGGTAGGCGGCATAATTGTAGGGCGGCTGGCGGAAGCTGTGCACCTTCCGGTCGCGGATGGCGTCGCGGATGGTGCCGATGCCCAGATGACACATCTCGGCCACGTTGAGGAGGAGGCAGAGGCAGCTGACCACGTACATCACCAGGAGGAAGATGGTCTTCTCCGTCGGCCTCGAGACAAAGCAGTCGACGTCGTGGGGGCACGGCTGCCGGGTGCAAAGGTAGTAGGGCGTGACCTCAAAGCCATAGAGCATGTACTGCCCTATCAAGAAGCAGATTTCGAAAGAGGCTCTGGTGAGGAGCTGGAAGACGTAGATCTTCATCAAGCCCTCCTCTTGAATGTGTCTCCTGCCGTCGTGCTTCTTCTGTTGCTGCTCTTTCTTCTTCTCCTCCTTCGTCTTGACCTTCTCTTCGCTTTCCGCCACATCATCCACAATCATGGGCTCTTCCTCCTCGGCTCCCAGGGGGTCCTCCAGGTTGCGGACGGCTTGCCAGTTGAGCGCAAACTGCTTCTTCTTCTTGAAGCCCCGGAACCTCTTCTTCTCCTCCTCGGAGGACCTGGCGATTCTGTGGATGGCGTAGCCCAAGTAGATGACGGAAGGGGTGGAGATCATGATGATCTGGAAGACCCAGAAGCGGACGTGCGACAGCGGGGCGAAGGCATCGTAGCAGACGTTGTCGCAGCCGGGCTGCTTGGTGTTGCAGGTGAACTTGCTCTGCTCATCCGAGTAGATGGACTCGCCCCCGACGGCCGTCAGGACGATGCGGAAGACGATCAGGACCGTCAGCCAGATCTTCCCCACAAAAGTGGAGTGATTGTGGATTTCTTCCAGCAGGCGGGTGAGGAAACTCCAGCTCATGTTTGTCATAGGGGCTAATCATTTATAACCTGCAAGAAAAGGACAAGGGAGGTCGAAGCACAGTTAATGCCGGTCTGTCCCACAGAAGATGCTGCTGATACACCATAATTGTAGAGTGGGCAGGGACCACGGGAGTCATTTAGTCCAACCCCCTGCAATCAGGAATCCTTTTGCCCAACATAGGGCTCAAACCCACAACCCTGAGATTAAGAGTCTCATGCTCTGCCGACTGAGCTATCCCACCTGCTTTCTATTGGGAGTTTCCCAAGGCTTATATATGCTCTGCCTCCCCTGTTTCTGCATAAGAGTAACTTAAATAATGGATAAAAAATGACAATAAATCATATGCAGCAGGTACTGCATAAAGATAAAGGTAAAGGGACCCCTGACCATTAGGTCCAGTCACAGACGACTCTGGGGGTCTGGTGCTCATCTCACTTTATTGGCTGAGGAAGCCGGCGTACAGCTTCCGGGTCATAATAATAAATAATAATAATTTATTATTTCTACCCCGCCCATCTGGCTGGGCTTCCCCAGCCACTCTGGGCGGCTTCCAAAAAATATTAAAATACTGTAATACATCAAAATATTAAAATACTGCAATACGTCATGTGGCCAGCATGACTAAGCCACTTCTGGCGAACCAGAGCAGAGCACGGAAACGCTGTTTACCTTCCCTCCAAAGTGGTACCTATTTATCTACTTGCACTTTGACGTGCTTTTGAACTGCTAGGTTAGAAGGAGCTGGGACAGAGCAACGGGAGCTCACCCAGTCACAGGGATTTGAACTGCCGACCTTCTGATCGGCAAGTCCTAGGCTCTGTGATTTAACCCACAGCGCCACCCGTGTCCCTGCGCCACAGACCTTTGCATAGGTATGCTCCCTCCCCTCACCCTTCTGCCAGGGTGGATGGGCAGGAAATGAGCTGCAGCCGCGGTAGTGCATCTGCTTTGCATGCAGAAGTACCCGGGTTCAATCCCAGACATTTCCAGGCAGGGTTGGGATCTGACCCACTCTGAAATCCTGGAGAGCTGCTGCCAGTCAGTGCAAACCTCACTGAGCTAGATGGACCATCAGTCTGACTTCGTACCTCAGGTTACAAACACTTCGGGTTACACGCAGTGGTTCTCAACCTGTGGGTCCCCAGATGTTGTTGGACTACAACTCCCATCATCCCTGAGCTCTGGCCTTGCTAGCTAGGAGTGACGGGAGTTGTAGTTCAACAACATCTGGGGACCCACAGGTTGAGAAAGGCTGGGTTACAGACTCCGCTAACCCGGAAGTAGTACCTCGGGTTAAGAACTTTACCTCAGGATGAGAACAGAAATCGCGGAGCGGCAGCGGGAGGCCCCTTTAGCTAAAGTGGTACCTCAGGTTAAGAAAGGTTTCAGGTTAAGAACGGACCTCCAGAATGAATTAAGTTCTTAACCCGAGGTACCACTGTATAAGGCAGCTTTCTACAATTCTAAAAATAGAGGCACTGAGTCAGAGAGGTATGAAATCTCCCTGTGACACACAAGAACTTTGTACACACTTTTTCCTTACAAGAGGAAACCCAGGGCACAGCCTGGACTTCCCTCTTGATAAAGACTGGGCAGAGCCATCAGAGGCTGGGTAAAATTGCTTTGCAGGCTGTGGAGCCAAGTGCCATTGGCGAACCCTATTCTGAGACCCTCTGGCAGTTTTGGGCTGTGTTTTCATATCTCTAATAACATTTACAGTGGTACCTTGGGTTACATATGCTTCAGGTTACAGGCGCTTCAGGTTACAGACTCCGCTAACCCAGAAATAGTACCTCAAGTTAAGAACTTTGCTTCAGGATGAGAACAGAAATCGTGCTCCGGCGGCGCAGAGGCAGCGGGAGGCCCCATTAGCTAAAGTGGTACCTCAGGTTAAGAACAGTTTCAGGTTAAGAACGGACCTCCAGAACGAATTAAGTTCTTAAGCAGAGGTGCCACCGCACTTAGCATTTCCACAGTGCTTACCACATCTCAGTAATTCTCACAACAACAGCTCTGTAAGGTAGGGCAGCATTATTCTAAACCGGTGGTTCTCAAAAGGTGTGACAGGAGAGGATGGTAAGTGTTGTGGGAAGATTCAAGCACCATCAAAGAAGCATTTAAACATTTCAATGTAGTATAGCATAGCATAGTATAGTACAGTGGTACCTCTGGTTGCGAACAGGATCCGTTCCGGAGGCCCGTTCGCAACATGAAAAGAACACAACCCGCAGCAGTGCATCTGAGCACATGCAGGTTGTGATCCACCACTTCTGTGCATGTGTGTGACGTCATTTTGCGCTTCTGCGCATGCACAAGCGGCAAAACCCAGAAGTAACCCTTTCCGGTACTTCTGGGTCGCCCCAGGACATAACCTGAAAGAACGTAACATGAAGCGGACGTAACATGAGGTATGACTGTATAGTATAGTGTGTGTGTACACACACACAACCAAGAACAGTATCCACACCTTTCTTCCAGAGCACTGGCTTTTCTCCTACAGGCATATTTTTATGAACAGGAATTTTTCATTCTAACCAATAAGAAAGAGCAGGAAAGAGAAAGGCCGCTTCTTTGCATTGATCAGGAGACGAGAGTTAGTTTGTCTCTAATTAGATAAATGAGATTATCTGGCAAAAGGTACATATGGAAGAGGCTCGTTTATAATTGTATTTTGGGAAATGATTCGCTTTCTTATGTACAGTAGCTGCCTTGTTTTATACCTTCAGCATGTCCCATGATCGTTTTATAGTAGCTGTGTTCTATGTCATAAATCAAGCACTGCTGGGAGCCGACTCTTTTTTATTATTATTTTCAATAAAGAATTCACTGTGGCATTGAGCACATTTATATTCTAAAAGCATGGCCCAGAGAAAAAAAATTAGAGAACCTCTGTTCTAAGCATATTGTACGGTTGTGGCCAAGAGAACAGGGGGAGGGGGCTGCCTAATGTCCCCTAGTGAGGTCAAACCGGAAGTGGATCTTAAGCCCATCAAGCAATTCCTGGTTTGTGCGCCATGATACCTAGCGTTCCTTAGTATTTTTTTTTTTTTGCCTTACTTAAAGTTTATTTAGAACAAACACATTTTTCGAAATGACAGTCTAACATATGCAATCCAGAGTTCTGCCAGCTATCTACCCTCTGCAGAACCTATTTGGGCTTCTGTATTGTGGACTTTCTCCGTCACAATGACTAGAAGAGTGACTAGTGGGGTGCCACAGGGTTCTGTCTTGGGCCCAGTCTTATTCAACATCTTTATCAACGACTTGGTTATGGACTCAAGGGCATCCTGATCAAATTTGCAGATGACACCAAACTGGGAGGGGTGGCTAACACCCCAGAGGACAGGATCACACTTCAAAACGACCTTGACAGATTAGAGAACTGGGCCAAAACAAACAAGATGAATTTTAACAGGGAGAAATGTAAAGTATTGCACTTGGGCAAAAAAAATGAGAGGCACAAATACAAGATGGGTGACACCTGGCTTGAGAGCAGTACATGTGAAAAGGATCTAGGAGTCTTGGTTGACCACAAACTTGACATGAGCCAACAGTGTGATGCGGCAGCTAAAAAAGCCAATGCAATTCTGGGCTGCATCAATTGTTGTTTTCTGCTGCTCCAGAGAAGCGGACACGGAGCAATGGATCCAAACTACAAGAAAGAAGATTCCACCTAAACATTAGGAAGAACTTCCTGACAGTAAGAGCTGTTTTGACAGTGGAATTTGCTGCCAAAGAGTGTGGTGGAGTCTCCTTCTTTGGAGGTCTTTAAGCAGAGGCTTGACAACCATATGTCAGGAGTGCTCTGATGGTGTTTCCTGCTTGGCAGGGGGTTGGACTCGATGGCCCTTGTGGTCTCTTCCAACTCTATGATTCTATGATTCTTCAGAGGGACTTCAGAGCTGTAGTAACTCAACAGGCCAGATTGCTGTTGACCTGCAAGATGCTGCTCCTGTTGTGAGAGCACCACAGTTTCCTCACAGTTAAAGCTGCTAGCTGTCTTTTTTGGACAACTGAGACCTCCAGGTATGGGGCAGTATAAAAAATCAGCTAACAACAACAACAGCAACAACTGTGTTTCCTGTGCCTCTGAAGGGCCAGGTGCTCAGCCTGGGAGTCATTTTGGACTCACAGGTGTCCATGGAGACGCAGGTCAATTCTGTGTTGAGGGCAGCTGACTACCAGCTCCATCTGGTACGCAGGCTGACACCCTACCTGCCCATGGACTGTCTTGCCGGAGTGAGCGTTCCTTATTGAAGTCCAGGCTTCTAGTATGGCGTGGGTGAGCTGGGGGCAGAGCCCAGAGCAGGCCTCAGGAGAAGCTCCACGATTTGGGGCAGGTTCAGGGATGGATTCCCCTGGCCTGGTACAGAGCCCAGCACAAATGCTGTCTCTTGTTGGCATCCGTTGCTGCAATATTTGTCAACTCCTCTCCACATGGTTCCATTCCAGCAGGCCATTATGGGAATTTTGTACCTTAAGCCCAAGTGCCCGAGCGTCCTTTTTTCCTCCTCCCTCTCAATTCCCTTTTCCTTTCATGCTGTGTCTTTGACGTGGTAAACCTGATGGCAGGTACTGTCTTCACACTGATACAGTGGTACCTCAGGTTACAGACGCTTCAGGTTACAAACACTTCAGGTTACAGACTCCGCTAACCCAGAAATAGTATCTCAGGTTAAGAACTGTGCTTCAGGATGAGAACAGAAATTGCGCAGCCGCGGCGAGAGGCCCCATTAGCTAAAGTGGTACATAACAGCTTCAGGTTAAGAACGGACCTCCAGAATGAATTAAGTTCTTAACCCGAGGTACCACTGTACTTGTAAAACTTTTTCAGTGGAAGAGTGATCTTAAAATGCTAATAATAATAATAATAATCACAAATAGCAGTTTTCTGAGGAAGACAGAATGGTTCATTGCTAGAAGGAAACTCTCCTTTCTATATCCTCTTCAGTCTTTATTCAGCTAGCAGGAGAAACATCATTTAAACTTCCCACAAGACTTCCAATGTGAATGGATAGCCTGTGTTACAGCTCTGCCTCTGACTGTTAACAAAGGGCTCAGCTACACAGCTGCGAATATAACGTTTCAAATGTGTTGTAAAGTGTAATATACAAATGTGACACTCGAATGGAGACAGTGATCGATGCAAAATTCAATGTATTTTT
The DNA here is from genome assembly GCF_964234715.1 of Podarcis melisellensis. Classification (NCBI taxonomy): domain Eukaryota; kingdom Metazoa; phylum Chordata; class Lepidosauria; order Squamata; family Lacertidae; genus Podarcis; species Podarcis melisellensis. The sequence continues at coordinate 54,701,109 of NC_138544.1, forward strand.
CAAAAAAGCATTTTCCCAGCTTTTTTTATATATGTGTGTGTGTGTGTAGATTCCACCAAACTATGTTTGGTCAGAGGGACTGGCTTGGTACAAACTCAGGGTGGAAAATGGGGCTGATAATAGCTCAGCTTCTAAGTAGGAGTGCCATAAAGACTTCCTTGTATAACGAATAATTATGCATTGTAAAAACCATGAGTCACAATCACTGACTGACTTCCTTCTATCTCTCCCCTCAATTTTTTATTAAAGCATGACTTCATTGGCCTAGGTTCAGGGATGGAGAAAGGGGGGGTGCGGTGGGTGTGGGTCGCCCCGGGTGTCACCGCTGAGGGGGGTGACAAAATGCTGGGCGGCACTCACCGTGGGGCCTGCAGTGCGCTCAAGCCACACGTCTCTCCTGGGAGTGACGCGGTGGCTTGGAGATGCGCAAGCTCTGCGCTGCCCAAACGGTCCTCCCGCTGCCTCCCCCCCAGCTATAGGGTGGCTGAGTGGGAGGAGGCAGGCATCCTCCAGAGGCTCCGTGGTGCGGCCTGCCCCTACGGGTGGCTCACCCCATCTCTATGGGCAGCTTGCCCCGCCCCTGGGCACACCGCCCCAGGCGCCCAAACAGCTTCCTCCGCCACTGCCTGGGTGGCCGTGTGCTGCCATGTTGTTTTCAAAGACTCTGTTGTTTTCGTAAGCTGTGCTGATTCACAGGGTACATATGTGAGGCCTGGGGACACAGGATTATTCTATTTACGCATTTATTTATTACTAAAATGTGGATCCAGATATCTTATGCTCTGGTGATGGGAAAGTTTGTGCAGGGACAATTGTGATAAGAACATATTAGGGTTGTCATACGTTCAGGTGGAAGTAAGGCTAAGTACATACAGTGGTACCTCAGGTTACAGATGCTTCAGGTTACAGACTCCGCTAACCCAGAAATAGTACCTCGGGTTAAGAACTTTGCTTCAGGATGAGAACAGAAATTGTGCGGTGGCGGCGCAGCAGCAGGAGGAGGCCCCATTAGCTAAAGTGGTGCTTCAGGTTAAGTACAATTTCATGTTAAGAACAGACCTACGGAACGAATTAAGTACTTAACCTGAGGTACCACTGTAAACAATAATACGTACAAAGCCTTGGGCTTTTAGTCTGTTGCATTAAGACAACTAAGGATCCTGCTGTAGCCCATTAAAGACTAACAAATTATGGGATGCACTTCCGCAGGCCCAAGAACACAAACACACTGCTATCTATCTTTTAGACTTCAAAATACAGACTTTAAGAGAGATACAGGACTCGTTGCAGTTGGAGCTTGGGTTGTAAGAAGACCACAAACTGTATTCGCTAGGCAGCCCCATTAAACTGAGGATGCTACTAGAGTGTTGCTATTCAATCACATGCCGGCAGATTCAGGTTGTGCAGTTGAAGTTCATTGGGGGAGAGGTGTCTTGCGCAAGAAACCCGCTTCCCCCCAAAATAAGTCCTTTTACAATAAGAAATGCACTGGGAGGTGTAGGATAATGCTTTGCTTTGATGCAATGCTATCCGAATTCCTTGCGGATAAATCAGGATGAATGCTCAACAAACCACTCTGGGAGGCTTACTGAAGAGTAAATCGGATTGCCCTGGAACTTTAGGAGCGGGGTGTGGCTGGACGGAAGCTCGATACATTTGGGAAAGTGCCTTAAGAAGTGTGCATTGTGGCCTGAGCGCTCAAAGGCAACAGACCTTTTCTTTGACTGAACGCCATAGCTGAGATCTCTCGTCTTCCTCACCGTTACATGAGCTCCAAAGGCCGGCACATAATGCAAGGAATGTGTTCTACAGATAACAGGGAAAGAGAGAGGTGGGATAGGAAGCTCAGGAGAAGTCCACACCCTCCAACATTTCTCCGGTGAAAATAGGGGCGTCCTAAGGAAACGCGGGACAATCAGAGACCGGGACAGCAGTGGCGTAGCGTGGGTTGTCAGCACCCGGGGCAAGGCAAGTAATTTGTGCCCCCTAACCCGTGGATTTGCGCCCCCTAACCCTAACCCCCAGATGTTGCACCCGGTCCCCCCCTGCACCCCCCATGCCATCCCCCCCACGCTACGCCACTGCGGGACGGCGTCTGTAAATCTGGAAAACAGGGACACTTGGTGGGTCTGGAAAACTCCTGTATGATGAGGACTGCCCCTGGCCTCTTAAGTGAGATGGGCGCACAACCCCAGAGTCTGTCAAGACTGGCCCGTACGGGCAGGGGTACCTTTACCTTTTTAAGGAAAAGTGGGTTTTGAGGCAGTGGAAAAGAAAGCAGGAGAATTAAAATGCAGTGGTTTGGTAGCATTTCATTTTTATATCATGTTCTCACCCACCCTGATACGGTATCTCCTCCATACTTCCCCCGATTCTCACGCCGTGAGACGAAAACAGAGAGAAATTGATAGGAATAAGCTACTCACAAAGGCATGGCTGAAGGCTCCCTTGCCATCCAGATCTTCCCAAGAAATTTTTTCCACAGCCACCGTTTCTTCAGGAAGGCAGCGGGGAATATGCATCCCCATCAGTAAAAAGTCTCGTGAAACTAACGCCCCACCAGCTTGAGAAGGAGACTTTTCAGCGAACTTTTAAACACATCCTGCCGGACTCCGCCTTTCTGACAACGAAGCTGCCACCCCCCTTCTCCACCTCTATTCTCCCCCCCCCAAAAAAAAATCCCAACAACCCCAGGAGCATCGGCTAAGAGCAAAAGCCACGTTTTCCTTCTCAGGAGGAAAAGGAGAAGCATTCGAACAAAAGTTTCATGGGAGTGGATGGGAAGGTATTCCAGTCTCTGCTCTCACTGGGTCCATCCATGCGTCCTGTGCTGGAAAAAGCTGACTAAGCAGGGATTTTATAAAAGGGGGGAAAGGAAAGGGAAAAAAGACCCCACTCTGAAACTCTCCTTAAAATCCTTCTGGTTTAACATTGCTGTGTTTTGCTTTCCCCTTATTGGGCGAAAGTTAAGAGCGCCAGTCTAGGGCATCAGTAACGGATTTGGAGGAGGGAAAGCGTGACTAATGAGAAACATCTGGGAAGCACATGGGCTGGGATCTGGAGGGGAGTCACTGGCAGGAAAGAACGACTAGACTCCTCAAGGAAGGAGCAGGAAAGCCATTTCTACACTTAAACAATGAGAAGCTATTGGCAACTTCCAGGGCAGGAAGGTGGCTTCAACCTGAAACCCAGAAAGCCAGTTCATAAAGTAAGATTTCATAGAATCATAGAGTTGGAAGAGACCACAAGGGCCATCGAGTCCAACCCCCTGCCAAGCAGGAAACACCATCAGAGCACTCCTGACATATGGTTGTCAAGCCTCTGCTTAAAGACCTCCAAAGAAGGAGACTCCACCACACTCCTTGGCAGCAAATTCCACTGTCAAACAGCTCTTACTGTCAGGAAGTTCTTCCTAATGTTTAGGTGGAATCTTCTTTCTTGTAGTTTGGATCCATTGCTCCGTGTCCGCTTCTCTGGAGCAGCAGAAAACAACCTTTCTCCCTCCTCTATGTGACATCCTTTTATATATTTGAACATGGCTATCATATCACCCCTTAACCTCCTCTTCTCCAGCCTAAACATGCCCAGCTCCCTTAGCCGTTCCTCATAAGGCATCGTTTCCAGGCCTTTGACCATTTTGGTTGCCCTCCTCTGGACACGTTCCAGTTTGTCAGTGTCCTTCTTGAACTGTGGTGCCCAGAACTGGACACAGTACTCCAGGTGAGGTCTGACCAGAGCAGAATACAGTGGCACTATTACTTCCCTTGATCTAGATGCTATACTCCTATTGATGCAGCCCAGAATTGCATTGGCTTTTTCAGCTGCTGCGTCACACTGTTGGCTCATTTTGTGATGCCTGAAATTCTGCATGGGTTTCCCCCCCAAATATCCACATTTCTGCAACTGGAGGAAGGCTTTTTGAAATATACTAAGAGTCGAGTAGTGATTTCATGCTCTTTATTTCAGCTCATAGCAACAGTGATTGATTTCCTCCCCAAAAACCTCAGGCTTTATATACATTATTTACACAATGGGTCCCGTGTGATTGGCTCACTCTACTTCCTTCCTGGAGTCTGATTGGTCTGCTCCTGCAGGCCAATCAGGTTGTTGCATTCTAGGATCCTACCTGTTATGTACTGAGCTGAATCCTAGAACAGTAGGATCCAGAATGCAGCAGTTTGATTGGTCCGCAGGAGCCACCCAATCCAGCTCCAAGTGGAAGGGAATCAGCGACCTGATTGGCCTGCAGGAACAGCCAATCAGGCTCCTGGATGAAGTGAATCAGCAACCTGATTGGCTTACAGGAGCAGCCCGGAATTAGCCAATCTTGCGGGGCCCATTGTGTAAATAACGGGGGAAGTTTCATTCATTGCTACTATGAGCTGAATAAAGAGCATGAAATTCACACTCGACTCTGAGTATATTTCACTACCTATCTATTGTTCTAGGACCCAAGCTCAGTAAATAACACTTTTTGGGGGGGAGGGCATTACCCACTTTGCTTAGTCTGCAAATAAATTAAATGAATCAATTGGCAATGCGCTGCATTCACAGCAGTCTGTGCAATTAGCGGGAAAATAATTCAATACTTTGCCCGGTGTTCAGGGATAATGTTTGAGATTTCCAAGACCTTAAAGCTAGAGAAAAGGGGTGTGAGTGTGCCTTTCAAACTCTTGGTTGGAGCCTTCTTCAACCCCAGATGTTAGTCTATTAATTGCCATCATCCTCTGACCAGAACTGATAGGAATTGGAGTCCAACATCTGGAAGTCACCATGTTATAGGAAATTGATTTATACCAGCTCAACTATCTGCCCATTTGCCCCCAGTACTGCATACTCTGGTTGCAGGAGCTCTCCAGGGTCTCAGACAGAGGTCTTTGCCATAATTTGATTCCTGACCCGATTGCCAGGGATGAGACCTGAGACCTCTGTACCCAAGTGCAAACTCTCTACCAGTGAATTACAGTCCCTCCCTCTTGAGATACTAACAGCCCAGTCCGCCGCACATCTACTCAGAAGTAAACCCAGCAGAGTTCAATGGGGTTTACTCCCTGATAAGTGCACAAGACAGCAGCTAAAAAAAACAATCTGCAGGCATTTCTTATTTGTCTTTTTAAGACACCTCATTAAAAAAGTTATCTAGGCACTGCACAATAAAATGCAGCAATAAAACCAAGATGCGGGGAAAAAACCCCCGCAATGAACTTTTAAAACTCCAACCACCATAAAAAACCAAACACAAAATAAAAAGCAATTTTTGAAAAGCACAATAGTGAAAACCAACTGTCAAATACAAGGGGTAAAACCCAGCAAACAGAAGCTAGCTCCCCCACTCACCAAATATCTTAAAAGCTCTGGTAAAACCACTATGTGGGCACCAAGTGAGCTTTCCTGGGGAAATTCTACATCCGGGGGGGGGGGGGCCACCACTGAAAAGGCCCTTCCTCTGCCATTTTCTGAACTTCAAACCAAAAGGGCACCCTGAGAACAGCCTTTGTGGACAATGCTAAGGTAAGGGTAGGGGCATATGGGAGAAGGAGAGATGTACCAAGCGCTTTTATCAGTCCTTGAACTGGACCCAGAGATGAATTGCAAGCCAGACAGAAAATGTTAAGAATAAAATTGGTGTACTATGCTTCAGAAAGGCAGGGAGGACCTGGAAGTTGCCCATTAGCTGTTAGCATCTGAACAGCAGACTGAGCAGGCAAACCAATTACCTGGTCACAGTATCCCTACTATACTAAGAGCTCCATCTGATATGACGGCTGAGGTTCTACCTGCCTGCGCACAGTCTCACCAGAGTGGTACATGCTCTGGTTATCTCCCACTTAGACTACTGCAATGCGCTCTCTGTGGGGCTGCCTTTGAAGGTGGCTCAGAATCTACAACTAATCCAGAATGCAGCAGTTAGACTAATGACTGGGAGCAATCACTGGGACCATATAACACTGGTCCTAAGAGATCTACATTGACTCCCAGTATGTTTCCAAGCACAATTCAAAGTGTTGGTGCTGACCTTTAAAGCCCTAAATGGCCTCGGCCCAGTATACCTGAAGGAGCATCTCCACCCACATTGTTCTGCCCAGACACTGAGGTCCAGCGCCGAGGGCCTTCTGGCGGTTCCCTCCCTGCGAGAAGTGAAGTTGCAGGGAACCAGGCAGAGGGCCTTCTCGGTGGTGGCGCCCGCCCCGTGGAACGCCCTCCCATCAGATGTCAAGGAAACAAACAACTATCTGACTTTTAGAAGACATCTGAAGGCAGCCCTGTTTAGGGAAGTTTTTAATGTTTGACTTTTCACTATGTTTTTATATTCTGTTGGAAGAGTGGCTTAGGCAACGCAGTCAAAGTGGGTGGGGTACAAATAAATGATGATGATGATATGAATTGTGTTTCTTCTTAAGTTATGGCAATTGTTTCTATAATCCTCTCTCTCTATACATGCAAATGTTATACAAATCTCTTGTCCTTTCTTTGTGGGGACGCCTAAGCGGCCACTGTAAAATTGCATATATATGTATTATGTAATTTAAGAAAGAACTAGGCTCTGGTGCTGGTCTGATTTCCAGCAGCAAGAGAGATCTAGACATTTCCTCTGAAACCTAAAATGAGAGACTGACCTAGAGTCTACCAGAACCTCCAGGAAGTTTTGCCATGTTGCAATTTCAAGACGGACGGAAGTTTCATCCCAGGGAACAATGGGATGCAAGGGAGAAACAGGACTGGTGCAAGTTTAGAAACAAGAAAATAAATACAAAGAAGGGAGGAAGCTTCAAGGACCGAGAAGATTTTTTTTTTTAAAAAAGAAAAGAATAGAGACAATAATGTTTACGGTGGGGAAAGACAACGGGAGGATGTCATGCTAGACAGCTAGGAAGAGAGTAAGGGCAGATTTTATTGTTTCAACCAAGGGTTGTGATGGTGTTAGATAGGAAGATAAGAAGCCTCTGGGAGAGATCATCTGCCTTGCAGTACTGATAAAGAGATGTACAATTTGGGGTGGATGAGAATTTAATTTGCAAACCTGCCTAATTTGCAATAGAGAACCAGAATAGAGCCATCCTATGAGTTTTGGGTTAAACCACAGAGCCTAGGTCTTGCCGATCAGAAGGTCGGCTGTTCGAATCCCTGCGATGGGGTGAGCTCCCATTGCTCGGTCCCTGCTCCTGCCAACCTAGCAGTTCGAAAGCACGTCAAACTGCAAGTAGATAAATAGATACCACTCCGGCAGGAAGGTAAACATAGTTTCCGTGCGCCACTCTGGTTTGCCAGAAGCAGCTTAGTCATGCTGGCCACATGACCCGGAAGCTGTACGTCGGCTCCCTTGGCCAATAAAGCGAGATGAGCGCTGCAACCCCAGAGTCAGCCATGACTGGACCTAATGGTCAGGGGTCCCTTTACCATTCATGAGTTTTGCAAGGGTATTCTCCAGCCAAGTGCACAAATACCGGGGTAAAGTTTGCATTAAAAAATGCATGCATTTGTGAAAATAACATGCAAAAAGGCATGATTTGGGGGGCAAATGCTTTGCAGAAATGAGACCAAATTTGCATTAAAAATGTGCAACGCAGGCAAAATTCACACTGCAATGCCAATTAATTTTCTAAGCCTGGAAAAGTAGCTCTGTATCTGCCAGCTGGAGACTCGCTCCTGCAGCTGCTGGACTGTAGTTTGCGGCCGCAGCCCTTTAGCAAGGCCACCATTGTCACCGCGGAGTCCTAATATGGTTTTTAAACAAGATATTGTTCAGGCATAAACATGTGCTTAGGAGATGGGCACCCTCCTCCTTAAATAACTTCCTGCGTTTCCTGAACTCACCTCTTCCTGGCGGCCGATATCTTGGACAGGGGGAGCACAAAGCTGCTGTGGACTTGAGGCAGACACAGGAAGATGAAAAAGAAATGGACACACCACAGACAGGGCACGCTGTGTTGGAAAGGTTACAATCCCAACTTTCCTTGAACACAATCCAAGGGAACTCTCTGGTGCACGAGCTCCCCTGAAAGGGAGGTCCATGGTATATAATAAATTAATAATAATAATAATAATAATTAATAATAATAATAATAATAATAATAATAATAATAATTTGTTTATACCCCGCCCATCTGGCTGAGCTTCCCCAGCCACTCTGGGTGGCTCCCAATCAAGTGTTAAAAACAGTACAGTGTTAAATATTAAACGCTTCCCTGAATAGGGCTGCCTTCAGATGTCTTTTAAAGATAGGATAGCTACTTATTTCCTTCACATCTGAAGGGAGGGCGTTCCACGTGGCAGGTGCCACTACCGAGAAGGCCCTCTGTCTGGTTCCCTGTAACCTCACTTCTCGCAATGAGGGAACCGCCAGAAGGCCCTCGGTGCTGGATCTCAGGGTCCGGGCTGAACGATGGGGGTGGACACACTTCTTCAGGTATACACGTATGAATTTAAAAATATCTTTTAATATAATTTCAGTAAAAAACCAGAGATGTTTTTGTTAGGTTTAATTGGAGATGAAATTCCAAAAAAAATAATAGATGTGAATCTGTTTATGTATGCCACAACGGCCGCAAAGGTACTTCTGGCTCAGAAATGGAAATCACAGGAGCTTCCAACATTGGAAGAATGGCGGACTAAAGATGGTGGAATACGTAGAGTTAGCAAAGTTGACGGGGGAGATCCGGAATCAGTGTGACAAACTGGAGCAAAAGGACTGGAGCAAATTCATATTATATATGAAAGAACATTGTAAACGTTTGTAGCGTAGATTTGAAATGTTTTGTAATGGGAATATAAGGAACTGATTTACATTTAATGGGGCGAAATATAAAAATAAGAGAGAAGGTAAAAAAGTGGTTATGGAAATGTTAAGAATAAAGTAAATATGAGCGGAAGTCAGAAAGAGGGGCAGGAGGAGGTTGATGCTTGGATAGAGTGATGTTTGAGTTTACTGAATTATGTATGGAAACTGTGATTATGATAAAATTGAAAATGCAATAAAAATTATATATATATATATATATAGAGAGAGAGAGAGAGAGAGAGAGAGAGAGGTGTCCATGGAAACATCTAGCCTTGTGTGCAGCAGCTCCGTGTTATTGTGATCTATATTCCATACATTTTGGACAGTCTATTACAGGATGTATATTGTAGGTGAATGCGAACGTTGTGCACATATATGGGGTTGCAATGGAGCCTGCTGGTCTCAGTGGTCCAGCTACCTGTGAAGGACAGGTAATTGTGCTCTGCCTTCAGTCCAGTTGGAGCAATTCAATGAACGGAATTACTATTGCAGAAATTAATACTGCACAGCTTGAAGCAACTGGGTGCTTAAAAATAAGACTCCTTTGGGGATGAAGCATTGCCCAGACCATGGGTAGGCAAACTAAGGCCTGGGGTTCAGATCCGGCCCAATCGCCTTCTAAATCTGACCTGCAGACGGTCCGGGAATTAGTGTGTTTTTACATGAGTAGAATGTGTCCTTTTATGCATCTCTGGGTTATTTGTGGGGCATAGGAATTCATTCTTTTTTCTTCTTCTTCAAAATATAGTCCAGCCCCCCACAATGTCTGAGGGACAGCACTGAGGGACAGTGCTGAAAAAGTTTGCTGACGCCTGGTCCAGACCCATTAGACATTATTCAAAACTTTACTTGCAGAACTTTCTTCACAACAGAGCAAAAACATCAAAGATACATCCAAACAATTCCATAAGACATCTTGTGCTGTCCGGCATAGGCTCAGCATCTTAGAAAATGTGAAACACTCTGAACAAACCTATAAGCAAAGGTATTTCTCTCTTTACAGCCCTCATTAGCCTTGAGTGAGCTCCATTAGACATCCTTATTTCCACGGAGCTTGGGAACAATGACTAATCAATCGGAATCAATCAAAACTTTATTAGCAAAGCCAACAGGCCACAGCTATGCAAGAATTAAAAATAAAATAAGAATAAAAGGAAGATAAGAACAAGCAGAAGGAGGTCCGTCAGATGAACAAGTCTGTCACTCAGATGGTGGCCCTCAATTTCACAGCTCTCTCGATGTACCTCGCGACCTTCTCTGTTATCTGACTATCCGTATCAGATAAGAGAAAAAACAGTGTAATGTCTTGTGAACGGCTGGGGTTGGAGAGAATGAGTGGAGTAATAATCTCATTCCTTAGGTCTTTGTAAAGGGGGCAGGATAGGAGGACGTGGGACACTGTTTCCGTGTTACCATCTCCACATGGGCAGAGTCGTTTTTCAAATGGAGTCTTTTGGTAACGACCTTCGAGTACGGCAGAAGGAAGAACATCCCATCTAGCCAATGTAAAGGCACGTCTATATTTTGGGATGGTTAATTTAAACAAATATGAAGCTGGAGAGTCAAAATGGGAAGGGGGAAAGTAGGTATACCATGGGCACAGTTTCTTTAAGATAGTCAGGTTGTTTTGCCATTCAATGTCTTTCAGGCGCTGGCCTATTAGACTCTTTGCTTTAATGAGGCCCATTGATAGTAGGGACTGCGAATGCAGACCGCATGTAAGGAGTTTTTGATGCACAGTTTTGAACCACTTGCTTTTGTGAGGGTCTTGCATTACTAGAGGCAGTAGACCGGGTGGATTTAGATTAAGACGAAGCCAATAGTTGAGTGTTCTTTGCCAGGTCTGAGTTTCTACAGATGGAAGGCAGGCCTCGAGTCGTAATGCTGCGTTTGGAACACAGGAGGGGACGCCGAATATCTGCCTTAGGAATTTAGACTGAACAGTTTCAAGACTGGAGCAGTGGTTCCCCGTCCAGATTTGTGCCCCATACAGTAACTGCACCAGAGGTTTTGCTTGAAAAACTTCAAAGGCTGCTGGGATGTATCTGCCCCCCTTCGTGTAAAAGAAGCGGGACAGCATCTTAATACTTTGAGCTGCTTTTTCTTTGGCATATTTTTGATGGACATCCCAGGACCCGGTCGACTGGAAAACGATACCCAGATATTTGAAGGCTTTAACCTGTTCAATTGTCTGGTTATCCATCCTCCAGCTGTACTGTCTGCATTTCCTTGCAAAAACCATGATTTTGGTTTTCTGATAGTTTATTGCCAGTTGCTCTCTCCTACAGTATGCTGAAAATTCACCTATGAGCCTATTTAAGCCTATTCTTGTTCGAGATAGGAGTATCGCATCATCAGCATACAAAAGCACTGATATTGATTTGTCAGCCAGTTTGGGGGCATGGAAGTCCGGAGATGACAAACAGTTAACCATATCATTGATGTAAAAGTTGAATAGAACTGGGGCCAGGATGCAACCTTGCTTGACCCCCTTGCTGACAGGAACTGGTCCTATAAGATGGCCATTTAACGAAGTTCTTACATACAGCACCGTGTCTTTATATAAACAGCTGATCAGAAATAATAGTCTTTTGTCTATACTTGATGTGCTCAATTTATCCCAGAGTCTTGCACGTGGAATTGAATCGAAAGCAGCCTTTAGATCGATAAAGGCTGCGTATAGCACCCCACGGGATTTTTTGGCATATTTGTCAATTAAATAGGCTAGGGTGAAGCAATGGTCTATGGTGGATCTGCCTTGCCTGAAACCCGCTTGCTCTTCCGCTAGAATAGCTTCAGTTTCCAGCCAGCTAGTTAGCTTAATATAAAGATGTTTGGCATATAGTTTGCTGGGTATAGGCAGAAGGCTGATTGGTCTATAACTCGCCGGGTCTGGCATCCTTTCAAAATGGAGATTTGCAACCAAATACCTTTGTCACCTGATCTAAAGTTAAACACTCAAGTGTTAGCTAGCAGAATACAGCAGCAGTTAATTATCAACCAATCTAGGAGTTCAGAGACCGCTTACTATACTCCAGTGGAATTTCCAGTGTCAAACCTTTCAGCGATCCACACAGGCATGTTCCATTCCGGTGTCAATCAAACAATTATACTTAACAATTACCAGCTGTCAAAAGAGCCTGCCTTTTGGATTTCTGCCTGAGACCCCACTCTGGGCTCACGTCCTTCTAATCAGAAGGCATACTGAGCAGTGATTCATACAGAGAAGCAGCAAATAAGTTCCATTAGAGTAAACCTGCTCTGGCGTAAGCCTGAAGTCTATGTCCAGTTTTAATTCAGAATAAAAAGTGTTCCTCTGCGGTCAAAAATTTCGGAAGCACTTATCCAAATGTCTAGGTATTCTTTGGAAAGCTTTTGCCAAAGCACAAACAATGGAAACACATAAACAGCCCCCCTCCAGCCCTGAACAAAGGTTTATTACACTAACTAGATATGGACCACAAAAACATAGCATTTCTGGTACAGTGTTTGTGTATGGAGCAACAAAAAATAGCAGGGAAGTCATAAACACTGGCCAAATATTTGGTCTGGCAGGCAGCTAACCATGTATTTCAGGGAGAAGCTCAGAAGCTCAGATAAACACTAATTAGATACGGAAGGTTAAGCTGTCAGCAAGAGTTTAACAAGGGAAACCTTCACCCAGCAGGACAACAGCTCTGAGAATAGAAAACCGGGTCAGATTCTCTCTTGGATATCAGATCCACCTCTTCTTAAATATCAACACTGTGCAAGTTTCCCTTTCTCCAACACCAGCTGGATTCCTCATTTTGCATGACTGACATCTGGCTACAAATCAATGCAAATTCACTGCACATAAAAAGCTAGGCAAAAGTTCCGACAAGTAGAAAAAAATGACAGACTGAGCAGTTTCCTGCCAGCATAGTAGCCTATTTTAAGGCTTAAAATGTTGTGAGGTTTCTTTGAAGCGCCTTTGCTGATTAATCTCTCCTTCTTGCTTCAATTCCTTGTCTCCTCTGCCCTTTAATCTTATTTCCAGTTAATTTTCTCAGCTAACAAGTCTACTACACACCCTTCCTTTAGACAGATTGCCCATCTCTACCCCACGTTCCAAACAGTCTCCCAGTTAGCTGCCCATGTGATATTTTTATCCCAGCCAAACTGACAACTTTCCCTTTCCTCACAGAACTTGGACTTCAAACTGCTGGGTTCCTGGAGAAACTGAGCATTCCATTCCACAATGTCAGCTCAGCCAATCAGTGTCCAGGGCTTCTGCCACAAGCACAACACAGAACAGACTAAGCTTTTTTTCTGAGCACCAATGTAGTAGAATCTTCCTTTGGAAACAATGCAAGGCAAAGGGAAATCATATTTTGGGGATTAGAAAAGAACTACACGTAAATGAAGTTCACAAGGGGAAGGACAGTAAGGAGAGGTCAGAGAACCTATGCCATTGGTAGTCAAGCTGAAGGTCAGGACCATAGCTTGGTACAAGATTTGGGACACAGGTTCATATCCACAAATCTCCCCGTTTTTGCCTATGCTAATTTATATGTGCAGATGCATATGTAAAGGTAAAGGAAAGGTACCTTGACCATTAGGTCCAGTCATGACCGACTTTGGGCTTGCGGTGCTCATCTCGCTTTATTGGCCGAGGGAGCTGGTGTACAGCTTCCAGGTCATGTGTCCAGCATGACTAAGCTGCTTCTGGCGAACCAGAGCAGCGCACAGAAATGCCGTTTACCTTCCCACTGGAGTGGTACCTATTTATCTACTTGCACTTTGATGTGCTTTCGAACTGCTAGGTTGGCAGGAGCAGGGACTGAGCAACGGGAGCTCACCCTGTCGCAGGATTCGAACCGCCAACTTTCTGATCAGCAAGTCCTAGGCTCTGTGGTTTAACCCACAGCGCCACCCACGTCCCACATATGCATATGTACATGCCACAAAAAACAAGGCAACGAATGGCCCGACTTCCGGGACAGCGTGAACGGCTAATGGCGGATTCCCTCCGAGCTCCGGAGGGAGTCGGCTCTGCTGAGGACGGGTCTTGCCGTGCCGGCGACACGGGGACCCTCAGAAACCGCAGGCGCGGAAGCCTGCGGACCTGGTGACTCGGTGGGCACCTTAAGCGCCCTCCCCGACCCACGAAGAGCCTTTTTAAAGGCTACGGAGAGGACCGGAGAGTGGCGTGGTGCTGAGAGTACATCGCTACCTCAGTGGAGCGAAGCCGCGAGCCATGGCCGGAGAGCGCTGTCTTTCTTCCTAAAATTTGGACTGAAACAAGAAACCCATGAGTAGAATGAAATTTCGACCCTAAAAATTTATTCCTGAATTTGAGTACGATCGGGGGATGTGTTAAAAGGAAGTCCACATCCCCCCACCTGTAAGATCCAAAGTAAGGAAAAGAGACTAAGGTGGAGAGACTTTGTGTTTAGATGGACAAAAGAATATCTACACGAATTAAATAAAAGAAGTTATTGTGCTGGAGAGGAGAGAGGAATCTTAGAAACTGCTGTGCAACCCCCCCCCCCCCCTTTGGACCCGGGAGCGTCCGGTGTGCGAGCCCGAAGAAAAAGAATAAAGAGTTTGACAGCTGTCAAAAGAGCTGTCAAACGGGCGGTTGAAGTTTAGAACTGTGGTATTTAATACCTTTCTGGATTAAAGGTGTTATATTTGAACTGAACTGGTTGGAAACAAAGTGACTGTGAACAACAAAGTAACGGATTGTTGGAAAAGAACTATTGGGTGGCTATCCCCTTGGAGGGAATTAAAGATATTGCAATGGCTGCAGAAGGAAAATTACTGGCAGAGATAGAAAGAATGTTCTTTCTCGTGGGAATTTTACAAGAGCAGAGCACGGCTATGAACAAACAACTTACGACCTTGAATCTTAAACTAGGCAGCTCTGCTGAAGATACAAACTTCGCAGCTGAAGCAGAAAAGACAACTTTGGAATTGGAGGGAAAAGATGAAGAAGGAAAGGAAGGACAGATGGAAAACATTAATCAGAAGCCTATATTCTCAATAAATAAAGGAAATAAAGAGGATGATCACTGGATTACAAATCTGCAAAAGGAGAGAAAGATAAAGGAAGAAGTCTGTGGAACATTTGGAATATTGGAATATAAAAGAACAAATAAGTATGACTGGGACTTCTTCTTAAAGTTCGAACATGGAAAATTGGTTGATCCTTTGCAGCAACTGTTTTTGGCAGATTTGGAGGGAGGAAAACAGGAGGGGCTTGTGAGAAAACTCCTTCGAAAATTGAGGGCCAACAAAAAGGACTACCAACAAAACCGGCGGAGAGGGGTTAATTGGGACTTTAGAGCCTCGGATGTGAGAAATCCGGGCTGAGAACCGTTTTCTGAGGACATTGGTTCGGAAGGGGACAAAGACCGGGGCAGGGAGGGAGGGGGGAGTAGATTAGTTAAAACTTTAATTTTTGTATTTGGTTATTATGGTTTTTTGGTTAAATTTAAAAAGGGAGGAATTCGTGGGAGAGAAACTAGGTCGACCTTAGAAAAAGGATTTTGTGTAAAAAGGGAAATTCTGGATATGTAAAATTGGGCCTAGTAAAAAGTGTTAAGCTTTAGAAAAAAGAAAACAATACTATTCTTGAGAAGATGGGGAAATAACTTGCTGAGTTAATCACGAAATTGGGAGGGGGGAAGGGGGGGATGTGGGGAAGTCCGGGAAAGAAGGTAAAGAAAGTAAGGGTATAAAATTATATATGTGTTGTTATGTCTTTTTATGTTTGTTTGTCTATATAAAATGTGAAAACCCAATAAAAATTTAAAAAAACAACAACAAGGCAATGAATGTCCCATCTAAGTCATATATTTCCACACACCCCAACCACGATTCGTCTAGCTCAATTGTTCATTCAGCATTCATCCTGACTTGCTTTCAAAAACCTTACATGGAGGTTAGACTATGTTTGGTTTTAGTTGAGTATTCATTCTGATTCGTTTGTGGGGATGTTTTACAGTCTCTCTCATGGGTGTTGTTGTTGTTGTTGTTTAGTCGTTTAGTCGTGTCCGACTCTTTGTGACCCCATGGACCAGAGCACACCAGGCACTCCTGTCTTCCACTGCCTCCCACAGTTTGGTCAAACTCATGCTGGTAGCTTCGAGAACACTGTCCCACCATGTCGTCCCCTTCTCCTTGTGCCCTCCATCTTTCCCAACATCAGGGTCTTTTCCAGGGAGTCTTCTCTTCTCCTGAGGTGGCCAAAGTACTGGGGCCTCAGCTTCAGGATCTGTCCTTCCAGTGAACACTCAGGGCTGATTTCCTTCAGAATAGATAGGTTTGATCTTCTTGCAGTCCATGGGGCTCTCAAGGGTCTCCTCCAGCACCATAATTCAAAAGCATCAATTCTTTGGTGATCAGCCTTCTTGATGGTCCAGCTCTCACTTCCATACATCACTACTGGGAAAACCATAGCTTTAACTATACGGACCTTTGTTGGCAAGGTTATGTCTCTGCTTTTTTTGCTTTTTCATGGGTGTAGCCAGGATTTATGTTGGGGGGGGGGGCAGAACCGAGCTATCTGCAATGTGATTTTGTCAGTTAGTTAATTATTTTTTATATGTTTACTTGATTTAGGGCGGGCAGCTATGCACATGGCCTCTCTCTGCACCCCTCCACTCTACATCGAAGTTAAAATGCCATTCTGTGTCCAGAAGAGGGTGACAAAGATGGCAAGGGTCCTTCTGCCCAAGTCCAATGAGGGAAACATTGAAGGACTTGGGTATATTTAGACTTGTGAAGAAGGGACGACGAAGAGGTTATCTGGTAGTTCTCTCTGACTATGGCTTTCACAGAGATGGTGGAGCAAATCTGTTCTCTCTTTGCCTCAAGACCCAAACCGATGGGTTCAAATTATAATACAATCCAGGTTGTTAAGAAAGCCCAACAGAGACTCCATCTCCTCAGAATATTGCGGAAGAACGATGTCAATCAACATTTGAATGAGAGCCAGTGTGGTGTAGTGGTTAAGAGCGGTGGACTCGTAATCTGGGGAATCGGGTTCGCGTCTCCGCTCCTCCACATGCAGCTGCTGGGTGACCTTGGGCTAGTCATACTTCTCCGAAGTCTCTCAGCCCCACTCACCTCCCACAGTGTTTGTTGTGGGGGAGGAAGGGAAAGGAGAATGTTAGCCGCTTTGAGACTCCTTAAAGGGAGTGAAAGGTGGGAATATCAAATCCAAACTCTTCTTCTTCTTCTTCTTCTTGATGATCTCCTTCTACCGGTCAACAATAGAAAGTGTCCTTTCCTACTGCATCACGGTGTGGGACGCTCTTTTGACATCAACAGATAGGAAGTGCCTACAGAGGGTGGGGAATACAGCACAAGATATTATGGGCTGTCCCGTGAATCCGCTGGATTACATCGCGGAAGAACGTTGCCTCAGGAGAGTAAGGAAAATTCTCAGGGATGATTCACACCCTGGCCGGCACTTTCTTGATCTCCTGCCCTCGGGCAGAAGATATAGAAGCAGGATTAGTCGCACCAACAGGGTAAAGAACGGCTTCTATCCATGGGCTGTTAGGCTGCTGAATGAAAAGATAACAACAGGGCAACTGACTTTCGGGTTTGGTGGGTGTGCGTCAGTAAACGAGGGGAATTAAGACTAAGATAGCTGAGTGGGGGGTGCTCGTGTAATCTTACTGTATACAAATTGTAAAAGTGACAATAAAGTATTTCAATTTCAATTTATAAGAAAGGGGGTGGACTTTGAGTAAATATTATTAGGCCAGTATTAGCCATTTGACGGTGGGACAGACTGACTCTTCTTCCTTTGAGGCTTTTATGCAGAGGCTGAATATCCACCTATCGTTGGTGCTGTAGTAGGGAGACTGGACTTGAGATCCTTGCCAACGCTGTGATCTTCCTCTCTCACATGGCTCCAGTTCACCCCAACTCCACTCCTTGAGTTTCAGGGTCCCCCTCCTGCCGGCTCACATGACTCCATGTTTTGCACTCTGCTATCAAACTCAAGTACAAAGAAATCTTTTATGACGCTGACCTTGGCTCTCCGTGATTTATTTGCGGCTAGGTTTTTCCCTTCTCTGAGCAATCTGGGCTCCTTCCCAAGACAAGGACAAAATGCTCCAGCTTGTTTTCCACCCAAACATTTGCCCCCAAGGAAAGAAAGCCCCTGCCACACTTCGAGTTGTTGCACAGCAAAGCCGCTCACTGGCGGAGCTCACACACAAGTTGTGATGGGAAAGACAGACACTGCCCTTACACAACCGGCCTCTATTTTTGAGCTGCTTTTGAGCGGCAACTCAGGGGGAGAAGAATGAGGGCTGCATCTCTCAAAGCTGGCCAGCAGAGCTGGAAAGGGAACGATCCTCTCCATCAGTCCCACACGCAGAGGCTTCTTAAGGCATTTGGTGGAACGAACATCAACTACATCAGAAGGAGGACTTTCAGTTTCTCTGGGGCAGATAAGAGATTTGGGTCTATCAGCAGTAATGCTTAACAGCATTTTCAGTTACAGCCCTGCAAGGAAATACTGTATTTTTTGCTCTATAAGACTCAATTTTTTCCCTCCGAAAAAGTAAGGGGAAATGTGTGTGCATCTTATGGAGCGAATGCAGGCTGCGCAGCTATCCCAGAAGCCAGAACAACAAGAGGGATTGCTGCTTTCACTGCACAGCGATCCCTCTTGCTCTTCTGGCTTCTGAGATTCAGAATATTTTTTTCTTGTTTTCCTCCTCCAAAAACCAGGTGCGTCTTGTGGTCTGGTGGTTCTTATAGAGCGAAAAATACTATACTTCATTACAGCGATGGAAGACATGATCAGCAGCACAAGTCTGGAACTGGGTGTAGGGCAGGCTTCCTCCACCTCAGCTCTCCAGATGTTTTGGGACTACAACTCCCATCGTCCCTGACCACTAGTCCTGCTAGCTAGGGATCATGGGAGTTGTAGGCCAAAAACATCTGGAGGGCCGAGGTTGAGGGAGCCTGGTGTAGGGGCACAGATTTTCTCTTTTCTTTAAATTAAAAAAATTACTGATATAAACACATGCAAAATCCAGTAAAAGTAATAAGTGTAACCAATTGAAATGCTTGCAGAGATAGGGAAAAAAATGAAGATACAAGAGAGAGGAAAACCTCGATCCTTGCTGGCGTCTCCAGGCGTGGTTGGGAAAGGTTCACAGCCACAAACCCTGGAGAGAGCTGCTGCCAGTCAGTGTAGACAGCATTGAACTAGACCAGTGGTCTGACTTAGGCTGCATACACATTACTGGCTTATGATGCAGCTAGTTGTTCTTTTTCCCAGTTTGGATTGAATCTGGTTTGTGGGACAATGCATCAAAATGCAGTATTTCCTAAGAAACAATGGGATAACTACAGGGTGCTCATGCTTCTCAAACCAGCAGTGGAAGCATAGTAAATGGGAGCATGCAAAAAGCCTCCAACATTTCTCCGATGAAAATAGAGGTGTCGCCTCCTACATTTCTGCAGGGAAATCCCACCATACCCTTCAACATTTCTCCGGTGAAAATCGGGATGTCCTAAGGAAAAGAAGGTTGAAAGAGGATTTCATGCTCTTTATTCAGCTCATAGTGGTGAGGAGGAATGGAAGTTCCCCCAGAATGTCTGCTTTATATACATTATTTACACAATGGGCCTCACATGATTGGCTAATTCTGGGATTCACCTGCAGGCCAATCAGGTTGCAGATTCACTTCTACCTGGAGCTGGACTGGGTGGCTCCTGTGGACCAATCAGACTGCTGCATTCTGAATCCTATTGTTCTAGGACCAATCAGACTGCTGCATTTTAGATCCTATTCAACTCAGTACACAACAAAGGGCATTCTAGGATCAGCATTCCAGGACTGTCCCTGAAAGAATACGGACATTTTGAAGGTCTGGAGCATGTACAAAGTGTAAGTATCAAACACATATTATAAAGCACATTCCTTTCCGGCACATCAGCACACCTCAAAGCACAGTGAGAGAGGAAAACAGGACATGAAGGAAGATTCCGGGCGCATTGATGGTGACGGCCTTGGCACGCTCTTTAAAAGTTCCCCTCTCCTTTTCGTCTCTTCTCTCTCCAAAAACAGCAGAGCTGGGATAAAAATGTCTGCGGCCTTCTGGTAAGAGGCGATGTCAATTAATTAGCTGCTTTGCTATTTGTTTCCCTTTCCTGAGATTATAGGGATCATTGAGGAGATGTGGAGCCATTGGGGAGCTGTTGGAACAAGGGCTGGCCCTGGGTCTCTCTCTCTGAAGCATCCATTACGGCTCCTGAAACCTTCATAACAGGAAGCAATCAGGTTTCCCATATTTTCATTTGACCATATCCCCCTCTTTTTCAAATGAAGTGGAGCCAGAGACCATATAACTGGAATCCCTTTCTGAATGGAAGGAAACGGGATTCCCCCCCCCCCTGTAGTCCTTGCCAAAGTCCACCCAGAGCTGCCGTCCGCTCCACCTTCCATATTCACATGCAAACAAGGGCTCCGCTTGGAGTTCAAAGGCGAGAAAGGCTTTATAATAGCGAGAAAAGGAGGGGAAAGGAAAGACAATAGGCCGAGGGGAAAGGGAGGGGGCCGGCACTGTTCAATGAGAGAGGGGGTGTCTTTTTCGGCACCTGTGCAAAGGGAGGTGGGTGGCCAGGGGTCATGGCTGCTGGACCAGGGCTCTGGGCAGCCAGTGAGAAAAGGAAGCAGAGGCGTAAAAAGAGAACAAAGCCATGGAAAGATCTGTGCAGCAAGAGCACCGGCGGGAAAGGGAAGCCAGCCCCTTTCAGAAGGTAGCTTTTGCAACAACAACAAAAAGGAAGGGACCTCTCTGGTCCCTGGCCTTTGCAAACCTGCCCACTTTGCACGGTGGGAAAGGAGCTTGGCCAGGTGTCCGCCGTGCATTCCCGAGAGTGCATTTGTTCCCAAATGTTTCGTGGAGGGAACAGAATCCGGAGCAAACCTGCCGGTTACATCACCAGCTCAGCCGTCATCCTTCCAGTGCAGGTCCAGGTGAATTTAGAAGATCAAGAGCTTCAAGGCACTTCTACTGCAGGGTCTATGCACCTCGTGAATCAGTGAATCAATTGCAGCAAACACCATTTAGCAAACAATTTTTTTTTTA
Organism: Podarcis melisellensis; assembly: GCF_964234715.1. NCBI lineage: Eukaryota > Metazoa > Chordata > Lepidosauria > Squamata > Lacertidae > Podarcis > Podarcis melisellensis. Next base: position 54,721,977 of record NC_138544.1, read on the forward strand.
AATGGGAGCAATTGCAGAAGTCTGCTTCAAACAGTGGTCCAGCCAGAAAGCTCATGAGCTTGATGCGCTGATTCTGACTCAAGATCAAGTTCCAGCACCATAATTCAAAAGCCAAAGGATTGATGCTTTTGAATTCTGGTGCTGGAGGAGACTCTTGAGAGTCCCATGGACTGCAAGAAGATCAAACATATCCATTCTGAAGGAAATCAGCCCTGAGTGCTCACTGGAAGGACAGATCGTGAAGCTGAGGCTCCAATACTTTGGCCACCTCATGAGAAGAGAAGACTCCCTGGAAAAAGACCCTGATGTTGGGAAAGATGGAGGGCACAAGGAGAAGGGGACGACAGAGGATGAGATGGTGGGACAGTGTTCTCGAAGCTACCAGCATGAGTTTGACCAAACTGCGGGAGGCAGTGGAAGACAGGAGTGCCTGGCGTGCTCTGGTCCAGGGGGTCACGAAGAGTCGGACATGACTGAATGGCTAAACAACATGTGAGAGAGAGGCGTGTGCCGATATGTATGTGTCCAGCACGTGTGTGCTGTTCGTGTGTTTCCTGTGTGCAGAAGCAGATCCCCGGGCAAGGCAGAGACACCACTCTAGCATCGCAGCTTACTGGGAGAACAGTGGGGAGGGCAAATCAGTGAGGAGGTCCGTGTGAGTGATGGATGGGTTCTGCTGTTGCATTTGCACCGTGTCAACCTCCTTGCTACCTTGCCCCTCCCTGTCCTGGTAAACAACAGGGGCTCGCTTGCTGGGTAGCTGGTGTAGTGGCTCCCCCCAGTGGAAGTCCAGTGTGGAACAGTACAATGGTACCTCGGGTTACAGACGCTTCAGGTTACAGACTCCACTAACCCAGAAATAGTACCTCGGGTTAACAACTTTGCTTCAGGATGAGAACAGAAATTGCACGGCGGCAGCAGGAGGCCCCATTAGCTAAAGTGGTGCTTCTGGTTAAGAACAGTTTCAGGTTAAGAACAGACCTCTGGAATGAATTAAGTATGTAAACAGAGGTACCACTGTATATGTTCTGCATGCAAGAAGCCCATCACTCCCGGTTCAACACCTGCAGATTGCACACACCCTGACTACCAGCTGATTGTCAGGGCTTGCATAGCTCCATGCCCATCACTTTGTAAGGTCCGATGATCAGCTGGGCAAAATTAGGGCCACCTGGAGTCAGCAGAGCTTATCTTTTCTAGCTCGTGAGCTGTATTTATTTACCCTTGGTGAAACCTCCAGAGGCCACATGGCAGGGAAGGGGGATGTCAACACACTTTTAAACCCAGGAGAGTCATTGTGGCGCAGTGGTTAGAGTGCTGGACTAGGACCTGGGAGATCAGGGTTCAAATCCCCACTCACCAAGTGACCTTGGGGAGCAGTAAGTAATTCTCAGCTTAACCTACCTCACAGGGTTGTTGTGAAGATGAAATGGAGCTGGGAGGAGAAAAGTTCATTAGGAGAAAAGGGTGGGGTGTGAATGTGGTAATAAAATAAAATAAACATATAAGGTCCGTATAGTAAAAGCTATGGTTTTCCCAGTAGTGATGTATGGAAGTGAAAGCTGGACCATAAAGAAGGCTGATCGCCGAAGAATGGATGCTTTTGAATTATGGTGCTGGAGGAGACTCTTGAGAGTCCTATGGACTTCAAGAAGACCAAACCTCTCCATTCTGAAGGAAATCAGCCCTGAGTGCTCACTGGAAGGACAGATCCTGAAGCTGAGGCTCCAAGACTTTGGCCACCTCATGAGAAGAGAAGACTCTCTGGAAAAGACCCTGATGCTGGGAAAGATGGAGGGCACAAGGAGAAGGGGACGACAGAGGACGAGATGGTTGGACAGTGTTCTCGAAGCTACCAGTTTGAGTTTGACCAAACTGCAGGAGGCAGTGGAAGACAGGAGTGCCTGGTGTGCTCTGGTCCAGGGGGTCACGAAGAGTCGGACACGACTAAACGACTTAACAACAACAACAACAACAAAACATATAAGCACAGACAAAAGGTGCACACACAGAGGCACACAACCCTCTGCTTGCCTGATCTCTGCAGAGCATTTAAGGAGGGAGGATTATTGCCAAATGGATCGATCTGATTACCGGAGAGGTGGCAGTTTGCACCCCCATTTTGGCATAGCTCTGCCCACCCCCACAGCGCTGTATCTTCTATCTTTTTGTAAATATTTTTGCCACTGCCAAAATCAGCATCATCTTCATGGGTCAGAATAATTTGCTTGATGGAGAGTGGGATTGAAAAAGAAGAGTTTGGATTTGATATCCCGCTTTATTACTACTCGAAGGAGTCTCAAAGCGGCTAACATTCTCCTTTCCCTTCCTCCCCCACAACAAACAATCTGTGAGGTGAGTGAGGCTGAGAGACTTCAGAGAAGTGTGACTGGCCCAAGGTCACCCGGCAGCTGCAGGTGGAGGAGCAGAGACGTGAACCCGGTTCCCCAGATTACGAGTCCACCGCTCTTAACCACTACACTACACTGGCTCTCACACTGGGCCCACAAACTGGGGGTAAGCTTTAAAAGCTGGCCATCAGAAGCAGACCAGCACCCTGCAGAACTGGAAAAGTGTGGCTTGGTGTAATTTGAGCCAGCTTGCTGGCTGCAGACAAAACCTCACAATCACCTTCTGGATCAACTCAATTCAAGGGCAGCCCCACCCAAAACACACCTAGATGGCTATATCTGCCTGCAGAGCCCGAATAACTGCATATGTCTTGCACAATGTGTGAATAATTAGCAATACAATAAGCTGTAGCACTATGTTAGCTTCAAGTTATACCACATCGCCTGAATTATATATAAATATATATAATCATCCCCCTCCATGTTTGCAATAGGCACCTGTTTCTAGCACAGAAAACTGTTGTGTCTGCAGTAAGTTCAAAAATAAGTCCACTCTCCACAGTTTAAAAGCCCCCAAATTAATGATAAGACTGTTTTAAAAATACTGCAAGCCTTTTTGTTAATCTTCATTCCCAGCATAAGCAAGCTAATAATAATAATAATAATAATAATAATAATAATAATAATAATAATAATAATAACAACAACAATAATAGAATCATATATTTGTAGAATTGGAAGGAATCCCGCAAGTCATCTGGTCTAACTCCCTGCAATGCAAGAATCACTTCACTGCTGGAAAATCCTTGACAGACAGCCATCTAATCTCTGCCCCGTGATCCTCAGAAGGGTGGTAGAAAATTTCAATAACTAATCACTAATAATGACAGTCTGTTTCGCGGTTGAGCAGCTCTCATTATCTGTAAGACACTGCATCAAATCTCATTAAATATATGTGTGTGTTTGTATGCGCACATGCATTATATATGCACAATCAGGTGCGCGCACACCCAGAATTTCCTCTTCAAATTTGCAACTTATGGGAAACAAAGTTCATAAAAACTCCCTCAGACTTCAAGGGAAAATAAATAAATCATATAATCAGGAGCAGGAAGGTTTCAGCAGGCTGCAGACATGTGAAGAGAACTTACTCAGAATTACCGTATTTTTCACTCTATAAGATGCACCAGACCACAAGACGCAGCTAGTTTTTGGAGGAGGAAAACAGGGGAAAAAATATTCTCAATCTCAGAAGCCAGAACAGCAAGAGGGATCGCTGTGCAGTGAAAGCAGCAATCCCACTTGCTGTTCTGGCTTCTGGGATAGCTGCGCAGCCTGCATTCGCTCCATAAGATGCACACACATTTCCCCTTACTTTTTGGGAGAGAAAAAGTGTGTCTAATAGAACAAAAAATACGGTATTTTCTTTCCCACTCAAGCTTAGGGATTATTAGCATTGGCATGATTATTCCCGAAAACAAGCATTCCCTAAGCTTGCATTGGGAAGAAAATAGCTTTTGGAAATGCATTTGCTCCTTGCTGAAGCCCCAGTACCTTTTCCAGAGAGCTGTTGGGGCAGGCAGCTCCGAGCAGAGCAGGAGAGACGCCTCTTCTTCCGAAGCTCAGGTCCCGCTCGCTCACAGCTGGATGGCAACAAGGCTGATGTGCCAGCGGCAGCAGGATGCTGGGGAAAGTGAGCTGGAGTGGCTTCCTGGAAGTGTTTACATAGGTGTCTCCAATCTCCACCTCCCCACACCCCAAATGACACCCAGGAGAGCTGGCTCTGTTCGTGCAGGCAAGCAGGAGGGGGGGGGGGGCTTGTCCATCACCGCTCCCAGGTGCGGACGATTGACGGTTTCCGTGTAGGCAAATAGGTCCCAGGTTCGTTCCCTGGTGCCGCCAGGTAGGGCTGGGGGTGTTGCTGCCTGAAACCCTGGAGAGCTGGAATTTTCAGATTGGGAAAGGTTATGGAAAACTGACCTGAAATTCTCACCATGCTGTACGTTGAAAGAAAACTATATGAAAACAATGTACCAGTGATATTTGACTCCTAGTAAGTTAGCAAATAGGGCACGCAGGTAGCGCTGTGGGTTAAACCACAGAGCCTAGGACTTGCCGATCAGAAGGTCAGCGGTTCTAATCCCTGTGACGGGGTGAGCTCCCGTTGCTCGGTCCCTGCTCCTGCCAACCTAGCAGTTCGAAAGCACGTCAAAGTGCAAGTAGATAAATAGGTGGGAAGGTAAACGGCATTTCCATGAGCTGCTCTGGTTTGCCAGAAGCGGCTTAGTCATGCTGGCCACATGACCTGGAAGCTTTCCCTTGGCCAGGAAAGCGAGATGAGCGCTGCAACCCCAGAGTCGGCCACAACTGGACCTAATGGTCAGGGGTCCCTTTACCTTTAAGTTAGCGAAAATGTATAAGGCAGGTACTAAATCTGCTGGAAATGTAAAGAAAAAGAAGGCACCTTTTATCCTATGTAAGGTAATAAAAGCATTATGGGGAATAATATATAAGGGAATAAAAAAAGTTTAAAATAATGTTTGGGGGGGGCAGAAGCCTTTTTATTAGGAATTGTAGCTGCTGATATTCAAAGGGAGCAGAAAATATTTTTATTATGCGACAACAGCTGCCTGGATGCTATTAGCCCAGAGATGGAAAGACGACAAAGTATCTAGCAGAGAAGAATGGCAAATTAAACGGTTGGACTATGCCGAAATGGCAAAACTGACTGGAAAGCTCAGGAACCAAAACTTTAACAAAGAATGGGGGAAATTTATAATTTATTTTAGGGACCACTGTAAGCAGATGAAAACATTTGCAGGATTGCAATAACACATGTGATTTAGCAAGTACTATGGAGATAATGGATTTATATAAAATATGGACTAGTGAAAAAGATGCAGTAGAAAAGGTTTAATAATAGGACCCACAGAGGGGAAGGTGGGAAGTCCAGAAATTTGGAGGAATCTATAAATGTGGATATGTATGGTCGTATTGTTATAATTTTATATTTTAAAAATCAAATAAAAATTATTTCAAAAAGAACGAAAGAAACCCTGGAGAGCTGCTGCAAGTCAGGAGGGAGGGAACCTTTTCAGCCTGTGCTGCAGCCCTGGGCCCACGCAATGATGGTGAGGTCCAGCATGTGGTCTCTCTGGACTTTGCTCCCAGGCGCTGATCAGATCCCAAGAAACCTGCTCAAGTCTCCATTTAAAAAATAGATAAAGCTGCCCTTTGTAGGTCACAACATTAAGATGGAAGATTGGGGGAAATTACGGAAAACTGATTTAAAATTTACAGATTGTTCCTTACTGAAGGAGAATTACATGAAGATGATGTAAAGATGGTATACGACACCAGTGCAGTTAGGGGAAATGTACAAAACTAGTTCAAATATATGTTGGAAGTGTAAGGAAAAGGAAGGGACATTTCATCATCTGTGGTGGGATTGTAATGTCATTTTAAAAAATTGGGAAATGATATATAATGAATTGAAGAAAATGTTCCATTTAACATTTGTTAAAAAACCTGAAGCATTTTTGTTAGGGATTGTAGGGAAAGATCTGCCAAAAAAGCTGAAAAACATCTTCATGTATGCGACAACGGCCGTGAGAGTTCTGGTAGCACAAGGATGGAAGACTGAAGAAACCCCAACTAAAGAAACATGGCATGAAAAATTGATGGACTATGCAGAACTGTCAAAACAGACATACAAGCTACGGGACAAGGATAACTGTGACTTTAAGGATGAATGGGAACCCTTTACAAAGTATTTGAAGACGCACCAAAGAGAACTGGACTCCTTGGCTGGCTTTGAATAAACATTCACAAACTTTTCTATTGATGACAATCAGCTAAATAGATTGAAGATCTATACAACTGTGAAACATGCAGAAAACAGCATTCTTAGAGAAACTGGAACTGAGGGAAGCTGGGAGGTGGGGGTGGGTGGGTTTTGTGTGGGAGGATGGGGGGAGGGAGGAAAAATGGGGGGGGTAAGGATGATATGTTTCTGGTTACTATGTTTTGTTTTAATTTTGAATTAAAAAGTTTTTTTTTAAAAAAAAAGATAAAGCTGCCGTCCAAATAAAGCACATTAGCATTTCATGTGCCTGTTCTGGTTACAGCACATCTTTCCTCTGAGGAGTTCAAGGGGGGGTTTCTCCACCTCCCCCCCTCCCAACCCATTTTATCCTCACAACAGCCCTGTGACATAGAGACTGGACCAAGGTCCCCTAGTGAGTTTCATGGCTGAGTGGAGTTTTCCCTCTAGTCTCCCAGATCCTAGACTAAGACTTGATCCACATTTTGTATTTTCTGAGAGTGTGGAAATAGCTGAGGCCTGGATGGTCAGTCCTGTCTCGTTGCAATACAGTCCCCCATAAAGGAAGCTGCCTTGCACCATTGTTCTAGGTAGCTCAGAAATGGCTACACCAGGAGTGGGGGATCTCAGGGGTCATGTGTGGCCCTCAGAGTCTCTCTCTCTGGCCTTGGGCCTTGCCCTCTGGCCACACACCTTCTCCCCAGGCCACACTCTTCAACAGCCATCGCTCACACCCTCCTTGAGTGTTTTGGCCTGGCTAGAGGGGGTCCTTGAATTCTGGACGTGCTTCAGCCTCGGTTCAGTAGACCTGAAGGAGCATCTCCACCTCCATCATTCAGCCCGGACACTGAGGTCCAGTGCCGAGGGCCTTCTGGCGGTTCCCTCGCTGCGAGAAGTCAAGTTACAGGGAACCAGGCAGAGGGCCTTCTCGGTAGTGGCACCTGCCCTGTGGAACGCCCTCCCACCAGACGTCAAAGAGAAAAATAACTACCAAACTTTTAGAAGACATCTGAAGGCAGCCCTGTTTAGGGAAGCTTTTAATGTTTAATGGGTTATTGTATTTTAGTGTTCTGTTGGAAGCCGCCCAGAGTGGCTGTGGAAACCCAGCCAGATGGGCGGGGTATAAATAATAAATTATTATTATTATTATTTGCTTGGACAGAGGTTAAAGAAAAGTGATATCACAGACAGGTTGAACACAGAGGAATAGTGGAGGAACCAGTTGGGGAACCCCAAAGCAAGAAGGCTCACAGCCCGGGGAGCGGTGGTGGGGTGACGACGAGCGGTCATAGGGAGAAGACCGGGAAGAGAAGGTGTTGGAAGCTGAATAGGTAACAGGGCTTAGTGAGCTGGAAGAGTCTGGGGCAGAGAGAAGCCCAGAATGAGAGACAGAAGCTAAGGCCAGAGAGGAAGACAAGGGCAGAGATGAGTCAGGCTGGTGAAGAGTCGCGAGTGTCTTCCCCTCCTGCTGCGAGAACCTCCCCTCCCCACTGGTCTCCCAGAACCAGGAGAGGCATGAAAAGGGCAGATATGTTTGCTTCATGCAGGCTCAGGCTCAGATTGCTTGGGGAAAACCCTGGAGAGGAGGGGACTGGCAGAATCCGAGACCAGGGAGAAGAGTTGGTGGAAGAAGATTGGAGGAAATTTAAAATTTATTTACAGAAACATTGTAAAAATTCTGAATGTTGATGACATTGAAATGAAATGAAGGGGTTCTAGCAACAAGGTAAAATGTAAGATTGGATTGATAATAGATGAAAATTTGAAGCTATAATATGTGAGGAAAAACTATTAAGGATAAACTAATAGGATATGAATTTGCTGAACCAATTTTTAAAAGGGATACAAAAAAGGGAGGCGTGAGGAAGTCAGGAAAATAAGTTAATCAAAGACGAGAAATTAAAAAAGAGGGATTTTGGTGGGGGGTTTTTTGTGTGCTTTTTTTCTTTTTCCTTTTTATGTTAAATGTTTGTATTTTTGTATTTTGTAATTTTGTATTTTTGTGTTTTTATATTTTTCTTGTGTTTTTTTCTTTTTTCTGTTTGTTGTTCTGGAATTCTTTTATTGTTAAAACTTAATAAAATATTATTATATATAAAAAAAGAGGAGGGGACTTAGGCAGCTGTGGGGAGACGGGGACCTTCAGCCTCAGCAACTGCAAGGCCTACCGGAGATGAGTTGCTGTGTTCATTATTCCTGATGCTCCTGTGCAGATCCTAAAGATAAAGAGTTAACTCCAACTGATTTACCGCTGGCTGGCTCCTGACAGATGTACACAGAAACAAGTCCACTGTATGAAGGCAAAATTCACATTTGCTGCACTCGCCACTTTTGCCTCTGGTCTCAGCCACCACTGGCCATGTGGCCCCTGGAAGTCTGAGCAAAAGGGAATGTGTGTCATGGTCCGGTTCATGGGCGATCGAAGTCCCGGCAGGGGACGTCAGGACCGGGAGCAAGATGGCCGGGTGGGACCAGGAACAGGGGTCTAGAAGACATGAAGCCAAGAGTCCGAGGGTCAGAGAGCCGGGAGTCAAGAAGCCAAGGGTCCGAGGGTTGAGAAGCAAGGAGTCATGGAGTCAAGGTGAGAGGATCAGGAAGCAAGAAGCCAAACGCTGTGGCAAAGAGCCAAAGGGAAATGCTGACCTTACGTCCCTTCCTAGCTCTTGCCACCAGGTGCTGTGAGTTACCAATCCGCCTCACCTGTGAGGCCACGCCTTGCCTCTTCAGAACAAACTTAGGAAGGTCCTGCAAAGTCCTATTGGCCGCAGGGCCTGTCTCCTGCACGCACACCTGACAATGTGGCTCTCAGGATGAAGAAAGTTCCCCATGCCTGTCTACTACAGTTTTTAATCTGTGTGCATATTTAATGTGGGGGTGGCGCAATGACAATAAAGTAGCCTTCGGCCGCAGTCTGAAGTGGCGTAGTCCTCGTCTGCACAGGACCAGGCCGCAAGCAAGTCCTTTTTCCTCCCACAACTGGAATCTGGCGTTGGGGTGTGCATGTTTCATCCCAATATAGAAATATGAGCACATATAACCTTGCTGTTAACAAGCCACTCCAGAGAACGAGGAGTAATAAAGAGCCCCCGAAAGAGAGGAGAGGGGGAGAGAAGCAGCTGTAAAAACAAAGATTAAAATGAGCTGAACTCCAACAACGTTCGAGTCAGCAGCCTCCACATGGCAGCAAAACCTCCACCTGGTTCAACGCTGGGTTTTTCCTTCCTTCGTGGGGTGGCATGATTTTCATGAATGAACGAGCATCTATGAATGGTGGAAGTTGTGTGCTCAATCTGGGCTTACCCCCCCCCCACTCCTATTGAAAAAAACGGAGGTAGGGCCCAAAGCTGGCTGCCTAAGGCAGGCACAACGAGGTGACAGTCTGTGAGGATGGAACAACGATGCCAGGAGCAGCAGGCAAGTCTGATTTATTTTAGCACTGTTTCTAGCGTGGACCCCTCCTGTGAATGGAAATGCACCCCCAGAATTCTCTGGCTGTCGGGAACTCCAGAGCTTGAATCAGGAACCTGACGGGAGTGAGGCTGCCTGCCTGGGAAGGCAGTATCAGTCGCAACAGTTAGCAGGCCGTTCAAAAACTCAATTGACCAGGCCTAGGGTTAAAGGTAAAGGTAAAGGGACCCCTGACCATTAGGTCCAGTCATGGCCGACTCTGGGGTTGCAGCGCTCATCTCGCTTTATTGGCCGGGTGAGCCAGCGTACAGCTTCCGGGTCATGTGGCCAGCATAACTAAGCCGCTTCTGGCAAAGTAGAGCAGTGCACGGAAACACAGTTTACCTTCCCGCTGGAGCGGTACCTATTTATCTACTTGCACTTTGACGTGCTTTCAAACTGCTAGGTTGGCAGGAGCAGGGACTGAGCAACAGGAGCTCACCCCGTAGTGGGGATTCAAACCGCCGACCTTCTGATTGGCAAGTCCTGAGCTCTGTGGTTTAACCCACAGCGCCACCCATGTCCCAGGCCTAGGGTTAGGTGTGAGCAAATTTGCCAATTTCAGTTTTCTCATTTTTCAGCTCTGAAGTTACTGTAAGTTCTCCACATTTTCACATTTTCAGTTTGCAATTTTAAAAGCGCCCATGAACATTTGTCAGCAAATTTGTCCTAATATGCAATTTTGCCCAATCTAAGTCATTTTGCAAGCCATAGGCACCATCCACCACAGGGCCTGGTATAAACCCGCTTTATACCAGGTCCTAATAAGATATGCGGGTGGCGCTGTGGGTTAAACCACACAGCCTAGGACTTGCCGATCAGAAGGTTGGCGGTTCAAATCCCCGTGCGACAGGGTGAGCTCCCGTTGCTCGGTCTTTGCTCATGCCAACCTAGCAGTTCGAAAGCACGTCAAGTGCAAGTAGATAAATAGGTACCGCTCTGGCGGGAAGGTAAATGGCATTTACGTGCACTGCTCTGGTTCGCAAGAAGCGGCTTAGTCATGCTGGCCACATGACCGGGAAGCTGTACGCTGGCTCCCTCGGCCAATAAAGCGAGATGAGTGTCACAACCCCAGAGTCGGCCACAACTGGACCTAACGGTCAGGGGTCCCTTTACCTTTAACTAATAAGATGGTATGACCACTGGTGCAGGAAGGTGGGGGCCAGGGGCGCCGACTTATAAAAATTATTGGGGGGGCGTGGGCCCATACCGACTTATAAAAAAGATTGGGGGGGGGCCCAAGACCTCCAAACCGCTGCTGCTGGGGGAACGAAAGGGGTGAGCCCCGGGCTGCCCCGACCTTAAGTGAACCTGTGAGGGCCCGCCCTTTGCGGCAGCCGATTGGCTGCTGCCGTGGGCGGTGAATATTAATGAGCTAGGGGGAATCCCCGCTTCTCGCGGGGCTGACATCAGCCCCGCGAGATTGTTGATGGGTCGAGAGCCCGCAACCCCACCCCCTCTCTAGATCGGGAGTGGCTTTGTTTTAACTCATTACTGAATGTATTTTAAAAGGTAACTATCGTCAAACAAGGAAAATAAAAAATACCAACATAATTTTGTGATTTTACAAAGCATAATATAACTAATAACTTTCTTAAATTATTGGGGGGTGGAGCCCCCCCAAACGAATTTTTAAGGGGGCTCGGGCCCCCTCAGGTCCCATGGAGTCGGCGCCTATGGTGGGGGCGGTCTGTCCTAGGTGTCATCCCTGAGTGGGGGTGACATTGCTGCCCCACCCCCCTGGGACACTTGCAGTGGGCGGCGCCCTCCTGGGATGCTCACCACTTGCTGCAGGCGACTAGCTCTGCCTCTGTGTAGGACCCTGAGATTTAAAAAATGAAACACATACCCAAGTCACCCCAAAGGGAAATTCAAGGAAGGCTCCAAGGCCCAACACAAGGTCCCTTGCAGAACCAGAACCTCCAGCAGGCAAGCAGATGCAGAACATGGTTCTCCAGCTGTTTTTGGACTACAACTCCCATCATCCCTTGCTAGCAGGACCAGTGGCCAGGGAGGATGGGAACTGTAGTCCCAAAACAGCTGGAGACCCAAGTTTGGGAAACTCTGAACTGGAGGCCGCTGAGGAACCGCACATGAAAACCCAGGAGGAACGATTGCTTTTTTCCAGCCCATGAAAGTCATCCCTGCACATGCATGAAAGACAGTGGGCGATTTTGCAAGATGGGGTTGGGGGGTCTGGCAGCCCCAGGACTTCACTTTGGGGTGAGCAGATCCTGGAGGTGAAATGGCGGCTCATCATTCTCCATCCCCAACTAACCTTTGCATTCCTCGGCTAAGGCGAGTCTTCCCGACCTATCCCCAGACAGCTGCCCCAGCCCACTGGAATTCCAGCCTCAACGCACACACACATGGACAGAAAGAATAGGTAATAAACCCTGTATGTCATCGCAGCTTCCTCCAACAATGGAAGGGTCAGTTCCTGTGAGCCAGGGACGGCTGCCGGCATTTCAATAGCTGGAACTAGGTGTAGCTCAGCTCCCAAATCCATGAGTCAAATATACAAGCAATTCAGGGTCCGAAGCGCTCTACCGGTCCGTATCTTAATGCTCTGGCAAGGGAGCAGGAAATGAACAAGGCATTCCTAAAGGCCACAATATTGCTGTTTCAATCCTCGAATTTTCCACCACCGGTTGTGAAACTCCTCTCTTGGCCACCGCCAAGGGGTAATTAAGAGGAGGATGGCAGTGCTTTTGCCAAGGGGTGAGGTTCATGCTGAATCCAGTTCCACCTGGATTTTTCATGGGAAGCCAGTGGTAGAGTGCAAGCATGGCGCTACAGATGAAGAAACTCTGGGCGCAGAGTCCACAGGTTCAACCCCTGCTGTCCTACACTAGTGTAGTTGTGATGGCCTGGGAATCCGATTCAGAGGCTGAACCTGAGGAATCCCAGCCTGCACAGGAGTCCCTGCCTCCAGAACCAGCTGAGCCGGGGCTGGGGCTTGAACCTGAAGGGTCTTCACCTGTGCCGGATCCTCAGGAGCAGACACCAGCTGAATCCGCTCTGGCTCCGGAGGTGATGGAGGACCCATTCCCTGCTCCTCTCCCAGCCCTGTCAGGAGGTGAGGTTGCCTCTGGGTCCAGTAACCCTCCAGTCTCTCCTGAGCTGCAGAGGCTCAGGGCAGAGAGGCAGAGGGAACTAAGTTCTCGCAGGAGGATTGCTTGCCTCCAGGCCAGGAGAGGCGAGTCACCTGTGGACCAGGGCCGCCCTATGCCTCAGAGGAGATAAAGGCCAGTCAGCCCAGTCCCAGGTTGCGGGAGCAACATCGTTGGTAACCTGTCCCTGCCTGCACCCTGACCTGCTCTCCTGAGTTCCTGACCACGCCCAGCTCCTTGCCTTGGACCCCGCTTCGCCCTTGATGGACAGCCTCCATACCCTCGACCTAGGACTGGACTCCGCACGGCAACTCCCCCTCTCCAGGACCAGCACAGTAGTGGTTAGATCAGGGTGGGGTAGGGGACTGGTGGGCCAGATTACTACATTCCCCCACCCATTGCGGGGTGGCCATTTGTCAATCATGTGGTGTCACAATAAAATCAGGTGGTCTTTCTTGCCCACTGAGGTCCTCAGGTTATACACCACTGTCCCATTATACACCACCCCCTAAATGAATCAGAACAAGAGTGCACACAGTCTACCCTCCTAGTAAGCTTCCTGCAAGAAAATCAGGACAAACACTCAGGAAACAGGTCGTCTGGAACAGCCCTCTGTCTCTTGAAACTAGGAAAGTCTAGCTCCAGGGGAGTTATACTGGGATGTGGGGAACTGGAACAGGCTAAGCAACAAGAGTGTGAATGGACGGGAAGGAGGAAACAGCCATTCCCCCCAGGCCCAATCTCCAGTATCTCCTGCCTGACACCCTCAGGGGCTGCTGCCGGTCAGTGTCAACAATACTGTGCTAGATGGACCAATGGTCTGGCTCTGAATAAGGCACTTTCCGGTGTGCCCCTTGTTAGGGCTTGAAGCAAAGAGACAGTTCTTGCCAATGACCCTTGTCCTCCCCTTAGCACACCCTCGGCACCAGTCGCTGAATGAAGCCAGCATCCCTTTCCACGGCCATCAGAGCACACGCCTGCATCCTGCAACCCCTCCTTCGGCCAATCTCAGCCCGTGCTGCAAATATTTGCTTTGGCTCCCCTTGGCGGAGCTCCCTCCTCATCAGGAGCTACAACAATGCGGATTTAAAAATAATAATAATCATTATCATTATTATAATGGGGAAATGCCTCTCTCCACATTCCTCAGGTCGGAGTCTCCTCCCGGGCCAAAGCTTTGCCTGGTTTTATACACGCGTGAACATGGAAGTGGTTTCGTTCCAGGGCAGCCCATCCAACCATCTGGAACAGATATCCCTCCAAAAACAGGACCTGCTTCCCACTGGAGTGCCAAGTTGGAAAGCCAAAAATCCTAGAAAGAGGAATAAAAAAAAGAACTGGAAGAATAAAGGGGTTCTTCTTTTATTGCTTCATGTTTCGAGCATGATTATGCGCAGGAACATGGTCCTGTTATTAGGCTGACTGAGATGGGGCTGGGGGATGAACTTGGCACCGTCTGCATTCAAGGGAAGTGCTACCGTATTTTCCGGCGTATAAGACGACTGGGCGTATAAGACTACTTACCAACTTTTCCAGTTAAAATATAGAGTTTGGGATATACTCGCCGTATAAGACTACTCCTCTTCTAACGCACACCAAATAATTTTTTTAAAAACACCAGTCTCCAGTGCAGCTCGGAAATCCGCTCCACTTCCCAGTAACCGGGGGCTTCTGGGGCCAATTTTCAAGCTTATTTCTGCTTCATCTAGAGAGCTGGGTGTCCTCTGATTTAATTTGCTGTCGTTTTATCCTTTGGTGGGGAGTTGCTGCAGGAGCTGCTGCTGTAGCCGGCGTATAAGACGACCTCTGACTTTTGAGAAGATTTGCCTGGGTTAAAAAGTAGTCTTATACGCCAGAAAAGACAGTAATTCACTGAGATTTGGCCCTAATAGGAACATAAGTAAAGGTAAAGGGACCCCTGACCATTAGGTCCAGTGGTGGCCGACTCTGGGGTTGCGGCGCTCATCTCGCTTTATTGGCCGAGGGAGCTGGCGTACAGCTTCCGGGTCGTGTGGCCAGCACGACTAAGCCGCTTCTGGCGAACCAGAGCAGCACATGGAAACGCCGTTTACCTTCCCGCAGGAGTGGTACCTATTTATCTACTTGCCCTTTGATGTGCTTTCAAACTGCTAGGTTGGCAGGAGCAGGGACCGAGCAACGGGAGCTCACCCCATCATGGGGATTCGAACCGCCAACCTTCTGATCAGCAAGTCCTAGGCTCTGTGGTTTAACCCACAGCGCCACTGTAGGTTATAGAGCCTATTAAAAGTAAAAAATGCCATCCTGAGTGCTTATTGCAAACTAACCAGGGCTACTATCAAAATGTTGGAACAAATGCTCAGACCCGCTTCTTTGAAGTAAAATTACAAGTTAAGCTGCAAACGTTTTGAACTGTGCACTTGGACTTCTTTTAAAGATTGATGTAAGACTTTTTCTATTTGAAATGATGCTCCAAATAATAATAATAATAAAAGGAACAAGGAAACCAGATGTCTCTGCTGCTCAGTGCTAGACACTCCCCTCCTCCCGTATTTAACAAATCTGAATAGTCACTTACTCGGAGTTGCCAAAACCTCTGTCTCTTGCGGTTTCCATTTGACAAACGGTCTTTCAGCAGCATCTGGGCTGCAGCGCAGCCAGTGGCACACGCCGGGCAGCGGATGGCAAATATATATTTGAGAACCTAGCAACGCTTCACTGCTAAGGCAAAAACGACCCCCGCAAAGGAAAACAGAGTGCAGTCCCCCACGTGTCCCCAATTACCAGGACCTAACCACGGCTGGAACATCCATCTCATCGGTTTGGCTCCTCTTTCTGTTTTCGGCTTGGCATCAGGCAGGCACATCTGGAATTCGTAAGCTCCAAAGCCAGATCCTCTGACCAGGGGCGGGTGGTGGCAATTTCACAGATGTTTATATTAGGCAATCCCCAGTCCATGTTAACAGCATCTGGAAACATGGCAGAAAACGAGTTCTCCTCCTGAGAAAACCTTCCCACCAGGATCTAAGGCCAGAGATCATCCCTGCAGCTCTGGAGAGAGCAAGGCAGGCATCAAATCGTAGCTGAGCAACCGGAGGAAAGTTTGCAGAACGCTCTGCTTTGTTCTGGGGTGGCTAGCAAATTTCAGCTGCCAAATGCGCTCCTATTCTTCCTCCATCCCTTTTCTAAGAAAATAGTTTATGCCCTCTGCTCCATGGTCAGATTGTTCAGGGACCTTTGGCCACAGCCCATCCGTGTCAAGGGAGTCTTTATCTGAACTCCACAATTGGCCCATTGAAAGCGTAATCTCTGGAGGCCGTGTGCTTTGGAGAGTCTGCAGCTTGTGCAAAACTGATACATCACTGGAGGTGGTGTGCATAAAGACAGTCATCTTCCTCTCTGTGGTGCGGGGATGTGCAGAAGAACGAGCTGCAACTGCAGAATGCGCCCATTGTCTTTTGGACCACAGACCCTGAGCTTTAACCCTAGAGTCGCCGTTTGATGCTCACGTATGCGCAGAATCCGGGAATCAGGGCAGGACATTCCCCACACAAACTTATTAAGTTATGGGATACGCCACACACGATGCTCAGTTAACGTAAGGCATGTCTTGCTGCAAGATGTCCCAACACCCACCAGCTAATTAGATTCCATTTTTAAAAGAAAAATAAAATTAAAGTAAAAGGTTGAGACAAATTTGAAGGAGGTGTGTCAATAGCTATTGATTGCGATAGGTATGTCGAACCTTCATGTTCAGAAGCAGAAAACCTCCAAACACCAGGCGATGGTGCAGAGTAAACAACAGCAGGGTGTGGAATAAAGAACAGCCTTTCTGTTCTTCCCCTGTGTGTGATACAACTGCACATGATCCTGCAAAACTGTTCTTTCTTACAACTCTGGGGCGCAGAATATGAGAAGGTAAGACACTAAGTTTCTAAACCACACGACGAGAGAAAAGACTGAAAATGTGCCGGCAAGTTCTTCTTGATAAGGTTCCGAGGAACTTCAGCCAGGGAACCTTTAAGCGGGTCCCATTTGCCTTATTCTGAGCCACCGTGGTGAACTTGTCAACGTAGAAAGTCCCACCAGCTCACTGTTGTACTTCAGTGACACTACTGCAAACAGCCAGAGGGTGGCACTGTGTCCTGGGACTGGCAGAAAAGAAGTGAAGTGGGAAGAGCAGAGGAAGCTTCCGTTCAGGCATAGTCTCTGGCTATGTCAGGGGAAGGTACATAAACTGGTGGAAGGGGAGTGACCCCCAGTTGCTGCAATTGCTCCATAGAGCACAGAGCTGGGAACAGCTGCCTAGATGCTAGACAGGTGTGAGTATCTCCGGCAATAAGAGTTACCGTATTTTTTGCCCCATAAGATGCACCTAGTTTTTAGAGGAGGAAAACAAGAGAAAAAAAAATATTCTGAACGAAACAGTGGATGTATGATTTTTGTGGTGCAGGCTGTAGCCATGGACATGCTATGTGATCAGATGGTGAATTTGGGGTGACCCAATGCAAAAATCCTGAGGATCCATGGGCTTTTACCTCCCCCCTCCCAGGTAGCCTCCTTTATCTGTAGCGTCCCTTATCTCCCTGCCCGATCGCTTGCCGATCAGCTGCTTCCTTTCAACACCCAGTTCCTGCTTTCAAAAAAAAAAAAAGAAAGAAAGAAAGAAGCATGATCTGCTTTTCACCCCTGGGCAATTCGGCTCCAGGGACCACACATTCGCACAGACATTTCCCCTTACTTTTTAGGAAGAAAAAAGTGTGTCTTATGGAGTGGAAAATACAGTAACTCTCGGCTCTTTCTTTGGCTGAGAAGCTCCCAGGATTCACTGCAGCTACCAGCTCAGTAGAAGTCAGCCCCTGCCCCTCTAGTCTTATAAAGTCACAGTCTCTGGCCTGGCTCATTATGCGCTGAGCATCGTGCACAGAATGAGGTCAATGGACTGCAATGGCCCTCCTTGGCTCGAGACCGTGAGCCCCCATGTTGCATAAGGATCAGATCTGGGAATCCCTAATACGGTTACCAGATTTTCTTCAATGAATCCAGGGACACTTTATTTTATTTTTGAAGCTGAGTAGCAACAGGGAGTCAGTAGTGGGGATGGTGAGGCGAAAGAGCCTGGGCCCAAGCAAACATGCACAGTGTATAAAGGTGCAAAGTCCTTCTTTCGCACCCTGTGAAACATAAATGTGCAGAGTTTTTTTAAAAAACGGCAATGGCACGCCACCCACCCGTGACTGCCAAGCCTCCCCTGATATCCTCTCTCCTCGCCCCTTTGTTTTGACTGATAGGGGCAGGCTCACGAGTTGCGGACGGGCAGCTGTTGCCCAGTTTTTTTAAAAAAAACTCTGTGCATTTATGTTTCACAGGGTGCGAAAGAAGGGCTTTGCACCTTGCCTGGCAGAGAAACTGTGTGCCTTGCGCCCCTCCTGGGTAATGGCCACCCACTCGTGACTCCCAAAGGGAGAAGAGGACAGAAGATCTGTACCACCGGACATCCCCGGTTCCCCTTTGGCAGTGGCGGCGGCAGTGAGGAGTTCCTGAAGGCAGCCAGAGCCAACTGTGCTACCAGGCTGGCTCTGGGCTGCTGAGGCTGCCACTGCCACGTTTCCCGGGGACAGATTTGCAAATCCGGGGACATTCCGGGGACGGAATTTGTCCGGGGACAGATTTGCAAAACTGAGGACTGTCCCCGGGAACCAGGGACGTCTGGTAACCCTACTATAGAAGAGTGGTGATAAAGCATCTGCTTCTGCGAGTGGTGGGCGGGGACAGGGGCCAGAGCGGGTGGGGCAGCAATGTAAATTTGGCCTTTGTACACAAGGGACACAGGTGGTGCTGTGGGTTAAACCACAGAACCTAGGACCTGCAGATCAGAAGGTCGGCAGTTCGAATCCCCGCGATGGGGTGAGCTCCCGTTGCTCGGTCTCTGCTCCTGCCAACCTAGCAGTTCGAAAGCACATCAAAGTGCAAGTAGATAAATAGGTACTGCTCCGGAGGGAAGGTAAACGGCGTTTTCGTGCGCTGCTCTGGTTCACCAGAAGCAGCTTAGTCATGCTGGCCACATGACCCGGAAGCTGTACGCCGGCTCCCTCGGCCAATAAAGCGAGATGAGCGCCACAACCCCAGAGTCGTCCGCGATTGGACCTAATGGTCAGGGGTCCCTTTACCTTTACACCAGGCTGGTTTCTACATGCAACACGCCTCTCTGGCCTCCATGCTGGCAATTATCATTTCACTGACATCCCGGTTCTCCTTCAGGAAGCTCAGAGGAGCTTGTGTGCAGCCTCCAGGCAGCATCATGTCCAGATGCTTGCCAGGATGAAACCACTTTGCTATAGGAATGTCAGAGCGCCACAATGCAGATGTGACAAGCAAAACAGGCGAATCCTGTCCACCTACTTGCAAGCGCTTCAGCAAAGGAAGCTGAAATTTGTCGCCCCCTTGAAGAGGGCACGACTGAACGGTTTCTCCCTGCAGAGCGCAGAGGAAATAACTAGGCAGAACAACAAGCGGCTCCATTGTCCTACACGGGAAGGACGACGGCAGCCATAAAAGTAGATCAGAAAAGGGGTCCGCTGAGATTGCTCTCTGGGCAGGAGTCAGATCGGCAGGCGCTCAGAAAGAGGAGCCACCTCCACCGGCCAGAGTCCGTGCACAGATGCAAGAAGACACTGTATGGTAGCATAGCCTATCGCGGCACAGAGCACAACAGCATCATTGTGCAACTGGGTGTGATCTTTCAAAAGCCAGTGAAACATGCTTGACATCTGCACTATACATTTAAAGCACTCCTGCACTGCTTTAGCAGTCATGGCTTCCCCACCAAACAAGAACCCTGGGAACTTTGGTTTGTTACGGGTGCTGGGAACTGTAGCTCTGAGAAACAGTCTCCTAACAACTCTCAGCACCCTTAACAAACTACAGTTCCCGGGTTTGTTTGATTTTTTTTGTAGGGGAGCTGGGACTAAAATAGTGCTTTAAACAGATAGCGCAACTCATCTTTATGAACAAAAGCATATATTTGATAAACTGCTTTTGGGTGACCTAAAAGCGTTGAAGCGGATTTCAACAATGCCTTGTGTCAGGGTTTTGTGTGGAATTTAGCTTCAAACACAGGATTTAGCTTCAAACACCCTGCTTTCATTTTCCTTTTATTTTTAAAATGGCGGTTTTCAAGTCCTCCGGGTTCTAGGCAAGGTTTTTCGCCATATTCTTATTATTTTAATTAAACATATTTCTACTCCGCCTTTCTTTCTTTTTTTCTTTTTTTAAAAAAGAATATTTATTAAAGTTTTCAATAGTGATACAATAAAAGTCAAAAAGAACAAAAATACAAAAATAATTAAAAACACACAAAGTTTCCATTACTTATTTTCCATTAACTTATTTCCCAGACCTCCTCGTACCTCCCTTTTTTGTATTCCAATTCAAATTGTTAGTTCAGCAAATCCTTATCAATAAATTTTAACCTATTTCTAAACCTTTTTTTCCATATTCTCTTAAAGCATTACAGCTGGAAACCACTCTAATCCGCCTTTCAGGGCACAATGCCCACGCAATGTGGGCTACAGTTTGATTCATTTATTTTGTAAGGGCGTTAGAACAAATTACAATTTTAAAAGCCATCACTTAAGAGAGAGAGAGAGAGAGCATGGCACATTAATGAAATGCAGGCTGGGGTTAAAAATGGGAGATGAGAAAGCTTAAGTATGGATGAATTATTCGAAGAGAAAGCCCTTCATTTAGCCCAGCGACTTAACAGCTGCTCACGATACCACATTCTCTGACCTCCCTCCTTTGCAAGTTTAGGACATGATCCAGCACTTTAAAGCTGCCGTTCAAGTCAGTCGAACTCTGGCTTCAGTTAGTGGAAAAGAAAACGCCCGATTTAGCTGCTGACTTGAACTCTGGTCTCCCAGGGTCTAGTTGCCCCCTCTGACCATGACGTCACATGCACCGATTCAAAACGATTTGCTATCAGTATTGAGATCATTTACAACTGCCCTGACAGCAACTTGAGCACAAATAATCATAAAAGCACAATAAAAATAATGTTGGGAGGACCTCTGAGAATAAAGAGGGGGCTCTCTTAAGATCAGAGCTCCAAGACCCTCCTTCAGTGCCCCCCCATTCAATTTGCTATGACTCACTCCAATTCTGCGCAATTTTGATTCACTGCCATAGTTTCCATTTGAGTCACTTGCAGAATCAGATTTTCCTTTGACCAAGGAATGCTCTGGTTCCCTGGGCAGCTATGCCATTAAGAGAAGAGGGGTGCTCCCCCTAGTGGTGCTTAAAAAGAAGTTTTTTTGGGGGGGGACAGTACTGGCTCAGAAGAGGACATGCGCAGTAATATCTCAAGTGGTGGCCGCACCATTGATATGCATAAGAACAATATGACATTGGCAAAAATCCACAGCAAAGAGTCCTGTGACATCTTATAGACAATATGAGTTGCAGCCCAACAACATCAAGGGCACTGCACTGGCTATTTTTATTTTACATTGGTCAGGCTGTCCAACTAGTATGGTGTTGTCTACTCTGCTAATGCTGAAGGTCTCCAAAGGCTGAAGGAGAAAGACCTCTTTCACATCACCTGATACCTGAGACCCCTTTTCCATAACAGGAGACACCAGGGATTCAACCTGGGAACTCCCACAGGCGATTGCTCTCCCACTGAGCAATGGTTTCCAATAAGGCCACAGTACGGAGGTTCTCAAATATATATTTGCCATCCGCTGCCCTGCGTGTGCCACTGGCTGCGCTGCAGCCCAGATGCTGCTGAAAGACCGTTTGTCAAATGGAAACCGCAAGAGACAGAAGTTTTGGCAACTCCAAGTAAGTGACTATTCAGATTTGTTAAATACGGGAGGAGGGGAGTTTCTAGCACTGAGCAGCAGAGACATCTGGTTTCCTTGTTCCTTTTATTATTATTATTATTATTATTATTATTATTATTATTATTATTATTATTTGGAGCATCATTTCAAATAGAAAAAGTCTTACATCAATCTTTAAAAGAAGTCCAAGTGCACAGTTCAAAATGTTTGCAGCTTAACTTGTAATTTTCCTTCAAAGAAGCGTGTCTGAGCATTTGTTCCAACATTTTGACAGTAGCCCTGGTTAGTTTGCAATAAGCACTCAGGATGGCATTTTTTACTTTTAATAGGCTCTATAACCTACAGTGGCGCTGTGGGTTAAACCACAGAGCCTAGGACTTGCAGATCAGAAGGTTGGCGGTTCGAATCCCCATGATGGGGTGAGCTCCCGTTGCTCGGTCCCTGCTCCTGCCAACCTAGCAGTTTGAAAGCACATCAAAGGGCAAGTAGATAAATAGGTACCACTCCTGCGGGAAGGTAAACGGCGTTTCCGTGTGCTGCTCTGGTTCGCCAGAAGCGGCTTAGTCGTGCTGGCCACACGACCCGGAAGCTGTACGCCAGCTTCCTCGGCCAATAAAGCGAGATGAGCGTCGCAACCCCAGAGTCGGTCACAACTGGACCTAATGGTCAGGGGTCCCTTTACCTTTACCTATGTTCCTATTAGGGCCAAATCTCAGTGAATTACTGTCTTTTCTGGCGTATAAGACTACTTTTTAACCCAGGCAAATCTTCTCAAAAGTCAGAGGTCGTCTTATACGCCGGCTACAGCAGCAGCTCCTGCAGCAACTCCCCACCAAAGGATAAAACGACAGCAAATTAAATCAGAGGACACCCAGCTCTCTAGATGAAGCAGAAATAAGCTTGAAAATTGGCCCCAGAAGCCCCTGGTTACTGGGAAGTGGAGCGGATTTCCGAGCTGCACTGGAGACTGGTTTTTTTTTATTTTTATTTGGTGTGCGTTAGAAGAGGAGTAGTCTTATATGGCGAGTATATCCCAAACTCTATATTTTAAACTGGAAAAGTTGGTGAGTCGTCTTATACGCCCAGTCGTCTTATACGCCGGAAAATACGGTAGCACTTCCCTTGAATGCAGACGGTGCCAAGTTCATCCCCCAGCCCCATCTCAGTCAGCCTAATAACAGGACCATGTTCCTGCGCATAATCATGCTCGAAACATGAAGCAATAAAAGAAGAACCCCTTTATTCTTCCAGTTATTTGTTTTATTCCTCTTTCTAGGATTTTTGGCTTTCCAACTTGGCAATCCAGTGGGAAGCAGGTCCTGTTTTTGGAGGGATATCTATTCCAGATGGTTGGATGGGCTGCCCTGGAACGAAACCACTTCCATGTTCACGCGTGTATAAAACCAGGCAAAGCTTTGGCCCGGGAGGAGACTCCGACCTGAGGAATGTGGAGAGAGGCATTTCCCCATTATAATAATGATAATGATTATTATTATTTTTAAATCCGCATTGTTGTAGCTCCTGATGAGGAGGGAGCTCCGCCAAGGGGAGCCAAAGCAAATATTTGCAGCACGGACTGAGATTGCCCGAAGGAGAGGTTGCAGGATGCAGGCGTGTGCTCTGATGGCCGTGGAAAGGGATGCTGGCTTCATTCAGCGACTGGTGCTGAGAGTGTGCTAAGGGGAGGACAAGGGTCATTGGCAAGAACTGGCTCTCTGCTTCAAGCCCTAACAAGGGGCACACCGGAAAGTGCCTTATTCAGAGCCAGACCATTGGTCCATCTAGCACAGTATTGTTGACACTGACCGGCAGCAGCCCCTGAGGGTGTCAGGCAGGAGATACTGGAGATTGGGCCTGGGGGGAATGGCTGTTTCCTCCTTCCCGTCCATTCACACTCTTGTTGCTTAGCCTGTTCCAGTTCCCCACATCCCAGTATAACTCCCCTGGAGCTAGACTTTCCTAGTTTCAAGAGACAGAGGGCTGTTCCAGACGACCTGTTTCCTGAGTGTTTGCCCTGATTTTCTTGCAGGAAGCTTACTAGGAGGGTAGACTGTGTGCACTCTTGTTCTGATTCATTTAGGGGGTGTTTATACAGTGGTGTATAACCTGAGGACCTCAAGAAAGACCACCTGATTTTATTGTGACACCACATGATTGACAAATGGCCACCCCGCAATGGGTGGGGGAATGTAGTAATCTGGCCCACCAGTCCCCTACCCCACCCTGATCTAACCACTACTGTGCTGGTCCCGGAGAGGGGGGGTTGCCGTGCGGTGTGGTCTGAGCCCGGTCCTAGGTTGAGGGTATGGAGGCTGACCGTCAGGGGCGAAGCGGGGTCCAAGGCAAGGAGCCGGACGTGGTCAGGAACTCTGGAAGTGCAGGACAGGGTGCTGGCAGGAACAGGTTACCAATGATGTTGCTCCCGCAACCTGGGACTGGGCTGACTGGCCTTTATCTCCTCTGAGGCATAGGGCGGCCCCGGTCCGCAGGTAACTCACCTCTTCTGGCCTGGAGGTGAGCACTCCTCCTACGGGAACTTAGTTCCCTCCGCCTCTCTGCCCTGAGTCTCTGCAGCTCAGGAGAGGCTGGAGGGTTACCGGACCCAGAGGCAAACTCAGCTTCCCCTGACGGGGCTGAGAGTGGACCCGGAAGCTGTACGCCGGCTCCCTCGGCCAATAAAGCGAGATGAGCACCACAACCCCAAGAGTCGTCCGCGATTGGACCTAATGGTCAGGGGTCCCTTTACCTTTACACCAGGCTGGTTTCTACATGCAACACGCCTCTCTGGCCTCCATGCTGGCAATTATCATTTCACTGACATCCCGGTTCTCCTCCAGGAAGCTCAGAGGAGCTTGTGTGCAGCCTCCAGGCAGCATCATGTCCAGATGCTTGCCAGGATGAAACCACTTTGCTATAGGAATGTCAGAGCGCCACTCGGGCCAATGAAGATGTGACAAGCAAAGCAGGCAAATCCTGTCCACCTACTTGCAAGCGCTTCAGCAAAGGAAGCTGAAATTTGTCGCCCCCTTGAAGAGGGCACGACTGAACGGTTTCTCCCTGCAGAGCGCAGAGGAAATAACTAGGCAGAACAACAAGCGGCTCCATTGTCCTACACGGGAAGGACGACGGCAGCCATAAAAGTAGATCAGAAAAGGGGTCCGCTGAGATTGCTCTCTGGGCAGGAGTCAGATCGGCAGGCGCTCAGAAAGAGGAGCCACCTCCACCGGCCAGAGTCCGTGCACAGATGCAAGAAGACACTGTATGGTAGCATAGCCTATCGCGGCACAGAGCACAACAGCATCATTGTGCAACTGGGTGTGATCTTTCAAAAGCCAGTGAAACATGCTTGACATCTGCACTATACATTTAAAGCACTCCTGCACTGCTTTAGCAGTCATGGCTTCCCCACCAAACAAGAACCCTGGGAACTTTGGTTTGTTACGGGTGCTGGGAACTGTAGCTCTGAGAAACAGTCTCCTAACAACTCTCAGCACCCTTAACAAACTACAGTTCCCGGGTTTGTTTGATTTTTTTTGTAGGGGAGCTGGGACTAAAATAGTGCTTTAAACAGATAGCGCAACTCATCTTTATGAACAAAAGCATATATTTGATAAACTGCTTTTGGGTGACCTAAAAGCGTTGAAGCGAATTTCAACAATGCCTTGTGTCAGGGTTTTGTGTGGAATTTAGCTTCAAACACAGGATTTAGCTTCAAACACCCTGCTTTCATTTTCCTTTTATTTTTAAAATGGCGGTTTTCAAGTCCTCCGGGTTCTAGGCAAGGTTTTTCGCCATATTCTTATTATTTTAATTAAACATATTTCTACTCCGCCTTTCTTTCTTTTTTTCTTTTTTTAAAAAAGAATATTTATTAAAGTTTTCAATAGTGATACAATAAAAGTCAAAAAGAACAAAAATACAAAAATAATTAAAAACACACAAAGTTTCCATTACTTATTTTCCATTAACTTATTTCCCAGACCTCCTCGTACCTCCCTTTTTTGTATTCCAATTCAAATTGTTAGTTCAGCAAATCCTTATCAATAAATTTTAACCTATTTCTAAACCTTTTTTCCCATATTCTCTTAAAGCATTACAGCTGGAAACCACTCTAATCCGCCTTTCAGGGCACAATGCCCACGCAATGTGGGCTACAGTTTGATTCATTTATTTTGTAAGGGCGTTAGAACAAATTACAATTTTAAAAGCCATCAGTTAAGAGAGAGAGAGAGAGAGAGAGAGAGAGAGAGAGAGAGAGAGAGAGAGAGAGAGGGAGAGAGGGAGGGAGGGAGGCATGGCACATTAATGAAATGCAGGCTGGAGTTAAAAATGGGAGATGAGAAAGCTTAAGTATGGATGAGTTATTCGAAGAGCAAGCCCTTCATTTAGCACAGCGACTTAACAGCTCCTCCTGACACCACATTCTCTGACCTCCCTCCTTTGCAAGTTTAGGACATGATCCAGCACTTTAAAGCTGCCGTTCAAGTCAGTCAAACTCTGGCTTCAGTTAGTGGAAAAGAAAACGCCCAATTTAGCTGCTGACTTGAACTCCGGTCTCCTAGGGTCTAGTTGCCCCCTCTGACCATGACGTCACATGCACCGGTTCAAAACGATTGAGTATTGAGATCATTTACAACTGCCCTGACACCAGCCTGAGCACAAATAATATAAAAGCACAATAAAAATGATGTTGGGAGGACCTCTGAGAATAAAGAGGGGGCTCTCTTAAGATCAGAGCTTCAAGACCCTCCTTCAGTGCCCCCCATTCAATTTGCTATGACTCACTCCAATTCTGCGCGATTTTGATTCACTGCCATAGTTTCCATTTGAGTCACTTGCAGAATCAGATTTTCCTTTGACCAAGGAATGCTCTGGTTCCCTGGGCAGCTATGCCGTTAAGAGAAGAGGGGTGCTCCCCCTAGTGGTGCTTAAAAAGAAGTTTTTTTGGGGGGGGACAGTACTGGCTCAGAACAGGACATGTGCAGTAATATCTCAAGTGGTGGCCGCACCATTGATATGCATAAGAACAATATGACATTGGCAAAAATCCACAGCAAAGAGTCCTGTGACATCTTATAGACAATATGAGTTGCAGCCCAACAACATCAAGGGCACTGCACTGGCTATTTTTATTTTACATTGGTCAGGCCGTCCAACTAGTATGGTGTTGTCTACTCTGCTAATGCTGAAGGTCTCCAAAGGCTGAAGGAGAAAGACCTCTTTCACATCACCTGATACCTGAGACCCCTTTTCCATAACAGGAGACACCAGGGATTCAACCTGGGAACTCCCACAGGCGATTGCTCTCCCACTGAGCAATGGTTTCCAATAAGGCCACAGTACGGAGGGAGTGTACAAATTTGCTCGTTTTCTCAGTCTCTCCTTTGTACAACCTTCAATTCAGTTTGTTGCATTTCTTTATCGCTTTGTGATTTTTTAAAAAACAAGGGCTCATGAAAACCCATCCGCATATTCCCCCCCCCCAATATACACAAACTGGGATGCAGTTTTGCCTAACATACACACTTTTGAAATCAACCCCCCCAATGTAATGCATTTCTGTATGCAATTTTTCACTAATATATGCAATTTCACGCACACTTTCGCCAAATACACATTTTGTACAAATGTGCCTAATTTCAGCAGGGGAATGGGACCCCGTGGGCAAATTTATTGCGGTGAAAGCTGATGCCGAAAGGTTATGCTGTAATAAATAAATTTGTTTCCCCCGACCACTGTCCATGCTGGGTGGGAATTTGCACTCCAGGGCTGGTTGGCCCGTAGTCCTCCAGAAAGTTATTGGACTACAACTCCCATCATCAGCTCCAGGCAGCATGGTCATGGATGATGGGAACTGTAGTCCAGCAAATTGGTTTTCCTAGGCAGGGACAAAATAAATGAATGCCTTCATCGTTGCACCTCTTTAACTCCACTTAAAAACTGGTCTGCACACACCCGCACGCTGGCAGATCTGTTGCAAGGCCTACCCTTTTCCAGACCCATCGCAAGTTCAGAGGTGGGGTGGAGTCCTTTGAGGAGCTTAACAGCTTCCAGATACAACTCTGCTATGTCGAGGCCTCTCAGAACCACTTCAATTCCTCCTCTTCAGCCATCTCGCGGGCAGTCTGTTTGACAGTCCGCCCTGGGCTATCCATTTCCCTCCTCTCTTGTCATTTTAACAGGGTCGTGAGGTTCCTTTCCAGCTGTAAATCAAGGAGATTCTTTCCTTGGCAAACACCAAACGCCTGGGACCTTCTGCATGCAAGTCATGCTTTGCCACTAAGCTACGGCCTCTCCCCGTATATCACATCTGCACAGTGATCAACCTATTGAGATGTCACTGGAGGCACAGAAATACTTGCATTTGCACAGCCTTGAGAACACTGCACTGCTAAGTACCTGTGAAACTCCAGAGGTGGATCGGGTACCGGACACCTGTAAAACGAGCGTCATCCCTGCTTTCTTCCTACCTGGTTAAGGGGAAGGGATGGAGCTCAGTGGGTGAGCACCTGCCTCGCCTCCAGGAGGTCCCAGGTTCAATCCCAGGCTCCTCCAAGGAAGGCTGGGAATGCCCCGTGCCCTGGAGAGCATCTGCCAGTCCGTGTAAACAATACTGACCTAGATGCACTAGTGACCCGGCTCTGAATGAATGTCCCAGTGTACCATCAAAAGCTTGCTATTTTATCCACAGGGCTGGTACAAAAAGAAATAAGGAAATCTCTTAGAAAATCACATTTATTAAATCCCAATCAGCTTCATCGCAGTGTCTAGGGCAGAAAAGAACTACCCATGTGTAGGGGGTGAAAAATAATAGAAATGAAAGGAGCCACAAGCGTCACCTAGTCCAACCCGCTGCACTGCAGGAATCTTTTGCCCAATGTGGGGTTCGAACCCATGACCTTGAGATGAGATCCGTGCTCTTTCAACTGAGATATCCCAGGTCCAGCTGTGTATCATTATTATCAACATCATCATCATCATCATCATCATTATTCTCCTGCCCTTCAATCTAAGGTCCCGTGGTGGGCTAAAACATTAAAAAACGATGCTAAAAACAGTTTAAAGCAACTTACTATCACAGAAATGCAATGACAAACCTAGACAGCATTTTAAAAAGCAGAGACATCACCTTTCCAACAAAGGTCCGTATAGTTAAAGCTATGGTTTTCCCAGTAGTGATGTATGGAAGTGAGAGCTGGACCATAAAGAAGGCTGATTGCCGAAGAATGGATGCTTCTGAATTATGGTGCTGGAGGAGACTCTTGAGAGTCCCATGGACTGCAAGAAGATCAAACCTCTCCATTCTGAAGAAAATCAGCCCTGAGTGCTCACTGGAAGGACAGATCCTGAAGCTGAGGCTCCAAGACTTTGGCCACCTCATGAGAAGAGAAGACTCCCTGGAAAAGACCCTGATGTTGGGGAAGATGGAGGGCGCAAGGAGAAGGGGACGACAGAGGACGAGATGTTTGGACAGTGTTCTCGAAGCTACCAGCATGAGTTTGACCAAACTGCGAGAGGCAGTGGAGGACAGGAGTGCCTGGCGTGCTCTGGTCCATGGGGTCACAAAGAGTCGGACACGACTAAACAACTAAACAACAACATCACAGGTGGGTGCTAAAAAAAAAAAGACACCTCAAGTGTCCAAGATAAATGGCCCAAATACACCCGCTTCCTGTCATTTAAACCAAAGCAATGACATTTCCTGCTCACGCAGTTAAGAGAAACCCTGCTTCACCCATAGATTTGCACTGTGGTACATGAGAAGCCTCCAAGTTGCTCTGCCTTTAGACTGCACGTACGACTGAGGACTTCAGGGACATTAAGACGAGGGAGTGGATCTGCACTAAGGGACCTTGACTCTACCGCACCCTGCCTACAGCATAAAGGGTAGATCAAAGTTGGCTAAGTAGCGTAATTGATCCTTACAAAGCATAATTCATCCTCTTGCACGCAAGCACACATTTTAGGATTGGGGCTGGGGGCTGACGCAGCTTGCCTCTGAATCTCAACCACCACCACACCCCATCTCAAGACCAAAGTTTAAAATGGAAGGGGAATTATCAAATTTGCAAACAACATTCTGAGGTACGCTGCTTATTTGCAAAGCATTCTGAGAAGGTAGCAGTAGCAACATTTAAGCAGCTTAGACATGCAAGAAGAGGAAGAAAACAGACATACTAGGAACTCCTGGCCTTATCCCTTTGCAAAAGCGTCCCATCGTCTTTCCGGAGCTTGTGGAATAAGTTCCAGTCTCCAAAGGGCAGCCTCTCCTGGGTTCGTTTCCTTTTGGCACAGAGGGTCTCAGCTCTCCAGAAGGCTTTTGACAAGAGTGCGCAGTCAGAGCAGACCTCTGAGCTCCCGGCTTGCTCCCCGTCCTCCCCTCCCACCCCCCCTTGAAACCAATCTCCCTTCCCGCTGCAGACGTCTTGGAGAGTCTGGCAGCAAAGTTTGGCTTCCTGAGTGAGTGAGCTGGGATGGGATAGGAGAGGGAGAGGGGATGTTTGGCTCCCTCCAATAGGAAGTTGAGACTGCGAGACCGACTCAAGACACAAATGGGCTGCACGCTTTCTCCTGCTCTGCTTCCTTCACACAAATGCACAGGCAGGAGTGTGCATCTGTATGCCTCAAAGGCTGCAACGTTTGGAACTTTTCAGAGACAAGACAAGTTGATAGAAGTTTATAGAATCATGCACTAGAACATCAAACAAAGCTGGATGTTGGAAGATTCAGGACAGGGGAAAGAAAGTACTCTCTCACACTGACCTAGCCACTGTGATCCACACGACGGTCACCTCCAGACTGGATTATTGTAACTCGCTCTACATGGGGCTGCCCTTGAGACTCACCCAGAAACTCCAGCGGGTGCAGAATGCCGTGGCGAGACTCCTTACAGGATCCTCGCTGCAAGATCACATTCACCCAGTGCTTTACCAGCTGCACTGGCTCCTGGTGGAGTACAGGATCAGGTTTAAGGTGCTGGTTTTGATCTTCAAAGCCCTATATGGCCTAGGACACATGTACCTATGGGACCGCCTCTCCTGGTATGCCCCGCAGAGGAACTTACGGTCTTCAAATAAAAACATCTTGAAGGTCCCAGGCCACAGAGAGGTTAGGCTGGCCTCAACCAGAGCCAGGGCTTTTTCGGCTGTGGCCCCGATCTGGTGGAACGCTCTGTCACAAGAGACAAGGGCCCTGCAGGACTTGACATCTTTCCGCAGGGCCTGCAAGACAGAGCTGTTCCACCAGGCCTTTGGTCAGGGCGCAGCCTGACTCCCTCCTTTGGCAATCTTTACAAAACTTTAGTTTATGGTTGCCATCAATTTTGATTTTAATTAATTTTTATAATGTTTTTATAATGTTGCACTGTTTTAGTGTTGTTAGCCGCCCTGGGCCCAGCTTCGGCTGGGGAGGGCGAGATATAAATAAAATTTTTTATTATTATTTTTATTACTTCTTCACATGGCGTGTAGTTAGACTGTGGAACTCTCTCCCACTGGAAGCAGTCATGGCCAATGACTTGGAAGGCATTGAAAGAGGACTGGTCATATTCATAGAGGAGAAGGCTATCTACTAGCTACGATGGCTATGCAGTCAGAGGCAGCAATGCTTCTGAATACTAGTTGATGAAAACCACCGGAGAATAGAGAACAGGCCCTTGTGTTTGAATCCTGCTTGTGGTTTTCCCACAGGCATCCGGTTGGCCCCTGTGAGACCAGGATGCTGTACTAGATGAGTCGCTGGTTTGGTCCAGCAGGCTCTTATGTGTATACGTATACACACACACACTATGCCCAAGTCCCATAGCGTTGTAAGAACCTGAAATATACTCGGAGTCGAGAGTGGATTTCATGCTCTTTATTCAGCTCTGAGGAGTGAGGAATGGAAGTTCCCCCAGAATGTCTGCTTTATATACATTATTTACACAATGGGCCTCACGTGATTGGCTAATTCTTCTGTAGCCAATCAGGTTGCGGATTCACTTCCACCTGGAGCTGGATTGGTTGGCTCCTGTGGACCAATCAGACTGCTGCATTCTGGATCATATTGTTCTAGGACCAATCAGACTGCTGCATTCTGGATCCTATTGTTCTAGGACCAATCAGATTGCTGCATTCTGGATCTTATTGTTCTAGGGAGGGAAGTCATGAGCTCAGCGGAGCAAATGTGATTGATTTGTTATTGTAATTTTGTTATATTATATGTGTTTCGTTTTGTGTTTATTAAAGAAAATCATAAAAACTATATTTTAAAAAAGGACTAATATCCACATTGGACAACAGTATGGATGATCCCCAAGAGGTAGCTATTGGGCTATTAGTAACTCAAAGAGCTTCACATCAGAGGGGAGATTAGATGGTTGTCTCTGCTTTAAGTGCAAAGCTTTAGCCACGGATTCAACCATTTCCAAACATTCGAGTTCCTTGGAAATTGATTGGAGACTTATCCATGAGAAGCTCACTGATAATTGATATTGAATTGTAGTTTTCTGTGGTACCTTTTGCATTTTTAGCCTTCGTCTTTCTTGATAACGAAGATTTTTGCAAGTAAAGAAAACACACACATATTGCCATGGACGGATCTATCAATTCTAGTTCTCTTGGTTTCTCACTTTTCCAAACTTAAATTCTGTTCTCCACATTTCTGCAGCAATTCGCCTTTTTATATAAAAAAAGAAGAAAATATCATGAATATTCGTCAGTGCGAATTTCTCCTAACAACATTTTTTGCACGCCTTCTTGATTCATGCAGGCATCTTTGAAAGTGATTTCCCCTAATAAGGATGCCTTTCCCCATGCAAACCATCAGGAGCCATCATTCAGGCTAGCCATTACAGTGGAACCTCGGTTTTCGAACGTAATCCATTCTGGAAGACCGTTCAACTTCCAAAACATTTGAAAACTGAGGCACAAAGGGCTGTTGGTGAATTCAGTTGAGAAAATTGAGAAACGCACTTTAGAAGCCATTCAACTTCTGAGGCGCATTTGAAAATGGAAGCATTTACTTTCGGGTTTTTGGCTTTTGGGTTCTGAAACATTCATCAACAGAGACGTTCAAGAACCGAGGTTCCACCATTAAAGATGTGAGACATGCAAAACTCAGCTGAAGTGGCTCTGCCTATTCTCTACACGCTTGCTTCTGCTTTTAGCAATTCAGCTTCAAAGTTCTCTGGACCTGTTTAGTTCTTCCCAGCTGTGATATCTCCCTGTGCAATGGATTCCAAACTCTGAGAGGATTTAAAACCACCACAACAACAAACCTGCCAGGATGTTGTTTCGTTACTATGCAAAAGTTTGGGTTTATGGTCTGGAACAGGGGCAGGGAAGCAGCTAGAGTCTGTCACACAGCTGCTGTCAAAACGCCTCCACGTTCAATTCTCCTCGGTTAAGAAACTAATGGCGCAGTCTTAAATTGCTCCATGAGGCTCTGTTGCCTGCAGTGGCAACAAAATGGTGGTGCTACTGCAGTCACTGTGAGGTGTGACCTAGCTCCACAGAGGGATGGGTGAGTCATCTTATTCAGCTTATGTTTAAAGGTAAGCCTACCTTGTTCGTGTTTTCTGGAAGAATATGAAAAGTGCAACAGCCATCCTTCAAAATTCACACCTCTCTGAATTTTGCGACGCAGTTCTCCAAGCAAACAATGTTTACAAAAATGCATTATGCTTGCTGAAAGTGTACATAAAATGCATACGCTCATGAAAATAACATTCGGAAATCTTGGGGAATTGCTATTCAAAAATTTGTGTATCAGGCCAAACTACCTATGCCCATGTATATTTGGAGAAAGCTACCCTAGACAGCATCTTAAAAAGCAGAGACATCACCTTGCCAACAAAGGTCCGTATAGTTCAAGCTATGGTTTTCCCCCCCTTCATGGATCACTGCCTTGCCGTGGCGAAGGGGCTTGAAGAACTCAGAGAAGCTATGAACTATGCCGAGCAGGGCACCCAAGATGAACAGGTCATAGTGGAGAGTTTTGACCAAACGTGATCCACCTGGAGGAGGAACCGGCAAGCCACTCCAGTATCCCTGCCAAGAAAACTCCATGGACAAAGACAACAGGCATATAAAAGTTATGACGCTGGAAGATGAGCCCCTCAGGTCGGAAGGCGTCCAACATGCTACTGGGGAAGAGCGGAGGGCAAGTACAAGTAGATCCAGAGCTGATGAAGCGGCTGGGCCAAAGCCGAAAGGACGCTCAGTTGCGGATATGCCTGGAAGCGAAAGGAAAGTCCAATGCTGTAAAGAAAAATATTGCATAGGAACCTGGAATGTAAGAACCATGAACCTGGGTAAGTTGGAGGTGGTCAAAAATGAGATGGCAAGAATAAATATTGACATCCTGGGCATCAGTGAACTAAAATGGACGGGAATGGGTGAATTCAGTTCGGGTGACCATCATATCTACTACTGTGGGCAAGAAACCCGTAAAAGAAATGGAGTGGCCCTCATAGTCAACAAAAGAGTGGCGAAGGCTGTACTGGGATGCAATCTCAAAAATGATAGAATGATCTCGATACGAATCCAAGGCAGACCT
The DNA here is from genome assembly GCF_964234715.1 of Podarcis melisellensis. Taxonomy (NCBI): domain Eukaryota; kingdom Metazoa; phylum Chordata; class Lepidosauria; order Squamata; family Lacertidae; genus Podarcis; species Podarcis melisellensis. Next base: position 54,756,070 of record NC_138544.1, read on the forward strand.
TTTAACATCACAGTAATCCAAGTTTATGCACCAACTACTGGTGCTGAAGAAACTGAAATTGACCAATTCTATGAAGACTTACAACACCTTATAGAAGTGACACCAAAGAAGGATGTTCTTCTCATCATAGGGGATTGGAATGCTAAAGTAGGGAGTCAAGAGATAAAAGGAACAACTGGCAAGTTTGGCCTTGGAGATCAAAACGAAGCAGGGCAAAGGCTAATAGAGTTCTGTCAAGAGAACAAGCTGGTCATCACAAACACGCTTTTCCAACAACACAAGAGACGACTCTACACATGGACATCACCAGATGGGCAGCATCGAAATCAGATTGATTATATTCTCTGCAGCCAAAGATGGAGAAGCTCTATACAGTCAGCAAAAACAAGACCTGGAGCTGACTGTGGCTCAGATCATCAGCTTCTTATAGCAAAATTCAAGCTTAAACTGAAGAAAGTAGGAAAAACCACTGGGCCGGTAAGATACAATCTAAGTCAAATCCCTTATGAATACACAGTGGAAGTGAGGAACAGGTTTAAGGATTTAGATTTGGTGGACAGAGTGCCTGAAGAACTATGGATGGAGGCTCGTAACATTATACAGGAGGCAGCAACGAAAACCATCCCAATGAAAAGGAAATGCAAGAAAGCAAAGTGGCTGTCCAATGAGGCCTTACAAATAGCGGGGGAGAGAAGGCAAGCAAAATGTGAGGGAGATGGTGAAAGATACAGGAAATTGAATGCAGATTTCCAAAGAATTGCAAGGAGAGACAAGAAGACCTTCTTAAACGAGCAATGCAAAGAAATAGAGGAAAGCAATAGAATGGGAAGAACCAGAGATCTGTTCAAGAAAATTGGAGATATGAAAGGAACATTTCGTACAAAGATTTCCATAATAAAGGACAAAAGTGGAAAGGACCTAACAGAAGCAGAAGACATCAAGAAGAGGTGGCAAGAATACACAGAGGAATTATACCAGAAAGAAATGGATGTCCCGTATACCCCAGGTAGTGTGGTTGCTGACCTTGAGCCAGACATCCTGCAGAGTGAAGTCAAATGGGCCTTAGAAAGCACTGCAAATAACAAGGCCAGTGGAAGTGACGGTATTCCAGCTGAACTATTTAAAATTTTAAAAGATGATGCTGTTAAGGTGCTACACTCAATATGCCAGCAAGTTTGGAAAACTCAGCAGTGGCCAGAAGATTGGAGAAGATCAGTCTACATCCCAATCCCAAAGAAGGGCAGTGCCAAAGAATGCTCCAACTACCGCACAATTGCACTCATTTCACACGCTAGCAAGGTTATGCTTAAAATTCTACAAGGAAGGCTCAAGCAGTATGTGGACCAAGAACTCCCAGAAGTGCAAGCTGGATTTAGAAGAGGCAGAGGAACCAGAGACCAAATTGCAAACATGCGCTGGATTATGGAGAAAGCTAGAGAGTTCCAGAAAGACATCTACTTCTGCTTCATTGACTATGCAAAAGCCTTTGACTGTGTCGACCACGGCAAACTATGGCAAGTTCTTAAAGAAATGGGAATGCCAGATCACCTCATCTGTCTCCTGAGAAATCTCTATGTGGGACAAGAAGCTACAGTTAGAACTGGATATGGAACAACTGATTGGTTCAAAATTGGGAAAGGAGTACGACAAGGCTGTATTTTGTCTCCCTGCTTATTTAACTTATATGCAGAATTCATCATGCGAAAGGCCGGGCTGGATGAATCCCTAGCCGGAATTAAGATTGCCGGAAGAAATATCAACAACCTCAGATATGCAGATGACACAACCTTGATGGCAGAAAGTGAGGAGGAAATAAAGAACCTTTTAATGAGGGTGAAAGAGGAGAGCGCAAAATATGGTCTGAAGCTCAACATCAAAAAAACGAAGATCATGGCCACTGGTCCCATCACCTCCTGGCAAATAGAAGGGGACGAAATGGAGGTAGTGAGAGATTTTACTTTCTTGGGCTCAATGATCACTGCAGATGGTGACAGCAGCCACGAAATTAAAACACGCCTGCTTCTTGGGAGAAGGGCAATGACAGGCCTAGACAGCATCTTGAGAAGTAGAGACATCACCTTGCCAACAAAGGTTCGTATAGTTAAAGCTATGGTTTTCCCAGTAGTGATGTATGGAAGTGAGAGCTGGACCATAAAGAAGGCTGATCGCCGAAGAATTGATGCTTTTGAATTATGGTGCTGGAGGAGACTCTTGAGAGTCCCATGGACTGCAAGAAGATCAAACCTCTCCATACTGAAGGAAATCAAACCTGAGTGCTCACTGGAAGGACAGATTGTGAAGCTGAGGCTCCAGTACTTTGGCCACCTCATGAGAAGAGAAGACTCCCTGGAGAAGACCCTGATGTTGGGAAAGATGGAGGGCACAAGGAGAAGGGGGCGACAGAGGACGAGATGGTTGGATAGTGTTTTCGAGGCTACCAGCATGAGTTTGACCAAACTGCGGGAGGCAGTAGAGGACAGAGGTGCCTGGCGTTCTCTGGTCCATGGGGTCACGAAGAGTCGGACACGACTAAACGACTAAACAACAACAAATGGTTTTCCCAGTAGTGATGTATGGAAGTGAGAGCTGGACCATAAAGAAGGCTGACTGCCAAAGAATGGATGCTTTTGAATTATGGTGCTGGAGGAGACTCTTGAGAGTCCCATGGACTGCAAGAAGATCTAACCTATCCATTCTGAAGGAAATCAGCCCTGAGTGCTCACTGGAAGGACAGATCCTGAAGCTGAGGCTCCAGTACTTTGGCCACCTCATGAGAAGAGAAGACTCCCTGGAAAAGCCCTGATGTTGGGAAAGATGGAGGGCACAAGGAGAAGGGGACGACGGAGGACGAGATGGTTGGACAGTGTTCTCGAAGCTACCAGCATGAGTTTGACCAAACTGCGGGAGGCAGTAGAAGATAGGAGTGCCTGGCGTGCTCTGGTCCATGGGGTCACGAAGAGTCGGACACGACTAAACGACTAAACAACAACAACAACAAGGGAAGACTTTATATGAGTCATTGCACCCACAGATGCCATATTAGGGACCCCTGACATGCACTTTTGAAGAGGGAGGACCTTAGAGAGATGATAACCAACCCTCTCTTCTCTGGGTTCATTACTATCGGTAATCACGATGCAGCGAAACAGTTTGTCATGCTGACTGCAGTTTCTGAGAAGCAGACAAAGTGATTCTTCTGATTTCTCCCACGCTATCTGCCCTGCTGAGACTCAGCCGATGTCGCAATTGCTAAGTTCTTCACAGTTTTGGGGAGAAAAAGCCAGGGAATTAGAAGGAAAATGAGGTTGTGTAAATAAATGATGCAAAGATTCCATTGCTTCTGCTTAAGAAGCCCAGAGGTAGAAAGAAAAGAAAAATGCAATTCCTGATATCCTTATTCAGGCATGATTCCAAGTTCCCTTGGACGGTGCAAAACTGGTCCTTTTATTTCCATAGGTACCTCTATGTTCCCACACACTGGTATTATACGTTTGGGACACTTATCTCCAAGAGTAGAAATTACGTTCCTGCAACAGAAGTGTAAACCACTGTCGCCCGTCACCCAGTAAAGATTATCCACATCTGTAGACCTTACAACATCTGGCAAACTCAGCCACTGATTTTTATTCATGTGTTTATTGGCGGATACAACAACATTTCTCAAACCACACGCCTCTTCAGGAACCCTTTTCTGCCACAGTAAAAGTCCAGTTTTTGCACTAGAAAGGGAAAACCACAGATATTAACCAAATCCCAACTGTTACCTCACTGAACTGAACCTCCAAATTCAGCCTGAGTGTAAATTAAAGGGATGTGTTTGTTTGTTTGTTTGTTTGTTTGTTTAATTGACATTCCATCTTCCTCCAAGGTGCCTAAGGAAACCTCCACAGCGCTGCCCCTCTTCAAATTATCTTCACACCAACCTTGTGATGTAGGCCCAGGATACTAAACCAGCTTCATGATTGAGTGGAGATTTGAACGCTGGTCTGTCTCCTAGATCCTAGGCAGAATCTACACACAGATAAAAAACGCTGTGGAAATGCTTAAAAAAAAATTAATACATTGAAATGGCCATAACTCACTGTTTCCATCTAGTGTTATATTTGTTTGTTGCACTTTACAACACACTTAAAACGTTTTATTTGCAGCTGTATAGCTGAGTCCCTAGTCCTATACTCTAATCCAGGCATGGCCAAACTTGGCCCTCCAGATGTTTTGGGACTACAATTCCCATCATCCCTGACCCCTGGTCCTGTTAGCTAGGGATGATGGGAATTGTAGTCCCAAGACATCTGGAGGGCCAAGTTTGCCTATGCCTGCACTCATCACTACACGACACTGACTCTTGACTGGTTCCTAACTTTCCCTTTAGGATAAGAAGCAAAGCAGCTGTTGACACAGCAACATGGAGATGGAAGATCTGAGAACAGATGTATTTATTCTATACAGTTAACAAAATTTAAATACCACTTGATGGCAAGGAAAGCTTTAAGTGGGTTGCAAAAATATAAACCAAAACATTAAGTTACAGATAGGTAGCCGTGTTGGTCTGCCATAGTCAAAACAAAAAAAATTCCTTCCAGTAGCACCTTAAAGAACCAACTAAGTTAGTTCTTGGTATGAGCTTTCGTGTGCATGCACACTTCTTCAGATACACAGTATCCGTGTATCTGAAGAAGTGTGCATGCACACGAAAGCTCATACCAAGAACTAACTTAGTTGGTCTTTAAGGTGCTACTCAAAACATTAAGGTTATTGATAAATCAGTTAAAAACGAGTATTTAAAGACATTTGAAGGATGATTAAAATCAACAGGAGCTAAGAAGAAGAAGCCTCCAATTGCAGCTTGACTGCAAACTGAAAAGGCACAGAATCTGAATTATTTTCCTTTCCTGATAAGAAGCAACGCCGGCGAGGACCAGCAGTTGTTGATGCAGCGCCCATTAAAGACAACACAAGAGAAAGTCCAGGCTCAGGACAGCCTGACAGCACATCAAAACATCCACGAAGGATGCATGCAAAGAATCGGAGCTAAGCGCCGCTTTGAATAAACACAGCGTCAAAAGTTGCCAGCTCTTCTGCCTTTGTAAGGTGCACATGAGAAGGCCTGAAAGATCAGGAGGGGGAAAATATGCGCAGGACGATGCCAAGTTGCCCAGAATAAACGGGACTTCGACGTGTTAATGAAGTGGGTGGCATATTTGTTATGCAAAACCTATTTCTCCTAAGGTGATTTGGGAGCTCATATGTCATTACAGTGGTACCTTGGGTTACATATGCTTCAGGTTACAGACCCTTCAGGCTACAGACTCTGCTAACCCAGAAATAGTACCTCAGGTTTAAGAACTTTGCTTCAGGATGAGAACAGAAATCGTGCTCCGGTGGTGCAGCGGCAGCGGGAGGCCCCATTAGCTAAAGTGGTGCTTCAGGTTAAGAACAGTTTCAGGTTAAGAACGGACCTCCAGAACGAATTAAGTACTTAACCCGAGGTACCACTGTATTGTTAACAGGAAAATAATTATATGGGTTTTTAAAATACACATATATATGAAAAAGTAATGTGACAAGTACGAAACAACAGCACAATGGATCTCCTGGCTGCAAAATAAGGCTTCTTTGCAACCCAGCAGACACAAGGAATCTTCCATTATTAAGAAACATTCCATACCTTTCACAGACAGGAAAAATGGGTGGTTCTTAGCTGCGAATCTTCCTTCTTTTTCCCCACAGAGGGTTCGTGCTGCACAGCTTCACCGCCTTCACCTCTGACACAAAAGAGAAGAGAAAAGGAAAAACAATCCCTCATTATCTGAGAAGGGTATCAGCAGGCTCACGCCACCAAGCACAACGAGGCATCGTTCCACAGCCCTCTTTGAAAGGGCCCCATTGTTGCAGGGAAGCCAAGGCTCGTGCGCATGGAACCGCACTCAGCAGATCTAGGATCCTGCCGTCGCGCTGATTCGCGCATCGCTTTGGAAACGGGTGGCCTTCGTGGGCGCATGGCGGTGCTTCAACAAAGCTTTCGGGAAGGGGGACAGACAACTTTTCAGAAAAGTATGACACAAGTCTAGTCCAGAGTATGAGATGACGAAGCCCTAGCCGTGTGTAGCGCATAAGGGGAGAAGAAAGCAGCCCAGTGCCATAAAGGCAGGCGAGAGCGTAAGGCAGCGGTTCTCAACCTGTGGGTCCCCAGATGTTGTTGGACTACAACTCCCATCATCCCTGACCTTGGGTCATGCTGGCTAGGCATGATGGGAGTTGTAGTCCAACAACATCTGGGGACCCACAGGTTGAGAAACACTAGCGTAAGGTATAGAATCCAGCACCCTCCAGATTTGGTTGGACTGCAACACCCATCATTCCTTACACACTGGATCTGCTGGTTGGGGGTGATGGGAGTTAGAGACCCTACCTGTTGGTAGACTGTCTCGCCGGAGTGGTACGTGCTCTGGTTATCTCCTGCTTGGACTACTGCAATGCCCTCTACGTAGGGATGCCTTTGAAGGTGACTCAGAAACTACAACTACCGTATTTTTCCGTGTATAAGACTAGGTTTCTTTCTTAAAAGGTAATGTCAAAAATTTGTTGTTGTTTAGTCGTTTAGTCGTGTCCGACTCCTCGTGACCCCCTGGACCAGAGCACGCCAGGCACTCCTGTCCTCCACTGCCTCCCACAGTTTGATCAAACTCATGCTGGTACCTTCGAGAACACCATCCAACATCTCATCCTCTGTCGTCCCCTTCTCCTTGTGCCCTCCATCTTTCCCAACATCAGGGTCTTTTCCAGGGAGTCTTCTCTTCTCATGAGGTGGCCAAAGTATTGGAGCCTCAGCTTCAGGATCTGTCCTTCCAGTGAGCACTCAGGGCTGATTTCCTTCAGAATGGATAGGTTTGATCTTCTTGCAGTCCATGGGACTCTCAAGAGTCTCCTCCAGCACCAGAATTCAAAAGCATCCATTCTTCGGCGATCAGCCTTCTTTATGGTCCAGCTCTCACTTCCATACATCACTACTGGGAAAACCATAGCTTTTACTATACGGACCTTTGTTGGCAAGGTGATATCTCTACTTGTCAAAAATTAGGGGGTGTCTTATACATGGATAGTGCCAAGGATGGACTGGAAAGTGGTTGTTGCCGCAAAAATAGGGGGCATCTAATAGACGGAAAAATAAGGTGATCCAGAATGTGGCACCTAGACTGGTGACTTGGAGTGGCCACAAAGACCATATAACACCAGCCCTGAAAGACCTACATTGGCTCCCAGTATGTTTCCAAGCACAATTCAAAGTGTTGGTGCTGACCTTTAAAGCCCTAAACGGCCACGGTCCAGTATACCTGAAGGAGCATCTCCACCCCCCATCGTTCTGCCCGGACACTGAGGTCCAGCTCTGAGGGCCTTCTGGCGGTTCCCTCCCTGTGAGAAGTGAGGTTACAGGGAACCAGGCAGAAGGCCTTCTCGGTGGTGGCGCCCGCCCTGTGGAACGCCCTCCTGTCAGATGTCAAGGAAATAAACAACTCTCCAACTTTTAGAAGATATCTGAAGGCAGTCCTGTTTAGGGAAGTGTTTAATGCCTGATGTTTTATTCTGCTTTTAATTTTGTTGGGAGCCGCCCAGAGTGACTAGGAAGGCCTGGCCAGATGGGTGGGGTATAAAATTATTATTATTATTATTATTATTATTATTATTATTATTATTATATTATTATTATTATTATTATTATTATTATTATTATTATTATTATTATTATTATTATGAGTCCGGATAGCTACAGGTTTTGCACCCCTGCTGCCCCCCCCCCCTTCAGAGAACCACTTCAGAGCCTCTTTCCACCTGTGGCACATTTTCTGCAAAGCAATTCCGCCGGATATAATGCATACATTAGAAGGCTTTCTAAAGTCAAAGGAGGCCTGTGTTTCTGTCCACATGGCGTCTCTGAAAGTGCGAATTAGGGACGTTTGCCTGCAGATGAGAACCAAATCCAATGTCACCCACATCCAAGCCGCTAAGCTATGGGGCTTAGTAAAGAACCAGAAATAACACTGTCTCACCCGAAATCTGCACTAGATTTGCGAAAACAAAGGAGACAAGCTCTCTAAGGGTACATCCATACCAGCTGTTGTTCTTGGACTACTCCCAGGACACATGGAGTCTGTCCCCAGCCTCTGGAGAAGAGGTAGGGTCAGGGTTTTCGCAAAAACACCAAACTACCTTCATTGCAACACTGCTCAGCTGCAGTCGGTTTCCTCTGCAAACCGTTGCTCTGTATATAAACACACACACACACACACTTCATGTCCTTTGTCCTACGGTTCCCCTTTAACCTCATCAACCTCGCCACGTACTCTATTGGCTACGTGATGCCCCAGAGTCATGTTTCAGTTCTTCCATGACCTACTTCAGCCGTAACCCCATCTGCATCAGCTCCATTGAGCAAAGGCCTGCCTCTTTATAGACTTCCGCTGTCATGTAAATTGGGAGTTTGGGGACGGGTTTAAGATGAAGCAACTTATTACAAGACTGCAAACGGAGGCAGGGTGCTTTTGTAAAAGGTCCTGAAGATGCTCTTCAAGAGCATGTGTGGAGCATGAGGCTAGCAATTGCCACAAGGGCTGGGCTCGGAATCCCTTTAAATTCCAGTTGCTTGGGAATCCCACTAGTAGGCGAAACACTCCGGTCTTCCTTGTGGGTTTCCCATAATAGGTTGGCCACCATGAGAACCAATTGCTGGACTAGATGGGCACCATTTGGACCTGATCCACCAGGGCTCTTTTTCTGCACTTACGCGTGCTGAAGTATCTGAAAGCAGAGCTGTAGGATCGGCAAAATATAAGGTGGGGGACACTTGGATTGCCAGGAGTACACGTGAAAAGGATCTAGGGGTCTTGGTGGACCACAAGATCAACATGAGTCAACAGCGTGATTCAGCAGCAAAAGAAAGCTACATGCTCTTCTAGGCTGCGTCAACAGAAGTCTAGTGTCCAGATCAAGGGAAGGAACAGTCCCGCTCTATACTGCCTTGGTTAGACCACGCGGGTGGCGCTGTGGGTTAAACAGAGCTTAGGACTTGCCAATCAGAAGGTTGCGGTTCGAATCCCCGTGACGGGGTGAGCTCCCCTTGCTCGGTCCCTGCTCCTGCAAACCTAGCAGTTCGAAAGCACGTCAAAGTGCAAGTAGATAAATAGGTACCACTCTGGCGGGAAGGTAAACAGCGTTTCTGTGTGATGCTCTGGTTCGCCAGAAGTGGTTTAGTCATGCTGGCCACATGACCTGGAAGCTGTCTGCAGACAAATGCCGGCTCACTCGGCCTATAGAGCGAGATGAGCATGCAACCCCCGAGTCGGTCATGACTGGACCTAATGGTCAGGGGTCCCTTTACCTTTATACTGCCTTGGTTAGACCACACATGGAGTCCTGTGTCCAGTTCTGGGCGCCACAATTTAAGAAGGAGATTGGCAAGCTGGAATGTGTGCAGGGGAAGGTGACCAGGATGATCAGGGCTCTGGGAAACCAAGCCTTATGAAGAAGAGTTGGGTATGTTCAGCCTGGAAAAGAAGAGTCTGAAAGGAGATATCTTCAAATATCTCAACGGTTGTCACAAGTAAGATGGAGCGAGCTTGTTTTCTCCTGCTCTGGAGAGTAGGACTCGAACCAATGGCTTCAAGTTATGAAAAAAGGAGATTCCGACTAAACATCAGGAAGACCTTTCTGACAGGAAGAGCTGTTACAGGAAACCAGGCAGAGGGCCTTCTCGGTAGTGGCGTCCGCTCTGTGGAACGCCCTCCCATCAGATGTCAAAGAATAACTATCTGACTTTTAGAAGACATCTGAAGGCAGCCCTGTTTAGGGAAGTTTTTAATGACTGATGTTTAGATGTATTTTTAATCTTTTGTTGGAAGCCGCCTAGAGTGGCTGGGGAAACCCAGCCAAATGGGCAGGGTATAAACAATAAATTATTATTATTATTATTATTATTATTATTATTATTATTATTATTATTATTGTTGTTATTATTATTGTTATTATTATTATTTATTATTCTTCTTCAGCAGTGGAACAGACTCCCTTCAGTGAACGTTTTTAAGCAGAGGTTGGCTGGCCATCTGTCATGGATGCTTTACCTGAGATTCCTGCATTGCAGGGGGTGGGACTAGATGATCCTCGGGATCCCAGCTCTATAATTCTATGTAACATGTGCCTCTGCCAATCAAGTGTAAACAATGGTGAGTTAGATGGACCAATGATATTACTCAATACAAAGTAGTTTCCTGTATTCGCTTGAAATTCAGAAAGTTGTTATCTCTGTCTGGCCTTGGCACAGCAGCTTGCTCTAGCAATAAATAATAATAATAGTAAATCTAATTAGCAATTGGATTTCGATCCATAAAGTCTCTGGGCTTGCTTTCCTAGCTAAAAGGGAGGCAGCCTCAGATTGCACTGTGGATAGCTGGCAAACAATCCCGTCATCTGCAATCCATTCAGGAGTGCCGTGATTTGTAAAGTAATTGAGCAGGCCTTTCATCTTTATGGGGCTCTATGGGTGGCGCTGTGGGTTAAACCACAGAGCCTAGGACTTGCTGATCAGAAGGTTGGCGGTTCAAATCCCTGCGATGGGGTGAGCTCCCGTTGCTCGGTCCCTGCTCCTGCCCAACTAGCAGTTCAAAAGCATGTCAAGTGCAAGTAGATAAATAGGCACCGCTCCGGCGGGAAGGTAAACGGCGTTTCTGGTTTGCCAGAAGCGGCTTAGTCATGCCAGCCACATGACCCGGAAGCTGTACGCCGGCTCCCTCGGCCAGTAAAGCGAGATGAGCGCCGCAACCCCAGAGTCGGTCACGGCTGGACCTAATGGTCAGGGGCTCCTTTACCTTTACCTTATGTAAAAAGTTGCTTTACCTATCCAATTGCAAGCTTGTCTTTAACCTACAAAGGTGCTCTAAATTTGATGAAACATTTGTATTCTGTTTTTCCAACAACAGGTGCCGAGCTCAAAGCGGCTCACAACACAACAGAAATAAAAAAAACAACCAACAATGTCACAATCACTATACTATCGAACAGAACAGAACAGAAAATAAAGCAAATAACAACAAATTCATCAAAATGATCAATGCAAGTCAAGCAAAGTCATAGGAACTCTAAATATCAAAAAATAAAATAAAACCAGGAATCAAAATGATTTATACAATTCAACAAAGTCATAGCAGCTCAAACTCAAATTGCTCAGATGCCCTCCTCACGTTGCGTCATGCATATTCCAATGAAGGTCTACTTTGAAGTAAGTCCCGCAGTGCTCAGTGGGGCTCATTCCCACATACCCTGCCTTCAGCTCCTTAGAGGAATGGAGGGATAGCAATGCAAAATAAATAAATAAATAAATAAATAATAATAATAAATTTTATTTATAACCCGCCTGCCCTGGCCCAGAGGCTCAGGGCAGCTAACGCCAATAAAATAAAATCACAGTAAAAACATAATATGAGGGAAAGAGAGGGAGGAAAAAAACCAATTTAAATACTGGTTAAAATGCAATTTAAAATGCAGCCTCATTTTAAAATAGCTGATAAATCAAGACCATGAGGGAAACATAAGGGTCAGACCGAGTCCAAACCAAAGGCCAGGTGGAACAGCTCTTTGTGATAATATTTTTTATTCACTTTCCAATACAAAATTATACAATCAACACATCTTAATTACATCCAATTTCTCCTTGTTGACTTCCCTCAACCCGCCTGGTAAACCTTCATATCCTTACTTTCTCCACATTTCTTAAAATTATAATTAACTTACTATTAATTAATCTTAATTTTAACATTTCTAATCTTCTTTTCACAGAGCTTCGTTGAAACTTATCTGATTATCACTTATTTTTTGCATATACTCTGTAAATTTCTTCCAATCTTCTGTAAATCTCTGATCCCGTCGATTCCGGATCCTTCCTATTAGTCTATCCAGTTCAGCATAGTCCATCATTTTCATTCTCCATTCTTCTTTCGTAGGTAGCTCCTCTTGTTTCCATTTCTGGGCCATCAATATTCTTGCTGCTGTTACTGCATATAAAAATAACTTCTTTTCTTTCTTGTTTATCTCATTTTCTTTTCTTTCTTGTTTATCTCATTTCCTCAGGTGGAACAGCTCTGTCTTGCAGGCCCTGTGGAATGATGCCAAGTCCCGCAGGGCCCTGGTCTCTTGTGACAGAGCATTCCACCACATTGGGGCCAGTGCTGAAAAGGCCCTGTCCTAGTTGAAACCTTGTATGGACTGCTTTGCAAGGCTAGTCTTCACTCCTGGGGTTGCCAGCTTTCCTGCTGTGTCTCGACCAGCAAGCAGCCCCTAAACACCAAGAATCTGAACAAGCTGGAGAAAAGCTGGCTAAGCAACGACCAGAACCTGGCAAATGGAAGCCCTTCATTGCAGAAGCTTCTGGGTCTCAGCTCAACACCCCCACATGGTGAGCCACTGAACTGCAGGTGGGCACATTCTCCATGAAGGACCTGACTCTTTCCACCCTGTTCCACTAGGGTCCAGCTTGAGCAACATGGTCTTCCTGAGCTCTGACTCTCTGGTTATTCTTTGGTGGTGGTTTCTGGCCTGCTCCTTGTCCCTTCCTGTGGTTCCAAGTTGTCTTCGGTCCCGACCCCTAGCTTGCCCCACAACCTCTGGCTCTCGGCTGGCCACAGGCAGCTGCCCATGACCTTCCTCAGCTCAGCTCAAGCTTCTGAGCCAAGCGCTGTCCATGCATTTCCAAACTCACTTCAGGGAGCTGAAAACATTTTTGTTTTCTATAAAGTAGACGTTCTCCAGATGCTGAATTCTGGAGGAGACACCAAATTCTGAACATGTGCTGCTGCAAGCACATGGGAGCAAGCTATGAATAGCAGGGATGGGGGAACCTCGTACTACCAGAATCCGGTAGGGCCATCCAAGAAAGCTGAATGTTGGAAGATTCAGGCACCAGCTTGGAAGGCTTGAAAAATGAATTAGACAAAACTATGGTGGGCAACTGGGACGCGGGTGGAGCTGTGGGTTAAACCACAGAGCCTAGGACTTGCTGATCAGAAGGTCGGCAGTTCGAATCCCCGCGATGGGGTGAACTCCCGTTGCTCGGTCCCAGCTTCTGCCAACCTAGCAGTTTGAAAGCACACCAGTGCAAGTAGATAAATAGATACAGCTCCAGCAGGAAGGTAAACAGCGTTTCCAGATGCGGCTCAGTCATGCAGGCCACATGACCTGGAAGCTGTCTGCGGACAAACACTGGCTCCCTCGGCAAGATGAGCGCCACAACTCCAGAGTCATCCGCAACTGGATCTAATGGTCAGGGGTTATTGTTGTTTAGTCATGTGCGACTCTTCGTGACCCCATGGACCAGAGCATGCCAGGCACTCCTGTCTTCCACTGCCTCCCGCAGTTTGGTCAAACTCATGCTGGTAGCTTCGAGAACACTGTCCAACCATCTCGTCCTCTGTCGTCCCCTTCTCCTTGTGCCCTCCATCTTTCCCAACATCAGGGTCTTTTCCAGGGAGTCTTCTCTTCTCATGAGGTGGCCAAAGTATTGGAGCCTCAGCTTCAGGACCTGTCCTTCCAGTGAGCACTCAGGGCTGATTTCCTTCAGAATGGAGAGGTTTGATCTTCTTGCAGTCCATGGGACTCTCAAGAGTCTCCTCCAGCACCATAATTCAAAAGCATCCATTCTTCGGCAATCAGCCTTCTTGATGGTCCAGCTCTCACTTCCATACATCACTACTGGGAAAACCATGGCTTTAACTGTACGGACCTTTGTTGGCAAGGTGATAGGCAAGGCTATCAATGGCTGTTAGCCACTATGGCTATTATACCTCCAGTGTCAAAGGTAGCATGCCTCTGAACACCAGTTGCTGGGAATCACAAACTGGGAGAGCGCTGTGGTGTCCAGGGCCTGCTTGCTGGCTTCACAGATGCATCTGGTTGGTCCCTGTGAGACAAAGATTCTGGACTAGGTGGGCTTTTGGTCTGATACCATCAGCCACACTGTTCTTACATTCTTTTGAAATGACTTGGTTCCCTAGGAAGCAAAAATAAAATCTCCATGGAATGGGTGTGGGTAATGAAGGGGGAAAATAAAGAGATGGACTGCCCCGTAAAATTACTCGGCAGTCCTGGTTATGACTACATAAAATCTGGATCTCAAACAGTTTGTGTTCTGCCACAATATTTATGGAAGTGTAGACACGTACCAGACAAACGGGAGTCACAGAACCTCCAGTTTGATGCTCTGCATTCATTTTTTTCCCGTTCCTGGATTCCAAGTGTTTGTATGCTGTTATAACAAAACGTCTATTGTCAGGGCGCAAACAGCCTTCAGTTGATGTTCTCGCTTTTTCCGCCGGTGGCGAAGGAAGAGACAGAGACGGAAAGTTCCAAAATCTAAACTAAACTCACAAAAATGTCCACTTGGCAGCGTTAAGCTAGAAGGTGGAAATACCATAATTCTGCACAACCGCGTCCCAAATTTTGGAATACTGCTCATGGCACGGCGTCCACCAAGTTGTTCCAAATCTTAAGCAGTCTTGGATCAGGCCAGCTGCCCCCTCCCCCAACCCCTGCCCTCATGTGTGGAGATGTTGACCTCCTGTTGGGTTGTTGAAATTCTGGTGAGCCTTCAGCATGTGGAAAGGGGTGGAAATAGGAATGCTCAAATTGTTCGGGCCACTGGAAGCAAAAGGATGAGGTTGTGGCTCAGCTGAGATGCAAACGGAAGGAGCGTGGCCGTGGCAGTAGGGGCTCATCCACCAAAACATTGCCACAAAGGACAGGTGGAAAAGAAAGTACTTCTTCACACAGAGCGTAGTGTGGACTATGGAACTCACTTCCACGAGAGGCAGCAATAGCCATCAACTTGGATGGTTTAGACAAATTAATGGAGAAGAGGGCTATCGAAAGCTACTAGCCTTGATGGCCATGTTCTGCCTCCACAGTCGGGGACATAAATGCTTACAAATTCCAGTTGTTGGGAACCACAGGATGGAAAGCGCTCTTTTCTCATATCTCATAGAATCGTAGAGTTGGAAGGGACCCATGGACAATCTAGTCCAACCCCCTGCAATTCAGGAATATACAGATGTCTCTTACCAGGGATCGAACCTGCAAGCTTGGCGTTGCCAGCACCAAACTCTAACCAGCTGAGCTGTGATGGAATCCTCCTTACTGTTTTCCCGCAGGCATCTGGCCACTGTGAGAACAGGATCCTGGACTAGATGGGCCACTGGAGCATCTCCACCCCCATCGTTCTGCCTGGACACTGAGGTCCAGCGCCGAGGGCCTTCTGGCAGTTCCCTAGCTGCGAGAAGCCAAGTTACAGGGAACCAGGCAGAGGGCCTTCTCAGTAGTGGCACCCATTGTGGAACGCCCTCCCATCAGATGTCAAGGAAATAAACAAATATCTGACTTTTAGAAGACATCTGAAGGCAGCCCTGTTTAGGGAAGCTTTTAATGTTTAATAGGTTATTGTATTTTCATATTCTATTGGAAGCCGCCCAGAGTGGCTGGAGAAACCCAGCCAGATGGGTGGGGTATAAATGAATTATTATTATTATTATTATTATTATTATTATTATTATTATTATTATCCAGCAGGCCCTTCTTGTGTTCTTATCTTCACACATGTTCCAAATCTCCTACCAAAAATAATGAACGTGAATGTCCACACCAATAGGGACTGTGGATATACAGTGGTACCTCAGGTTAAGTACTTAATTCGTTCCAGAGGTCCGTACTTAACCTGAAACTGTTCTTAACCTGAAGCACCACTTTAGCTAATGGGGCCTCCTGCTGCCGTCGTGCCGCCAGAGCACGATTTCTGTTCTCATCCTGAAGCAAAGCACTATTTCTGGGTTAGTGGAGTCTGTAACCTGAAGCATATGTAACCTGAAGCGTATGTAACCTGAGGTACCACTGTAGAATGGGTAATTTTTAACAGATTTTCCATGAAAAGGGGAACTCTGAATTAAAGCGGTGTTGTATTTTTTTTAAAAAAAAGAATCAGCTCCCAGTTTGATAACATCATGTGGGCAATTCAAAGAACTTGTGTACATAAACAGCACCGATTCCGCAATAAACTTCTATGTCTGGAAGTAACTGTAGTTGGATTAGCTTTTTTAAAAGGGAGGAGAGGGGCTTCTGCAAAGCCCCAGGTTGTCCCCCAAATTTCCCATAAAGCCAGTTTTAAAACAAATGACAAACTTGAGATTATTTGGCGCCTCCTCCTCAGACAATTCATTCAGGAAATTTTAAGAGAAGCTGAAGGGGTTTAGAGAAGCTGGAGACACTGGTAATTTTCAATCTCAAGATTCGTTTGAGATGCAGGCGACCCGCTAGAGGTTGCCGTGCAAGGAGAAGTGAAAGAGAATGATGAAAGGAGAATTTGGGGGCAAAGTGGACCTCAGAGGCATCCCAAGACTGTTTGGGATTCAATCACATAAAAGCAAATTCAGTTTGCACAAGTAAAGTTGATCTGCAGCTCTTGCACAACAAACCTGCTCCCCTAAAAGTTCTGCCTTTTTTTTTTTTGTAATGAGGAAAGTGACAGGGAAATGTGCTAGAAAGTTGGGAATAATACCTTCTTGGTACAGCAGTATCTAACCTCCCTGCGAACGAGCCAGGATAAATGTTCAGTAAGAAGGTTGCCCAGAAGCGGCCCAGAATCGTAGCTTTCCTGCGCTAAACAGACAAAGCGAGATCCTCCCATATCACAGCTGACAAAGGAATTGCTCTCTGCACGTGGGCAGGGTGGCAGCAAGCACAGCAGGGTGCCCTATTCCCTCACCCCCCAGGGGTCATTCCCACACTGTGACCTGACAGCCAACCCAGAGAGCCGTCCAACAGGCAAACAAATTGAGACAAGTTTTGATTGATCCCTTGATTGAGGGAGGAACAAAGCGCACTCTGATTCTGCTCACAGCAAGCAAACAGCCTGCCCAGGAGCCGAGTCTCCCGGTTTGTCCAGGAAAAATTGTTGCAGGCAGAGGGTCGGAGGACAACAGGGACTTTTAGACAGCTTAAATGCTGTGGGATACCCAGCCTCATACAGTATAACCAACATAAAAAGGTAAAGGGACCCCTGGCCATTAGGTCCAGTCGTGACCGACTCTGGGGTTGCGGCGCTCATCTCACTTTATTGGCCAAGGGAGCCGGCGTACAGCTTCTGGGTCATGTGGCCAGCATGACCAAGCCGCTTCTGGCGAACCAGAGCAGCGCACGGAAACGCCGTTTACCTTCCCAACGGAGCAGAACCTATTTATCTACTTGCACTTTGACGTGCTTTTGAACTGCTAGGTTGGCAGGAGCAGGGACCGAGCAACGGGAGCTCACCCCGTCGCGGGGATTCGAACCGCCAACCTTCTGATCGGCAAGTCCTAGGCTCCCACAGCGCCACCCGCGTCCATAACCAACATACCTAAGTCTATTTAATGCGTGAAGGGGTTAAGACTTTTGTGTCCAGAAAGTGGTGTTGGGGGGTGAGTGTTCAGACCCCTGGGCTCTCACTTGTGGGGTGCCTCAGGGCTCCGTCCTCTCCCCCATGCTTTTTGACATCTATATGAAGCCGCTGGGAGAGATCATCAGGGGGTTTGGGCTGGGTGTTCATCAGAATGCGGATGATACCCAGCTCTACCTCTCTTTTAGATCAGAACCAGTGAAGGCGGTGAAGGTATTGTGTGAGTGCCTGGAGGCGGTTGGAGGATGGATGGCGGCTAACAGATTGAGGTTGAATCCTGACAAGACAGAAGTACTGTTTTGGGGGGACAGGGGATGGGCGAGTGTGGAGGACTCCCTGATCCTGAATGGGGTAATTGTGCCCCTGAAGGACCAGGTGCACAACCTGGGAGACATTTTGGACTCACAGCTGTCCATGGAGGTGGAGGTCAATTCTATGTCCAGGGCAGCTGTCTACCAGCTCCATCTGGTACGCAGGATGAGACCCTACCTGCCCACAGACTGTCTCGCCAGAGTGGTGCATGCTCTGGTTATCTCCCGCTTGGACTGCTGCAATGCACTCTACGTGGGGCTACCTTTGAAGGTGACCCAGAAACTACAACTAATGCAGAATGCAGCAGCTAGACTGGTGACTGGGAGTGGCCACCAGGACCACATAACACCGGTCCTGAGAGATCTGCATTGGCTCCCAGTCCGTTTCCGAGCACAATTCAAAGTGTTGGTGCTGACCTTTAAAGCCCTAAACGGCCTCGGTCCTGTATACCTGAAGGAGCGTCTCCACCCCCATCGTTCAGCCTGGACACTGAGATCCAGCACCGAGGGCTTTCTGTCAGTTGCCTCATTGCGAGAAGTGAGGTTACAGGGAACCAGACAGAGGGCCTTCTCGGTAGTGGCGCCCACCCTGTGGAACGCCGTCCCATCAGATGTCAAGGAAATAAGCGGCTATCTTATTTTTAAAAGACATCTGAAGGCAGCCCTGTTTAGGGAAGTTTTTAATATTTAATGCTGTATTGTTTTTAACACTCGATTGGGAGCTGCCCAGAGTGGCTGGGGAAACTCAGCCAGATGGGCGGGGTATAAATAATAAATTATTATTATTATTATTATTATTATTATTATTATTATTATTAACCATAGATTAAGCTGCCCTGACAGGCTTAACTCGCCTTGGGAGGAGCTATGTGTGCATGTGCACATTGCGTGGCCCCGATTCCCTCAATAGCGGAGGCAAGCCGTTGTGCTTGGCGGGGGGTTGGACTAGATGGCCTTAGGGTCCCTTCCAACTCTACAATTCTATGACTTGAGACACAAGATGCTTGTGGGCATCTTGCTGGCCCCTGTGAGAACAGGATGCTAGACTAGATGGGGCAGTGGCCGGATCCTGCAGGCCCCCTTTCTCTGGGGGCTGCCAAGTCCTACCACCCCAATCCTGACCTGGCGAAAATCAGTGATTTTCACAAAGATGCCAGACCCAAGCAAAGAGCTAAATGCCAAGTGAAGCCAGATGCAAAATTAAGCAGATGGGGCCCTCACCTGCGTGTGAACTGAGGCAGCCATAGCTGCAGCTGCCTCCCTCCATCCCCGGCGCTCTGACACGGCGGAGACCGTCTGCAATCAATTCTGCACACACTTAGAGAACCTTCAAGTGCTTCAAGAGGGCGAGAGAAGTACGATGTTTAGAAAAGGCACCCAGAAATGGAACGGGGCACGTGGGCTTTGCTCCTGCTCTCATAATACCACAGCTTGCGGCCATTCGATGATGCTTAATGCTGGAATATTTGAGGCACAGGAAAGAAAGGGAATATTTTTAAACTACAGCCGTACCTTGGTTTTCGAACAGCTTAGTTCTCAAACGATTTGGCTCCCGAACGCCGCAAGCCTGGACGTGACTGTTCCAGTCTGCAAACTATTTTTGGAAGGCGAATGTCCGACAGGACTTACGCAGCTTCTGATTGGCTGCAGGAGCTTCCTGCAGCCAATCAGAAGCCGTGCTTTGGTTTCTGAATGTTTTGGAAGTCGAACCGACTTCCGGAACGGATTCTGTTTGACTTCCAAGGTGCGACTGTAGGTAATTCACTTCCACAAGAATCAGTGGTCCCAGCCCAACTTGGATGGATCAGACAGATTCTTAGGCTGTTCTCCTTCTGGGCATCCCATAGGGATCTGGTTGGCCAATGGGAGACCAGGGGGCATTTGGCCTGATCCACAAGGTCCCTTCTTATGTCCTTAAACCTGGGGGGGGGGGAGAGAAGGAAGTTCAAGATCTTCTGCTAGATCTCTGGATGGTTTGCAGAAGATTGGCAAGGGCTTCTGACTTACAATAGCAAGAGCAAAACTATTTTACCCTCCTAAATTAAGCTGATGAAATGAAGACAACCAGGAGCAGGGATAGTCATGAAGTTGGTTAAAAGCAAGCTCCGAACTGAACAGTTGGCTCCTCCCTGCACAGGGAAGATCTCGCAAATGGCCTGTGATACTGATCTCTCCATAATATTTTAACCTCAATGTTATGTACTGAATTGAATAGGATCCAAACTGCAGCAGTCTGATTGGTCCTAGAACAATAGGATCCAAAAGGCAGCAGTCTGATTGGTCCTAGAACAATAGGATTCAGAATGCAGCAGTCTGATTGGTCCTAGAACAATCATGCTCCAGATAGAAGTGAATCCACAACCTGATTGGCTTACAGTAGAATTCTGGAATTAGCCAATCGTGTGCAGCCCATTGTGTAAATAATGTATATAAAGCAGATACTTTGAGGGGACTTTCATTCATTCCTCCTCACCACTATGAGCTGAATAAAGAGCATGAAATCACTTTGCGACTCTGAGTATATTTCACTCAAACTATCTTTTTTACACCTAGGTAAGCTGGTGTAGGGTTGGCCTCATCCCCTCAGAGAGTAGGAGCAGCGAGAGGGAGGGATGAGGGGTGAATCAGGTCCTCTCTCCACAGAGGATGAACTCCTATGAAGTTTTCTGAACCAGAACAAAACAGCTGCAAAGTGAAGAACTTTCAACAGCTATGGACTGGGATCCAATGTACAGCCAATGAACAATGAATGAACAGGTATAGTGTCACATTGCATCCCTAACTAGGTGTTGACTTTTGTATGAATGAACCGCAAACTCAGATCAGGTACTGGAAGCAAATTCCTAAGCTTAGAGAACAGGAATTCTTTAAACAGCTTGGATGCGCTCTTAGTTTAGCCTCTCCCAACTGGGTGCTCTCCAGATGTTTTGGACTTCAGCTCCCATCACCCAGCAGAAACATCTGGAGTGCACACTTTGGAGAATGTTGACATAGTTCCCTCAATCCTAAACACCCATTTATTTGGCAAAGTCCCTTTAAATTTGGTAGAACATTTCTCTCTATATAAGAAAAACGTAAGAATGTCATCACACGGCACTCCATTGGAGGATCTGTTGTCTCACATCACAATCCTGGATTTGCAGGAAGCCACAGCACAGCTCCCATTGAAGGATTTGTCCTGCCTTATTACAATCCTTGATTCGCAAAAAGTCCGGTTGGAATAGGGGAGAAAATGTGAAGGCAAGTTGCACAACAGCAGTGCCCATGGCATGGCAGCAGGATGACAGAAACACTGAGGGGGAGAGAGTGGTTTAAAACAATGGCAAAAGTTTGAGTAAAGCAGGAATGGAGGAAACTGAGTGGAAAATTGTGGTTTCAAACAATGGCAGAAGTTTGAGCAAAGCACTACAGAATACCGTATTTTTTGCTCTATAAGACTCACTTTTTCCCTCCTAGAAATTAAGGGGAAATGTGTGTGCGTCTTATGGGGTGAATGCAGGCTGCACAGCTATCCCAGAAGCCAGAACAGCAAGAGGGATTGCTGCTTTCGCTGTGCAGCTATCCCTCTTGCTGTTCTGGCTTCTGAGATTCAGAATATTTTTTTTCTTGTTTTCCTCCTCCAAAAACTAGGTGCGTCTTGTGGTCTGGTGCATCTTATAGAGCAAAAAATACAATACTTTACTCAAATATTCTGTAGTGCTTTACTCAAACCTCTGCCATTGTTTGTACTATGGAATACCCCTTCATGGATCACAGCCTTGCTGTGAAGAAGGGGCTTGAATAACTCAAAGAAGCTATGAGCTATGCCATGCAGGGCCACCCAAGATGGACAGATCATAGTGGAGAGTTTTGACCAAATGTGATCCACCTGGAGCAGGAACCGGCAAGTCACTCCAGTATCCCCATCAAGAAAACTCCATGGACAAAGACAACAGGCATATAAAAGTTATGACGCTGGAAGATGAGCCCCTCAGGTCGGAAGGCGTCCAACATGCTACTGAGGAAGAGCGGAGGACAAGTACAAGTAGATTCAGAGCTGATGAAGCGGCTGGGCCAAAGCCGAAAGGACACTCAGTTGTGGATATGCCTGGAAGCGAAAGGAAAGTCCAATGCTGTAAAGAAAAATATTGCATAGGAACCTGGCATGTAAGAACCATGAACTTTGGTAAGTTGGATGTGGTCAAAAATGAGATGGCAAGATGGTGCTGGAAGAGACTCTTGAGAGTCCCATGGACTGCAAGAAGATCAAACCTCTCCATTCTGAAGGAAATCAGCCCTGAGTGCTCACTGGAAGGACAGATCCTGAAGCTGAGGCTCCAATACAAGGAGAAGGGAACGACAGAGGACGAGATGGTTGGACAGTGTTCTTGAAGCTACCAGCATGAGTTTGACCAAACTGCGAGAGGCAGTGGAAGACAGGAATGCCTGGCGTGCTCTGGTCCAGGGGGTCACGAAGAGTCTGACATGACTAAACGACTAAACAACAACAACAACTATGGAATATTTGAGGGCTCTGCATCCTTCATCTCTCTCACACGAGGCAGCTGAAGAATAGAAGAAGGAGACATCTGAATACAGTGAGAAAGGGTGAAACTGAAAGGAGAAAAGTGGTTGTTTCAACAATGGCATAAGTTTGAGTGAGGATAGAGAGACACTAATAGGAAAATGGTGGCTTTAAGCAACAGCAGAGGTCTGAGTAAAGCAGGGGTGGGATAGAGTTAATTCATTTTATTTATATATATATTGAATTTATATAAAACGCATGCACATACATCAATCCCTGATTAGAGCCATAGGAAGCTTTGGCAGCACACAATCAGCATCACCACCAAAAACATTTCATAGAATCATAGAATCATAGAGTTGGAAGAGACCACAAGGGCCATCGAGTCCAACCCCCTGCCAAGCAGAAAACACCATCCGAGCACTCCTGACATATGGTTGTCAAGCCTCTGCTTAAAGACCTCCAAAGAAGGAGACTCTACCACACTCCTTGGCAGCAAATTCCACTGTCGAACAGCTCTTACTGTCAGGAAGTTCTTCCTAATGTTTAGGTGGAATCTTCTTTCTTGTAGTTTGGATCCATTGCTCCGTGTCCGCTTCTCTGGAGCAGCAGAAAACAACCTTTCTCCCTCCTCTATGTGACATCCTTTTATATATTTGAACATGGCTATCATATCACCCCTTAACCTCCTCTTCTCCAGGCTAAACATGCCCAGCTCCCTTAGCCGTTCCTCATAAGGCATCATTTCCAGGCCTTTGACCATTTTGGTTGCCCTCCTCTGGACACGTTCCAGTTTGTCAGTGTCCTTCTTGAACTGTGGTGCCCAGAACTGGACACAGTACTCCAGGTGAGGTCTGACCAGAGCAGAATACAGTGGCACTATTACTTCCCTTGATCTAGATGCTATACTCCTATTGATGCAGCCCAGAATTGCATTGGCTTATTTATGACCCTGGAGGTCAACTTTGGGAGAAATTTCCTATCCCACCACTAAAGGGTGTCAGCACCACAACAAAACACCTCAAAGTCATTTGTGGAGATACAACTGGACTGTTTTAAAAGCTCTCCTGTGAATGTGACAGAGAAATACAATTACCAGTCTTCTAGTAGAGAAGGGGCCACCTCATCTCTAGGTATGGCTGAGAGAGTGTCAGGAGTGCATGCAGGAGCCAGGCCCTGTGACCAGTAGGGCTTCGCAGGACTGGGGCCTTCCTAAGTTTGTTCTGGAGAGGCAAGGCGTGGCCGCACAGGTGAGGCAGCTTGGTAACTCACTGCACCTGGTGGCAAGAGCCGGGAAGGGATATAAGGTCAGCATTTCCCTTTGGCTCTTTGCCACAGCAACATGTTTCCTGCCTTGCTGCGTTTGGCTTCTTGCTTCCTGATCCTCGGACCCTTGACTTCGTGACTCCTTGCTTCTGGACCCTTGGACCCTTGACTTTGTGACTCCTTGCTTCTCAGCCCTCAGACCCTTGACTTCATGACTGCCTGCTTCTCAGCGGCGTAGCGTGGGTTGTCAGCGCCCGGGGCAAGGCAAGTAATTTGCACCCCCTAACCAGGGGCAAGGCAAGTAATTTGCGCCCCCTAACCCCTAACCTGCCGCCGCTGCCAGCTTCTTCTTGCTGCTGCCTGGGCTGGGGTATTTACGGTAAGGTAGCCACGGCGGCGGGTCCATGTCAGGTGATCTGAGACGAGTTGCCGCTGGCGCTGCCGCCCAAACGACGCCGCTTGCCCGGAGGAGGGCAGAGAGGCAAGGAAAATGCAACATGGGCCAGCAGCTGCGGTGGCGGGGCTGTGAGGAGGGGCTGCCTGGCGCGTCCTTGACGTGTGGGGACCGTGGCAAGTGCTGAGAGCCGCTGCCTGCCGGACGCCTTCAGCCTGGACGCGCACACAGCTCGTCGGTTCCGCGAGACATGGGGCTCTGTTACAGCCTGCTCCCAAGGCTCTTCGGCGACTCCGGAGGCGGTGAGCACCCCCCCCAGATGTTGCGCCTGGTGCGGCCGGGCCCCCCCCCTGCACCCCCCACGCTACACCACTGCTGCTTCTTGACCCTTGGACCCTTGGCTTCTGGACTCTCGTTCCTGCTCCCACTCCGCCATCTTGCCCCTGGTCCCGACGTCCTCAGCCCGGACTTTGATCGCCCTTATACCAGACCATGACAGAGAGACTCGCTGTCTGAAACCCTGGAGAGCCATTGTAAGTCAGCACAAACTATACTGAGCTAGATGAACCAAATATCTGACTCTACCCAAGGCAGATTCCATTGTCCAAACATGGCTGGCCACTAACCTGGAGCATGCTGGGAAGTTTCAGCAACTGCTCAATCTGGGTGCAGGAGAATGCTGGCTTTCAGTTTCTGAAAAAGGAAAAAAACACAAGGTCAGATCATGTTTAACTTAGGGTTATTTTTGTTTCTTTTGCCATGCAGGCACCATCGCCAGTTTGCCTTAATTGTTCTCCGGCATAGTTCAATACCCTTTTAAAGCCATCATGGACATCACCGCATCTTGTGGGAGTTTAACTATGCGCTGTGTGAAGGACGGCTTTCATTCGTCTGCCTTGAACCATTCAACATTCAAAGCACCATGGCTTTTACTCCATGAGAAGTTGTTATGAGACCCTAACCCAGAATGGCTTAACAACCGATCACTCTTCCATGAAAACTCTGGGAATTGTAGTTCTGTGAGGGGAATGGGGGTCTCCAAACAAACCTCAGCACCTTTAAAAAACTACAAGTCCCAGGATTCTTTGAGGAAGCCGTAACTCTTTAAAGTGGTTCAATACTGCTTTAAATAGTACGGACGCAGACAGAGTCTGGTCTAAGTCCTGATTGCAAGGGCAGAAAGGTTGCTTGAGAGATTCTTTCTCCTACATACACAGAGCATGTTCTGAGGGGTTTGTTTCCTCTGAAGGCCATACCCCAATCCCTGTACTCACGGGCCTTGCTAAAAATAAGTTTCGAAACACTCCTCCATTTTAACCCTGCCCTTACATAATTTTTGCAGCGTCTAATATCTACTGCTGGAGGCGACGAGTGAACCACTTTAAAACAATTTGCTGAACATTTTCCTGGCAGTGATTTTGGGAGGGCGAGCGGCCCAATAAATAACACAGGCACTGGGTCAATAATGCAGGGAGGGAGCCAAATATGTGTTGGGTTTGCCACTGTAGCAGAATGAACACAGGGAACGCAGAGAATCAATGCCTCCGCAAACCTCTTACACTGAGGAAGCACCTCACGAGCAGGACTGGCTGCGCATTTCTCCACTGTATAAAGAAAGCCCGAATAAATTTATTAATTGCAGGGAGGGAGAGTGCTTAATTTGGACGCCCAGGCAAACTATATTGTTTTTTCAGGATTCCCCCCCCCACACACACACAAACAAACAATTTTATGAATTAATAAATACTAAATGCCTTGTTTACATTATTCTGAACACAGGTACAAGTTCTCTCTACACATGTGCAACTATATATTGTTGAGTTGTGGGTGAACATATCAGACGACACAGTGATCCTTCAAACAGCTCTTGTTTGTTCACAGACCAGAACAGAACTGGGCTGAAGGGTTCAGCCAACCTGCTTATATAGAGCTCAACTACAACGCAACAGTAACAACTTTCTGTAACTATCCAATCACTGAATGTCACTTTCAATTCCTTATTTGCATATGTGGACCTGAGTGAAAACTATCTACAGTATCCCCCTGCTGGCCCAGGGTGAGAACTTCAGTACTTAACATATGTGTTGAAGAGGTTGCACTTGTACATTTCAAATATTGTGTACACAGACTGTACACTCGTTGAATGTTACGTGTGAATAACTGCCTCTCCCCATATGAACCAACCCAGACCCCGAGATCAACATCGCATGCCCAGCTTCATGTGCCTCCTCAAGAGGTCTGGAGGGCAGCAATACAAGAAAGTGCCTTTTCTGCATTGGCTCCTTGTATGTGTAATCCTCTCCCCGGAGAGGCCCGCCTGGTGCCTTCATTACACATCTTTAGGTATCAGCAAAAGGCATACCACTTCTCCCAGGCCTTTGGTAGATTAAACAACCTATTGTCTTTTAAAATGTGGGACGGTGGAAATTATTGATTTATTATGTACTGTTGTGCTTTTATAGTGAAAACTGCACTGTGATCCTCGTATGAAAGGCGGTATATAAATTTCACAAACAAATAACTAGAATATTTTAGTATTACAGCCCAACTGTTTGTACATTCATTGAATGTAATGTGTGACACCACTCTTAAATTTGTTTTCTTATGCTTGTTTAGGGCTGGGCGGTGGGCAACAGTCTGCAGTGAGCCAGAAGTCCTGGAAAGGAGCCAATAGCCAAGGCTGAAGAACAACAAAGGGGACAAGAGCACACCACCGCTCAAGAAGGCCATGTTGCTCAAGCAAGTCTCAGCTGTCCACAGGAAGCCCCTTATACTCCTTCCTGTTGAGGCAGATCCAATGGCCAGCCCCAAGTGGGCGGAGTCAGTCCAGGACCTGAAGGTCCTTCACTAAGAAGGCTGTCACCTGCAGTTCAATGGTTCACCACATGGTGGCGCTGCAGAAGATGGTGGACTCTCATTTGGAAGACCATCTATCAGGGGTTCTTTAGCTGTATCCCGGGGGGTTGGACTAGATGACCCTGGGGCTCCCTTCCGATTCTACAATTCTATGATCCCTGTGTAGGGTTGTTTACAAAGGGCTTTAGAAAAACAGATTTCCCCACTTTGAAGTTTGAAGCAGAAATGTGGGTAGGGCCGCCATATGTCTGGATTTTACTGGGATTTCAAAGGCGGAATTGGCGTCCTGTGGGGATTTCCGAAATGCAGCGCTTTGTCCTGGATCTTAGGCAAGTCAATAGAAAAAAAATTGCAGGTTTTTTTGGTGTCTTTGTTTTTAAAAAGCTCAATAACTTTGGGGGTTGCCTAAAAAAAACAAAACCCTCAACATTTTTGGGGGTCTTCCTAAAACAAGCTCAACAATTTTGGGTTGTTATTTTTTACTTTTTGAAATATGGCAACCCTAAATGTGGGGGAATTGAGGCACACTCCTGTCCTCACATCAGCTGATGGGCATGTGAGAGCACACTTTGCTGGATCTAAGAAGGAAGAAGAAGTGAAGAAGAGTTTGGATTTGATATCCCGCTTTATCACTACCCTAAGGAGTCTCAAAGCAGCTCATAATCTCCTTTCCCTTCCTCCCCCACAACAAACACTCTGTGAGGTGAGTGGGGCTGAGAGACTTCAGAGAAGTGTGACTGGCCCAAGGTCACCCAGCAGCTGCATGTGGAGGAGCGGGGAAGCGAACCCGGTTCACCAGATTACGAGTCCACCGCTCTGAACCACTACACCACACTGGCTTGAAGCTCCCAATGCTTCCTTAGAAATCCGGCCCTTTCCTGCCCCACACCTGAGCATGGCACAGGTGGGTGTAGCTTCCTAAAAATGGCCTGGCAAGCAAAATGAAGACACCTGGGCAGACCGTGTTGGGTACAGGCTCAGTAGCAAACACAGTGCTCAGGAGTCACGATGCAGGAGTTCAGGAGCAGACCAAGACTCCGGCAGGAGTGCTGAATTTCGCCCACCGTTGCATTTGCACCATGCCGGCCTTGCTGCCACCGTGTCCCTCCTCCCCTCTCCCCTGATGTTGCAGCAACTCAACCGAATGGAGATTTGGTGAGCAGCACAGGCCTGAGACACCGCTCTGTGTCTCCATGTGGCAACAACTTTGCGTGCTCACCAACGCAAATCCGGCCATTTCCTCTGTGCAAAAGGAAAAGAGTTTATCTTTCGCCTGAGGCACCCACTGTCCCAGGAATAAAATAAAATGCAGCTCTGGTTGAGGACGCCTCAGAGATAAAGTGCCAACTTTTCTGGGGGTGTATCTCAGGAAAAGGGACGCGGGTGGCGCTGTGGGTTAAACCACAGAGCCTAGGACTTGCCGATCAGAAGGTTGGCGGTTCAAATCCCCACGACGGGGTGCACTCCCGTTGCTCGGTCCCTGCTCCTGTTCACCTAGCAGTACGAAAGCACGTCAAAGTGCAAATAGATAAATAGGTACCGCTCCGGCCAGAAGGTAAACGGCATTTCCATGCGCTGCTCTGGTTTGCCAGAAGTGGCTTAGTCATGCTGGACACATGACTTGGAAGCTGTACACCGGCTCCCTCGGCCAGTAAAGCGAGATGAGCGCCACAACCCCAGAGTCGGCCACGACTGGACCTAATGGTCAGGGGTCCCTTTACCCTTTACCTCAGTGTTTCCCAACTTTGGGCCTCCAGATGTTTTTGGCCTACAACTCCCATCATCCCTAGCTAGCAAGACCAGCGGTCAGGGATGATGGGAATTGTAGTTCAAAAACAGCTGGAGGCCCAAGGTTGGGAAACACTGCTTTACCTATCTCAGGAAATGCGACAGGTACAGCTGCCTCCTTCCTCATATCTTGTGCTCATCTCGTTGAAGTAAAAACATCGCCTGAATTAATGTAAGGTATTCTTTTCACTTTTCCTCCCCTCCCTCTTATGCAATCTAATTTTTCTCCACTCTCCTCTGCATCAGTATGTTTGGTGTTGTTCGTATTTTGTCTTTATTAAAACAACAAAGTTTATTCCCCCACCCCCAGAGAGTGCTTTCTGATTACACTCCAGAGGCCACCAACCCATAAATTCACCCCTGGCTTCTCAACAGCACACAGGCAGACCTTGACACTGGTAGTTTTCTCTGTAGATTGAGATTTTCAATACAGAGCAAAGGTTTATCATTGTTTTAAGAGCTCCAGAACAGGGCAATTTCCAGTTCTCCCACCAAAAATCCCTCAAAACATTGCTTTGTGGGATATCTGCCTTCCTCCAAGTTCTTACTGAGTCCATCAGCAACTCCTGTCTACACAGCAAACGAAGCAGTGAGCTCCAACCAATGGCCAGAGAAGTTTTCTCCCTGCCATGAAATCTATGCGCAAAACATGCAGCATGGCTCTCTGTCACCCCCTGTTGGTTTCTTGTGGCAGCTCCCAGACAGAGGCATTTATCCCCATTCACACACACTCTCTCTGCAAATATTCCTCTCTAGCCGTTGCGGATTTCACAGCCCAAGAAAACTCATGTTTTGCATAAAAAGTAGGCAGTGCTCATGTTAGAAATACGTAGTTTTTTTTTCCTTCCTTTTGCTTTCTAGAGAAATCAACCATCAGCGTTCTTGTTCTGCGTCCCCCATAACGGAGAACAAATGTCCTGCCAAATTAAGGGTGTTGAAGAAGTGCAGGATAAATAAACCATCCTCTCTGTACCATCGCACAGCACAGTGTTGAACTATGGAAGTCGCATGGCAGATGAAGGTGATGGACTATATGGAATTGGCGGAAATGACTGGCAGGATTCGAGACCAGGAAGAAGAGTCAGTGGAGGAAGATTGGAAGAAATTTAAAGACTATTTACAGAGATATTGTAAAATTAAGGAATTTTAGAATAATGTTGGATTGGAACTAAGTGGTTTCTAGCTGTGATGGGTTAAAAGAATGTGAAAAAATGGGTTTATATAAGTAAAAATCTAAGATTGTAATAATTTAAGAATAAGATCTGGGTAGCAAAAAGAGGGAAAGAAATTGCTGAATTAATAATTTGATTTGGAATACAAAAAAGGGTGGTCCGAGAAACAAGTAAATGAAAAATAAGGAGATGGAAAGATTGATTGTTTTTAACAATTTTTGTTGGATATTTTTTCTTTTTTCTGTTTTTTTCTTCTTCATTTTTTGTAATGTAAAAATTATTAATAAAAATTATTTTTTTTAAAAAAAAGAACTATGGAAGTCGCTCCCATAAGACGCAGGGCTGATGGCTGCCAACGTGGGGGGGCGGCTTCAAAGGAGGGGAGGGCAAGGCAGATCAATGGAGGGAAAAGCTGTGTTTCACTCAGGCTCTGCTTGTGAACTGCCTATTGGGGTATCTATTCTCCTGTGAGAACAGGAGGCTGGACTGCATAGACCACTGGCCTGATCCAGCAGGCTGCTCTTATCACAGAAGGATCATAGAATCATCAAGTCAGAAGGGGTCATGAGGGTCATTCAGCTCAACCCCCTGCAATGAAGGAATCTTTTGCCCCACGTGGGGCTCAAACCCATGACTCTCAGATTCAGAGCCTCATGCTCTACCGACTGAGCTATCATGTTCTTATCAAAAGTCGTGCTGCAGAGGAGAACAAGGAAAAAGTCAGAGCCCCCCCCCCCAAATAACTACTTCATCTTTCCCTTGCAGAATATTAGCATTTCTATTTATATGAGGTGAGCAACGTGCTGGTGGCGCTGTGGGTTAAACCACAGAGCCTAGGACTTGCAGATCAGAAGGTCAGCGGTTCGAATCCCCACTACGGGGTAAGCTCCTGTTGCTCAGTCCCTGCTCCTGCCAACCTAGCAGTTTGAAAGCACGTCCAAGTGCAAGTAGATAAATAGGTACTGCTCCGGCGGGAAGGTAAACGGCGTTTCCGTGCGCTGCTCTGGTTCGCCAGAAGCGGCTTAGTCATGCTGGCCACATGACCCGGAAGCTGTATGCCGGCTCCCTCAGCCAATAAAGCGAGATGAGTGCCACAACCCCAGAGTCAGGACCTAATGGTCAGGGGTCCCTTTACCTTTACCTATGTGCTGGTAGGGGGCTTACTCTTAGGCCCCATCCGCACCATGTTTTTAAAGTGCTGTCATACCACTTTAAACTGACATGGCTTCTCCCCCCAAAAAATAATAATAATTCTGGGAACTGTAGTTTAAGGGTGCTGAGAGTTCTTAGGAGACCTCCATCCTGCCTCAGAGAGCTACAATTTCCAGAAGGGTTGAACAATCAATCCCTCTTCCCCGGGAATTGTAGCTCTGTGAGGGGAACAGGGGTTTCCTAAGAACGCTTGGCAGCACCCTTCACAAACTACAGCTCCCAGGATTATTTTGAGGAAGCCATGACTGTTTAAAGTGATATCACAGGGCTTTAAGTGCACGGCGCAGATGTGGCTAAAATTAAACACAGTGGAAACAGAGAGAAGGGTACAGCAATGGAAAAAGGGATAAACAGGGAAAGAATATACACATTTGTTTCAGTTACACGGACTAATTAATGCGTGTGGTTACAGAAGGCACAGCTACAGAAACAGGCTGAGAAGTTGCTAACTCTAATGGGTTTGTGGAGGGTGTATTTGAACACACAACACACAGCATAGATCTGAATCCTACACACAGCATCATACACTCAGTTCACACTTCTTGTTGTTGTTATGAATTCATGTGCACTCCACCTTTTCCCCTGACAGGGATCCAAGGCAGCCTAACAGATAAAAATAAGAGCTAAAAACAATTTTAAAAACGAACATTGATAGAGCTAAAACAATGTGTGTGTGTGTGTGTGTGTGTGTGTGTGTGTGTAGTTTTAGCTCTATCAATGTTCATATATATAAATTTGCGCACACTTAAAACATCACCCACACGTTGGATATGCTGTAGTCATCTGCACACACCGAAATCACATATTACACGTTAACAGTTTCATATATCACACTATATATCATCTATGGCAGCACACACTGTCCATGCATCTAAATTCATTAAATATTACACGTGCACTAAATTTTCCTATCATGGATGTGCATGCCTTAATCGAGTGTGCATTTGCCCCCCCCACACACACACACACAGACGGATGCTCTCAAACTTAGTGGGTGGCTATCCGCCTCCCTCCATCTCACGTTTCCTTTATTGTACCCAAGGTGCACCATCCAGATTTGCAGGACCAGCCCCTCCTGTTCACTCAGACCCGAATCTCCCTGTGTCCCGGGAGAGCGCGCCAGCCTCGGGCACCTGGAAGAAGCCCCTTGGTTTCAAAGGAGATCGCTAAGCGAAGGCTTAACACTCTCTCTCTCTCTCTCTCTCTCTCTCTCTCTCTCTCTCTCTCTCTCTCTCTCACACACACACACACACACACACACACACACACACACACACACACGTTGCGCGATGCACGCGCGGCTACACAAAGGATGCTCTGCGCTGCCCTCTCACTCCCAGCTCGTCACCCGCCCCCTTCCCAAGCTGAGCTCGGTTTCCCTAGCCAGAATTTCACGGAGGGGAAAAACCACGCGCTCAGACGTGTTAGGGGGAGCCTTTCTCGCGTGGACCACCACCCTGTCCTTCCACCGTCTCCATCCCGTTACGGACGCGTCTCAGTGACAGCGCGTGTGCTTTGCGCGCTAGTACAATTCCAGGTTCAGTCCTCGGTGGCGTCTCCGTGTAGGGCTAAGCGTGCCCGCCACCCCTCCTGCCAGTCAGTGTCGACACCACTGAACTGTTGGGTCGATGGTCTGACTCAGCACGAGGCGGCTTCCTCTGTTGCTGAGAAAGAGCGGTCCACTCACCTCTTTGGTCCTGTGCTGGCGGTCCTTTCTCCAGAGAGCATCCCAGGGTTAGAGGCAGGAAGAGGGGTGCGTGTGCGCGTGTCAGGGGGGAGCGTTGCTGCGCAGGGAAACCCACTGGTGAGAGAGAGAGAGAGAGAGAGAGAGAGAGAGAGAGAGAGAGAGAGAGAGAGAGAGGAGGAGGATTTTCAGTCTAGCAGCAGCTCAGCTGTAGATTTCGCCAGACGAGGCATAGGCTCGCTAACCTCCCTCCGCGCAACAGCAAGGCGCAACTGCGCAAAAGTGCAAAGCAATCCAAACTTTGCGCGCTTCGGATGCGTCTTTCACCCGGAGCCTAACAACGCCGGCCAATCGTCCTGCGGGGTGGGACTACGGAAAGGGTGGATCTACAGATCCACGGATCCTGAGCTGAAGATCTGAGGAGGGGGCGGAGGAGCTAGACTTGGAGACACTTCCCTCCCCCCAAACCGACGAGGGGGTTGTTCTGCTTTCTGTCCGAGCAAAATATTTGAGCTGATTAATTACTGGGAAAGTGGGGATTTTCCTTCGTTCTAACCTTGATCCCTTTTGAATCTATGGAGAGCACGTGTCTGAGAGCGGAGGGAGGAGGTGCGAGCAACTATCCGTTTTCCCTGCATGTACCCCCCACCCCGAGTTAAAGTTTTCAGAGTTTTGCCCTTATAAAGACTTAGCTGCAAGGAGACGTTTCTAGGCATTTCTGGGTTTTCCTCCCCTCCCTTTCTCTCTAAGCAAAGGAGACGCATCTAAGGTCTGGCAGGATTTATTTGCACCGAAGAAATCGCTCAAGATGAGCATTCCCTCTCCTGGGAGGGGCTACTAAAACAGAAGCGACTGCAGCTGGGTTAGAGGATAGGGGTAACAAAACGAAAGAACAGCCACCTGGGCAGGTAACAACAGGTGCTTCCCTACTAGGGACTCCTCGCAGTAACAGATTCCACTCCATGAAAGAGAGCAAGGCCTTTGAACTATTGGTGCTGCCTTTAGAAACATCCTAGAAACATTAGGATCTCAGCCGTGTTCTTAACTAGAAGGGGGCATTTTGAACCTTTTGTTTATTGATTTCACACATCGCTGTACAGTGGTACCTCGGGTTAAGTACTTAATTTGTTCCGGAGGTCCGTACTTAACCTGAAACTGTTCTTAACCTGAAGCACCACTTTAGCTAATGGGGCCTCCTGCTGCCGCCACGCCGCCGGAGCCCAATTTCTGTTCTTATCCTGAAGCAAAGTTCTTAACCTGAAGCACTATTACTGGGTTAGCGGAGTGTGTAACCTGAAGCGTATGTAACCTGAGGTACCACTGTATACAGAAAGTCTCAAAGTGGCGCTGTGGTCTAAACCACAGAGCCGAGGGCTTGCCAGTTGGAAGGTCAGCGGTTCAAATCCCCACCACAGGGTGAGCTCCCGTTGCTCAGTCCCTGCTCCTGCCAACTTAGCAGTTCAAAAGCACATCAAGTGCAAGTAGATAAATAGGTACCACTCTGGCAGAAAGGTAAACGGCGTTTCCATGCACTGCTCTGGGTCGCCAGAAGCGGCTTAGTCATGCTGGCCACATGACCTGGAAAAACTGCAGACAAACACCGGCTCCCTCGGCCAGTAAAGCGAGATGAGCGTGCAACCCCAGAGTCGTCCACGACTGGACCTAATGGTCAGGGGTACCTTTACCTTTTACCTTTAAAATGCAAAATCAGGCAGAATAAATTAAAAAGCAAAGAACACAACACAATTCCCTAAAGTGCAGAGATGCTGTAAGAAAGGACCATCTCAATAAGAGGTGCATAAATAGCTTGCTGAGTGAGACACACAAGGCTAGCCCCGAGGCTGGGTGATAGTTGCTCATCAGGAGAAGGAGAGCTTGAGGTGGCAGAGAAGTCAGTGTGGTGCACTAGCAGAGAGCCCAACTGGCACTCCTAGTTCGTTTGCGCTACCCAGCCTCTGGGCTGCCTGGAGAGCAGCTTCTGATAAGAAAGGTGCCACCCCAGAGGCTGAAACCACACCAAAGTGTGAATCAAAATGAGCAAGTCAAAGCCTGGCTGAGCTGGAATGTCTTAGCCAAAGCAGGCAAGGATGGCATCATTCTGTGTCCAGGAGCAGCTGTTTATTAGCTCCATCTGGTACGCAGGCTGAGACCCTACCTGCCCACGGACTGTCTCACCAGAGTGGTGCATGCTCTGGTTATCTCTCGCTACTGCAATGTGCTCTACATGGGGCTACCTTTGAAGGTGACCTGGAAACTACAATTAATCCAGAATGTGGCAGCTAGACTGGGGACTGGGAGCGGCTGCCGAGACCACATAACACCGGTCTTGAAAGACCTACACTGGTTCCCAGTACGTTTCCGAGCACAATTCAAAGTGTTGGTGTTGACCTTTAAAGCCCTAAATGGCCTCGGTCCTGTATACCTGAAGGAGCGTCTCCACCCCCATCGTTCTGCTCTGACACTGAGGTCCAGTGCTGAGGGCCTTCTGGCGGTTCCCTCCCTGCAAGAAGTCAAGTTACAGGGAACCAGGCAGAGGGCCTTCTCAGTGGTGGCACCCACCCTGTGGAACGCCCTCCCACCAAATGTCAAAGAGAAAAATAACTACCAAACTTTTAGAAGACATCTGAAGGCAGCCCTGTTTAGGTAAGCTTTTAATGTTTAATAGGTTATTGTATTTTAGTGTTTTGTTGGAAGCTGCCCGGAGTGGCTGAGGGGACCCAGCCAGATGGGCGGGGTATAAATAAATTATTATTATTATTATTATTATTATTATTATTATTATTATTATTATTAGGTGTGTTTCCTTTGGGAGAGCATTCCACCGACAGGAAGGAACCACTGAAGTCCATTCTCTCATTGCCACCCATCTCACCCCTCTCAGAGGAGGCGCATGGAGAAGAGCCTCAGCTTTACCAGCTGCACTAGTTCCCAGTCTCGTTTCAGTCCCAGTTGTTATCATCATAATTAATATTGTGAATTACACTTAGATCCGCAGAACTGTAGAGTTAGAAGGGACCACAAAGATCATTTAGCGCAGCCTCTCTGCAATGGAGGTGTGCTGGTCCTGGGGGCTATGTGAGAGGCGAGGTCTGAGTCCAGTCCGAGGTCGATGGTGCAATATTAAGGCAGTCCATAGAAGTCGAAGCTGGGTGCAAGGCAGGGCATCGGGTGAGGTCAGGAGCTCCGGCAAGAAAGCAGGACAGGGATCAGGCTGGAACTGACAACCATTGATGTTGCTCCCACAACTTGGGACTGGGGCTGGCCGGCTTTTATCTGCCCCGAGGCATAGGGTGGACCTGATCCTCAGGTGACTCGCCTCTCCTGGCCTGGAGGCCAGCACTCCTCCTGTGGGAACTTACTTCCCTCCGCCTCTCTGCCCTGAGCCTCTGCAGCTCAGGAGAGGCTGGAGGGTTACCGGACCCAGAGGCAACCTCAGCTTCCCCTGACGGGGCTGAGAGAGGAGCACCTGCAGGAAATGGGTCCTCCATCACCTCAGGAGCCAGAGCAGACTCAGCTGGTGCCTGCACCTGAGGATCTAGCACAGGTGAGGACCCTTCAGGCTCAAGCCCCAGCCCCGGCTCAGCTGGTTCTGGAGGTGGGGACTCCTGTGCAGGCTGGGATCCCTCAGGTTCAGCCTCCGAATCCGATTCCCAGGCCATCACAGCAGGACTCTTTTGCCCAACATGGGGCTCAAACCCACGACCTTGAGATTAAGAGTCGCCTGCTCTACTGACTGAGCCACATGTTAGTCATTTGTTGTCCAAGGTTTCAAAACATTACACACACACAAACAAACAAGCTCCACAACAGAACAGCCCCAGGGAGTTTACAGTATCAGCAATAACAACAAAACAGTATCAGCTCAGCTGATATTGGGGGCTAGTTTATATCTGGTACCAAAAAGATGTCAGTGAAGGTGCCAAGCAGACTGCAGGGGATGGATGATGAAGAGCCACAACTGAAAAGGCCCTTTCTGTTGTCATCACCATCCAAGCCTCCCTCAGAGGGGTGACTCAGAGAAGGGCCTCAGATTAAGTTCAAAGTGCCTGTTAAAGCCCTAAAGAGCTTGGGACCAGGTTAGCTGAAATATCACTTCCTCCCGCATATACCTGTCTGAATCTTAAGATCCTCTTTGGTCAAGTGAGGCTGCCAGGGTCTTCTCAGTAGTGGCACCCCTGTCATCAACTAGCTTCTCTGGAAAGGATTTCCTTGTGGCCTCTTTGAGGTTCTTTCCTGTGACACCTGAAGACCCAGGCTTTTAAACTGAATTTCGAACTGACCTTGAGCTGTTGTGGCCCAACATGGTTTTAACCAGAGCTGTGTGATGTTTGTGATGCTATCTCAGGGCTCTTCGAGACAACCTATTTCTTGAGCATTTGTCTCGCCCAAAGCTTACATGGAGGTTTGATGATGTGCAATGTTTATATGAAGCACTGGTTTTGCTTTGTCCGTGGGGAAGTTAAAACATCAGTGAGCAGCCATCATGCATTCATCCTTACATGCCTTTCCTTCATTCATTCATCCACACTTTTCAATGCATTTCAAACTGCAGAAGGTCCAGGTTTTGCAGATTTTAATATATATTTTTAACCATTGTGCTTTATTCGACTTTAATTGCACAAACTTAATTTTTTGGCATGTTACTGAATCACTCCTGTGAAATGCTGACAGTCTGGAGGCTTCCTTTGTTACAATACAGTACAGTGGTACCTCGGGTTAAGTACTTAATTCGTTCCAGAGGTCCATTCTTAACCTGAAACTGTTCTTAACCTGAAGCACCACTTTAGCTAATGGGGCCTCCTGCTGCTGCCGCACCGCCAGGGCCTGATTTCTGTTCTTATCCTGAAGCAAAGTTCTCAACCTGAAGCACTATTTCTTGGTTAGCAGAGTGTGTAACCTAAAGCATATGTAACCTGAAGCGTATGTAACTCAAGGTACCACTGTATGTAATTTCGTTGTCCCCGAGAGGGGGCAATGACAATAAAGATATTATTATTATTATTATTATTATTATTATTATTATTATTATTATGTGCAAAGCATCATGTGTATAGAGAGTTTGATGTAAATAAGCAAACCTCTCATCTTCTGATGCAGTTGTTGTTGGGGGGGGGTGGACGACAGATTTATTGCAAGGGATACATGCCACTCGTGCATCACCTTAAAAATCATCTTCATTGGAGATGTATACCTTAGACGTGGAAAGAGGGAATGCACAACTTTTTAAAAATAAATTGAAAATGAAAACCAATTCTAAAAAAAATAAAAAGGAACAGTCCTGAAAATGATGGATCTAAGCAATTGTGTGGGGGTGGAGGTAACAAGGCAAACCTCACACCAGACATGCAACAGTACGTCGAGGAGCATTGCGCCTGCTCTCCCTGACCTTCTGCCTTCTTGGCTAGAAAACAGGGTTTTCCCCCTGACCTTTTGTCCTCTCACAATTTGTTTGTGAGACATATCGCTTGGCTGGATCATGACCGGGGACGCAGACGTAATCAAGTATCGGGGAAAACATTTCAGGTAAGCACCTGCTGACACATGTATTTGCTAATGCTGGAAATGTGCGTAGATGGAAATATGTTAAGTTCAGGGTGGTTTCACTACTGTTTCCAATTGCTGACTTCTGCTAATAAAAGGAGCCTCAGCAGAGCTGGCCGGCAGCTTGCTTGGAGCATGCTTGTCAGTGTGCTTCTGCACAGCTCACCTGCATTCAACTTCTTGTCATCTCCATTATTCCTACAGGGTGAAGGCAGAATTGTTGTTGTAAAGGGTACATGAGTGATCCTGCGCTCCAGCAGCAGAGCAAAGAAGGTTAATCCACCCCAGCATTCTATCCCAACATCAACTGTAGCCTTATTAGACTTTACCGATTGGTGGGCTCTGCGTTGCTCCCGGACGGGAGGAAGGAAGTCAAATGACACTGAGGGTTGGTTCAGAGAAAGAGTTCTTTATTTCTGCTCTCCGGAGCAGCAGAAAGGCACTTGCGTGGTCAGTCCACAGCAAGTCCAAAGAAATGAGAGATTTCATGCAGTATATATATCCTTCAGGCACCCTCTCCCCCCTTCCCCAGGAATCCAGCCACGTCAGCTTGTACACGCAGGTTGACATCACAGATGTTCCTGCTGCGGTACTCTTAACCATAGAAGGGTTTTCCATCCTGTACTTCTGACCATAATAGGGTATTCCTGTTCCTATACTCTTATCTTGGAGCAAGAGGTCACCAACTCCAAGAACACACTCTGGCGCTGTTCCCGGACTAGGTCTGTGCGTCAGAGTGTGTTCAGGATGTAAGATAAGACCTAGACGTGTCATCCCTACTCCACTGGAACAGCCAAGGTCATCCATTGCCGTGACTGATAAAGGAGAGAGCTTTGTTTATACAGCTGTGTTCTTGTTATGCATTTGCTCAACAGCTCATTTTAGAAATGCTCCCTTGGAGAAAGAAGAAAAGGGGGGTTTTGGGTCCCATTTCAAACTGACTGCACAGAAACCCATTCCTTCACAACCAACTGGATGCTTCTGAAAGCTCAAATGACGCAGGGCATGAAGGTGCCAGGCTCCCCTTGCCATTTGGTCGCCAGCTCCTGGCATTTGCAAGTGGAGGTTCCATCATTAAGCTCTAGAAGTGATTGTGGCTCAGGGAGAGATCTTCTGTAACATGGGCTTCCCGTTGTGGTTGTAATCAAACCCCCATCAGGCCCCCGGTCAGCATGGCCAGTGTTCACGGACAGTGGGAGGGGCACTCCGTCAGTAGAGCATGAGACTTTTAACCTCAGGGTTGTGGATTTGAGTCTCACGTTGGGCAAAAAGTCTCCTGCATTGCAAGGGGGGTTGGAGTAGATTACCCTTGTGGTCCCTTCCAATTCTATGATTCTATAGAATTCACAGTCTAGGACCCTCATACCTATAGGACCACCTCTCCCGGTATGCCCCTTAAGGTCCATAAATAGGAACACCCTAGAGGTCCCGGGCCCTAAGGAAGTTAGATTAGCCTCAACCAGAGCCAGGGCCTTTTCAGTGATGGCTCCGGCCTGGTGGAACGCTCTGCCTCATGAGACCAGGGCCTTGCAGGATCTGATTTCTTTCCGCAGGGCCTGCAAGACAGAGTTGTTCCGCCTGGCCTTTGGCTTGGAGTCAATTTGATTCCCTCGCCCTCTTTCTTTTTCCTTTCTCCTCCTGTGAGGAGGCTGCATTTTAATTGTTTTAATGTTGTATTTTAATCTTGTTTTTAAGTTGTATTCATTCAACTCGTTTTTATTATTGGTTTTTAGCTGCCCTGAGCCTGGCCTTGGCTGGGGAGGGCAGGGTATAAATAAAATTTATTATTATTATTATTATTATTATTATTG
Organism: Podarcis melisellensis; assembly: GCF_964234715.1. NCBI lineage: Eukaryota > Metazoa > Chordata > Lepidosauria > Squamata > Lacertidae > Podarcis > Podarcis melisellensis. The sequence goes on from NC_138544.1 coordinate 54,796,073, forward strand.
GAAACACCCTTGTTCTTCCTGCCTCTTTTGTCTACTCCAGGGCTGGGGGACCCTCAGGCAGGGGTCCCAAATGCCAAACCTCTCCACCTGGCCCTTGGAGTTCTCCCTCGGCCCCTCGCTGACTCTCAAACTGGAACGTGTCCAGAGGAGGGCAACCAAAGTGGTCAAAGGCCTGGAAACGATGCCTTATGAGGAACGGCTAAGGGAGCTGGGCATGTTTAGCCTGGAGAAGAGGAGGTTAAGGGGTGATATGATAGCCATGTTCAAATATATAAAAGGATGTCACATAGAGGAGGGAGAAAGGTTGTTTTCTGCTGCTCCAGAGAAGCGGACACGGAGCAATGGATCCAAACTACAAGAAAGAAGATTCCACCTAAACATTAGGAAGAACTTCCTGACAGTAAGAGCTGTTCGACAGTGCAATTTGCTGCCAAGGAGTGTGGTGGAGTCTCCTCCTTTGGAGGTCTTTAAGCAGAGGCTTGACAACCATATGTCAGGAGTGCTCTGATGGTGTTTCCTGCTTGGCAGGGGGTTGGACTCGATGGCCCTTGTGGTCTCTTCCAACTCTATGATAAGTCTCATGCTTCCCTGAAAAGAGAAGACAGAGGGGCATGTGTGAGGATTAGACAGCTTTGTGGTCATCCTCTTGCTTATCCCTAATATCTGGTAATAAGAGAGATAGGCTCCCTATTAGGATACCTTAGCCAACCCCTTCTCCTCTCCCCGCTGCCTCGACCAAAATTGCCATTCTGCATGTGGATTGTCTTTCCAATATTCAAAACATTGCATTCCTCGGCTGGGATGCAGTCATCCCAAAGCAAAACAGAACATTTTGTCTCTTTCTGGTAAGCCTTCCTTGCTGAAGATGTGATATTTAGGGGCTGATGAGCTGGTCGTTCACCCTGCAGTAGTTTGCTGCCAAAGGCTGTTTGCTGTGCTCGGCAACATGAGAGCATTGGGGGAAACCAGCTATGTCATGCCAGCAAGGCGAAAGGTGACCTCTGACCTTCCCTCGGGGGATCGAACACCAGGGCAGGCTTGTCTCTTGTGCTCACCCGAGATTTCAGCGGTGGTGGGGGCTTTTTTTTGGTTTTTTTTAAAGCAAATTCTAAAATAAGCCGACTTCCTTGCGTCTGCCTAAAAGCTTCTTGGCTGCTTAAGGCATGTGCCTGGAAGTGCTTCCCAATTTTTTATTTTTATTTTAAGACGGATATTAGCAAGAACATGCCGCTAGTCCTGATCGTGCAAGCGCTAATGAACCCATGTGCCAGAAGTAAGAATAGACATGGTGCAGGAACAGCGGAAACCCCTGGAGTGTTGTGACCTCGGATTCCTCTTCTTCCAGGGGTGAGGCAAGGACTCAGAGGCAGGAGGGGTCGGCCCCAGAAGCACTTCTGCCAGAGGAGCCTGGGGTGCCAATGTCAGGGAAGGTCCGTAGCTTAGTGACAGATCATCTGCTTTGCATGCAGGAGGTCTCAAGTTCAATTGCCAGCATCTCCAGGTACGGCTGAGACAGACTGCCTACCTGAGATCCTGGAGAGCAGCTGCCAGATATGTTTCTAATAATAATAATAATAATAATAATTATTATTATTTTTATTTATATCCCGCCCTCCCCAGCCAAAGCCGGGCTCAGGGCGGTTAACAACAATAAAATAGTACAACATTCTAAAACCATTTCATTCTAAAATTAATTCAACTCAAATTGATGGCAACCATTAGGCTAAAGTTCTCTGAGGATTACCAAAGGAGGGGGTCAGACTGTGCCTTGGCCAAAGGCCTGGTGGAACAGCTCTGTCTTGCAGGCCCTGTGGAAAGATGTCAAGTCCTGCAGGGCCCTAGTCTCTTGTGACAGTGCGTTCCAACAGATTGGGGCCACGTCCGAAAAGGCCCTGGCACTAGTTGAGGCCAGCCTAACCTTTCTGTGGCCTGGGACCTTCAGGATGTTTTTGTTTGAAGACCGTAAGTTTCTCTGTGGGACATAGCAGGAGAGGCGGTCCTGTAGGTACAAGGGTCCTAGGCCGTATAGGGCTTTAAAGGTTAAAACCAGCACCTTAAACCTGATCCTGTACCCCACCGGGAGCCAGTGCAGCTGGTATAGCACTGGGTGAATGTCAGTGGTATAGCACCGGGTGAATTTCATTTGCTTTAGAAAATGTGCACCCCGCCTGTTTGTAATGGAACTTATAAACAGTTTACAAAAAAAATAAAAATAAGGTTATATCATATTCCAAAATCTGGAAGTAAGAATTGTTGGAGGAAATGTGGAATGATGGGAATGTACAGTCATATGTGGTGGGATTGTCCATTAGTTAATGAATTCTGGAAACAGATTGGCACAGAAATATCGGGAATTGTGGGTAGGAAGGTTGAACTATCTAAATTAATGGTTCTTATTAGTAGCACCGAGTTAGAAACAAAAGAGGAATGTAAGTGGGTAAAATTGATGGTAATTGCAGCCAGACAGGTTATAGCGAGTAATTGGGAAAATGCAGAAGAGCTAGGGGTGAACCATTGGAGGAAAAAACTGAATAATATTATAATCTTAGAATACCTAACTGTGAAGATACATAAAATGAAAGTGTTTAAGGTCAGTGAGAAAGAGGAGGATTGATATGAGAAGATATTGATTTATTTGAGTAGGTTTGAATAATAATAATAATAATAATAATAATAATAATAATAATAATTTATTATTTATACCCCGCCCATCTGGCTGGGCCTCCCCAGCCACTCTGGGCGGCTTCCATAAAAACCAAAAATACAGTAAAATATCACACGTTAAAAACTTCCCTGAACAGGGCTGCCTTAAGATGTCTTCTGAATGTCAGGTAGTTGTTTATCGCTTTGACATCTGCTGGAAGGGCGTTCCACAGGGTGGGCGCCACTACCGAGAAGGCCCTCTGCCTGGTTCCCTGTAGCTTTGCTTCTCGCAATGAGGTTTGAACAATTTGGGGCAATTAAAACGTTAAAAGTTAAATAAACCTTGTGGAGGGAGGAGTGTTAAGGTATATAGAATTGTACATATGGTTGATTTGAATATGTTATTATTGATTATGTATACCCAATGTTTCAGCCGCCTGGGGGGTTTCACTGTTTGTTTTCACTGTGTTTTGGTTGTTGGTAAAAAAATAAAATAAAAAAATAAATATAGTTAAAATTAACCATAAAAGAATATTGAAACACGTGTTTCTACATGCCTGGATAGGCTTGTCAAACAAATATACAGTATCCCAAGTGCAGGCTGGAAGGTACCTGCCTCATGTCAATAGGCAGGGAGTTCCAGAGTTACTTACAACTGCAGGATGAGTATTATGTTGTGCCTGGAACACAGTGCCAATTCTGTAGATCCAAGTGGTCGAGTGGGGCATTTATGGGGTAAGGCGATCCCACAAGTGAATCGGTCCCAAGCTGTTAAGAGCTCTGGTTGACTGGAAGTGGCTGCCTACATTTTGCTTGGGGGAATATTTCCATAGATTAAACGCCCCTCTCGTCCACTGTTCTTCGCCCAGCTGCAGTGCTTTCCTGCAGCTTGGTACTAAAATAAGAGAGTCCTCATTGTGGTGTAAAAGACTGGGAAAGCATTGTGTGAGAATCGCCCTGGCTGTGGGTGCCCGATTTGAGCAGCTGAGCAACTGGGAAATTGATAGAGAGCGAGATCTGAGTGTAAACAGCAAAACCAGCTTCCTGAACAGGCTTTGCCTTCGGAGACTTGCCATTGTTGTAAACCTTTGAGTCGGGTGTCCCACAATGTTTACATCTCATGAGAAGGAGGATCTGGCTGGCCACTGCGAGAACACGATGCTGGACCAAATGGGCCTTTGGCCTGGTCCATCAGGATGCAATTCTCCATTGGTGCCAAACGATGTGCTTTTGCAGACACTCTGTGTGCCATTTGCCCCTGTCATCTCTGCTGCTTAGGAGCATAGGGAGCTGGGCTTCACCAAGTCAGACCACTGGTCCACCCAGCTCAATACTGCCCACACTGACTGGCAGCAGCTCTCCAGGATTGATGACAGGGCTCTCTCCCAGCCCAGACAAGGAATCAAACCAGGTATTTTCTGAATGTAAAGCACATTCCGCTAAGCTTCGATCCTTCCTCCTTGCCTGCGCTGATGCTCCTGCACTGGGATTGCCCTGTTCAGCCTTCTCTTCCCGTTCCCCAGCTGTCAACAGCTTGTCAGTTTTCCTTTGATCTCTTCCTCAAGGTCCTTCCTGGTCTCCAACTTGCCTGTTCTCCCTCTGGTCAAGGCTGTCTGTCCACTACATTGCCTTGGAGGCAGGTGCTGAGAAGCAGCTTGGCCAAAGAATGAATCAAGTGCGTTCCCTGGCCTGTACCACTGCAGGACTGTGTACTGCACATTTTAAGGCTGGCTGAAGACTGCTGTTCTAATCCTTTTTAACATTTTGAGGCTTTTGCTTGGCAATTGTGATGCATTTTGCTTTAATGGCTATTGTATTTCCCCCCAGTGTGACTTACAAGATGCATTGAAGTTCTTTTGAGGATATATTATTATTAAAAAATAAATTCCACCCACCCACCTCCTTACATGCAGAAAACTAGCAGATCAGGGAGATGGGTTTAGTCTGTTGTCCTTCCCAAGGTGTTCTCCCCTGCCCCATGTACACAGCCTTCCACCCAGAAGAAGCATTTAAAATTGTGATCCCACCTATACCTGCAGCCAAAACAAGTACAGTCCAGGAAAAGCTATTCCTCTCACTGGCATCTGTCTGCCTCGAGAGACAATGGAGTGCACCTCCAGGGGGAGGTCAAACCGCTACGTTTGCAGCACTGAAGTAACCTCCCGGGGCGAAAGCCTGGACATTGCGTATGGAGGTCCTGGATTGCCTAGGCAACAACACCATCCTCTTGGTCTCACTGATGTGGCCCAAAGGAAAGAAGAGCAACATGTTTGGCACCCCTGATCACCTTAGTCGCCCTCCTCTGCGCATGTTCCATCTTCTCAATATCCTCCTTAAATTGTGGTACCCAGAACTGGACACAATATTCCAGGTGTAGTCTGACCAAGGCAGAATAGAGTGGGACTATTCCTTCCCTTAGGGACGCAGGTGGCACTGTGGGTTAAACCACAGAGCCTAGGGCTTTCCGATCAGAAGGTCGGCGGTTCGAATCCCCGCGACGGGGTGAGCTCCCGTTGCTCGGTCCCTGCTCCTGCCCACCTAGCAGTTCGAAAGCACACCATTGCAAGCAGATAAATAGGTACAGTTGCGGCAGGAAGGTAAACGGCGTTTCCGTGCGCTGCTCTGGTTCGCCAGAAGCGGCTTAGTCATGCAGGCATATGACCTGGATGCTGTACGCCGGCTCCCTCGGCCAGTAAAGCGAGAGCGCCACAACCCTAGAGTCGTCCGCAACTGGACCTAATGGTCAGGGGTCCCTTTAACTTTATTCCTTCCCTTGATCTGGACACTATGCTTCTATGCAGCCTAGAGTTAGCTTTTCCTTTTCCTGCTGCATCACACTGTTGATCTGAGTATATAAACTGTTGATTGAATGTATAAACTGAAGTCTGGATCTGGCAGCGATCACTTGGGTTTCAACTTAAAACAGCAGCGTGGAAACAGGGGTTTAGAATCACACCAGGGCAGCCACAGGCTCAGCCGTGGATGTGGGGAAACTGAAGAGCCGCTGCTTTTGAACATCTGCAAGGTTGCATCTGGAATTAAGAGGAAGTGGCTTCCAGTAATTTGAGCACTGATGAGGTCAGCGCCGTCAGCCACCCACTCCCTTGGGTCTTCCCCGTCTATTTTGGACATTGACATCTGCCTCCCCTTCCTCCCCACAGCACCTAAAGTGAAAGGCTGTCGAGTCAGACGCCAAACCCCAGCTGGCTTCCTTCTTCCTTTGTGCTGCATCACCCTGGTGCTGAAACTGTCGTTTCCAATTAGCGCAAGACACTGAAAGCGTCCAAAGTTTGCTAAAAATAACTTACTTAGCTGGGGCGACTTCAAGGAGATCTTGGCACAAGAGGCGGCGTTTGATGGCGCCTGCTGATAGATCAATTAGCAGAATTTCCCTTTTAGCTCCTGTCCTGCGATGTGGAAGAGCCTTCTTATGACTGACTTGTTAGACAACTCAGTGTTGTCTAAGCACAAAATTGCCTGCCCGCCCCGTAAGTGACTTCCTGGATCATGCAAGGCAAAGCTTTTCTGCTCTAAAGTCTGTTAAGGACAAACGTTAAGAACATAAACCCAGCCTGATGCATCAGGTGGTCAGTGGCCCACCTGGTCCAGTATTCTTTTTTAAATATTATTATTATTAAAGATTTTCTTGTTTTACAGAAGTGTAATGTCTCTCGTATTTTTTCCATGTAACATTTTTACAAATCCGTTTCATTTGTTGAGACATTAGAGGGAGGAGGGAAAAAGGGGAGGGAGGGAAGAATGGTGGGGGTGGGGCCAGGTGGTGATGTTTCTGTTATGCTTAATGTACGTGGGGTTTGGTGTAAGCGTTGCTCGTGATGTTCACTTGTGTTCCTTTGGTGGTGAGAGAGGTTGGGGTTGGCCTAGGGTGTGGTTGTTTGTTTGTGATTGGCTGTGGTGATCTTTGTTTTCGTGTGCGAGTGGGGCGGTTGGGTGTTTTGGATCAGGTTAGCCATACTGATTTGTTGGTGGATTGTTGTCATTGTCTTGTTGGGCTGTGCATGTGATAAAGGGGAGCCATACCGGGGTGAAGGCGTCTTCTTCTATTTGTCCCCATGTCCGTTTCAGTTTATTGGTTAATTTTATTAGTAGGGCTGTTTCCCATACTATTTGGTATCATTGATCCGTGCTTACTCCTGACAGGTCTCTCCAGTGTCTGGTTATGGTGTTTCTAAGGAGATTTCACCCCTCCCATATCCAAGAATCTCCTGATGAGTCTGGTGATTCTCCAGAGAGGAGGGGCAGTGTTCTGCTCTCTACTTATTCTGCTCCAGCACCACATCAAAGAGTCAGTCAGTCAGTCGGAGACTGAGTGTTAGAGATTGTGTGTATAGATAAGGTTGCTGCTAAGAGCAGCTGCAGACACTCAGTGAAGTGCAGCATTCATTTATGCTTAGACCTCATTAAGCTCTGTATATAGTTGTATAATAGTTGTAGATAGAATAAAAGAAGTTATTCTACAGAGCTGCTCTCCAAGTCGTTTATATACTCTGCTAGACTCTGCTGTGCGACGACTGTCTACTTGTGGGAGTGAATCCGGTGCTCACAACTCTAAGCTGTGAGTCCACAGCACTTTGACCTGTTCCTGTCCAGAAGGTGGTCTCTGGAAGTGCTACCCAGCTCGCCTAGCCCAGTCGGGGCTGAAGTGCATGAGTCCAGTTGGTGGCACTGGCTCAAGGGCGATGCTGACAGTTTCTGGCTGCTGAAAGTCCAGTATTCTGATCTCACAGCGTCCAAACAGATGCCAGATGCCTCTGGGAAGCCTGCAAGCTGGACCTGAGTGAAAGAAGATTCTGCTCACCTGTGATTCCTGGCAAGGGGAATTCAGGAAGCATTGATGCCTCTGACAGTGGAGGCAGAACACAGTCATTGTGGGGCACCAATCTTTGCTACTATTTTCAGAGTAGTGCTTCATGTTGCAGACTTGGAAGCTTGTCTAGATCACACACGGGAAGTATGAAAACGCACAAAGATCAGGTTTCATATTTTCTTCTTTAATAGAAAGTGCCCTAAAAGAATTCCATTACCAGGCTAAAAGGGAATGTGTGCGTGTCTGTTTCTAACACAGAAGAACAAGCAGCAAAAAGACATCGGGAATGGTCTGCAAAGGTTCCAGCGGCTATTCATGATTTCTTGGATCCCTGCGCCTTCTGGATTTCCTATGAGAATGGGAAGAAATGGTTAACACAGTGATTTATATGAAACTACCACGGCCCTGTGATCATCTTCTGAGGCCTTTCTTCATGTGCCTCCTCCATGAGAGGTGCGGAGGGTGGCAACACAAGAACAGGGCCTTTTCTGCAGTGCCTCCCCGTTTGTGGGATGCTCTCCCCAGAAAGGTTTGTCTGGCACCTTCATTATACATCTTTAGGTGCCAGGTGAAAACGTTCCTCTTCAACTAGGCCTTGGGCTGATTGACATCCAATGCCTTTTAAAAATTGGTTGGGGAGGAGCGGGATAATTGGGTTGTTCTTGTTCTTACTTTTATTATGTATTTTGTGTTTTTATATTGTGATTTTATGCTGCAAATTGCAGACTGCCCTGAGACTTGCAGGCACAGGCAGTATGATTTATTTTAATCATCATCATCATATTCAAATGCCTTTATCACTTTGGTCAAGGGACATAAAATAGGGAGAAGCATAAAGTACTGCAGCCATCACATACTTCAAGCTAAAAGCAGCTAACCCTGCAGAGAAAACAGCTACTGTGAAGGAGGAAGGGTGTTGGCTTGGCTGGTGAAGGGGTGGAGAACCTCACACAGGACTTCAAAGCAAGTGAGCCAGGAGCTGTAACCAGGAACCCCTTTCCAAAGGAGTAGGCAGTGTTTTGTCTCTGGCAGCTAAAACAGAAGACAATCTTGTGGCACCTTAAATAACTAACAAATGTACAAAAGGTTTAGTGGATTGTAGCCGATTTCATCAGATGCATGGACGACAAACAAGGAAACGGATCATTCCATGACCCAGGAAATATCCGTACAATTCAGACAGAGAACTGTGTTCCGAGGAAGTGAAATAGCTTACCTCCGCAAGAATATTTTTCAGCTCGGTATATGCTTCTTCCAAATCATTGTTAATGATGATCAAGTCGAAAAGCCCAGGCTCCTTACCTGGCAAATCGAAACAGATGCACAGACACACACCGTTAAACCAGAAGTCAGAGGATCAGAGGCGTGCGGATTGGGAACAGTTATGGACCACCGGTATTAAATTTACGGCATGTAATGCCTTAAGAGAAAATATTATGAAAATGATTTATAGGTGGTACATGACTCCAGTCAAGCTTGCAAAGATCTATCATTTGCCCAATAATAAATGCTGGAAATGTAACGAAACTGAAGGACCTGCCCAAAGATTAAAGCCTTCTGGGAAATGATTTATAATGAAATTAAGAAGGTACTTAAATGTACTTTTCATAAGAAACTAGAGGCATTTCTCTTGGGCATGGTTGACCAATTGGTGTCAAGAAAGGATAGGATTTTTTTTATGTATGCTACCACAGCAGCAAGGATACTTTTAGCAAAGTATTGGAAGACGCAAGAATTACCCACACTGGAAGAATGGCAGACGAAAGTGATCGACTTCATGGGATTGGCAGAAATGACCGTCAGAATCCGGGACCAAGAGAAAGAGACGGTGGAGGAAGATTGGAAGAAATTTAAAGTTTATCTTAAGAACAGTTGTAAAATTGTTGAGTGTTAAAATGTCAAGGGGAAGGAAGATGCAGAATTGCAGCTGAAACTGTCTGATAAATTAAGATGAAACTGAGAAAAAATAAGTCATAAAATATAATGGGACCAAGGGGTTGCTGAAAAACTGTAAAATAAGGATGCAGAGAGGGGGAGGTATGGGGAAGTCCATGAAAGAAGGTTTATGAAAAGGAGGATATGAAAATATACGTGTTTGTATGTGTTTGTTTGTTTTAAAATGAAAAACCAATAAAAAAAATTATAAAAAAAAACAGAAAATCAGAGGCGTGCGAACTACACAGACACTGTTCTGTCTTTGCTCCCTTCCAGATGCAATAACAAGAGTGACTAAGCGAGTCCAGAATCTCAGAAGTGCCCTTTTCCCAGACCCGGGGGAGTATAGATTCTGCCTCTTTGTGAATCAGAGACTGACTTCTTGCAGCCAACTGCCATGGACTGCTTTCACCGTTTGGCATTTTCCTGAGGAAAGGCACTGCTGTTGCCTAGCGAGACAATTCCAAATCACTTCTGGTGGACCTGTGTTAAGATGTTAAGCCCTCGCAAGGCAAACCCCGTTCCCCTCCAGCAGATACCGGAAAAATGTACAGGGGAGGGAGGGATCTGGGGCACAAAAGAAGCAACTGGTGAGGTAGGCCCTATCCACCAAACACAGCTCAGCTCCACCCTTATGCCTTCATTAATCTCCCTCTTGCAATCTCTCTCCGCCGTATATGAGCGCCGCTGGTTCAGACTAAAGGCCCATCTAGATCAGCACCCAATTTCCCACATTGGTCAACCAAAGACGCCGATGGAAAGCACACAAACAGGACACCAAACTAGGACAACAACGCACAAGCACACAAAACTCTAGTGTACTCACTAAGTTCCATGTCGATGCGAGCTGCGTTCAGCCGCTTCTGTAAGCTTTCCTCCGTTTCTGTCTGTCTGTCCCGTAACCGTTTTTCCTAAAGGTTTCCAGAGGGGGAGAAACGAGAACGAAATTCATACCCCCAACATGAACAGGGTGGGTCCCATTCTTCTCACCTCTCAGTGCTCCATGTTGGCAAAAACCCCTCTAGGTCTTAGGCAGGGAAGAAACAGTGTCACGGACCCGCTGTTTAAATGCCCTATGGTGCATTTCACTGCCCCGTATGGAGCACTTTGGTCCTGCCTTCTGTTTACAGCAGCGGCCTGACCAGTGCTTCCAGGAACCTTGCAGAGTACGGAGGCAGCAGACTCCCCCATTGTTGGCTTCCAGTGTCCAGTGACAAGAAGAAGCCCACAGACAAGGAAGTCACTGTCTTAAATCAGTGACCAGTGACGAATCAGCCTGCTGTGGATTAATTTAACAGCCTAAGAAAGCTACCCAAGACAGCAGTCCTCACCACATTTTGTCTTTCTTACAGAATTCATAAAAAGGTAAAGGGACCCCTGACTGTTAGGTACAGTTGCGGACGACTCAGGGGTTGCGGCGTTCATCTTGCTTTACTGGCCGAGGGAGCTGGCGTACAGCTTCCGGGTCATGTAGCCAGCATGATTAAGCCGCTTCTGGTTTATGAATGGCGCAATGAATGGAAATGCCATTTACCTTCCCGCCGGACTGGTACCTATTTATCTACTTGCACTCTGACGTGCTTTCGAACGTCAGGAAGGAGCAGGGAGCGAGCAACGGGAGCTCACCCTGTTGCAGGGATTCAAACCACCAACCTTCTGATCAGCAAGACCTAGGCTCTGTGGTTTAGACCACAGCGCCACCCACGTCCCTACTACAGTATTCATATTAGGATATAAAACCAGAATTCAGAGCCGGCCCTACTATTAGACTGACTGCTCTGCTTTGCTTAACGTTCAATCTCATGCAGAGTTCTATGGAGTGGGCTGCTATTTAGTGACGTTTCGCCTGGCCCTAATAAAGGTACTGGCCAAATGTGGATTTTGGAATTGTTTTGTTGTTGCTTATTTTACTATATAAAACTCTGTGCACGCAGACATTACATCACATCAGGGGTCACCACCGCAGGGCCTGCCAAATGCCGCTGGACTCCAGCTCCCATCAGCCCCAGCCAGCATTGGCAACACTAAACGATGGTGGGAGTTGCAGTTTGGAGGGCATCCTGTTGCCGACTCCCTGCCATGTATCAGTTGCACAGAACTGTAGCTCACCCCCCCCCCACTCACCAAAACTTCTATGGACGGGGCTTGGACAGAGATGTAGATGGGATTAAGGTCAGTTTTCTTGATGTTCTTCACACCCTGCATGTCTATGTCCAAAATGCAGATCTGGTTCTGCGCTTGCACAGCCTGAATAGCGGCTTTGCTGAGAGGGAGAGAAGGTGGTTAATGCTCACAAAGTGGAGGTGCTTTTTTTTATCCAAGAACGGTCTCGCAACAAAAGAGGCGACTTTGAGGACCAGCACCTTGAGCTCGTCGGTGTGTTTCAACCATCTCTAAGAGTCTCAAGGACATCTGGCTGCAACAAGCAGCCTCACATACATTATGCAGGGTTCTTGTGGGGATTAAATGGGATGGAGAAGGAGCTCTTAAGGTGGGATATAAATAATGCAGCAGCAACAACAACAGCAAGAAGAAGAAGTAGTAATAGTAGTAGTAGTAGTAGTAGTAGTAGTGAGGGAATAAATATATGGAAGGTGGGGTAATGGGTGGGAGACCCTGTTCACAGCTTACCCTTCCTCTCATGACACTAGTTTAACTCTAAAGCTTTAGCTCCAAATAATTACCGTATTTTTCGTCGCATAGGACGCTCCGTCCCATAGGACGCACCTAGTTTTTTTGGGGGGAAATAAAGGGAATATTTTCCCCCTTTATTTCCCCCCCAAAAGCAGGTCAGGGATACCGAACCAGGTCGAGGAACAGCGGGATGGCGGCGCTGCGCCTCCCTGCTGTCCCCCGAGCTTGTGGGGCTGGCCGATGTCTGCCCAGCGCGAGGGGCGCTCTGCTTCAGGGCGCCCCGCCCGCCGGGCAGCAGGCTGCTATCTGCAGCGTGGGGAGCCCTGCGGGGAAGTCCCGCAGGGCTGCCTAGGCTGCGGATGTGTTCCCGAAGCGCTGGGCGCTCTGCTTTCAGGGCGCCCGACACTCCGGGAAGCAGGCTGCTCTCCGCAGCCTAGACATCCCTGCAGGACCTCCCGCAGGGCTGCCTAGGCTACGGATGTCTTCCTGAAGCCTGGAGAGCGAGAGGGGTCGGTGCGCACCGACCCCTCTAGCTCTCCACGCTTCAGCGAAAGCCTGCATTCGCCCCATAGGACGCACCCAGATTTCCCCCTCATTTTTGGAGGGGGAAAAGTGCGTCCTATAGGGCGAAAAATACGGTAAATCTGGTTCTTTTCATCATCAGTGCAGGGCAGCCTTCTCCATCTTGCTGCGCCGGGGCAGTAGTCCCAAACATCTGGTGGGCATCAAGTTGGGGAAGGCTGGTAAAGGTCCTCAGAAATTAGATGACCCTTGGGTGGAGCTTCAGGCAGGGGGATTTTGTCACAGCTCACAGTCCTAATCTTTGCTTTCTGTCTCAACCCACTGGGGACAAGGCATGACGCAGCATTTGACGCATGTGGGATGTCTCCAAAGCCAAACAGATTCCCATCACCATCAGTTTGGACAAGCTGTGAATATCCATCTTGTCCAACAAAAACACTGGTTACAAGGTTCATTGAGCCCCTCCAGACAAGCTACTTGCACTAGGAATGTGAAAAATAGGAAACAGCAATGGGGGGTTTGTGTTGAGGACACTTGGGTCCTTTTTTTGGTTGCAATTCATAGCTTCTTGTTTTGTTTCTAGCCATTGTGGTTGCAGAAATGCATTTGAAAATAGGATAGCAAAGAAGAACGAAAGAGCAAAATCTGACAACTGCTCCTGTCCAAACCAAATCACATACCTTGTTCCGTACATGTTCCCAGAAAATTCTGCATTTTCAATGAAGCCTCCAGCGTCAATTTGCTTCTGCATCTCTTCCCTGGTCACAAAATGGTAATCTGCGGGGGAGGAGGGGAGAGGAAAACGAGGTTTTTACATGCCTATCAGAGACACTACACTCCAAGCAGTGTTAGAAATTAACCAGGCGCATTTTGTGACTGTCATGGGTCCAGTTGTGACCACATGGAAATCTCTGGGTGGCAGGTTTGCGACTGGGGGAAGCAAAACGTCACTTAGAGAAGGATCTAACATATTTGTTTTATTCTGAATTGTTTTATTTGAGGTTTCAATGTGTTGCAAACCGTTTTGAGTTTTGTTCTCTGAAATATAAAGTGGTATAGACATGAAAATCATCATCGTCCTCATTCCATGGTGAGGGAGGGGAAACGGCACCTAGACCTTCCATTGTGGCACCCGCAACCTAGGTTTAAGGTGCCATTTAGTGATTAAACTATATATCTGAGTTGCTAATACTGACCCCCCCAAGTGTTCCAAAGATACACTACAAACACCTAATCGTGCATCCATGCACTCACCAACATAACCACCTCTAAGCAGATGTTGCTGGACCACAACTCCCATCATCCTTTGCCATGCTGGCTGGTGCTGATGGAAGATGGAGTCCAACAACCTCTGGTAGGCCTAAACCCATCCAGTCCCACCCTTAGCCTAGAACCAGTTGTTTTGTTAGAGAAATGCTTTTGCTAATCTCCCATTTTCTGTGATGATGGTAGCTAGGACCTGGACACTGACCTTTTCCGTTCACTTCTCCGGGTCTTGGTTGCCTTGTGGTATCTGCAAGCAATAAATATTTTTAAAACGCACCATTAACACACGTTGCGCGTTTCGCCAAGTGGTTGGGAAACCCAAAAAGAAAGGGACGTGCTTCTCCCTCTCTGGCCCCTGCAATGATCAAAAGAGCCTTCTCTGTTTAACTGAAGGCTTTGACTTCTTTTCAAAATACAAACAGCCAGGCCAAGGGACTGATGTTGCTAGTTCCTCTGCCCTACTTTGAAAAGCAGATAAACAGGCAAGAGAGCTTCAGAGGAGAAGGCGGTGGGCTCTTTTCATCAGAGATTTTTAAACAAAGGTTGGAAGGCCATCTGTTGGGGATTCTTTAGCTGCAATTCCTGCTTTGGAGGAGTTAGAGAAGCTTCCGCTGAAGCACAAAGTAGTATATAAATTACCTTAATATTAATCATAATAAGCACTGGCTTAATTTAGGGGGCAGGGATGCGGGTGGCGCTGTGGGTTAAACCACAGAGCCTAGGACTTGCCGATCAGAAGGTTGGCAGTTCGAATCCCCATGACGGGGTGAGCTCCCATTGCTTGGTCCCTGCTCCTGCCAACCTAGCAGTTCGAAAGCACGTCAAAGTGCAAGTAGATAAATAGGTACCACTCCGGCGAGAAGGTAAACAGCGTTTCCATGCGCTGCTCTGGTTCGCCAGAAGCGGCTTAGTCATGCTGGCCACATAACCTGGAAGCTGTACACCGGCTCCCTAGGCCAATAAAGAGAGACGAGCGCCGCAACCCCAGAGTCTGCCACGACTGGACCTAATGGTCAGGGGTCCCTTCACCTTTACCTAATTTAGGGGGCAAAGCTCAAGGACCTGCCAGCCTTCCTTGTGACAACCCTGATGCGAACACACTGCTTCACCACCAGCCCAGCAGAAATGAACTCACTCACGGGAGACGCTGAAGCCGAAGACGTTCTCATAATCCTTCAGGAGTTTCTTCAGCAGAGTGCTTTTCCCCGCACCGGACGGCCCGCTCAGGACAACTGGCCTTGGTCCCGTCATAACTGGGGGAAAGTCGTTTCATCGTTAGAAATGCATGCTGTCTTGGGAGATTGCTTATGGATGCATAACACTAGAACTCGTGGACATCCAAGGAAGCTGAATGTTAAAAGATCCAGGACAGAGAAAAGGAACTCCTTCTTCACACAGCCAATGAACTAGGGAACTAGGCAATGGCCACCATCTTGGATGGCTTTGAAAGAGGACTGGACAAATTCCTGGTGGACAAGGCTATCAGGGGCTATCAGCCTTGATGGCTAAGCTGTCTCCATGGTCGGAGGCAGCAATGCTTCTGAACATCAGCTGCTGGAAACCACAGGAGGGGACAGCGCTCATGTGCTTGTGGTTTCCTACAGTCATCTTGGTTGGCCATTGTGAGAAAAGGTTGCTGAATTGGGGGGCCATTGGCCTGATCCTGCAGGCTCTTCTTACCTTCTTATGTATTCCTGCAGCCTCCCGAATGATTGCGTAGAAACGTGGGATTATAGTGCGCTCTACATGGGGCTACCTTTGAAGGTGACTCGGAAGCTACAACTAATCCAGAACACAGCTGCCAGACTGGTAATTGGGAGCGGCTGCTGGGACCATGTAACACTGAATCTACTTGGGCTCCCAGTACGTTTCCAAGCACAATTCAAAGTGTTAGTTTTGACCTTTAAAGCCCTAAATGGCCTCGGCCCTATATACCTGAAGGAGCGTCCCTAGCACGTTATTAAGCCTGGACACTGAAGTCCAGCTCTGAGGGCCTTCTGGTAGTTCCCTCACTGTGAGAAGTGAAGATACAGGGAACCAGGCAGAGGGCCTTCTCGGTGGTGGCACCCGCCCTGTGGAATGTCCTCCCCTCAGAGATATCAAAGAGTTAAGCAACTATATACTTTTCCGCGGACATCTGAAGGGAGCTCTGTTTTGAGAAGCTTTCAATGTTTGAAGCTGTATTTTTTCGGAAGCTGCTGGATCTGGGGAAACCCAGTCAGATTGTTGGGGTAGAATCATCATAATCATCGTTTATTAAAGATAAGTGCATAGTAATAATAATCGATAACTTATTGTAACGTCTCACATCTCTCCATGTCTAAGTTCTTCTGCACAACAGACAGCCCTTCTAAAGAGGTACCAGCTAAATCAGCTTTCCCCAACCTGGTGCTCTCTGGGTGTTTGAGCACTACAGCTCCCACCAGCTGCAGTCAATGCAGAGGGAGGGGAAAGTAATGAAATATATTTTGAATACTGGGGAGATTTCCCCCACCCCACCCTGGCCATCTCCCTTGGAACTGCTCTGGGGAATATCAACATATTATCCAGGTTTTGGAGAGCCCGCCAGCACCTTTGGGACCTCAGTAGCCAGCACTCCAACCCCTGCCATCCCCTCAGACCTATTCTCATGCTTAGCAGCCACCAAACTTCATATTCATCTCCATCTGGTATGTAGCCTGAGACCCTATCTGCCTGCAGACTGTCTCGCCAGAGGGGTGCATGCTCTGGTTATCTCCCGCTTGGACTACTGCCATGCGCTCTACGTGGGGCTACCTTTGAAGGTGACCCAGAAACTACAACTAATCCAGAATGCGGCAGCTAGACTGGGGACTGGGAGCGGCCGCTGAGACCATATAACACTGGTCTTGAAAGACCTACATTGGCTCCCAGTACGTTTCCGAGCACAATTCAAAGTGTTGGTGCTGACCTTTAAAGCCCTAAACGGCCTCGGTCCAGTATACCTGAAGGAGCGTCTCCTCCCCCATCGTTCAGCCCAGACACTGAGGTCCAGCTCCGAGGGCCTTCTGGCGGTTCCCTCCCTGCGAGAAGCAAAGGTACAGGGAACCAGGCAGAGGGCCTTCTCGGTAGTGGCGCCCGCCCTGTGGAACGCCCTCCCATCAGATGTCAAAGCGATGAACAACTACCTGACATTCAGAAGACACCTGAAGGCAGCCCTGTTCAGGGAAGTTTTTAATATGTGACATTTTAGTGTATTTTTCATCTTTGTTGGAAGCCGCCCAGAGTGGCTGGGGAAACCCAGCCAGATGGGCGGGGTACAAATAATAAATTATTATTATTATTATTATTATTATTATTATTATTATTATTATTTCAGGGCAGGAACAAAAAAAGGGGAGGGTGGAAGCATAGAGACACGGCTGATTGAGAGGTGTGTTCTGACCAGAACAGTTAGCATCTGGTGAAACACAGCCAAGTGGAAGAGAAGCCTGGAGAAGAGGTGAGATGGTCTTGTTCTCTCTCACACATGCACACACAACTCATTTCGCAAGGCAACTCTCAGTCAGGAAAATATAGGAGCTCAAGAACGTAAGAGCCCATCTGCTGCACCAGACCAAAGGCCTATCTCATTTGTCATTCTAATCTCACAGTGGCTAGCCAGATGCAGACATGATCCCCCCAAAACTGGTGGTACCCAGGGGCCAAAAGACTGAGCATATATAGACTGTGTTCGTGCTCTTAATTTGCCATTGTACTATCCATCCATGCTCTACAGCCCTATGCTTACCTGGTGCATTTTTAAAGGAAACACAGATGTCCCAAGAGCTATAGCTTAGCTGATGGAGCTTAAAGTCAAAGTGCATTAGCCTGAACGATTCATCCATAAAGAATGCCCGTCCAGCGCACTCCCTATGCAAAGTAGAATTCGGAAAGCAAAAAAACAACAACCTCACAGTGCTGCTTTCTGCCTTGCAAACAAACTGGATATTTTAATCTAGCATTTCCACGGCTTTATTGCCACTCCCTCGCTTCACTACAAAACTCCCGTGAAACAGATTATTAGTACCATTAGCGAGATGAGCGAGCAAGCCCAGAGTCGTCCACCACTGGACCTAATGGTTAGGGGTACCTTTACATGTACACTGCCCAAGCGAAAACTGGGATTGGGCTTTTAGCCAACCAATTTTTTAAAACTGCTGTATGAGGACATCTCTCATTGTACAGTTATTACTATGAGCCTCATTACACCGTAAAGTCTTAACAAATTTATTACAACGCAAGCTTTCGTGGATTCAAGACCAGCATGTGCCGCAATAAAATCTGTTAGTCCTTCAGGCACCACAAGACTCTGTTGCTTTTGCGACAACAGGCTAGCACAGTTACCCCTCTCTCTACATTTTTATAGCTTGCAACCTGGAAGCAGAACATGGCAGCATTAAGTAACAGGCACAATACTGTATACCGTATTTTTTGCTCTATAAGACTCACTTTTTCCCTCCTAAAAAATAAGGGGAAATGTGTGTGCATCTTATGGAGTGAATGCAGGCTGTACAGCTATCCGAGAAGCCAGAACAGCAAGAGGGATTGCTGCTTTCACTGCGCAGGGATCCCTCTTGCTGTTCTGGCTTCTGAGATTCAGAATATTTTTTTTCTTGTTTTCCTCCTCCAAAAACTAGGTGTGTCTTGTGGTCTGGTGCGTCTTATAGAGCGAAAAATACGGTACTCTTATAGCAGAATGTCAATTTCCTAAGCACAAAATTCAGATTGGGGCATTAGGGGGATGGGGGCTCCGGATACAGACTGCAAAAAACCAGAGTGGGACTGTGCCCTGTATCAGAGCACACCCTTTGCACGTTAACTCTCTTCCCACTGTGGCAAAGAAAGAGGTGTTAGCTGCCTTTTCACCCATTTGCTGCAGTTTAATATGCATTTAACTGCATGCAGGTGTCCTACCGCTTTCAGAACAGAAAGACAACATCCCCACAAACAACATTCAGCAAACAGAACTAAGACTTAACAGCTACCACAATATGGAATATCCGTTTTAATAGTCTTTCCCAACCTGGTGGCCTCCAGACATTTTGGGCTACAATTCCCATCAGCCAGCCAGAGCTTCTCTCTATCCCATTTTACCACACCAAACATACTTTTATAGACCTCTGTCACATCCTTTCCTGGGTAATCTTTCCTAATTTTAACCCACAAGCAAAAGCGTTAGCAATTCCTCTTAAGGAGTATGTTCCACATCTCAATCTTTTCATCGCTTGAGATCAAAGCTATAGGAAAGAGGAAGCACTCGCCTCAACCCCCATCGTCCTGGATTATTATTAATTTTTTAGGAATTCAGTCTTTTAAACTTCAAATTGGCCCTTTACTCAGAAGCCAGACAAAGGTGAATGAAAGTGAGTCAGATGCAGAAGTGTTGCTGCCATTTTTGGGGTAGCAGCTGCAGACATCCACACCACGCCAGCACTCCCAGAGTTTTCTCACATCTTACCTTTTTGCTTTTCTGGGGTCCTCCTAAAATTCCCTGAGAGGCTTTTGCTGTTCTTTTTTTTTTTTTTTTGAGTGCCTAACAAACCGATCCCGACAATACAGGGAAAGGGCAGCGCAGGTAGAGCACCTGTCTATTTGTGAGCGCCTAAAGTCTTACTAATTTCCAGATCTTTCACCTTGAGATAGCCAATGAAAAGCCACCACCCCCCAAATCCCTAATCACCTCCTGTGGTTTCCTCCACACTCCCTCCTCCTGCTTTACATAGCTTAGAAGATTCAGCCACACCCTGAGCTTAACTCCATGAAGCGTACCTTCTGCTTCAAAGCAAATGCTGCCTTCGGAAAGAAGGAGTTTTAATTGAATGCATATTTGTCAAATTATTTATAATATTTCCACCCCACTTTTTCCACAGCCAGGGGAAAGCAGCAGATCACAAAGCATTCACTTAAACACACACACAAACCTACAATAAACACTGCATTCATTTAGAATCACAAGTGAGAAACAGTACCCACAAGGGTGCTACTTACATACTGCTCAACTGTCCTTATTTATCAGGGACAAGACAACCTCAATGTCCTGGGGTCCCTGCCCCCCAATACACTGTCATCCCTGTTTTGACTACTGAGGAAAGTCAGAGACGATAGAATTGACTGCAACACTTCAGATTGAAGGTGGGAGAACTATAATTTTAAACTCTCCTCCCCATTTAAAAGCAGCAACAACGAAAACATAACCAACTCCCTGAGAAACAGAAATCTAGCACAGCAGGGAGAAAGGTTCTGTTCCAGCCCTTCGCCAGATGCGATGGCTTTCTAGGTACAGGGAGATCTCATGCTGTGTCTCCAAAATGCAGCACAAGGCTCTCTTGCCCTGTGGGGTGGAGAAGCATTCTAGAAATCCATCAGAAGATTAGTCTTGAGCACCATGCAAAACAAGCCCCAGCCCTCTTCTCCATCTTCAGGATCAGAGATAATATACAAATAAATGTGCAGTGCTGTGTTGGACACCATAGAGTGGTAGTTAGAGTGCTGGACTAGGACCCGAGAGATCAGGGTTCAAATCCCCACTTATCCATGAAGCTCTCTGGGTGTCCTTGGGTCAGTCACTCTTTCTCAGCCTAAGCTACCTCACAGGGTTGTTGTGAAGATCAAATGGAGAGAGGGAGCACCTCGTGTGCCACCTTGAGCTCTTTGGAGGAATGGTGGGATATATAAATGTAATTAATAATAATAGTCACCATTCCCCACAATTGTGCTGGGCATCTGAGGCCCTCTGTGCACCTTAAAAGCCCTGCACAACTGAAGGATCCGTCTTGAGATTTTGCAAAAAGAAAAGAAAAGCTCAACAACTTTTTAAATATAGCAACCTTCCCAATCAGATGTGCAGAAGATTTTCTCCACAGCCAAAGTGACAACCACCCTTTCCCACATAAGCTGGACTCCAAGCATTCTGCCACTAGGAACTTGTCCCAAGAGGTCAATTTTTTTGCAGATAATCAATGTAGGATGCTTCCCTGCTGCAAGTCCAACACAATGTAGACTGAATAAATTCATCCAAGCTGCTTCTAAGACCCACATTTCCGCATATGTTCTAGCAAGTGACAGAGAGAAAGGGAAAATGGATGGGGAGATAGCAAGAATTTTGGATGGAGATTGCAAAATTGACCCATCCGGCTCAATACTGTCTACACTGACTGGCAGAGTTTCAGGCACGGGCCTCTTCCAGCCCCACCTGGAAAAGCTGGAAGTTGAATCTGAGACCTTCTGCATGCAAGGCAGATGTTCTACCACCAAGCTCTGGCCTTCCTCATAGATTACACTGGAAGGACAGCAAAGAAGGCAAAATATAAACATCGGAAGAGATCAACAAAGCACGTTCTGGGCATCACGCAAGCTTAGAGGAAGAAAAGACGGAGCAGATTGGCATTGGGAGAAAAGAAGATTAGAGGGTGGTTCTCATTCTAGCCTCAAGAAAGGTTGTGCGATTAGGCACTTTTAATCACCGGTCCTATTTATAGCCTTGTCCTTTTTGTAAAGTGCACCTTCCCCAGAATTTCATAACGTGGGACCGAAGGGCAGCAAAAAAGCACATTCGCTGGTTGAAAGGTTAAAGCCAAATGACAAGAAGAGTAAGAAACCAATGGTTATTTTGAAACTCAGTTTGCAAGAGGCCACCACTGGCCTTCTAAAGGACTTTGCTCCTCTTTGATCTTGTAACAGGAAAACAGTGCATATGAATCAGGCCTGTGAACAATTGCAGGAAGGCCTGCATCTACTGGTATATATCTATATGATTTCAGCAAGGATTTCCAACTCACTAATGCTTAACAGCAGCAGCCGGGTACACTTGCTGTGGCCTGCAGAAGGGCTAAGCCAGCTGGGGAATCCTGCCAGGGGCCTGATGGACTTATGCTGCCATGCCAAGAATGCCCCATGTCTCCCAGCCAACCAGGGACTCCTGCCCCAAGCTTCAGACAAGCTCTGTACAGTCCTGGAGTGGGTACATGCGAGTAGTGGGATAGACCAGAGGCAGGAATGGGTGTGGCAGCAAGTGCATCATAGAATTGTAGAGCTAGAAGGGATGCTGAGGATCATCTAGTCCAGGCTGCCTCAGCCCTCCAGATGTTTTGGCCTACAACTCCCATGATACCTAGCTAGCAGGACCAGTGGGCAGGGATGATGGGAATTGTAGTCTCGAAACATCTGGAGGGCTAAGGTTGAGGAAGCCCCTGAAATGAAGGAATATGAAACTATTCCATATGGGGATCAAACCTGCAACCTTGGCGTTATCAGGACCCACTGAGTTATCCAGGCTTAGTATAATTGGCTACTTTCTACACACATTCCTTTCTATCCTCCATCTAGGAAAGATTCTTTAGATCTCCCCCCACCCTGGTTTGAAGCAGTAGGTTTCTAATCCTCATGGCTTTCTAAGGGAAGCTTAGGTGAAGGCAAAACATGGCAAAAAGGATAAATTCCATGGTTTTAAACTTACAATGCATAAGAAGGTGTCGTGCTTATGTATTCATACTGGTCAGCATACCCAAGGGATGCTTTTGCAATCAGATGCTCCCTCCATAGCAAGCAATAATCTCTTCCTGTCACCTCACAGCTAAGCCACTCAAGAACACTGCTGGACGTTTCCATAACTGGCTGCCTAAATTTAGTTATCCAAACACAGGTGAGAAGACAAACCAAATCCTGATGAATAGAAGACATGGAAGTCAGGAGACTCTCAGTTCTTCTTTGGGAGATTTTTCATTGGTAAAAGGTATGGAAGAAGCAAGACACAACAGGAGTCTATCCTGCTGCTCAGAAAGGACTGTGGTCATTTATTACCTACTCAAAAACTGCAGTGGACGTTGGAAATGACAACCCACAGTAATACTCTGTGTGGTGCTGGACTCAGTTGCCCCTGGTATGTGGATATGCAGATGCCTAGTCATTATTACTGACGCATCTGGCTAGAAATCTATCTTACTGCCTTTCTGCCAGCTTTTCTCTTTCATCTTCAATCTCAGCCACTAGCTGAGTTACAGTGACATAATGGAATATTCACAAACATTCCAACTGTGAAGAGAGGAGGCAATAATCAGTTATGGAATGCTTCACATCTGATGTAAGTAAAGAAAATGAAGCCTGGCTGGAGGGCTGCATGTTGGTAAGGCTTCAAGATCTTAGAATTATAAAAGGTCAGAAAAGCCAAAAGCCAAATGGTGCAATGGGAAGATTCATAAGTCATACATGATTAATTATATCCCTGGCAGACAGAAGGGCTGAGAATGAGGGAAGCAAAGGAACTGAGAGATGAAAGCCAACTCTATACCAATTTGAAGCAAACAGCCAAATAATCAGTTCTCTAGTTATACACAAAACTGTTAAGCGTTTTAAAGTTGTGTAAAGATCAGGACAGTGAAGACTACACATTTAAGTAAATTAAGAAGCAGTGAAAACTTGTCTGTTTTTCTACTTGAACTAGCTCCCAGTGGCACACCGGCAAGGCTCTAGTAATAAATTTGTTCCAGCTTACAAAGGCTGCACATGTTTATAAGCTATGAAGTAGCTGCAAAGGGAGCAGGTCGTGTGTATTCCCAGCAGAGGGCAGTGGTAATTGGACATTTCCTGCTTCAGTTGTTTTCGTGCGGTGCTTAATGGAGAGTTATATGGAAATAAAAGTCATCCTGCTCAAATCACCAGACATGTGAGTATTAACCACCAACGGCATGCATAAGATGCTCCACTCAGTTAAGTTTGAAATGGGCACTAATTATTCTAAACTTCTATGTGATTTCTTGAAGATAACTGCAGATGCACAAACCTGCAGAAGTACTAATTACCGGTAATATGCAGATTCACCTCTGAGGGGGGCGGGGGGAGGCTTTTGGTGTTGTTAGCTTTGTTATTTCCTTCCAGGATTCAGTTTATTATGAGCTACTTTGAGCACATGCCAATTTTGTAGATTGGATTCTGTTACCTCCACAACCCTTAGAAGTTTCATTTTCATTATCTGTGCTATACATAGCAGAACTTCTGTTTAAGGAGAAACCAAGTACACAATAATTCCTCTGGATATAGCACAAACCTGAAGATTAGTGACACCCAAGGAAGGCAGATTGCTTCTTCTTCTTTAATTAATTTCAAAACTATGACCAGTAACCAAGACCATTCTGAAAGCTGTCAGGGGCAGAGAGTCCATGCCTCCAGCTTCTACCCCAAGAAGTGTGTTACTTCCAAATCCTGCTGCCATAAATATAAACCAATTAATCACAACTCTTTTTTGCTCCCTGAATAGTATTAGGGGTAAGGAGATGCAACATCATGTGGAGGAGCAGATTTGACAAGGAAGTCTATCCCCTGGTCTGTTATTTAAAATATTTAAATACCACTTTAATTCTGTTTTTAAGTGATGGTATGCACGGGAAAATCTTGTGGCTGATTTGAACAACTCTAAAACCAGGAGTGGCATTGGCTGACAGGGCAAAACGCTAGCAGGGATAGGCACCCTCACCCTCGAATCGTCTTGCTAATTATGCGGTTTAAAACGTGCATTTTGCAATGTTTTATTTTGAAATATTTAAGATATCTTAAGTTGCCTGTTAATTATGTTGCTTCGAATGGATACTGCACTTGACTTTCTTCAGTAACGCTTTTATTCTGGGTTGTTTTATTTGATGATTTAATGTCAACTGCAAACCGCTTTGAGGTTTTTTTCCCCTTAAGAACAGAAAGCGGTGCAGAAATGAAACGAATGATAACAACACACGGTGGTGATAGTGGAAAGGCAGGGAGAGGCGAAGGGGGTTTCTTTGCAGCAGCCAAGTCCTTGCAGGGGCAGGAAAGCGGCGGGAGCTCTCCAAAGAGGACCGCAAGGAGGAAGGCGGGCGGGGAAGACTTTAGGGGTGACACCGGGGGTGAAAAGGGATGGGAGTGCCCGGCAGCGAGGCCCAGCCGCTCAAGCGACCCCGGCACCAAGGAGGCTTTGAAGAGGGGAGAAGAGGCGGCTTGAGGGGCGAGGCCCGCGAAGCGCCGGGGAGCGGGAGCGGAGGGAGGAACCAAGGCGAAGGGTCGCGGGAGCAGGAGGGGAAGCTTTCGGTGAAACACCGCGGAGGACAACGGTTGGGGCGCGTGCGGGGGGGGGGGAGGGGGAGGCCGAAAACCGCGCGCCGCACTCACCTGACAGCGCGCGGCAGAGGAAGCGCCGCCAGCGCATGGGGAGACGGAGCGGAGCCGTTTCCCCCGAATGGTGACTCAAGGAGGGCGGGCCGGGGCAGGGCCGGGCCCTGCCGCCGCCGCCGCCGAGAACAAACCCCGCCCCTTTACTCGGAGCCCGCTTACGTCATCGCCGCGCCGCCGCTTCTCGATGTCGCTGGGTGATGACGCAAGAAAAGAAAGGTTCACGTGAGCGGGACTCTTCGGAGCCGGTAAGGAGGAGCAATCCATTGGGGACAGAGTAGCGGGGGGGGGGGTGTTAAAGTATCAATAGGTCAAACCATTCAGGAAGAGGGAGCCGTGGTTTTGGTGGGGAGAGAGGCGCGCGAAGGCAAGTCTGGGAAACAGCGAGGATCGAACCATCTGCAGGCGGAGGCGCGGGGAGAGCAGGGCTAAACCATTGTTGGACCGAATGGGGGGGAGGGAAGCAGTTGAGATTGGGGGCGAACCATTATCGCATAGTAGGGGGGTTCTGAGGGCCAAACCATTTGTGGAGTGGAGGGGGGGAAGGCATGGTCTTGTTTGATGCTCACGTCTCATCTTTTCCTGCATTTTCCCTCCAGTAGTGTGCATTTATGTGTATCTGCCTATTCTATCTATTGTACCTGCATCGCAGGGGGTTGGGCTAAATGACGGGGGGGGGGGGAGGATTCCTTCCAGTTCTACAATTCTGTAATTTGGGCTCCAGTCGTTGCAAGCACTTGCAGTGGCAGCTGCATGCTCTGTCTCTGCAAATACCGTATTTTTCGCTCCATAAGACGCACCTAGTTTTTAGGAGGAAAACAAGGGGAAAAAATATTCTGGACGAAGCAGTGGATGTATGATTTTTGTGGTTCATGGTGTGGCCACAGACATGTGATTTGACGGTGAGTTTGGGGTGGCCCGATGCAAAAATCCTGAGGATCCATGTGGATCCGTGCTTTGTAACCACGTTTTTGTGCCATTGCGGCCCCACGAAACAGTGGATGTATGGTTTTTTTGGTGCAGGCTGTAGCCATGGACATGCTATGTGATCTGATGGTGAATTTGAGGTGACCCAATGCAAAAATCCTGAGGATCCATGGGCTTTTACCTCCCCCCTCCCAGGCAGCCTCCTTTATCTCTAGAGTCCCTTATCTCCCTCCCGATCGCTTGCCGATCAGCTGCTCAGTGGCTTTGTTTCAACACCCCCTTCCCTCTTGTTTGCCTTAGTGTCTTTTCCTTAGCTGAAGCAGTTCTTTGCTCCTCCTTTTCTTCTAATTTCTCTCCTCATTGCTTGTTTTAGTATTCCTGTCTCCTCTCCTTGCAAGTTCGCTGTCTTTACCTCCCCACTCCCAGGCAGCCTCCTTTATTGCTAGAGTCCTTTATCTCCCTCCTGATCGCTTGCTGCTCAGCGGCTTTGCTTCAACACCCCCTTCCCTCTTTCTAAAAAAAAAAGCATGATCTGCTTTTTGCCCCTGGGCAATTCGGTTCCAGGGACCACGCATTCGCTCCATAAGACGCACAGACATTTCCCCTTACTTTTTAGGAGGAGAAAAGTGTGTCTTATGGAGCAAAAAACACGGTACTTCCATCCCTCGATCCAGGAGGAAAACCCCACCCAGGCTTTGAAGGGGGAAGTGCTGGGCATTTGGAAGGCACCTAGGCTGTGTTTCCAAAGCACTGTGAGAAGACCAAAAGTATCTTAATTGCTAACAGCATAAGAACTTTCTTGTTGGATCAGATGCTTTTGGAACACCTACCTCCACACCACGATGGTTTTGACGGGAGGCCACATGCTAGATATTTCCTCCCACCTTAAGCACACACCTGTTGTTCAGATGTTTACTGCTATCTGTTCTAGATTGTCTCTTTTTAGCCATCTCTGCTAAATCTATATACAGTGGTACCTCGGGTTACATACGCTTCAGGTTACAGACTCCGCTAACCCAGAAATAGTGCCTCGGGTTAAGAACTTTGCTTCAGGATGAGGACAGAAATCGTGCTCTATTAGCTAAATCCATTAGCCAATTGAGGCCCCATTAGCTAAAGTGGTGCTTCAGGTTAAGAACAGATTCAGGTTAAGAACGGACCTCCGGAATGAATGAAGTACTTAACCCGAGGTACCACTGTATTTAATAAGTATTTTATATTGCCTTCCTACTTTGATTCATATTTTTATCAATTAAAATAATATATAATATATATATTATATAAACTTGTCAAATATATTATATATAAACTTGTCAAAGAAGAATAAACTTTTCTCCCTTCATTCGTTTCCATAAAGAGCAGCTGTGGCCCCTTGGATGATGTTCCGAAAAGATCATTGCGGTCTTTGCTCATCATAAAAGCCAAATCCTGTGCCTCGGAATCGCTGGAGATTGGTGTTTGTTTGCTCTGCTTCAGGGACTGTACATGAGCTCAGAATGACGACCGTAATCCGGACTTTAAGGTATAACTCTGTTTATTTAGTGGGATCATTGCGCCTTGTGCTGTCCAGGATCTAGAACTGATATGGCCCTTTTCCACAGTTCTTCTTCCGTTCTTGTACATATTCCATGAAAGTACATTGCATTGTTTTTCAGCAGATCAACAGTAAGCCTGCAGTCTCATGCATGCTTCTGAATACCTTTTGCTGGAAAGTAAAAGGTAAAGGTGTCAGGAGCTCAGCCTACACTCGAGTAGGACCCTGGCAGAGACACCTGCCTGACTGGCATGTTCTCTCCCTCCTGGTCAATCGTTCGGGAGCTTCAAAAGCTTTCTTCTGCCCGAGCATCACAGCGACCGATGCCAACCGACACCGGCACACTTAGGGATCCGCAGAGTTTGTGCATCATGTGTAACAGACCTCAGCAACTCAGCATTTTGGCTAATCTACTTTATTTACATCTAAACACACACGGAGCACTGCAACATGGCTCCCTCTCTCTCTAGCATCAGACAGCAAAGAGAAAAAGAACAAAGGACAATAGTCCCACTTCATGGAACACAGGAACACAAACATCCTGTCTCTGTCACTTCCCACTCTGTGGAGTCAAAACATACGCCGTCATGTGATAGACAAAAATCCCATGACTGCAATCATGGGGCAAGAATTCTAACAAAAGGACCCCTGACTATGGGGTGTGGTGCTCATCTCCTCTTTTAGGTCGAGGGAGCCGGCGTTTGTCCACAGACAGCTTTTCCGGCTCATGTGGCCAGCATGACTAAACCGCTTCTGGGGCAACAGGACACCATGACGAGTGCCAGAGCACACGGAAGCAGCAGGAAGGAAGTGTGTTCTTTGCACTCTGGTCCTACTTGTGGGCTTCTGATGGGCATCTGGTTGACAGATTCTGGATTAGATGGGCCACTGGCCTTACACAGCAGGGCACTTACCGTATTTTTCGCCCTATAGGATGCACTTTTCCCCCTCCAAAAACGAAGGGGAAATGTGTGTGCGTCCTATGGGGTGAATGCAGGCTTCCGCTGAAGCCTGGAGAGCGAGAGGGGTCAGTGCGCACCGACCCCTCTCACTTTCCAGGCTTCGGGAGAGCCCCAGCGCCAGCCCCACAAGGTCGGGGGACAGAGGGAGGCAGAACGCCGCCATCCCGCTGTCTCCCGAAGTAGTTTGGAGGCTGGCGGCGGGGAGACCCCACCGCCAGCCCTGCAAGCTATGGGGACAGTGGGGAGGCGCAGCGCATCTTCCCGCTGTCCCCGGACCTGATCTGAATGCGGGCGGTGGGGAGAAGAGCGCTTCTCCCTGCTGCCTGCCCCACAAGCGCCTGGGGGGGAAATAATTTTTTTTTTCTTTATTTCTCCCCCCCCCCCCAAAAAAAAAAAAACTTGGTGCGTCCTATGGGCCGGTGTGTCCTATGGGGCGAAAAATACGGTATGCTTTTCATATGCTATGAACCAACATGGACCCTACAATCATCATCTTCCTGCCCCTCCATGAGAAGTCCAGAGGGTGGCAACACAAGAACAGGCCCTTTTCTGTGTTGGCTCCCATTTTTCGGAATGCTCTCCTCAGAGAGGCTTGCTTGGCACCTTCACTACATATCTTTATATGCCAGGCAAAAGCGTTCCTCTTCTCTCAGGCCTTTGGCTAATTAAACAACCCATGGTCTTTAAAACTGTGCAGAGGCATTACTGTTTTTGTTTGTTGCTACGGTATGTATTTTGGTGGTTTTATATTGTAAATCACCCAGTGTTCCTCGGATGAAGGGCTGTATGGAAATTTAAAAAATAAAATAACAAGTAGAGAGTAATTAAATGCTGCACATGTGTTAATCTGACTAAAACAGCAGTTCATTTGCACATGTTTGATCCCAGGATCTAAGAACCCTCTTAGGGAAAAAAGAGGCTGAGCTTTGTTTTCCTCTGTTACATCAAACAAAACGTGAGCCAGAGTGAATTCGGATAGGTATTGAACCAGCTTCAAAGCCAGGATTAAATCTTCAAAGGTGTGTCTTCTGAGGGCTTTTAATATATATGAATAGAAATTGGCTCCCTTTCTTGTTACTGAATCATCACCTTAAAATGCCAGCCAGGTGCCTGGAAAGCACATTCAATAATAATAATAATAATAATAATATTTATACCCCACCCATCTGGCTGGGTTTCCCCAGCAATTCTGAGCCCTGTTGTGTTAGGGCAGGTGGTTGCCAGCTGATAGAGACAACCCCAGAGCTAGGTATTAATTCATATTGTAGCTTATATATTTTTCCAGGGTGCGTTTTTTTTAAAAAACAAAAACACTTATTATTTCGGTAACCTTCATGACAGGCCTGCATGAGAGGCTGAATGAGTACCAGGCCAGCTTTCAGTGGAGAGAGAAACTACATCTTGACACAGCTTTGCCTTACCCTTAAGTACCAAATTCTATCCGAAGACACCCTGCAACCCCAAATCCAAAGTCTGCTTGCATCTGTTTTGTAATATACGTATATTGTAAGATACATTCATATTGTAATCGCAGAATGGCAGTAAATTTAATTAAATAAATAAAGAGGGAAGGGGGAAGAGTACAGCTTACAGTGGTGCCCCGCAAGACGAACGCCTCGCAAGACGGAAAACCCGCTAGACAAAAGGGTATTCCGTTTTGGAGGCGCTTCGCAAAACGAATTTCCCTATGGGCTTGCTTTGTAAGACAAAAAAATCTTGCGAGTCCCCGCGGGTTTTTTCCGCTTTTTTCCCCTTTTCCTAAGCCGCTAAGCCACTTAACAGATGATCGCTAGAAGCCGCTAGACCGCTGTAGCGCTAATCCACTAAGCTGTCAATGGGCTTGCTTCACAAGACGAAAAACCGCTAGACGAAGAGAATCGCGGAACGGATTCTTTTCGTCTTGCGAGGCACCACTGTATATAAATGAGGCATCTACCCACCCACCCTTTCTGTTGTTATTATTTCAACAGTATTTGCTGGCATTGTGATATTTTCTGGCTTTCTACACTCCCTCCTGATACCTGGACTAGCAATCTTAAGAGCTAGCAACTCAGTGCATTTTAAAATGAAAGCTGGGACGTCAAAGACGCTGAAATCTGCGGCCGATATAAATTTCATGTTCCTTATGGTGCTACTCCTTGCTGCTTGAGGCTAAGCCAAACTGCCTGTTTACTAAATCACAGTCTTTTTCTTACCAGAGTTGGGATGTATATGTGTTCTTAAAGGGTCTATCTGTGTGTCAATTTTTGCATGCATTTTACAAGTTCTTCTCTGAATCGGTTTCAGGGCTTTGCGGTTAGAGGCCTTCTCCGGACTCCTTCCCAGGACTTGTGGCCTCCACACATCCACCAGGCAGTCCAACTCCAACCGGACATCCATCGCCTGCGTGGCCCGGCAGAAGTATGCCCGGCTCTATCCAGTGTTGCTGGTCAGGCCTGACGGTTCTACATTCTATATCCGTTACAAGGAGCCAAGGCAAATCCTTTCGGTTAGAGTTGCTGTTTAATATTCATTCAATTTATAGTTCCACTGTTTATGAGACGGTCCCAGGGCAGGATAGAACATTAAATACAAGAACATTAGAAGCGGGATCAGGCCAATCGCCCATCAAGCACATTTAAAAAGTATACAACTTAATATAAAAAAATCTCTAAGCATTTTACATAAAAATCCCGTTAAAATTCCTCAAAACTAGATAAGAGCAGAACACAACTATATATCACCAATGAAACTGAATTCTGTGATAAATAAAAATTAAGAGTCAATAAAGTCCAGACGCTAGACACATCTCCACACACTGCGAGAGGAGATCACTAGAGGTGTGTAAACTCTGTTCAAGGAAAACCTGTTGACCGTTGCATATGCGTCCAAGAAGCTTTATACAGCTTGAAAACCACAGGCATTGATCCTGACCATCCATGAGGGGGCTGAATTGATTGCGCACCAGGACTAGTAACCTAATAATAGAATAGTCTTTTGGTTTCTAAAGGGATTTCTCAATGTCTTTCCCACAAGCTGCAGACTTAACATTTGAAGCAGCGGGCATTAAATACTGTAATTTTTGTTCTATAAGACTCACTTTTCCCCTCCTAAAAAGTAAGGGGAAATGTGTTTGCATCTTATGGAGCGAATGCAGGCTACGCAGCTATCCCATAAACCAGAACAGCAAGAGGGCTTGCTGCAGCGATGCCTCTTGCTGTTCTGGCTTCTGAGATTCAGAATATTTTTTCTCTTCTTTTCCTCCTCCCAAAACTAGGTACGTCTTGTGGTTTGGTGCGTCTTATAGAGCAAAAAATATGGCACTTCTCTTTCAGTAGCACCCTGAGGCACTTGCCTCAGTAAGTGTATCCCTGCTGGATTTCTAGAGCTGTTAAAAGGAACAGGACACTGCCTGCAGGGGAAACATGGCGATTCTAGGGGTGTTTACAAGTTTCTATGTATGCATAATTCCGTTTCCAGATACCTGTGGACATCAACACGCTCCCTGATGCCGAGAGGAGAGCCCGCTTGCGGAAACGGGATACTACCAAACTTAAACCCAAAGAGGAGACACGTTTCGAAGACGACTTTAAAGTGGACGATTACAGAAAGTTTTGGAAAAAGAAATGAGATCCTCCACCCGGGGTGGAAAATCAGTCACAATCAGAGACTTCATTTTACATTTTAAGTTGTAAAAATGTCCACAAATAAAGAGATGTCTTCTGTTTTCTTTGTATTCCTGTTTTATTTTCTGGGTTGGGGATCCGTAACGGACTAAGTGTGATTATTACCGTGTCTTATCATCCAGTGGAAGTAATCTTAAGTTGATTGATTAAGGCTGGCTTCAGTCCTATGCACAGTTACCTGGGAGGAAATCCCATTGATCTCGGGGCTGGCTTCTGAACAGACATGTATAGGATTTTATTTGTTTTGGGGGTTTTTTATCATTTTTATTGAATGGTTTTATATTACAAAAAACAATCCAGCCATACTACCACTAAATATAATTAAGAAATAAAAATTACATACATTGATACTTAGTTTGTTATTTGTTATTTACCGTCTTATTTCCTCCCAAACATTGCATACAACAACACACATATGTGCAGACACCCACACCCACACAGAAAATGATAATAATGAAAGTAAATATTTTTTCCCCTTTTATCTTCCAAAATCTTTTCTTCAACTTTGACTTCCTGTCAAGCCCCTTTGCATATGTTTTATCTTACATTTGAATGTACACAAAACAATAAACCTTTCTATATAATTTTTCTAATACATTCTGAAAACATAATAAATCCTTAATTGTAGTCCACCTCCTTTTAGTTCCTTTATCACTCGAATGCTAGCATGGAGTCAAAACTGTTATTGTATTTCTGAACATATTTTTTATAAACATCCCATTTTCCCGCTAATTTTTGCTTTGAGTTTCCTCTGAGTTTACTAGTCAGTTGAGCCGTCTCCAGCAATTCCTGTAATTTGATTTGCCAATCTGTTGTTTTTGGAGCCTCGTGATCTTTCCATCCCTTGGCCAGAAGTATTCGAGCCACTGCTCTCTCAGATTTTTTGGGATCTCTTTATCTAAAATGCTTAATGGAAATGCCTCCGGTTTTTTAGTAAAAGTTATCCCCGTCATCTTTTTTAATTCATCGTATATTTTCATATACGATGAAAAATATACGAGGATTTTATTTGTTAATGTTCATTTGAACAAGGGTTTTGGCTATGATTCAGAAGAAAAGGTAAGCACACTATCATGCAAGAGGCATCTCCTCCTGTGCGGAAGAGAAAGGGGAAAACTTATTCTCAAAGAACGTTGCTACTGCTCTTGGCTTTTGCAAATATATCCGTGAAAATCATTAGCAGTGCAATCCTGTGTATGTTTACCCAGATTATGAATTTCCACCAGGGTTATTCTTTAGTAAGCGCATTTGTAACTGCAGCCTAAGATTGCCCTAAAGTCCGCTGTCCAGTTAATTGGGGACATCTTAATCAAAAGGCTTTGAATCAATAAACATTAAGTTATTCCTTATTATTATTACCATTCATTTAAATGCTTCATTTTTTTCTCCCCCTCAGTATGTACAGTCACTTTAAAAAAAAATGGGCAGAGGGTCCTTGAATAACTTTCTCAACACCTTACCAATCTTTATGGCTGGACTTCACCTGTTGAGTTTGCCTGTAGTGCATCTGTTAAAAACATTAAACTTCTTTCCCTCGAAGGAGGCGAATCTGGCAAAGAACGTAGGAAATGGTCTTGTTCTGCATGAGATCAGTGGCCCACTTTTCAGGGCTATAACAGGACCAGATACAGAGGAAGACTGGCGCTTTATGAATGGGGTGTCAGAAGAGCTGACCGCTTTTTATTTTTAGGCTATGGGGGAAGGGACAAGATTTTGCTGAAATTAGGGTTTGGAGGGAAATCTAGGATGAATCATGGGAATTCTAGAGTAGGAAGGGATCCTGGCGATCATCTAGTCCGATCCCCTGCAATGCATGACAGATGCCCATCCAACCTCTCAGGATTCACTGATTTCATTAAGGCTCCCCCTTTCACTAACCCAAACACTGGCTCCTGCGCATTTAATAATTATAAAGAATTTTGTAAAAAATAGGTGTGGGTAGCTTGAGCAGGAGCAACAAAACTCTTACTTAAATGCCCCTTTTCTGCTTCAGTTGGAAGATTTGTCAGCTGCTGTGCTTCCACGTGCTCTTTTGGAAAAATAATAAATGAGATTACTGTATTAGTTACTGCTATACACTGTTCTTTCACAGAGCAATGCAAACAGATCATAAAGCCTTGGGGAACTTGCAGTTTAAATTTTAACTAGAGGGAAGGAGGAAGTGCAGATGATGGAACGGGTGAGGCGGGAGATCCAATGTTACTTTCAGAGTTGTGGCATTGGAAGGGGCACCCAGGGTCATCTAGTCCGACCCCTGCAAAGCGGGAATCTCAAGACATGGTCAACCACCAAATTTGAAACCACACCTTTCTCCGCGTAGGGATGAGGGCTTAGGCAAGCATCTGGCTTGTCTATAAACAAGAATGTTTCTAGCAGGCCTGATTGAAGTCAATAGGCAGGGAGTTCGAAAGAACAGGCTGTCCCAAGAATGAGAGTTACCACCACCTGCCCCCATTCCCCAATGCAGGGCTCCTGTGCCGCGATAAACCTGCAACGAAGGCAGACTTCAAGCCACTGAAGTTTCCTGCACCATCATCACCTCTCCATGTCCAGAGAGGCTCATCTATAATAATAATAATAATAATAATAATAATAATAATAATAATAAAAATAAATATTATTATTATTTATTATTTATACCCCGCCCATCTGGCTGGGCCTCCCCAGCCACTCTGGGCGGCTTCCATAAAAACCAAAAATACAGTAAAATATCACATGTTAAAAACTTCCCTGAACAGGGCTGCCTTAAGATGTCTTCTGAATGTCAGGTAGTTGTTTATCGCTTTGACATCTGCTGGAAGGGCGTTCCACAGGGCGGGCGCCACTACCGAGAAGGCCCTCTGCCTGGTTCCCTGTAGCTTTGCTTCTCGCAATGAGGGAACCACCAGAAGGCCCTCGGCGCTGGACCTCAGCGTCCGGGCAGAATGATGGGGGTGGAGACGCTCCTTCAGGTATACTGGACCGAGGCCGTTTAGGGCTTTAAAGGTCAGCACCAACACTTTGAATTGTGCTCGGAAACATACTGGGAGCCAATGTAGGTCTTTCAAGACCGGTGTTATATGGTCTCGGCGGCCGCTCCCAGTCACCAGTCTAGCTGCCGCATTCTGGATTAGTTGTAGTTTCCGAGTCACCTTCAAAGGTGCACTACCCATCCACAACAGGTTGCAAGGTGGTTAGAGTGGTCTCAACTAGGGCCAGGGCCTTTTCAGTACTGGCCCCGACGTGGTGGAACGCTCTGTCACAAGAGATTAGGGCCCTGCGGGACTTGATCTCTTTCCGCAGGGCCTGCAAGACAGAGCTGTTCCGCCTCGCCTTTGGTTTTGGACTCGGTCTGACCCTTATGTTTCCCTCCCCTTATGGTTTTGATCTATGGGCTACTTTTAAAATGAGGTTGCATTTTAAATTGCATTTTAACCTGTATTTTAAATTGGGGTTGTTGTTTTTTTCCTTCCTATTATGTTGTTGTAAACAAAAATTGCCCTTTCCCCTTATGGGTTATCCAAGAGCCCATATAGAGTCCTTACATAGGTTCCCTATTGGTAGGGGAGAATAACAGAGGCCAACCAGAGAATATTGAGAAGCAAAGCAGCTAGTAAGCCTGATCTTTATTGCAACAGGGTGCTCCCCTCACACGCAGGAGAGAGGAGGGACCCAGAACAATGGCATGCAAGGCCTTATAAAGACTTTCGAAATTGCCACCCTGTAGATCAAGACCACCCCCAGAAACATCATACATACATCAATCACAGAAGGGGTGTAACCTAAGACGACCCCTCAGATACATCATACCTACATCACAGAAAAAAGGTAAAGGTACCCCTGCCTGTACGGGCCAGTCTTGACAGACTCTAGGGTTGTGCGCCCATCTCACTTAAGAGGCCAGGGGCCAGCGCTGTCCGGAGACACTTCCGGGTCACGTGGCCAGCGTGACGAAGCTGCATCTGGCGAGCCAGCGAAGCACATGGAACGCCGTTTACCTTCCCGCCAGTAAGCGGTCCCTATTTATCTACTTGCACCCGGAGGTGCTTTCGAACTGCTAGGTTGGCAGGCACTGGGACCGAACGACGGGAGCGCACCCCAGCGCGGGGATTCGAACCGCCGACCATGCAATCGGCAAGTCCTAGGGTCTGTGGTTTAACCCACAGCGCCACCCGCATCCCTACATCACAGAAAAGGCGGTCTAAAACAGAAAATTTGAATGTTGCTTTTCTCCTGTCGTTGTTTATCTCCTGTCTGGCAGGTTACTTGATTGGATACCCTGCTTACTTGATTGGATTACCTGGGTAGCCTGGCCAGTCTTTTGTAATGACAAATACTTAGTTCCTGGGCTCACCCTGTTCATACACAGACATACCCTTAAGACAGGATTTGTGAGGAAAGAGACAAAGGGGAGGTTTCCCACTTTCACCTTGGAGAGAAAATATTTGCTCAGTTTAGGAATCAAAATGGTTCCAGGTTGGCCTTCCTGTGCTGATCCATGTATGTGCTTGGTTGGTACACTTATGAATATTACCATATGTCTAAGACCATAAAATTCCTATCACAATATTTTTACTGTAATTTTACTGTTGTTATCCGCCTCTGGCCAGGGAGGGCGGGGTATGAATAAAATTTATTATTGTTGTTGTTGTTTGTTGTTATTATTATTATTATTATATTATTCTGCGGTTGCTAAAGAGAGTTGGCCACCCCCCTCCCAGCAACTTGGTGCGGCCCGTATCCCCCCCACGGGCACGCGGCGCGATGGTGTCTCCCAAAGCTTGCGGAAGTTGCTGCAGGAAGCGGGTTCTGCAGGCAGCACGTGAGTCGCAAAGTGGGGGAAGCTTTGGCTGGGGGGGGGGCGGGGAGTTGCAGAAGTGGGGGGGGGGGAGGCTGACAGTTAAGAGCAGCCCCCCAAAATACAGAATGGCCGGAGTGTGGAAAGGTACGGGGGGCGTGCATTTACTGTATGTAGATTTCTCTTACCTGTTACGCCCATAGCTGTCAACTTTTCCCTTTTCTTGCGAGGAATCCTATTCAGAATAAGGGAGTTTCCCCTAACAAAAGGGGGAAACGTTGATAGCTATGGTTACGCCTGCGTTGCTGGGGGGGGTTGGGCTAGATGACCCCAGGGTCCCTTCCAACTGTACTGTCTGTCTGTCTGTCTATCTATCCAGTGGTTTTTTATTATAAAAAAATGTTTAGGGGTACTCTCATTTCGACTCAAGAAAATCACAGTTTTGTAGCTCAGATCGGGAAAAATAAATACAGGAAATGGGCAAAAGTACAAATATTCACAAAATGTTTAGGGGTATGCATACCCCCAGAAAAAAGCACTTTATCTATCCATGCAATCTGCCCAAAAGCAAGCCCTGCTGAGTTCAGTGGGACTTACTCCCAGGGAAGGCGTGCTGTTAGGTTGCAATGCTATGGATACCGACTTGAGCAGGGGTCAGCAAACTTTTTCAGCAGGGGGCCGGTCCACTGTCCCTCAGACCTTTTGGGGGGCTGGACTATATTTTTTCTGGGGGGGGGAGAATGAATTCCTATGCCCCACAAATAACCCACAGATGCATTTTAAATAAAAGGACACATTCCACTCATGTAAAAACACGCTGATTCCCTGACCGTCCGCGGGCCGGATTTAGAAGGCGATTGGGCCGGATCCGGCCCCCAGGCTTTAGTTTGCCTACCCATGGATTTGAGAGTACTTACCTGTCAAAACTTGGTGGGACTTATTTCCGAGTGAATAAGCACAGGCTTTCCCTCGTTAAGACACTTGGGTATCTTAGATTGTAGCTTTTAAAAATTTCCCCCACTGGCCTTAAGAAACTGTGCATTATCCCACTGAGTTGTTTGTGATAATTGACAAACACAGTAGAGATGGAGGGAAGCGCTTTGCAAGTGAAGACGGTGAAATCTCAGCATTGTTTCTTGGTTTGGAGCCCTAGTGAACACACTCCAGAACCTAAGTTCTGAATAAAGGTGCACAAGAGCAGGCTGCCAAATTATTTTGGAAATCACACCCACCCACCCTGGTGCTCTCTAGATGGTTTGGGCTGCAACACACGCCCTACAACGTTTTTTTGAAGCCTGCTGTCAGAAACTGGGGTTTCCAAGCTGCCAGATTTGTACTAACCTGCCCAGATTGTTGTCATTTAAGTCAGGCATCGAAGTCACGAATTTGATGTTTTATACCTTCGGAGTTGTTGCTGTATTTAATATTTGTTGTTGTTTTAAATAGACTTCAGAGAGAGTCAATCTTGCTTCTATCTGGAAAAAGAATATATCTTTGCAAGTATGAAGTACAGCTAAAGCATCTTCTTTTCATCTTAGGAAAAAGGCACTCTCTGTGCTCCTAAACACTCTACGCTTCATTTCATGAGAGCCAGTGTGGTGTAGTGGTTAAGAGCGGTAGTCTTGTAATCTGGGGAACCGGGTTCGAGTCTCCGCTCCTCCACATGCAGCTGCTGGGTGACCTTGGGCCAGTCACACTTCTTTGAAGTCTCTCAGCCCCACTCACCTCACAGAGTGTTTGTTGTGGGGGAGGAAGGGAAAGGAGAATGTTAGCCGCTTTGAGACTCCTGAAGGGGAGTGAAAGGCGGGATATCAAATCCAAACTCTTCTTCTTCTTCTTCATAAAACAAAGCCTTTTCCTTTCAGAAAGGGACTACCTGTGGCCATATTGGTTTTGCTACAAGGGCTCTTTGTAAAGGTTTGCTAAAGACACAAGATCCATCTTGCATCATCGTTAGCTGTGGCATGTAGCTTGGCACTTTGTGACTTGTGTTGGGGGTTGTGTGGCTCTTCTAAGGCTTGGAATGCCTGTTGTGTTAATTTATCCAGAGTAAGCGTGTTTTGATTATTGGCCTTGGAAAAGCAAACAAACCCAGTTCTCCTATTGATATGTTATTTCATTTACATCATAGAATTGTAGAGTTGGAAGGAACCCCGGGGGTCCTCTAGACTCACCCCCTGCAATGCAGGAATTCTGCCCAAAGCCGTCTCTGGGTGGGCTTGAACTACCAGCCTTCTAGTTAACAGCTATGAATGTATGCAAGGTGTCCTGAACTGTCCAAAGATGGGATATGCACATTGAAGCTATTTTTCTTCAGAGTAGTATTCAGCCAAGTGAACGGATCAGGGCTGGGGAATCTCTGGCCTGAGGGGAAGGGGCACAAGAGGCTCCCTGGGTCTCTGGATCTGACCCCTGAGACCCTCCAAGGCTGCACCCCCTCACCAGATCCACTTGGCACCTTCCTTGGGCATGTGGGTCTGGCTGAAATTTGCCCTTGAACTCTGATGACACCTCTGGCTCGCATGGATGGAGGAGGGTTAAGCACATGGGAGCGAACTAACTTTGGCTGCTCCTCCCATTTTTGCCTCTGGTACGCCCCACCACTGGTATACCTGAAGGAGCATCTCCACCCCCATCGTTCTACCTGGACACTGAGGTCCAGTGCCGAGGGCCTTCTTGCGGTTCCCTCACTGTGAGAAGCCAACCAGGCAGAGGGCCTTCTCGGTGGTGGCACCCGCCCTGTGGAATGCCCTCCCACCAGATGTCAAAGAGAAAAACAACTACCAGACTTGTAGAAGACATCTGAAGGCAGACTTGTTTAGGGAAGCTTTTAATGTTTAATAGGTTATTGTATTTTAATATTCTGTTGGAAGCTGCCCAGAGTGGCCGGGGAAGCCCAGCCAGATGGGCAGGGTATAAATAATAAATTATTATTATTATTATTATTATTATTATTATTATTATTATTATTTGACCTCCACTTCCGAAAGATTACTTAGAAAGGAATGTGGCCTTTGGGCTGTCTCTTCCCACCCAGGCAGTATAGAAGTTTTGCCGCTTAGAATTCACATCTCCCTGGGCTCTGTCACTTAAGTCCACACAAATACAATGAGCAAAGTCACGGCCACTTTTGAGAGCACAACGGAATACTAAAACTTTAACATTTCTTAAGCCTGTTGCTTTCTCTGTTTTCCACGTCCAGGCGCCTGAGGATTGGAATCTTGAGCTCCCTGAGGATTGGCGTTCTACTTTAAAAGGAAGGAAGGAAAGAAGACGTTCCGGGCTCGTTCTCTCCTGTCCTTCACCATGTTTGGCTCGTCCCGAGGGGGCGTGAGAGGAGGGCAGGACCAGTTTAACTGGGAAGATGTAAAGACCGACAAACAAAGGGAAAACTACCTAGGTAGGGAGATGACCCTCTGCTGTCTTTTGACTGCTGAAGGCTGAGTTAGCTCCAACCATCAGCTATGTGCTGAAATGACTATGAGTCTGTTTGAGAAGTCCTGAGTTTGAATCTCGCCCACCGTGGCCTTTG
Source organism: Podarcis melisellensis (assembly GCF_964234715.1). Classification (NCBI taxonomy): domain Eukaryota; kingdom Metazoa; phylum Chordata; class Lepidosauria; order Squamata; family Lacertidae; genus Podarcis; species Podarcis melisellensis. The sequence continues at coordinate 54,836,431 of NC_138544.1, forward strand.
GCAGGGCATTCTGTCTCTCCCCTCTTTCCTCCTCTGCAATAAAGAGATGAAATTCAGTTCCACACTCTGAAGGGTTTTGGTGTGGCAGAGGTGCCGGGGTCTAAGCGAAGAGGACATTTGTTGCAAAGCAGCCAAAATTTGAACAGAGGCAGCCTGGGCTTTGGACCTTCGCATCATCTGGAGCCAGCATGATGTAGTGGTTAAGAGTGGTAGTCTCATAATCTGGTGAACCGGGTTCGCTTCCTCGCCCCTCCGCATGCAGCTGCTGGGTGACCTTGGGCCAGTCACACTTCTCTGAAGTCTCTCAGCCCCACTCACCTCACAGAGTGTTTGTTGTGGGGGAGGAAGGGAAAGGAGAATGTTAGCCGCTTTGAGACTCCTTCGGGTTAGTGATAAAGCAGGATATCAAATCCAAACTCCTCCGTCTTGTTAGAGGTCTCTCAGCAGTCATGCACTCTCTAGTCCTGCTCTGAGTTTTGTTTCCGTTTGTCTTTCTCCGTTTAATCTGCAGGGAACTCCTTGATGGCACCCGTAGGCCGGTGGCAGAAAGGGAAGGATCTCACGTGGTACGCCAAGGGGAAGAAAGGTGACGCACCTCTCTCCCGGGAAGATGAGCTGGCTGCTGTCCGGCGGGCAGAAGAGGAGGCCATGATGGCAGCCTTGTAAGTCTTAGACACAGTCGCCCGGCTATGTTTGCTGCCCACGGGTGTAACAGCAGATGGGTGTGACATGAACATCCCCTCACCCAGTTGAAAAGAGCTGTCCTTCCAGTTGGTGGAAGAAGATTGGAAAAAAATTCAAAATTTATTTACAGAGACATTGTAAGATCCAGGAATGTTAGAAGGATGTTGGAATGAAGTAATGTGGTTTTAGCAGAAACGATATAAAAGATTAGGTAAAAATTGATTTTTTAATTGGTGAGATGAGAATGTAAAATTATAGTATATTAAGATAAATTATTAGGATAAAAACCGAGCGGAAAGGATTTGCTGAAATATTTAATTGAACTAGAATACAAAAAAGGGAGGTGTGAGGAGGTCAGGGAAACAAGTAAATGAAAGACAAGACATGAAAAGAAGGAAATGTTTCTAATTGGGTTTTTTTGTATTTTGTATTTTCTGCTCTCTTTTTTATTTTTTATTTTTTATTTCTTTTCTTTTCTCATTTTTGTAACTCTTTTTGAAACTTTAATAAATATTATTTTTTTTTAAAAAAAGAGAAGAGCTGTCCTTCCTTCTATCCCCGTGATCATCAAAGCCGATAGATTATTTCCCTTTTTATATATATTTATCCAAATAATTTTTATTGGTTTTCTAGTCCACCTTTGCCAGATTTTGTAACTCTCATTTGGATTTCTTTTAAGGGGTTATAAGAACGTGAAGAAGCAGCCGACAGGACTCAGCAAAGAGGTATTTATATATATATATTTTAAAAACATTTGTTTGTGTGGAAAACGTGTGTGCGTGTGTGTTTATGTGCATGTAAACACGCTTGATCCCAAAGCTCAGAGTATACATACATGAAAAAGGTAAACGGAATTGTCTCTGTGAGGCTGTTTCTTTTCTTAGCGATCTTTTGGTGAGTGACTTCTCCCTTCCTCCTTTACTAAATTTTGACATTTTCCGCTCCCAAAAAGAAAGCTCAACAACTTTGACCTGAACCCCACAAAAAAGGGACTTTCCTCCCTAAAAAAAGCTTAACAGCTTTGACCTAGATAACTGCCAGTTTTTTATTCTGTGAGAGGATCGCAATTTGAGGGGGTTTTTATATGCTACGGCTGCAGCCCGGACTTTGGTGGCAAAGGGGTGGAAGGAAGAAGGACTCCCGACAATTATGGACTGGCACAATAAACTACAAGAATTTGCTGAAGTGGCACAGCTGACAAATAGCCTGAGAGGGAACTCAAAACAAAAATTTATGGGAAAGTGGGATAGATATAAGATATATCTTATATCTTGGACATATATTTTGAAAATATAAGTTCAAAAATACAGTAAAGGTTCACTATCTATGCAAGCATTCGATTGACGTTGGAGAGAAACTGAGTTGAGAAACAAGACCAAGGGTACAAATTGACATAGGAATGTCTTAGATAAAATGTAAAGAAATATACAATAATAAGAGTACATTCATTTGTAAAAAAAAAAAATGAATATACAACGGGATAGACAGGAAGTCCAAAGTGTTGGTATATATATGATTTCGGAGTAAGTTTGGAATAGCTTTTTATTTTTGGTTTGTGTTTTTTTTTGGTTTGTTTGGTTTTTCTTGATGTATATAAAGCATACATACAGGTTGAAAATTACAGCATAATAAGTTTTGTGATGTAATATGACAATGTCTGACGATGTAACGTAAGAACTTAAATAAATAAATAATGAAAAGAAACTCTCCCACCCTCCCAGTTGTTTTTGCCCCAGTGTCATTAAAGTCCATTAATTCCTCTGGGTTGTTTGGATAGAGAGCTGGCGTGTGTCTCTATAAACTCACCTGCTGCACATCCATTGCTCTGCCCACTATTGCCTCTGGCATGTGGCCCCTGGAAGGTTACCGATCAGGGAAGGTGGCCCTCGGTCACCACTCTATTCTATACGAGGTTATCTCTGTGCTAGCATTACAGAGGTTCCAGCTAGAGAGCCAGGCCAGGGTCCTGCAATCGGCTCCCCTCCCAAACTGTGGCAAAAAATATCTGGGTTCCCTCAGGGACATTGAAGCCCAAAATGACTTTAATCAACTTCCGATAACTTATAAACTGCTGTACAATTCCCAAAGGCCCCATTTAGCAAACTATCTCAAAGTTCTAGATAACGCTAAACACTGATGGGCATTTTCCAGGGCCCGCTTTAACGCTCTCCCTTCAGCTCTTCTAGAGGGAAGATACAACAAAATACCAATCGAACAAAGATTATGTCCCTATAACAGCAACGAAATCGAAACTATCGGGCATGTCATCTTATACTGCCCATTATATCGAGACTCAAGAAAAGAGCTGATCGAACCGATTCTGAGGAAAATACCTCGTAGTACAGACGACACCTATATTAGACACCTCTTAGCTGATAAAGAGCCCGAAATTAACAGGCCTGTGGCAAAGTACTGTTACATTGCAACAAGAATAAGACGAGCAATGATGTCAGTAATGGAGTTCAAATTGTAAACATCGAAGGAACGATAATAAACAGTAGTGACATTTGAATTCAATTTTTAAAACCTTAAAAGACGAAACCTGGCATAAATATAAGCACCAATTCTGTGAATTGGCCATATTTCCACTGGTATTTGTAGCACAATACTACTTATAATGTCATATTTTTATAAACTGCTTTCTGGTCATTGACCGTATTAAAGATATTTGATTTTGATATCTGGGTTCCCACCTTCCATCTACCGCTGAGTATGCTGCAAAGGGTCTAAAACAGGCATGGCCAAACCGGGCTCTCCAGCTGCTTTGGGACTACAATTCCCATCATCCCTGACCACGGGTCCTGTTAGCTAGGGATGATGGGAGTTGTAGTCCCCGAAACAGCTGGAGGGCCAAGTTTGGCCATGCCTGGTCTAAAAGGAGGAAGGATGACTTCGACTCAAACTTGTAGCAACTCCATGGCAGTGCACAAGTTTGTGCTCTTGCTTCGTTAATGTTTTATTTATATTATTCATTAGATTTGTACACCCTGGAGATCCCAGGGCGTTTCACGAGGTGTCCCCTAATACCTTGTCTGCAAATATCTTTTGCAGGATCTCGCCGAGGTCTGCAAACGTGATGGAGCAGAGCGTGACGAGAAGGCGGTGGATCGTGTCTTGGGCCTGGGGAGTTCGAGGTAGCTGCTACTGCTGCTGCAGTGGACTCCAGTGGCCCTCCCAAAGGACCAATTATTTGTCTGTCCTGTGTTTGGAAGCATACTCAATAAACACACGAGACGTAACCGGCTGCGTTCTTAGATAAGTAAGGTATACTATTCATAGTAACTCATAAGGTTCAACAAACGAACAAAGCAGAAGACCCAGTGGATCGGATCATTCTTTAGTCAGTTCATGCATAAGCTCCATTCGTGGAGAGCCAGTGTGGTGTAGTGGTTGAGAGCGATAGACTCGTAATCTGGGGAACCGGGTTCGCTTCCTCGCTCCTCCACATGCAGCTGCTGGGTGACCTTGGGCCAGTCACACTTCTTTGAAGTATCTCAGCCCCACTCACCTCACAGAGTGTTTGTTGTGGGGGAGGAAGGGAAAGGAGAATGTTAGCCGCTTTGAGACTCCTTAAAGGGAGTGAAAGGCGGGATATCAAATCCAAACTCTTCTTCTTCTTCTTCTATTCCATCTGTCTGTTCGTAGAGTCCAAAAAATCCACATGAAAGGTTGTAACAGTTCCACAAAATCCTTACACAGAGTCTAGACAAGGATTTCCGGAATATTGGCCTTGTTTTGCCATCCTGGGCTTCTTCAGTACTTAAAGCTCATATGTGATATTACAGGACAGTGGCTCTTATGGCATAGTAGTAGCTGCTACTATTATGCCGTAAGATCCACTGTCCTGTAATCCTTGTCTAGACTCTGTAAGGATTTTGTGGAACTGTAACAACCTTTCATGAGGGACGCAGGTGGCGCTGTGGGTTAAACCACAGAGCCTAGGACTTGCTGATCAGAAGGTCGGTGGTTCGAATCCCCACGACGGGGTGAGCTCCCGTTGCTCAGTCCCTGCTCCTGCCAACCTAGCAGTTCGAAAGCACGTCAGAGTGCAAGTAGATAAATAGGTACCACTCTGGCGGGAAAGTAAACAGCGTTTCAGTGCGCTGCTCTGGTTCTCCAGAAGCGGCTTAGTCATGCTGACCACATGACCCAGAAGCTGTACGCCGGCTCCCTCAGTCAATAAAGCAAGATGAGCACCGCAACCCCAGAGTCGGCCATGACTGGACCTAATGGTCAGGTGTCCCTTTACCTTTACCTAACAACCTTTCATGTGGATTTTTTGGACTTTATGAACAGACAGATGGAATAGAAACCATTACACAGATGGACCTTATACATGAACTGACTAAAGAATGATCTGATCCACTGGGTCTTCTGCTTTGTTCGTTTGTTGAACTTTATGAGTTACTTCCATTGAAATTTATAATTTGATATTATGAATAGTATACCTTATTTATCTAAGAACACAGCCGGTTACGTCTCGTGTGTTTATTGTGTTTGGAAGTGGCATGGCTATTCCTGCAGATTTTACGCCGTGTGCATGTCTTGTTCTGTGTACATCTCCCTTAGTCTTTAAACCAGAGCTTACCAAACACGTTAGTGTGTCGGCTGCAGTGTGTAGGTTTGTCATGCAAACGCTCCCCGCGCTTTTCCCGGGCTGGAAAGGGGCTGGTTTAACCTCTGGTTTGATAGTAAAACTGAATCACTGTGTGATGCATGACTAAAAGGTATGAAAAAATTGGAAAGCTCCATTTTAAACCCTTGAGGTCCCTTCCGACTCTGCAGTTCTGATTATGTTTACAGTGCTACCTTGGTTCTCAAACTTAATCCGTTCCGGAAGTATGTTCCAAAACCAAAGCGTTCCAAAACCAAAGCGTGCTTTCCCATAGAAAGTAATGCAAAACGGATTAATCCATTCCAGACTTTTAAAAACAACCTCTAAAACTGCAATTTAACATGGATTTTACTATTTAATGAGACCATTGATCTTTAAAATGAAAGCAATAATCAATGGACTGTGCTAGAAAATAAATAATACAATATTGTAGATGATAAAAAATTATTTATTTATTTTTCCTTACCTGCACTGATGATAGTCATTGTTTTGATTGGGGGGCTTTTATCCATTTCCTCAGTCACACAGTCAATCAGTCGGTAGCGGAACTGGGTTCCACACAGTCACAAAAACAAATTAACCGAAAAAGCCTCAAAAACAAAAAAGCAAAATAAATAGCAAAAATGAAAGCGTCAAACTTAATCTGTTCCGGACGTTGTTTTGACTTCTGAAATGTTCAAAAACCAAGGCGTGGCTGCTGATTGGTGCAGGTGCCCTGGAAACAACAGCCGACAGCCGCATTGGATGTTTGGCTTCCGAAAAATGTTAGAAAACTGAAACACTTATTTCTGGGTTTTCAGCGTTTGGGAACCAAGGTACCACTGTATTTATTTTTTATTTATTAGGGTTATTACCCTGCAGCTCCCTCTAAAGGAGCCCAGGGCCGTTAGGTGTAGAAGTCACAAGAGGTTTACCCCCTTTTTAGCTACTGTTCATTTCAATCTTTTGAATGCATTTAAGTAATCAGTTTTTAACTTTTATATATATATAGAGAGAGAGAGAGAGAGATTTTTAATGTTTTAAAAAAAATATTTTTTGTAAGCCACTTAGCAGTTTTCTTAACATTAGAGCGATATATAAATTTTGTTAAATAAATGAAATTATATTGCTTCATAGGAACCGATTAAGGAGCGAGAAACAACGGTAATATCCCAGTCTTAACTTTTCCTTCCAGGTGTGACGCGAGCAGGATGATGTTTTCCAAAGAAGACAAAGAAGCTGCCAAAATGGGACTTTCAGTCTTCACGGTAAGTTATTGACATTCCCTCTCCACCTCCTTAAAGTGAGGCAGGCCTTAAAGGTGTCGGATGCCGCTGGTCAGCACCCCAGTCTACATTTGTCTGTATATTCCTAAAATAGACCAGTTTCCCTTTCCATTGACAAATGCCCACTGTGGTGTACAGAAGATTAAGAAATCTAAATCATGCAGCTTGAAACACATGTTTAAAGGTAAAGGGACCCCTGACAGTTAGGTCCAGTCGTGGCCGACTCTGGGGTTGTGGCGCTCATCTCGCTTTATTAGCCGAGGGAGCCAGCATACAGCTTCCGGGTCATGTGGCCAGCATGACTAAGCCGCTTCTGGCGAACCAGAGCAGCGCACGGAAACGCCGTTTACCTTCCCGCCAGAGTGGTACCTATTTATCTACTTGCACTTTGACGTGCTTTTGAACTGCTAGGTTGGCAGGAGCTGGGACCGAGCAACGGGAGCTCACCCCGTCGTGGGGATTCGAACCGCCGACCTTCTGATCGGCAAGTCCTAGGCTCTGTGGTTTAACTCACAGCGCCACCCATGTCCCATTACACATGTATAGGAATCACAAAATACTGTTGTATCTGCTGGGAGATCACATTTTTTGTTCCCTTTGTCATTTGTAGATTCTCGACTACTTTTCAGGGCATATTACGCCCCACGAGGAAGTCCACAAATACCAAAGCTAAATATAACATATGCAAACTGCCATATGTTCACAATAATGGTCATTTGCTGTGATACCCAAATAGATAGAAGTTACTGCAAACCACGGTTTCCTTCTGCACCCGAACTGGAAACCATGGACTGCATCACTTCAGGCTAGTTGGGTGTCAGATTGAATGTTTGAATTCTCCCTTTTAACTTAGGAAAAAGAAGCTGAGTGTGTTGGGGAGCTTGCTAAGCTGACCTCATTCTTGCAGGCACGCCACTTTTCTCAGTGTAGAGATTATCACGCCCGAGGGAGTGTTGAAACATGCATCTTTTCCCCCTCCAGCCTGAAATTATGATATAGTCCAGCAAAAGCTTTGCTGCTTGACTTTCCAGATAGCATTAACTGAGCAGAAGGGCTCTTCCCACCAGAAAAGCTTCTCTCTCTCCAGCAATAAGCATCTGTCTAGGTCTGGCCAAGATTCCTTCATTCTTGTGTCTTGTTTTCTCTCTGAAACCCCAGCACCATCGAACAGCAAGCAGTCCAGAGGCTTCGGCTACCAAAAAGAAACCGGATAAAGAAGAGGAAACGGGAGCCGCAGAGTAAGAAACCTCCCAGGCGTCCTCTTGTCTCTCGGGTCTAGGGAGATCATAGAATTGTAGAGCTGGAAGAGACCCCCAAGGGCCTTCTCGGTGGTGGTGCCTGCCCTGTGGAACTCCCTCCCACCAGATAATCTAATACTGGCCTCGATCCAGTATACCTGAAGGAGCATCTCCATCGTTGTGCCTGGACACTGAAGTCCAGCTCCAAGGGCCTTCTGGCGGTTCCCTCCCTGCAAGAAGTGAGGCTACAAGCAATCAGGCAGAGGGCCTTCTCGGTGGTGGCGCCCGCCCTGTGGAATGCCCTCCCACCAGATGTCAAAGAGAAAAACAACTACCAGACTTAGAAGACATCTGAAGGCAGCCCTGTTTAGGGGAGCTTTTAATGTTTAATAGGTTATTGTATTTTAGTGTTCTGTTGGAAGCTGCCCAGAGTGGCTGGGGAAACCCAGCCAGATGGGTGGGGTATAAATAATAAATTATTATTATTATTATTATTATTATTATTATTATTATTATTATTATTATTATTAATTTAGTCCAACCCCCTGCAATGCTAGAAGGGCAGCTGTTTTTCTGAATTCAAAGAGGAGGCCCTCAAACTGGGTAGGATTCTGAGGAGAATGAAAGATGGGGTTATATCCAATGTAAAAAGAGGAGGCTGAACTCCAGACCTCCCCCCTAGCATAGTAACTTTCCATGGGGTAGCTCAGTTGGTAAAGCATGAGACTCGTAATCTCATGAGTCACGAGTTCAAGTCCCACATAGGGAAAACATTCCTCTATTGAGCATTTTCGGGTTGCGCTCTGCTGTGACCAGGAAGTAACCCAATGCGTTACTTCCAGGTTTCACCGCTCAAGCATGCGCAGACGCTCAAAATGACATCACGCACATGCGCAGAAGCTGCGAATCGCGACACGCGCAGATGCGGGTTGTGTTCGCTTCAGGATGCGAACGGGGCTCTGGAACGGATCCCATTCGTATCCAGAGGTACCACTGTAGATGGCTCTTGAGGTCCTTCCAGTTCTACAATTCTATGATTCATGCACAAGGAGCTTTTGGCATGTAAGCGGGTATCAAATGGGTGGTATAGTCCTATCGGGAGTGTACCATGAACTCACCTGCCGCCGATTGAGGATTGGAGCGTGTTCCAGTTCTGGAAGCTGCTCAAATTCTGTATCTTGAGCTGGTGGGTGGGGGGGAGAAGAAAGATATTCTGTCTATTACTCTCTTGCCATGCAGGCCAGAGCCCAGCAAGAAACCCAAAAAGAAGAAAGAGAAGAAGAAGAAGCACAAGAAAGAAAAGAAAAAAGAGAAGGAGAAGGAGAAGCATCGTAGAAAAAGAGAAGATTCTGCCTCCTCCGCCTCCTCTTCTCCAGACGACAGAGAGGGGTAACTCTTTTTTTATATATATAAAATGTTTATTAAAATTTCCGAATTAATAACAAAAACAAAAAAACCACAAAAAATAACAAAAATACAAAAATTCAAAATTAAAAAAGCGATTAAAACAAATACAATTTCCATTACTTATTTCCATTACCTTGTTTCCCAGACCTCCTCTCACCTTCCCCTTTTGTATTCTATTTCAAATTGTTAACTCAGCAAATCCTTATTATAACTTATTATAACTTATTTCTCAACCTTTACGTTACAGCTGATAACCACTTAATTTCTGTCCAACATCATTTTAATATCCATTAATTTTACAATGCCTCTGCAGATAGTATTTAAATTTCTTCCAGTCTTCTTCCGCCGACTCTTTTCCCTGGTCTCGGATTCTGCCAGTCATTTCTGCTAGTCCCATATAGTCTATCACCTTCATCTGCCATTCTTCCAGAGTGGGTAGATCTTGTGTCTTCCAGTACTTTGCAATGAGTATTCTTGCTGCTGTTGTTGCATACATAAAAAATGTTCTGTCTTTGTTTAGCACCAATTGGCCGACCATGCCCAGGAGAAAGGCCTCTGGTTTCTTAAGGAAGGTATATTTAAATACCTTTTTCAGTTCATTATAGATCATTTCCCAGAAAGCCTTAATCTTTGGGCACGTCCACCAAAGGTGAAAGAATGTACCTTCAGTCTCTTTACATTTCCAACATTTATTATCGGGCAAATCTTAGATTTTTGCAAGCTTGACTGGGGTTATGTACCACCTATATATCATTTTCATAATATTCTCTCTTAAGGCATTACATGCCGTAAATTTCATACCTGTGGTCCACAACTGTTCCCAGTCAGCAAACATAATGTTATGACCAACATCTTGTGCCCATTTAATCATAGCAGATTTCACCGTTTCATCTTGAGTATTCCATTTCAACAGCAAGTTATACATCCTTGACAAATTCTTAGCTTTGGAATCTAACAATTCTGTTTCCAGTTTTGATTTTTCCATCTGGAAGCTGAAACCCCAGAGTCGGCCACGACTGGACCTAATGGTCAGGGGTCCCTTTACCTTTAACTTATCTTTGCCCAGCCCTACCTGGAGATGCCATGGCTTGAGCAGGCGCTCTACCCACTGAGCTGCACTCTTCCCCTTTACTGATAAATCTTGGAGGAGGAATTAAAGGTAAAGGTACCCCTGCCCGTACGGGCCAGTCTTGCCAGACTCTGGGGTTGTGCGCCCATCTCACTCAAGAGGCCAGGGGCCAGCGCTGTCCGGAGACACTTCCGGGTCACATGGCCAGCGTGACATCGCTGCTCTGGCGAGCCAGAGCCGCACACGGAAACGCCGTTTACCTTCCCGCTAGAAAGCGGTCCCTATTTATCTACTTGCACCGGAGGGTGCTTTCGAACTGCTAGGTTGGCAGGCGCTGGGAGGAGGAATTGGGGCCACACCAAATGGCTAGAAAGCCACAAGGAAAATCTGGGGAGCTAGCGAGCAATAACTCCTTTTTTAGCCACTGTAATGTTGCTCTTTTATAAAAAACGAAATAAAAGAGTGACAGGCTCAAGGTCACCCAGTGAGCTTGTTGGGCGAGCAGGGATTCGAACCCTGGCCTCCCAGTTCCTGGCCCAACACCTTAACCACTGCACCACCCTGGCTCTTTCCTTGAAAGGTGTGTTGGTAAGCATTTTTCCATTGCAGAATTGACATGGCCCATGGCATGAGATATTCTGCTTTAGTACAGGTTGTAAGAGCAGGAGAACATCTGGGATAACTTCCTCTTCTGAGGGAAGGGCCATAGCTCAGGGGTTGGAGCATCTGCTTGGCATGCAGAGGGTCACAGGTTCAATCCCCGGCCTCTCTAAGTAGGGCTCGGAATGTCCTCTTCCTGAAACCCTGGAGAGATGCTGCCAGTCAGTGTGGGCAGTATTAAGCTAATTGACCCAGTAATAATAATAATAATAATAATAATAATAATAATAATAATAATCATTTATTTATACCCAGCCCATCTGGCTGGGTTTCCCCAGCCACTCTGGGCGGCTCCCAGTCGAGTGTTTAAAACAATACAGCATTAAATATTAAAAATTTCCCTAAACACGGCTGCTTTCAGATGTCTTTTAAAAATAATTATTTCCTTGACGTCCGAGGGTGTTCCACAGGGCGGGTGCCACTACCGAGAAGGCCCTCTGCCTGGTTCCCTGTAACCTCACAATGAGGGAACTGCTAGAAGGCCCTCAGAGCTGGACCTCAGTGTCCTGGTTGGACAATGGGGGTGAAGACGCTCCTTCAGGTATACTCAGCCAAGGACTTTTAGGGCTTGAAAGGTCAGCACCAACACTTTGAATTGTGCTCGGAAATATACTGGGAGCCAAAGCAGATCTCTCAGAACCGGTGTTATGTGGTCCCAGCGGCCACTCCCAGTCACCAGTCTAGCTGCCGCATTCTGGATTAATTGCAGTTTCCGAGTCACCTTCAAAGGTAGCCCCACGTAGAGCGCATTGCAGTAGTCCAGGTGGAAGATAACTAGAGCATGCACCACTCTGGCGAGACAGTCTGCGGGCAGGGAGGGTCTCAGCCTGTGTAAGAGATGGAGCTGGTAGACAGCTGCCCTGGACACAGAACTGACCTGCGCCTCCATGGACAGCTGTGAGTCCAAAATGACTCCCAGGCTGCGCACCTGGTCCTTCAGGGGCACAGTTACCCCATTCAGGAGCAGGGCGTCCTCCACACCCGCCCATCCCCTGTCCCCTCAAAACAGTACTTCTATCTTGTCAGGATTCAGCCTCAATCTGTTAGCCGCCATCCATCCCCCGATCGCCTCCAGTCACTCACACAGGACCTTCACAGCCTTCACTGGTTCGGATTTAAAAGAGAGGTAGAGCTGGGTATCATCCGCATATTGATGAACACCCAGCCCAAACCCCCTGATGATCTCTCTCAGCAGCTTCATATAGATATTAAAAAGCATGGGGGAGAGGACAGAGCCCTGAGGCACCCCACAAGTGAGAGACCAGGGGTCTGAACACTCACCCCCCAACACCGCTTTCTGGACATGGCCCAGGAGGAAGGAGCGGAACCACTGTATCACAGTGCCCCCAGGTTTAAGGCAGCTTCCTGTTTTTCTTGCAACCTAGGAAGCCGAGGTGCATACTTTTAATTCATTGCAAATAGTACCAGCAAGCACGCTGCTTGCAGACTAGAGTTTTTCTCCCTCTCCCTCTCTTTCTCCTGACCCTTTCTGTGCATCCCTGGGAACTGCTGGGTGTCCTGATGATCTGACCCGGCTCTCCTCTGTGCTTGCAGAAAGAGACGACCCGCCTCGCCTCCCGAGCGCCATCCATCATCCTGCCGGCAGGCTGGAGCCAGCCGCCGTGACAGCCATTCATCACCCGCCCAGGAAGAACAGAAACCGCCCAGCAGGTGGCGCCGCAGCCCAGCCTCCTCCAGCAGCATCAAGGAAGGGACCCCCGGCAACCGACCAGCCACAAAGACACAGGCCCCCAGCCGCGGAAGGAGGGAGTGTCGAAGTGGCAGCCGGTCCCCGTCTCCTAGGGGCAAAAGCACCCGGCCCCACAAGCGGCGGAGGAGCAGGTCCCCCACATCTCGGGGAGCCAAGAGGAGGCACGACACAGATTCCGACGACTGAGACTTCATCTGAAACCAAAGAGGCTGCGGCCTTCGTTTTTAGCCCCCTCTCCTTGGTTGCTAACTGGATCGAAGTCACAGCTATTACAAATGTCCCAGAGGTCCTTCTGGAGTCTAGCAGGAAGTCAGGAACGCCCCCCCCCCCAAATAAACATTTGTACCTTAAATGGCTTTGTGAGAAACGCACCTCAGAGTTTAGGCAGCTGCCTAAACTTTGAAAAAAAGTAGCGCAGTTGAATTGATAACTCTTCCGACAAGGGTTTTAAAACGCTAGGAGCGAAACTTTTGAGTTGCGCAGAGCTCTTTTTAGGGCATTGTTTTTTTCGAAAGGGGGGCGATAAATGTCCAGAACAGCTCATGTGTGCCCATAGGAGGAATGTAAAAAGCAGACATTATATTGATGTGTTAACACACACATACACTCAGTCCAAAACAACAACAATTGTTAGGAGGGTTGTGTGGCGTAGATCAGAATGCTTTATCAAAGTAAGAAGAATTAAGTACATCTCAGAGGCTGTACTGCTGCAGAAACACCCCTCTCAAGTTCATGGAGCCTAGTTTGCAGTGTTTTTATTATGTTGGAAGGAGACCAGAGTGGCTGGGGCAGCCCAGTAAGAAGGGCAGGGTATAAATAATAAAATTATTTTTAGTAGTAGTATATGACATAAAAAGTAGGATTCTAAGCCACCCAGGTTCCTTTTCGTTGATGCATGTGGATCGCTTCCTTATTCATCAGCAACGAAGAACCTTGTGCTGTCTTGAAGACTAAATACATTTATTGTGGCTGAAACCTTTGTCAGGTGCATGAAATGGCCCCCTCGGCATGTGGGCTATGTACCTGCATCTGAAAAAGGCACACCCACTGATGCGATCCCGTCGTATAACTCTTGACAAAGGGGGCTCTGGCCCACGAGCCCCCAATACGCCACACAATAAAGGTGTTAACGACAGATCCACACCCTGCCTTCAAAGTGCATGCGATGCACATTTAAAGCGCATGTCTTCCCGCCAAAGAATCCTGGGAACTAGCTTGTTAAGGATGCCGGGAATTGTAGCAGCTCTGTGAGTGGGGGAACTACGATTCCCAGGAGTCGAGGGGGAAAGACATGTACAGTAGTTATTTATAATAAAAACAAATAGACATGTACAGTACTTTAAATGCGCATTGGGTGTCCTTTAAATGTTTGGTGTGGATCTGCAGTTAGTCTTTAAAGGAGCAGGTAGTCGTTTGTTTTGCTGCAGGAGGGTTACTCGGTTACCTGCCCCAGCCGAAAGCGTGTTGTCTCCTTTCACGTACGCGGCAAAGTACTCTAAAGAGGGTCTTGCCTAATGTTCGTTCCCTAAGGTTTGCAAAAGATCACTGGATCGCCAGGTCCCCCAGCCATGCTTGTATTGGGGCTGAGCCACCCTCCCACACTGCCGTCATGACCACATAACCTGGGCAGAGCGGGGGCGCTAGCAAGGTGGGCTCCATGCTTGTGCCAGTGGATTCACCTCTGCCAGTCCAGCCCTCACCTCGGTGTAACCACACAGCCTTGCCATTCTCTCCTGCCAGCCCTGTCCAGGTAAGCAGCAACGAGATGGCAGGGATTGGGAGAGGGCTGCTCTGTAGCTTTGCCCCAACACTAGCCGGGTCTCAACACACACAAGCAGTCGCAGCAGGAGCATCTAGAACTGGCCGCTTGCATTTCTCTCTGCCAAGAGAATAAGGGACTGGACCATTTCCTTAGCGTTTGTAAAACCGGTTTGTTAAAATCGCCCTGCCGTGCCACCAGCTGTTTGTACCTTGCCATTGGTGTTCTTTCTATCTCTACAGTTTTTTTAGGTTTATATAATGTTCTGCCAAGTATTGTAAAATGAATGAAACCATTTTTTAAAGAGAGAGGAAGACAGTTGCGCGTAATGCCCAGACTTCTTTCCAGCTTCTCAAAACCTCGTTTTACTTGGTGAAATTAATTTATTCCGTTGCTTTGTGTCCCGGATGACCTCTGTCCCCCACTAAGCTTTTCTCACCTGGGTATCCAGGATGTGGTAAGCAGGGTGTGTCTCCCTGCGAGTGTCTCGTATTCCTCCTTTGGAGTTGCGGTGCACTAAAAAGGTGAAAAAGCAGGGAAAGGGGCGGCCGCTTGCTGCCTTTTGCAGGTAGCGAGTGGGTAGCCATGTGATTTCTCACGCTATTGCCGCTTGCACAGACAGGTGAGTCGTGGCACAGGGCAAGAAGACGAAGAGTTTGGATTTGATATCCTGCTTTATCACTACCCTAAGGAGTCTCAAGGGGGCGTGGGTGGTGCTGTGAGTTAAACCACAGAGCCTAGGACTTGCCAATCCGAAGGTTGGCGGTTCGAATCCCTGTGACGGGGTGAACTCCCATTGCTCGGTCCCTGCTCCTGCCAACCTAGCAGTTCAAAAGCATGTCATAGTGCAAGTAGATAAATAGGTACCACTCCAGCGGGTACCACCAAATAGGTACCACTCCAGCTGTACGCCGGCTCCCTCGGCCAATAAAGCAAGATGAGCGCCGCAGCCCCAGAGTCGGCCATGACTGGGCCTAATGGTCAGGGGTCCATTTACCTTTTTAAGGAGTCTCAAAGCGGCTAACATTCTCCTTTCCCTTCCTCCCCCACAACAAACACTCTGTGAGGTGAGTGGGGCTGAGAGACTTCAGAGAAGTGTGACTAGCCCAAAGTCACCCAGCAGCTGCAGGTGGAGGAGCAGGTAAGCGAACCCGGTTCACCAGATTACGAGTCCACTGCTCTTAACCACTACACCACACTGCTTTCCCCCTCACTGTGGCTGGTGGAGAGCAGTAGTCAGAGAGGAGCAACCTCAGGCCAGGGTCCAGCCAGGCCTCTTTGGCCCTTGGAAATCTCTCTAGGCCGCACACCCCACAAATGCCTGCTTCACTCTTTGAGGGTCTTTGCCTTGCTGGAATGTTTCCTTGGGCTCTGGTTCCTGCACTGTGGGGCTTGGACAAGATGGGCCTCGCAGTCTCTTCCAACTCTATGATTCTGTTCTGAGCTCATGCTAGTCTTGATGGAGACTTTTCGGGACACTTGCCTCAAAGCCAGCTCAGGGGTTATTTTTTTGTTATTACAGTGGTACCTCGGGTTAAGAACTTAATTCGTTCCGGAGGTCCGTTCTTAACCTGAAACTGTTCTTAACCTGAAGCACCACTTTAGCTAATGGGGCCTCCCGCTGCCACCGTGTGATTTCTGTTCACATCCTGAAGCAAAGTTCTTAACCCGAGGTACTACTTCCGGGTTAGCGGAGTCTGTAACCTGAAGTGTTTGTAACCCGAGGTACCACTGTATTGATATATTGATTGAGTGTAGGGAAACCTCTAAGTGCTTTACAAGAAATGTTTAAATTAACAATTGAAAAAGCAGTTGAAAACAATTTAAAATGCTTTAAAATAATTAGCAGTACAGTGGTACCTCAGGTTAAGGACTTAATTCGTTCTGGAGGTCCGTTCTTAACCTGAAACTGTTCTTAACCTGAAGCACCACTTTAGCTAATGGGGCCTCCCATTGCCGCCGCACAATTTCTGTTCTCATCCTGAAGCAAAGTTCTTAACCCGAGGTACTATTTCTGGGTTAGCAGAGTCTGTAACCTGAAGCGTCTGTAACCCGAGTTACCACTGTATTTGAAGCTTAGATTTAAAAAGAAGAAGATTGCAGCCGTCTGAAGAAAAGTAAAAAGAAAAACATTTCTCTACCATTATTGCCTCTGGTTCTGCCTGCTACTGGTATGTGTGGCTGCTCAGAAGGAAACGTGGTCCTTGGGCACAAAAAATATCCCCATCTCTGTGGTAAAGGTAAACGTACCCCTGACCGTTAGGTCCAGTCGTGGACGATGGGTTGTGCGCTCATCTTGCTCTATAGGCCGAGGGAGCCGGTGTTTGTCCGCAGACAGCTTCTGGGTCATGTGGGCAGCATGACTAAGCTGCTTCTGGCGAACCAGAGCAGTGCACGGAAACGCTGTTTACCTTCCCGCCGGAGTGGTACCTATTTATCTACTTGCACTTTGACATGCTTCCGAACTGCTAGGTTGGCAGGAGCTGGGACCAAACAACGGGAGCTCACCCCGTTGCGGGGATTCGAACCGCTGATCTTCTGATTGGTGAGCCCTAGGCTCTGTGGTTTAGACCACAGCGCCACCCACATCCTGTAGTAGTAGTAGTGGACTGCAGCTCCCATCAGGCCCAGCCATCATGGAAATGAGCCAGAGATACTGGGAGTTGCAAACCAATTAACTTTGGAGGGGCCCCACATTGGCTAACCCTGAGTTAGAGTTTCTAGGTTGGAAGTTGTGACTTCAAACTACATTGAGGCTGCTGCCCTTTAACTGCTTAAGATAAAGGTAAAGGGACCCCTGACCATTAGGTCCAGTCGTGACCGACTCTGGGGTTGCGGCGCTCATCTCGCTTTATTGGCCGAGGGAGCCAGCGTACAGCTTCCGGGTCATGTGGCCAGCATGACGAAGCCGCTTCTGGCAAACCAGAGCAGCGCACGGAAATGCCATTTACCTTCCCGCCAGAGCGGTACCTATTTATCTACTTGCACTTTGAGGTGCTTTCGAACTGCTAGGTTGGCAGGAGCAGGGACCGAGCAACAGGAGCTCACCCCGTCACGGGGATTCGAGCCGCCAACCTTCGGATTGACAAGTCCTAGGCTCTGTGGTTTAACCCACAGCACCACCCGCGTCCCTATTACCTGCTTAATTGGGAGTAAATATTATTCAGCTCAGTAGACTTGTATAGGATTGTACTGGCAACCGTCTTGTGAGCCTCGGCCACACCCTGCATTTTTAAGCACTCTCGCGCCACTTTGGCACTCGTGGATTTCCCCAAAGAATTGTGGGAAGTGGTTTGTTGAGGGTGCTGGGAAGTGTAGCTCTGTAAGGCGTCTCATAACAACTCCCAGCACTGTTCACCAACTGCAGTTTTCATCAGGATTCTTTGCAGGGAAGCCGTTAACCCTTAACTTTTCCCAACTCAGCACTGGGAGAAGGTGAGGTGGGTGGTGGGAACAATTTGAAAAGGACAAGATATATTTACTGGGAAGGTCCGTATAGTTCAAGCTATGGTTTTCCCAGTAGGTGATGTATGGAAGTGAGAGCTGGACCATGAAGAAGGCTGATCGCCGAAGAATTGGTGCTTTTGAATTATGGTGCTGGAGGAGACTCTTGAGAGTCCCATGGACTGCAAAAAGATCAAACCTCTCCATTCTTAAAAAAGCATATAAAAGTTATGACGCTGGAAGATGAGCCCCTCAGGTCGGAAGGCGTCCAACATGCTACTGAGGAAGAGTGGAGGACAAGTACAAGTAGATTCAGAGCTGATGAAGCGGCTGGGCCAAAGCCGAAAGGTCGCTCAGTTGTGGATATGCCTGGAAGCAAAAGGAAAATCCAATGCTGTAAAGAAAAATGTTGCATAGGAACCTGGCATGTAAGAACCATGAACTTTGGTAAGTTGGATGTTGTCAAAAATGAGATGGCAAGATGGTGCTGGAAGAGACTCTTGAGAGTCCCATGGACTGCAAGAAGATCAAACCTCTCCATTCTGAAGGAAATCAGCCCTGAGTGCTCACAGGAAGGACAGATCCTGAAGCTGAGGCTCCAAGACTTTGGCCACCTCATGAGAAGAGAAGACTCCCTGGAAAAGACCCTGATGTTGGGAAAGATGGAGGGCACAAGGAGAAGGGGACGACAGAGGACGAGATGGTGGGACAGTGTTCTCGAAGCTACCAGCATGAGTTTGGCCAAACTGTGGGAGGCAGTGGAAGACAGGAGTGCGTGGCATGCTCTGGTCCATGGGGTCACGAAGAGTCGGACACGACTAAACGACTAAACAACAACAACAACATATTTTACTGGGGCAGGGTGGTGGGTGGATAGAAATGGCCCTGCTTTTTGAGCCTCCATGAAATTGGTACCTATTTTCATTGCTCAGTCTTGGGTACCTTCTGCAGTTTAGTTAGGATGCAGTTTTGAGGAAGAGAATGTATTTTTAAAAAAGTGAACTGCCCAATTACTTTACAAGGGGATGCTTGCAGGGCTGTAAATGCATGGAATGAGCTTTTCTCTTAAAAACATATTTCTTTGGCTTCACTCGGGGTGTGTTTGGGGCCTGAGTTTCCTGAGAAAGGAAATGGGGGCGAGGTGGAAAAACCCTCTTGAAGGACGAACAATAGCTCAATAAACTCTAACCCTGCATAACAAAAGCGGGGTGAAGGGAGGATCCCTCTCACCTATGTGTTAAGTAGCGGGGTCACCAGTGGGAAAAAAGCTTTATGGGCCCTGCCTGGGGGTTATAAGCCCCTGGGCAGAGAGAGAAAGAAGCCGAGCCTTTAGCTGCGGGAAAAGAAACAGCCACTGTGAAATCACAGCCCTTGTAAAAGTGCAAAAAACGGAAGCAGCACACACATTTTGGAAGTTGGGCGATGAAGGCTGAGCTGAGATCACAGAACTGGAGAGTTGGAAGGGAACCCAAAGGTCATCTAGCCCAACCCCTGCAGTGCAGGAATCTCAGTCTCGATTTCTGCTTTCTAGTCTAACCAGAGCAGGTAGATTCAGGTAGGTAGCCGTGTTGGTCTGACGCAGTCGAAATAAATAGAAAATTATAAAAATTGTCCAGTAGCACCTTAGATACCAACTAAATTTGTTCTGGGTACAGTGGATGCTCGGGTTGTGAACGTGATCCGTGTGGGATGCACGTTCACAACCTGCAGCATTCGCAACCCGCAGTGGCGCATCTGTGCACGCGCGGGTTGCGATTAGGCACTTCTGCGCATGCGCAAAGCGCAATTTAGCACCTCTGCGCAGGTGTGACCGCCGAAACCCGGAAGTAACCCGTTCCTGTACTTCCGGGTTTCGGTGGGTCTGTAACCCGAAAAACGCAACCTGCAGTGTCTGTAACCTGAGGTATGACTGTATAAGCTTTCATGTGCGTGCACACTTCTTCAGGCACATGAAAGCTTATACCCAGAACAAACCTAGTTGGTCTCTAAGGTGCTACTGACAATTTTTTTTATTTATTCAGAGCAGGGTAGTTCACAATCATTTCAGAGTTTGGGTAGTTGCAAAGTGAATTGATTTCTGCAATTGAGAATTAGCCAGCTCAGTGTTCTTCAGATGCTGCTCGACTCACAGTCCCTGACCACTGGCCACGCTGTCTGGGGCCAATGGCAGCTGGAGTCCAGTGATATCAGCAGGGTCAAAAGTTCCCCATCCCTGGTCTAGAGGTGTACTGACTGGAAAGCAGCCTCCTGCATCCCTTTGGATGTTTGGGATTGCCAACTCCCATCAGCCCCAACCAGCATTATATAGTTGAGCGTTCTCATTACATCGCAGGGAAAGGGCTGTGGACCAGTGGTAGAGTAACTGCTTTGTATGCTGAAGGTCGTAGGTTCAATCCACAGCCTCTCCATATAGAGGTGGGAATGTCCCCTGCTGGAAATCTTGGAAAGGCTGTTGCCAGTCAGTGTTGGCAATACTAAGCTAGGTGGAGCAGTCCTTCCTTGGCGGTTTCTAAGCAGAGGTTGGATGGCCGTCTGTCATGGATTCTTTAGCTGAGATTTCTGCATTGCAGGGGGTTGGACTAGATGTCCCTCGGGGGCCCCTCCAACTCTATAATTCTATGATTTGATGACACAGTATAAGGAAACTTCCTACCGTTCCTATATCACAACAACCCAATAAAATCAATTTCCTCATTAATCATCACCATCAATCTTTATCACGGTCCAGAGACCCAACAAATCGTTACAAAGCAATGCGCAGTTCAGACAGCCTACCTCCGGGTTAAGCAAGCATTTTGTTCAGACTTAAAGTTAGGGGTCATTGGTTCTTGCAACCACCGATGAAAACTTCACCACTGCTAATGTTCTAGTGTTTGTCCTGTCTTCCAATAGGGACCTGACATAGTGAGCCTCTGATTTTCCCGGGGAAGGTACCATCAAGGGTAATATCAGTTCAGCCCTGGCTTGCTCGTATTTCACACAGTGCAGCAAAATATGTTTTATAGAATCGATGCATTAAAGAATTAACCTGTTTCCCCTGCTTCTTCCACTATAATAATAATAATAATAATAATAATAATAATAATAATAATAATTTATTATTTATTATTTATACCCCGCCCATCTGGCTGGGTTTCCCCAGCCACTTTGGGTGGCTTCCAATAAAACACTAAAATACTACTAATCACTTTAACAGCTTTCCAAAGTTTCTTTGGTTGCAGAGAGTCCTCAAGAGAAGGCAAATTTGTCTTTTTCTACTTTGCTCCAATGCTCCTCCAACGCGCTTCATCTCTGTCTAACCTGCTGCAGATCACCATGCTGTGGTTTATGATACTTGAACCATGCCTTCCCAGTGATGACTTCTTTGGCTGGTGTAAGCAAGCTTGCAGAAAACATTATTGTACTGCTACACTGATAGGTTTGGGCAAAGCATTCTGGCCTCCACTCAGTTTACAAGAAGTAATGATGACATCATTTAACCCTCCCTTCCTCCCTCCCTCCCAAAACCCCATCCCATTCTCAGTTCATGCATAAATCAATGCCGAGATACTTTATGCAGCTCAAAGGTCAGGAAGTGATTCTGACGGGTCTCTGTTCGGACAAAGACCTCAGCTCCGAAGGGTGAGAGTCCCTGCAGCCCTTGAGCTTGTGAGTGATGGGTTCACAAGCCCACCTTCCCAGCCCCCACTCCATTGTTGGAGGTTGAAAGGAAGCTATACACTGTCAGAAAACCAGATCCACTTCCTTGGGGCACATCGGGGCTAGGAGTTCACAGAACTGCTTTGGAGAGAATTGAGACGGGTGACACACACACACACACACACACACACCCTGCCAGTTTGTCCTGTCATCTCATCCGCAACTTGCGACATTTGCAACCGTCCTGATCACAAAATGTGTATGTATATTTTCCTGATGGGCATATGGGTTGTCTGCAATGCTCATCCCATTCAGAGTAGATAGACCCACTGGAATTCACAAACCTACCTAGGTTAGTAATGATCATTTCAATGGGTCTGCTACTCCTTTAACATGTGTTGGGAGCAGCTTAATGTACTGGTGTGACCTGCAAAACAATGGCAGTGTTATCCAGCTTGGTGTCGTAGCCAGCCAGCCACATCCTTTTGCGAGATGCTCTGTTCCATTCCTTCTCCCACTTGGTTTTCCATTTCCCCTCCGCTAAGCATGCTCGGTCCTCGCTGAGTTATTTCGGGGGTTCCCCACACACCCCAGAGTTTGCCCCCTAACATTAGGGAAAGCATTAGGACCTTAGGATGCTCCCAGCCTAGACTACAACTCCCATTGGCACTGGCCAGCATGAGCTGGTGGGAGTTGTAGTCCAAAGCAGGTGGAGGACCCCAGGTTATGGAAGACTGGCCCAGGCTATTGTTGGCTTTGTGAACCTTTGCTCAGCTTATGAGTATATTATTATTATTATTATTATTATTATTATTATTATTATTATTATTATTATTAAATTTGTATACCGCCCTATATCCTCGGGTCCCAGGACGGTTCATAAGATAAAATCACAATATAAAAACACAAAATGCATCATCAAAAACAACCCAATAATGTCCCCCAGTAATGTCAATCAGCCAAAGGCCTGGTAAAAGAGGAACGTTTTTGCCTGGTGCCTAAAGGTGTATAATGAAGGCGCCAGGCAAACTTCCCTGGGGAGAGCATCCCACAAACGGGGAGCCACTGCAGAGAAGGCCCCGCTCTCATGTTGCCATGCTCCAGACTTCTCATGGTAGTTCCCATCATCCTTGGCTGTTATGTATGCTGGCTAGCGATGTTGGGAGTTGCAGCCCAAAAAATCTGGAAGGCACCAGGTTAGGGAAAACTGCAATGCAGAATGATAGAGGCAGGGCCGTCACCACTAAGAGCTGGCTTCTTTTGGTTCCCATCCACAAGAAAAACTTGTGAGAGTCCAGTCTTGCATGGCAGGCAGTGCGGGCGATTCTGAGTTAGATGGAACAATTGTCTGACTCCGTATATGGGCTCCTCCAGAGTGGTGTTTTTTTGGATGGTTGTATTCTGCAAAGTAGGGACGCAGGTGGCGCTGTGGGTTAAAGCCTCAGCGCCTAGGACTTGCCGATCGAAAGGTCGGCGGTTCGAATCCCTGCGGCGGGGTGCGCTCCCGCTGCTCGGTCCCAGCGTCTGCCAACCTAGCAGTTCGAAAGCACCTCCGGGTGCAAGTAGATAAATAGGGACCGCTTACCAGCGGGAAGGTAAACGGCGTTTCCGTGTGCGGCTCTGGCTCGCCAGAGCAGCGATGTCACGCTGGCCACGTGACCCGGAAGTGTCTTCGGACAGCGCTGGCCCCTGGCCTCTTAAGTGAGATGGGCGCACAACCCCAGAGTCTGTCAAGACTGGCCCGTACGGGCAGGGGTACCTTTACCTTTACCTTTTTATTCTGCAAAGTGTCGCTGATGCAACAGTGGCAGATTTAAACTGGACCATCCACACACCATTCTATGGCATTAGTTGCTCTGTGATGCTTCCCCAGTGTTACTACTGTACATTATTGCCACCTGGAGGGCTACTCTTGCGCTATATCAAAACAAAAGCAGAGCACAAAACTAAATAAACATGGAACATTTGTGGAATAAAAAGTTACAGCCTTCTGGCAGGAAGCTATGGGCCATAGCACTGATTGGAAACAAAGCAATATGTTGCATACCCTCCAACATTTCTCCAATGAAAATAGGGATGGGATATTCCAGGATTAAATCAGAAACTGGGATGCCTTCTGTAAAACCAGGGCTGTCCCTAGAAAATAGGGACACTTGGAGGGTCTGTATGCCAGCCCCAAAACAGCTACAGACACAATGAATACTGGAAGTGGGACTGTAGAGTAACTGCCCCAATACCATCATAAGTAGGCTCCTCTTCTTCTTTGGTGATCAATCGTAGCCAAGTAAGATTGTCTTCCATAAACACGGTTTTAACAATGAGTCCGTAAGTGACTGTGGAGGCCAATTCTGGATCCACACGTTCTTCCACGGTGTGGACACTGGTTCCCTGGTGGGAGTTGATCACAGTGTGGATTTGCCAAGCGTGCCTTCCTCTTAGCACCTTTCTCCCTTGCGTCCTGAGTTTGAGTGTCTTCAAAGTCCATGACACCTTTGGTAAAGGCTGTTCTCCAACTGGAGCGCTCGCAGGCCAGTGTTTCCCAGTTGTCAGTGTTTATACTACATTTTTTCAGATTTGCCTTGAGACAGTCTTTAAACCTCTTTTGTTGATCACCAGCATTACGCTTTCCATTTTTAAGTTGGGAATAGAGTAGTTGCTTTGGAAGACGATCATTGGGCATCCACACACACATCCAGTCCAACGAAGTTGATGTTGAAGAATCCTTGCTTCCACACTGGTGATCTTTGCTTCTTCCAGTACACTGGTATTAATTTGCCTGTCTTCCCAAGTGATGTGTAAAAATTTTTCGGAGACACAGTTGATGGAATCTTTTGAGCAGTTGGAGATGGCGTTTATAAGTGGTCCATGTTTCACAAGAATACAGCAAGGTTGGTAGTACAATAGCTTTGTAAACAAGCATTTTGGTTTCCCTGCGAATGTCCCGGTCCTCAAACACGCTGCATTTCTGTTGGGAGAAAGCTGCACTTGCAGAGCTCAGGCGATGCTGGATTTCAGCCTTACACTGAGTCAGACCACTGGTCTACCTAGCTTAGTATTGTCTACATTGACCGGAAGCAGTTCTCCAGGGTTACAGGTGAGGGACATGCTAAGAATTGAATCTGGTGGTATAATGATATAACCCAGTAAGAAGTAATGCGCAATAGGTGTCCTATCCTTCTGCTGTCTCTTTAAATAGCTGTCTGAAGGTAGGGGAGTCGCATTAATATTGGGGGAACAGGGAGCCCCAATAGCCACGGGCAAAGTCTCTTCCTTGCTCCGTCCTGCCTCGAACGGCAGCCAGATGGCTTAATTTGGAGTGTCTCCCGAGCTCCGACAACCCCTAATTATCTTCATTTCCTTTTCTCTCGCTCTAGCCCAACAGGTCACTCCTCAGGCAGAGAGGATTAACCTGTGATCATACATCATTACTGCGTGAAGAAAATCCACCCTTTGCCTTTTCCCCCCTTCTTCCAATTGGCACCAACCATTCCGTGGGTCAGGCTACAGTTATGCGTATACCTAGGGCTGTCACTTATTTTTATTTTTAGGGAGAACATAGGAAGGTGCCTCAACTAAGAGCATGGAATGATTTTTTTTCCTGGGGAGGGGGAAGAGGGACTCTGCCAATATTACGATGCCATTATACAAACATTTGGCGTGACCACATTTGGAACTCTACAGGATATTGGAGAGCCAGTGTGGTGTAGTGGTCAAGAGCAGTAGTCTTCTAATCTGGGGAACTGGGTTCGAGTCTCCGCTCCTCCACATGCAGCTGCTGGGTGACCTTGGGCCAGTCACGCTTCTCTGAAGTCTCTCAGCCCCACTCACCTCACAGAGTGTTTGTTGTGGGGGAGGAAGGGAAAGGAGAATGTTAGCCGCTTTGAGACTCCTGAAGGGGAGTGAAAGGCGGGATATCAAATCCAAACTCTTCTTCTTCTTCTTCTATTGCAGAGCTGGAAGAAGTTCAGAATATGGCAAGCAAAATGAACAAGGGCCGTGCAGCAACTCTCCTATGAGGAACAGTTGCAATATCTTTAGCTGAGATTCTTGAATTGTGGGGGTTGGACTAAATGACCCCTGGGGTCCCTTCCAATTCTACCATTCTATGATTCTATGATCTGGGTTTATTAGTGGTATGGAAAAAATGTGTGTATACGTAATGGAGGTATATAAAATTAAGGATGGGTAAAGAGGATAGGAAATTAAAAGACGCCTGGTTCTTGGGAGAAAAGCAATGACAAACCTAGACAGCATCTTAATAAGCAGAGACATCACCTTGCCATTAAAGGCCCGTATAGTTAAAGCTATGGTTTTCCCAGTAGTGATGTATGGAAGTGAGAGCTGGACCATAAAGAAGGCTGATTGCCGAAGAATTGATGCTTTTGAATTCTGGTGCTGGAGGAGACGCTTGAGAGTCCCATGGACTGCAAGAAGATCTAACCTCTCCATTCTGAAGGAAATCAGCCCTGAGTGCCCACTGGAAGGACAGATCCTGAAGCTGAGGCTCCAATACTTTGGCCACCTCATGAGAAGACTCCCTGGAAAAGACCCTGATGTTGGGAAAGATGGAGGGCCCAAGGAGAAGGGGACAGCAGAGGATGAGGTGGTTGGACAGTGTTCTTGAAGCTACCAGCATGAGTTTGACCAAAGTGCGGGAGGCAGTGGAAGACAGGAGTGCCTGGCGTGCTCTGGTCCAGGGGGTCACGAAGAGTCGGACACGACTAAATGACTAAACAACAACAAAAAGAGGATACCAGTGCATAAAGCCACCCATTGAGGCTGAATGCTGGAAGATTAAGGACAGGCAAAATAAAGCCCCTTTCCAACACACCCTATAGGTATGGAATTCACTGCCATGAGAAACAGCGACGGCCACCACTTTGCGTGGCTTTAAGAAAGAACCAAAGTCATGGAGGATATCAATGGCTACTAGCCACCAATGCCCATTCTCTGCCTCAATAATGCTTCTGAAAACCAGTTGCTGGAAATCGCGAGAGGAGAGCATTCATGCCCTGTTTGCAGCCTTCCCATGGGCTACAAGCTGACCACAGCGAGAATACGGTTTCGGACTATACAGGCCACTGGCCTGGTCCAGCCGGGGCTCTTAGGTTTTCTCTCAAAAGGCATTCTGCTTCCTTGATGAAGTTATGACACCGTTGTGTCTGAAGATGGCACTGTGGAGTTGCACCCACTGAAACCTTCTACAGTGGTGCCTCGCAAGACGAAATTAATTCGTTCCGCAAGTCTCTTCGTCTTGCGAGTTTTTCGTCTTGCGATGCACGGTTTTCCATAGGAATGCATTGAAAATCAATTAATGCGTTCCTATGGAAAAAGCCTTCCCCCGACCTCTTCTGGCGGGCGGCATTTTAAAATCGCCCGGGACAGCGGAGGACTTCTCCGCTGTCCGGGGCGATTTAAAAGCCCCTGGGAAGGCAGGCAGGGGGGACAAAGGCTTTCCCGCCCGGCCGCCCGGCTTCGGGACATCGTTCCGATGCCGGGCGGCTGGGGGAGGCTTTCCTGCCCCACCGCCCGGCATCGGGACGATGCCCCGAAGCCGGGCGGGGGGGGGAGGCTTTCCCGCCCGGCCGCCCGGCTTCGGGACATCGTTCCGATGCCGGGCGGCTGGGGGAGGCTTTCCTGCCCCACCGCCCGGCATCGGGACGATGCCCCGAAGCCGGGCGGCTGGGGGAGGCGTTCCTGCCCCACCACCCGGCATCGGGATGATGCCCCGAAGCCGGGCGGGGGGGAGGCTTCAAAAGCCGTCCGGGGGCTTTTAAATCGCCCCGGACAGTCCCGGGGCGATTTAAAAGCCCCCGGTTAGGCAGGCAGGGGGGGCAAAAGTCTTTGCCCCCCCTGCCTGCCTTCAAAAGCCGTCCGGGATAGCGGGAAGCGCTTCCCTGCTATCCCGGACCGCTTTTAAAATGCTGGCGGTGGGGAGCAAAGCCTTTCGCCCCCGCCGGCCTTCCTGGACCTCTTCTGAAGTCCGGAGGGGGGGGAAGGCTTTGCTCCCCACCGCCAGCATTTAAAAAAAGGTCCCCGAGATTTCCCTATGGGCTTTCGTCTTGCGATGCAAGCCCATAGGGAAAATCGTCTAGCGAAGCGTCGCAAAAACCGAAAAACCCTTTCGTCTTGCGGGTTTTTCGTCTTGCGAGGCATTCGTCTAGCGGGGCACCACTGTATTGCAAAGGCATCCCGGTTTAAATGGCCTTGCCAGTTTTAACAAAGCACCTTGCTAAAACCCTGAGGACCAACAGCTTTTGTGGCAGACTACAGTCCTCTTCATCATACTTTACTATGAAAGCTTATGCCATAAGAACGTGTTCATCTGGGCAGTGCCACAATAGTCTTGTCCCCCACCCCCGCAAGACGAATAGGAAATTGTCAAATTTAGTGACTTTGGGGAAAACCCTTTATTATGGCATTAGCAGTCCTCCCTGGCCTAAATGGATGTGCAGTAGTGACAGGGTGGGAAAGGTTCTCTCCTGATGGATAATAATAATAATAATAATAATAATAATAATAATAATAATAATAATTTATTTATACCCCACCCATCTGGCTGGACTTCCCCAGCAACTCTGGCCGGCTTCCAGCAAAATATTAAAATACAGTAATGCATCAAACATTAAAAGCTTCCCTAAACAGGGCTGCCTTCAGATGTCTTCTAAAAGTCCGGTAGTTGTTCTCTTGGACATCTGGTGGGAGGGCGTTCCACAGGGCAGGCGCCACTACTGAGAAGGCCCTCTGCCTGGTTCCCTGTAACTTGGCTTCTCGCAGGGAGGGAACCGCCAGAAGGCCCTCGGAGCTGGACCTCAGTGTCCGGGCAGAACGATGGGGGTGGAGACGCTCCTTCAGGTATACTGGACCGAGAATCCCTGCTCTTGTGGAGGTGGGGAGAACAGGCAGGGGTGGAATTCTGCCCCCTCCCCTCTTAAATCCCACACAATGTCAGAGGCTGGGGGGGCTAAGCATGTACATCACCCTCATGCCCCCAGGGAATGTGTGACCAGTGTTGGGAGGCAGATTGTTTTGGCAATGAGACGGAGCTTTCACTGCTGAAGCGATTGTAGGGCTGTGTTGGAGGGGAGAATTGAGGGTCACTGGGTGTGCTTCTTCTGATCCCATTCCCTTCTACTCTTCCCCCCCCCCCCCGGTGAATCTTAAGACTGTAAGGAAAGAGCCCAATTGAACAAGAAAAAGCTTTCATCTAGTCCAGCGTTTTGCTAAATTAAACTTAAGCAAGGAGGCATGCCATCTGCTACTGTGTCACTCCAAAACCGAAAGGATAATGATGCCATTTTACAATAAAATTATTTTGATAATTGTTAACTATGGCTTTCTTCTAATCCTTTGTTCTTTTGCTGTTGTTGAGATTTTGTAAATGTAGGAATCCCGTAACAAGATTTGTCCTTCACAGAAATATCTGTAGTGGATCACTCACAAAACCACACACACACACACATATATACACAGTGGTACCTCAGGTTAAGAACTTAATTCGTCCCAGAGGTCTGTTCTTAACCTGAAACTGTTCTTAACCTGAGGTACCACTTTAGCTAATGAGGCCTCCCGCTGCCACCGCCGTGCAATTTCTGTTCTCATCCTGAAGCAAAGTTCTTAACCTGAGGTACTATTTCTGGGTTAGCGGAGTCGTCTGTAACGTGAAGTGTCTGTAACCTGAGGGTATACACAGGGATGCAAGTGGTGCTGTGGTCTAAACCACTGAGACTCTTGGGCTTGCTGATCAGAAAGTTGGCAGTTTGAATCCCCGCGACAGTGAGCTCCCATTGCTTTGTCCCAGCTCTTGACAACCTAGCAGTTCGAAAGCATGCCAGTGCAAGTAGATAAATAGGTACCACTGTGGCAGGAAGGTAAACAGCATTTCCGTGTGCTCTGGTTTCCATCGCGATGTTCTGTTGCCCCAGAAGTGGTTTAGTCATGCTGGCCACATGACCCGGAAAGCTGTCTGTGGACAAACGCCGGCTGCCTCGGCCTGAAAGCGACATGAGCGCCGCAACCCGTCTCTTTTGACTGGACCTAACCATCCAGGGGTCCTTTACCTACCTACACACACACACACACACACACACAAAAACAAACAAACAAACAGGATGGCTTCCTCCAATGAAGTTAACAGAGAAGCCACTGCAGATCAGGATTCATTCAATTTTTCAAGTGGACTATGTTGGGGGGGGGGACACCTGCTAGCACATTTGCAAAGCTAAGCAGGGCCTGACAAGGTTTCAATCTGGATGGGGGACATGTTGAGAATTCTTCATTGCAGGAGGTTGGACTAGATGACCTTCAAGTTCCCTCCTAACTCTGCAATTCTACAACTCTTACGTAGCTTTGCTGCACATCCCAGGGCAGCATGGTGGATAGGAGCATGAGCAGTGCTTTGGCAGTCCCTGGTTCAAGCAAGTCACTCTCAGCCTCAGAGTTGCAATGTGAGAACGATTTGGGACCTGTGAAAGCCCAATTTCAAATTTCTCCAGAAAGGATCCATCCGAACTGGATGTGTCAAAGGCAGAATGGCAGCTGTTCAATGTAAATAAGGTGAGAGCATGTTGCACACACTGACAAGGTCTGACCTACTTAGACCTCTGGACTAGCCAATGAAGCTGAATGTCTGAAAGCCCCTAGGGCATCTGGTTCACCACTTTGAGAAGAGGGTGTTGGACTGGACTTAAGCTCTTAAGTTCTTTCACGTCAAATGACTTTTAAGAGTTTTAATCAACCCCTTGAAGAAATGAAACAAGTGTGTTATTCCAAACACCTGGTTCACTGGGCGAAGAGGGGAAAATTAATCACTTTCTGAATGGCTTCCTCCCAAAGCCAGTTTGGACTTAATGGATGAGAAGCACATAAGCAAATGTACTTGGCTTTTGTATCAGCAAGCTGTTGGGAACATACCCTCAAATAAGGGGGGGAATGGGTTTATGCTAATTTCCCATGCTGCAATGCCACATGGGATATATCTTACAGAATGACTTGAAACACCCTTTCCAAGGGCTGAGTTAGCGGGGGATTGTGCGGTTATCAAATAGTTGTCAACACTCGAGACATCACAGCAGCCTCGGGCAATAGCCCAGAATGGACAATCAGTTTTTAACTGTATGTAACTGAGAACTAAGGAAATCGCCTTTTGCCAATGAACACCAGAAAAGGACATTACCATTGTGCATATTTCACATTTTATCCCACTTCTGCCAAGCCAAATTATGTAGGACCCCAACTCACAGGAGCCAAAATCTACACTTCCCAACACGGGCTGGGTAATTCTGAATTTTCTCAGATTTGTGCGATTTCCACCTGGAAGCTGTTTATGAGGGCCGAATACCAGCTATGTCCAGGAAATTCCAGACGTATGGCAACCCTACTTTTAAGTGTTGCAAACATGTTTACCTAGCTGAAAGCAGGTTTTGGAGGAGCCCCTGCTGGAGGAAGGCAATTCCCTAATTCAGTTATCTACGTAAAGTGTAGGGTCACTCTTGAAGGGTGGCTAAATAACACAACTTTAAAATTACCCAGAGTGTATATGCCTCATTTGCTTTTTTAACAGTTCTGGCCCACTAGCCTGTTCCTGCCAATACTCTGCCCACAACCCATATGGTAACTCACTATAACCCACAATATGTTCCCAAGTAAGAGCTGAACTGGTATGTGGCAGATTACAAGAGGGGCAATTCACAAGTCTGCTTTAACATGATATATACGAGAGAAAAAACAGCTTTACTCTAACTTTGTGGACTACTTTACTTCAATATGCAGGAGCTCAAGGAGGCAGGAAGGGAACTCGTCTAGTCCAAGCGGCTACTCAAAAGCAGAAACTGACGAGCGCAAAGACCATGAAAGGCTTTATTCAGTATGTATTTGGTTATGGAGCCCAGCAAGATGGAACAGGCAAAGCATGAAAACCCCAGGAAATAGTTAAGAGATTTTTATTCTAATAGCTTTAATTACAGTGCTTGTTTGTCGAAATGAAAACTGAAAACAAGTATACAAAACAGTTGATTACTGTGTATTGAAAGCAAATAAAGAGATTTTCCACAACACTAAACAAACCAGTTCTGATAGTTCCTCAAGTTAAAGTTTAAACAGCTCCAGCTTCTTCAGTGTTTTATCAAAATACAAAAGAAAAAAAAAAGTTAAGAGGTCTTCTTGATGGCAAATCTGAACCTTGCAGTATGAGGGATGTGAAGGGGTTTCCACATATACACAGATATGGGAGTGTTCCAAAAAATGGCATCAAACACTTCTAGAATGGAATGAAACTCCAAACTCTCATGCTTTTAGTATTTCCCCCCTAAACATTACATTAGGTGGCTTGGATGGCATTTCTTACTTAAGTACAGTACTTGCTGATGACAGAGCTGAGCACTGCTATGGGCTGCTGTACTCTGTGGAAATCATTTGTCTTCTGGAGTACTGTAGTTCTACATGAGAAAAGTCCAAAACACTTGGGGAGGGGGCGACAACAGAACAGGTAAAGGATGGCATCCAAATTAGACGCAAGAGGAGAAAAACGTTCTTGCCCAAATCTGAGAGAGCACTAGAGGGTCATAGTGTTTTACACGTGCGCCAATTTCTCTTAAGTCTGTGGCCTGAACTGAACTGAACTCTGACTTTAGGAGATCTCACATTCACAAAAAACACAAAAGAGGTTGTCAAGCACAGGAAGATCCAGGATGCTGCTCATTCCATGGACCTATAACATGTTAAATTGCTGGTATTCAAGTTGTTGCAGAACTCACAATGGACATTTTGTTCAAGTGTTTCAGCTTTCCTTCTTTTCTAAAAAAGAAACTGACATCAGGCTAAAAAATAGCCACCAAATCTGGCCTCCCCACAGACCTCGCAAGCCAAGAGGGATTGTATTCAGCTCTAGCGTACAACCAGACAACTGGCAACTTTTCTCTGAATCCACTTCAAATCCCTTCCCCAGTACTAAACAGCGAGTTGATTTTCTTTATAATAAAAAAGCTGAGTAATATTGCATAGGAGTACCAGAAACTGTCTCATTGGAAACAAGAACTATTTACATTAAATAAGAAACCTAAACTGTTTTCAGGCTTGGATTTGCCACATGTACAGCATGGTGAAGGACATCCTGTGACAAGAGAAATGAAAACAGCTTCCGGCACTCAATACCACAAAGTAGCATGGTTTGCCACGTTAGAGTAAAGCGAAGGGTGAAGGAGGAGGAGGAGGAGAAGGAAGAGGAGGAGGAAATAAGGAGGGGTGGAGAAAAGAGGGAAAAGAAGAGTATTTTTAGGGCTTCATTTCTGGTTTCGGAGCTGATTGGACAACCAGTCCAGTCCTTCATAGAGACCGTCTCCACTAGTGGCACAGGTGGCCTGGATATACCAGTTCCTGTGGCGAAGAGAATGCAGTCCTAGTTTGTCTGTGATTTCTGCTGCATTCATCGCATTAGGCAGGTCCTGAAAAATGGAAGCAATTCGCTTTAGAAAGTGGATTTTTGTTTCCTTTAGAGAATTCATAGGAAGAATCCGCAACATGCAGTTCAAATGTGGCAGAATGGTAAGATGTTGCATTGACCATTAATAACGATAACGATATCTTCATTGTCATTGTCCCTTACGGAACAATGAAATTGAAATCTGTGCGATCTGGACTACAGTGGGATATAGACAGAACCAGATCTGGTTCCCTGGGGCCAAAGACATCCTTGTGCTCTCACATGGCTTGCAACAGTAGCAACCCACCCTTCTCAACCCAGTGAGAACACAGAAGGCCCATAGTACAGATCATGACGAGAGTGGAAATTTTGAATCTGGCCGTATATGTAGCATGCAAAATTCCTAAGTTGTCTAAGTGTGGTGGAGAAAAAGTGATGGAAAAGTGAGACTTGTAAAGGCAACAGATGCTCTGGGATATTCATATATTCATACTCTGACAGATATTTTTGGTACTTTTAAACCCCTACATAATGGCATTGTGGTGCCACAATTTGTTTGGAGGTGCAGCAGTTTAGGAAAATCAATAAAGAAGTACTTTTAGTGTGGTAAAATCGTATGTTTTGTGTTGCAA
Organism: Podarcis melisellensis; assembly: GCF_964234715.1. NCBI lineage: Eukaryota > Metazoa > Chordata > Lepidosauria > Squamata > Lacertidae > Podarcis > Podarcis melisellensis. The sequence goes on from NC_138544.1 coordinate 54,869,973, forward strand.
GGGAAGTCCCGGGGGCTCCTTAATGCAACTGTGTCATGCAAGAAACCATATATTTTACTTCTGAAATCTGTCAGTAATATTATTTCCAGCCCATTGCCGACAGCAAAGCCCATAGACATAGGCATAACCAACAGAGGGTGACTGAAAGGTGAGAACTCTTACAGCCCACCATCACAACTGGAGGCAAAGGGAACCCTGGGGTACCATTCTGGCTGTGCTGTTCACAATCACTTACCTGTTTGTTAGCAAACACTAAAAGGACAGCATCTCTGAGCTCATCTTCTGCCAACATTCTCATAAGTTCTTCTCGGGCCTCATTGACTCTCTCTCTGTCATTACTATCAACCACAAAGATCAAACCTACAAAGGAAACAACAGTTGTTTACATGGACAGGCATGGAGACATAGTGCCTTTCTGAAAGGAAGTTTTAAGTATGGAACTAGGTTTATTGTCATAAAAATGTGTCTATACCTATAGGTAATGGCAATCAATAATGTAATTTAAATCAAATTCACTAGTTACGGGGCTAAAGCTAGCAACCAAGTAATAGTGAACTATGTGAAGAAGCCATTTACTCTAGTATTGCTTTTGATCCAGGCCAATGGAGGTATATAATCTTCTGGAATCTGCTCAAAATCCAATGCTATAACAATATCAAAATGATGAGATAATTCTGGGCATTTGCAAACAAGGTAGGAAAGAATGAGCAGGAACCATTTAAATCAGATTCTTGGGCTCTTAGAAAGAAAGCTGTAAGAAGCGACTACCAAATTCTGCATGCTAAAGCCACAGATGAAAGAAAAAAAGACCAATATTTAGAGAAGAATTGTTTAACATGATGGGACTTGCGTATTTTTTTACCTCCATCTGTCAGTCAACATATCCTAAGGTGGTGCTATCTAACCAAGTGTTCAAGAGAAGCCATCCTATAGCTAAGATCAGCGCTATTGCTGATGTTTCCAACAATAACATGCTGATGCAGCCAAATTACCACAAACTGGAAAAGCTACTTAAAATAGCTCACCTTGAAAGTGCTTTGATATCTATATGGGAAAAAGTCGCAAACTTGAGACCTTGCACAGCTTCATTTACAGAATAGGTATGGAGAAGCTATATGACATTACAGTGGTACCTCACAAGACGAAATTAATTTGTTCTGCGAGTTTTTTTGTCTTGCGAATTTTTTGTCTTGCGAAGCACGGATTCACATAGGAATGCATTGAAAATCATTCCCATAGGAATGCAGTGAACGTTTCGTCTTGCGAAGCAAGCCCATAGGGAAATTCGTCTTGTGAAGCAACTCAAAAAACGAAAAACTCTTTCGTCTTGCGAGTTTTTCGTCTTACGAGGCATTCGTCTTGCGAGGGACCACTGTACTACATAGGAATACCTCAACAATCTCCTCTTAATACCCAGATTACTCAAGAAGGACAGCAAAATGCTGGTTGAATGCTTGAGATGCTACCAAAATGACTGACTTTCTTACTTACCAGGATAAAAGCCAATGTCTAGTATTTTAACTTATGAAAAGCAGCCAGTAGACGAGGCACAAATGACCACCTGAATTCATGTCCGAGAAAACATCTGACTCTTGACTTCCTGACCTAAAGCTCGCTTTAGTGCCATGCTGCTGCTGTGGCAACCTTATTATACATGTGCAGGTACATAGGAAGCCGCCATATACTGTAAGTTCATCTAACTCAATTTTGTTTACGTAGATTGGCAGTGGCCCTCCTGGATTTCAGTCAGGATTTTGTCAGCCCTACCTAGATACTCCAGGAAACGTAACCAGGAACCTTCTGCATGCAAGGCATGTCTCTACTACTAAGCTATGGCTCCAACCAGAACCATGAAGGATTCATAGACACAGCAAGTATGGTGAGATGGTTTTCTGTGCAGAAACAAGTATATCATATTGTTTTTCCAGTGATTCTGAAACTTTAGCCCTTGGGTCACAACAACGTTGACACCATAAGACAAAGTAGCTTCAGCAAGGATTTCAAAAGCAGTGAGACAACAGCCAACAATGTCAAGTTATGTGTCTTCATCACCGATGCAGCAGCTCCTGTGCTTAAAGGTAAACTGTGAAAGCGAAACACATGCTGATCGCAGCCTTTGCTAAGTCAGCCCTGAGGGCTGAAAGAGACACTCATAAAACAGATCCAAGATTTAATGCACACAGCAATAACTTTGCTAAAAGATCATGAAGCTAACAATCAATAGGCCACCAAGTGATCTGAAAGTGGTTTTCATTATACAAATTACATACCGTCAGTTACAACATGCTAGCAGGTTTAGAGAGCTGCCTTCAGTTTTCCCTGGACTTGTTCTATTCAAAAGAAGGGACACTTGGCTAGTGTTGCTGACATGAACACCCAAAACGGACCAGTAGTCCATGGGTTCAATTTGGCCCACAAAAGGCCTTCAATTGTTCCCTGGGGTGATGTGGAGGAGTTACACATAGGTGCACAGCTACTTTAAACCAATGTATGGCCAAAACTACTGCAGAAGATACGAGAGGGGACAATTGGGCAAGCTTGCTAGGTACTCCTTTTGTATGGCTGCCAAACACTGACACAAAACCTGAAGCCAACACTGAAGGTACTTGTACTGACCATGGCATACTACTGGAGCTTGTTTTTGTACATCCTATGGAAAGGAATCATATAGAATCTTGAGATTTATTTTTGGGAACACAGAAGCTGTCTTTTGCAGAAAGAATCAGAAGACTGGCCTATGTATCTAGCTCTTTACAGTCTGACAACAGCTCTCCAGGTTTCCAGACAGCAGTGTCTCTCGATCTCCGTTGGAGATGCTAGGGACTGAACCTATATTTTTTTTTGCAGGCAAAAAAATGGTTAGGAGAAAGGAATTGCTGGCATACTTGCGAAGAAAACACTCAAAATGCAATTGCAACGATTATGTCACATATGTGAATGAACTAAGATAAACTAAGCTGGCGCACAATGGAGATGTCCTATCTTAATACTTGCACTAAGAAAAGACTGTCCCTACTGCAAGTTTCACATTCTGAATGACAAAGGTCTGTGGGACAGAAAGACCTAAAGACTTATCCCATCACACTCAGTACTAGACAGATAGTTGATACGTTTACTTCATGCTATCAACATAGTTATGGAGTAACTGAAGATGCCTGAGTGGGTCTCTATAAATACAAAAAATAAAAAAGGATATGTTCAGTTACAGAAAATAGCTCACCTTGTGTATTCTGGAAATAATGGCGCCAGAGTGGTCTGATCTTATCCTGACCACCTACATCCCACACTGTGAAGCTAATGTTCTTGTATTCTACAGTTTCTACATTGAAACCTGAAACAAAAAAGTGGGAGAAAAGTTGAGCAGTTAACAAGTGAAACAACATGCTCATCCATATTACCCAAACTAAGGTAGAGAAGGAAATGGCTGAATTCAATTATATGCCACACACAATCTCCTGACCAACTGGTCCACATTTTAAAAGTCAGTCTTAAAATGTATATTCAGAATATACACTAATACCCCCCACATCAAATATATACTTCATAAGGAGCAAACAGCTTATTTAACACAGATTTTTGCATTTGAAATGGCAAGTCAGTGAGCTACTATAGTCCAAAGAGCTGAATTGTATTGAAGGCCACACTGAAAACATATTGCCAAGTGAAGAGCCACTAGTAAGTTAGAATACGCAATTGCACCTAAATATCATTCACTTGCCATTTTCAAAAGCATACAGGCCAAGCTTCACGTATTACAGTGGTATCTCCAGTTGCGGATGGGATCCATTCTGGAGCTCCGGCCTGATCCTGAGGTTTCCACAACCAGAGGTGCTTGTTCTGTACATGCACACAGCGCGATAGAGTGCTTCTGCACATGCATGAGCAGCGAAACCTGGAAAAATACTTCCAGGTTTGCCGCTTTTGCAACCCAAAGTTTACGTTACCCAAGGGTAACGTAAGCCGAAGTTCTACTGTATTTTGCAATGTTTCTTCTTTCAAATGTTTGCCACAGGTTTTTAAAGGATTTACAGGATGACACCTCTCCTATGGCTAGTTTCTCAATTTTAAAAAGGAAAAACAACCGACGAATGAGATAACATATTATATATCACAGCAGATATTAACCAAAGCAACAAAAATGGCTGTAGCAACATCTTAACATTCATAGACATTGTCAACATTTTCCTCCCTCTACTATTCCAGCATTAGTCAAATCCTTTCTCGAAGAGAAGCAAATTAAGAAATATTGGAGTTGTATCTTGTGCTCTCTAAGCAATGAGTTCTAATGGATCTATAAACATAGTTAGAGCAACCAAATGCTTATTTCACCTGGGTAACAAATGCATCATGAGACATATGCAGACCAACCATATGCGAGCTTACTCAACAGTACTGTCAGTCTGTGTACAATTCCAATCTTTACTTTTAAATATGTTTAAAACAGTCACATATTTGTAAAGGGAAGCTGCTTAATATCTTACCTATAGTAGGGATGGTAGTTACTATTTCACCGAGCTTAAGTTTGTACAATATAGTAGTCTTCCCTGCAGCATCCAGCCCAACCATAAGTATGCGCATCTCTTTTTTGCCAAAAAGGCCTTTGAAGAGGTTAGCGAAAATATTTCCCATGCTTAAGTCTGGTGCTCACTCACTGGCCAAAGAAATCTAGGAGAAAATAAATTCAAAACAGTTAGTTCTGTACAGTGTGATGATCACGCCCTGCTCAATCCTTAGGAGTAAAAGCCCCCGGAACCCAGTGAGATTTATTTCCAAGTGTTAAGTGTGAAAAGCCACCTCACAACAATGGAGGCTCAATGCAGAGCAGAAGTTTTAAGAGTGTGAACAGGGATTAGATTGGAAAGGTCATTTTCAGTGGTGGGTTCTCAGCTTTGGATACTGCAAAAAGACCAACAGTAACAGATACTTTTAGCACAAGACACACAAAATGGGTTTTGTAGGAGACTGCAAGTAGTATGACTATCTTTCGGGGAGGGGGGGGGGAGAGAAGAAAGAAGCTTGAGGAATCCCCACCATCTAGCTGGAATGGTAGCCCCTCCTCCTCCCATCACAGGGCCTTCTGCAGAAGCATTTTGTTTTGAATGAAGCAGTCTTCTAAACAAATGGTCTTTTCCATTCTACTGTTTTGTTTTGAATCAATGCTTGTTGTTCAAGAATCTTACATAAACTTTGTGAGGTCTGCCTGAAAAGGGTTGTATGGATACCTTAAATGAAAAGTTTGCTGCTTTTCATATTCTTCAGTATATAGTATTCTAGAGAAACCATTCAAAGTGTACAAGAAACATTTGTTTATACTACTGCTTCTCACAGATGTGAACATGAAATCTTTATTACGTCAAAACAAAGAAAATGACCAGTGGAGTCGGATTTAGATAATGTCATGCCTATTTCACAACTTATTCCTATTGATTTTCAAGCACTTTTTATTTTGTAACCAAACCTTGTAACAAGCAAGGCAAGGCACCAACAAAGGAGCAGCAGGGCGAGGACACCCCCAAGTTACTCTGAGATAGCATAAGACTGCATTGACAGTATTGTCAGCTATCATGGAAGTCTTACAACTCAAAATACATTGTGAACCTATATATACTGGATTGTATCAAACCAAGCAGTCCTATTAGCACAAGGATTTCCACTTGTGCACTAGATCTCCCCCCCATCCTTGTGCCCCCCCCATGACAATTTGCAGAATAAATTTGGGGGCCACACAGGGGGAGGAGAGGTTGTGTTGCAAAGCCCTAGTGCTAAAATGACTAGCATTCAGGTTCCAAAATGTCTAAGTAAAAGCATAATGCTACCAATTTCCAGCATTTTGAAAATTGTCATAAATATGCTACAGTAACAAGGAAGTTAGTATCATTAGCAGGAATGTCATAATAAAAGATTACAGGTATTCCACTTTCCTTAACGAAAAAAAATCAAATGTGCCTCACTAATCCACAGCACGCTAGGCACCACTTCCCCAAAATTAGGATTGACTTGATAATTAAGAGGTGGAAAAATCAGATTCCAGCAGAGCCATTCTTATAAAAGGGTAAAACACTGTTTCAAAATTTCAAAAAAAAAAACCCCCAACCCATCATCAGCAGAGACTTGGGCAACTAAGCTCCTGGGGTTCTCACTCCACTCCAAATACTAAAAAGGCTTAAAAAAACTAAGGGGGGGGGGAGATGATGGCTACTTGGGGACACAGCTTCTACTTAGCCACACTTGGCAGACATATCGACAGCTAGCACCACGGTTCAGACACATGAGAAAGAAAAAGGAATTATATATTGGTAGCCATGTGGATTTTAAAGCACTTTCTTAGAACAGGATCACTGCTTGTCTTAAAAAAAACCATTACCTTTATTTAGCAACAGATTTCACTGTGGCAGCCAAAAAGAACATTTTATATACAGTGAGTCAACACATGGTTCACACCTTTATTAAACTTACACACACAAAGATCAGGAGTAACATCGTGACTAGCTCATATTAGCAAAGCAGCTTTTTCCTACAGTTTCAGTCATTCTCTCTGTCACCAGAGGAACAAACAACAATCCTTATTTGGTTAGAGGAAGGGCCTTGTAGGAGTAAAAAACAAGTCCTGCTTTCTGGCCACGGTTTCTACATGACAGCTTTTAACTCTCTGCCTGCACCTTGTGAAGGTGCAGAGCCGTTCCAATGCTCTGCACTTATACGCAAATTCACCCATTTTCTCTTTTGCTCCACAACTGAATACTAACCTAGCAGAAAATGCAATTATCTATATTATTGTAGTAAGTATGTATCAATGTTCTTAGATCACTGGGAAGTGGCTTTAAATCAAACTCAACTATGTTATTCTGGGACATCGCTTTTCTTTTGAAGATGATGCCCTGCTAATAGCGTGTCTTTCAGAAATTAACACAGATGCCAAGAATATTCCATGTTTTCTTACAAAACATATTCCACATGCTTGCTAGGAGTGCTCCAAAGATAATCAATCCATACATTTCACATTTCAGCTTTGCAAATTAACACATCCTATCAACTTTGTTAGGACAAGCTGACAGTATAACATGGTAGTCACACAATGTTCGGTTTCCTGCAGATCACTGTCAACACCACTCAACAGCTGCTAATTGCATTTCCAAAAGTATGACTCTCAAGAATGCTTCAGGAAACAAAGACACCTCAAAAATAACAAAGAAAAGACTGATGGCCAAAATTTAAGAAACTGCATTATCGTCACAGTTTTCTGCTAGAAGCTTAAATATTTTGAGATTAAACCCCTGCTTTTAAACATGCCAGACACTAAGCACATGATATGAAACTCATGAGAAAATTGCACGTACCAGGGGCTGTTACCTTTGCTTCAAATACCACCAAAGATATTAACTTTATGCAGCAACAAAACTGAGAGGGGACCACTTACCTGGTGCCATGATCGATGGCATAAATCAACTACAAACATTTAGGTGAGTAGAGTACAGTGTGGGAATCTTTCCTAGGAACTTCTATTCACTGCCACACAGTGAATTCTAACTGCATGTACCCATGCTTAGATCAGAGGAGGGGAATCTGCAGCACTCCAGGTTCCATCAGCTCTAGCCAGCATGGCTGTATGATACAGCTCAACATTTAGAAGTCCATAGGTTCCCTAGCCATAGTTCAGGAAGAAGCTGCATTCAACACTCTTAATACCTGACTATTGTGTGCCCATAATAGCTTATTTCACACAGTCCATACATATCATAGCATAGTTGTGTCTAAGCTACACATGAAATCTTTGTAGCTCAATTGCCTCTGGCTGTTTACAGTATTTACGATAACATCAAAACTAAAATATTTATGCATCGCAGCTGTGTGTATGTTTATACTTAAAGTCTCAACCCATAAACTCTTGAGTAATTCTACAGACTTCAGTAAGACTACTCTGGAGTTGGAAAAGACTAATTTTCAGGTTCCACTGGAACAGGATTAAATAAAAATCATTATTATGCAATAGTTCATTGCTGCATTTCTTGACCATTTTGGAACTTTAGAAAACTATAAATTAAGTGTTAAAATAGTGCCATGGAGATACTGGAGTACAATATGCAACTATTTCTGCCTTTCCCCAAACATTTCCACTGCTCTTTCACCTTTCTTCCTACAGATCCAAGTAACCATTTCTCCTACTTATTCTATACTTTGTCTCCCACCCCCTCCCACCCCTCATGACTACCAACAGCTTTCATTCCCCGACAGAATGTGCAGAGATTTTTGGGTGCAGTTGTGTACCTTCAGCCTGTATGGACTACAAATACAAGATGAGCACAAGAAAAGGAATACCTTAACTTTAAAACTACACAAACTCACTAGCCAGCCAAGCTAGGCAAACCAATGTTTTCAGTATCACGTGCTGCTTGCTACAGAACAATTCCCTTGTGGTCAAGACTGTCTGCACACATTAATCCCCAACTGAGACTTACAGGTTCTCCCCACAATTATAGTTGTGCTTTTCAAAAAATAAACTAAAGAGTGCTTCAAGATACTAGCAGTGTCCTGGCTATTCATGTAAGAAGTGTAGACTGGTAATGTGCATGGATGCAGCATAAGCATTTGTCCTATTTAGAGTTGGCCATTTAGCATCCCTTCCAAGTCCCTTCATGATGAGGCAACAGCCACCAACACATATACTTTATTCACTATACCTTATGGACTGAAGGTTGGTGTGAACCTCATAGAGGGAAATGTTATTTCATATTTAGCACTCCCTGTAATAGCAGACGTGAACGTATATCCATTGCATCCAAAGGAAAAGTGGGGTGAGGAGACTTGTTCAATGGTACAGAGCTCTTTATTCATAAAGAAAATACAGCAGCAGGGTCTTTTAACACCCCTTGCCTCCCCTCAAACATCAGTCCTGTTTGCCTATGTGTACTGGCAGCATGCTGGCATAAGGAGCTCCCTGGCAGTAAGTCTCTGGGTCTCAAACATGTTCTGCTTTCAAAGTCATAACAATTAGTAAAAGAGAACACACTGTGATATCACTGTGTGGTTGCGTTTCCTATTACTGCTTCACTTGCTCATTTGCAGGGACAGGGAAACCATCCAATGACTCCACATTCTGCGGTCTTTACTAGCTGTTACAGGAAGAGGAAGATATTTCATAGGGCTGTTGCTTCTGGAAGCATCTACCTACCCTGCATAATGTCTAGTTTAGTTCCAAATATATATTTCAATAATTCTATAGCTCTTTTAACACAAGTTTTGGGCTCTTGCACAGGAAGGCAGATTGCTAGATACAGATACATGGTGCAACTCTCCACATTAAAAAAACCCCTGCATGTTCCTTCAACATGCCTTCATTTGTGATCAGCAATGAAACCTAAATGGATTGCACCTAGACAAGCAAAGAGCATAAACAGCACACAGGCCTAGAGCAAAATACCTTTTCACAGTAAATGGCTTAAATATTAAGCTGCATTAATTGTTACTCAGCACGGATAGGTACTGAACTGTTTTTACACTCTAGCGAGATTATAAATAAGAGGAGGAAGCAAACAATAGTGTGTAACACTACTGGACTGTGATGCCTATGAAAAAAGAATTTGAGAATGGAAATATTAGCATGTGGTATTTCACTTCTCCAAAAAATTCCTTAGAAGTAATATTGTTGGATTTTTGCATACTGCAAGAAAGACTGCTGAAAAAAATTAAAAAGCTGCAAAAGCTGGAAGCTTACTAAAACTTGCAAAAAGGGGCTCAAGTGACATTTCAAGGCTGGACAGCTGGCATAGCAAAATATTCAAGTTAGTAAGAGGAATTCCTGCAGATCAGTTTAATGGAACTTCACTTTCACATTCTATTCCGACAGTGGCCACAAGGCATAATCACAGTTACTCTGATTAGATAATGTTAATACTGTACTGAATTTTTGTCCTGCAGAAATGAAGGCAAGATCCATTCATTGATACGTCTTCCCTATCTTATGCATGGTACATTATAGGTAGCACCCAGGGAACAACACTCACTGCATTTAAAGCCCCATTTACCTTCAGTGCAATTCTATACATGTTTACTCAGAACTATGTCAGACTGAGTTACATGGTGCTCACTCCAAGCTAACTAGGTATCAGATTGTAGCAATTCAGAAAAGAAGAATATCCAGCTGTTCTCCAATCCTATAAAATAACCATGTTTTAAAATGAATCCTAATTAGACCATATATGATTCAAAGTCTTAATGAAAAAACAATTAAGTCATAAAATATGGTAAAATACATTTTAATTTGAAACAAATAGGACAATGAGAGAGACTCTTACCATATCAGGGTATAAGAAAAGCAAATGATTGCTAACTGCTCAGACAATAAGTGCCCCTGAGCTAGGGTATCAAGATTGCCCCATAAGGACTATTTCCCAGTTTCAAATGGGAAGCAAGCAGCACTTAGCGCCAGCTATTTTAGGTATGATAGTAACACAGGCATTCATATTTTGTTTTCAAATGATCTCTTTCTACAGCACTAGATCTCTCATAGCATGGGCATACTATATCTTGCTTACTCAAATAAGTCACGGAGCAGGTCAAAGAGAAAATTGAACACTTTCATGACAAATTATTTTTGCCATGGAAGAATTTGAACTTTCAATATTACCCAGTCAGTGGGAAAATGTACTAGCTTCAATACCTAAGGTGTCATTAGATTCAAAATTAAGACTAATACAACAGAAAATAATATTTAGAGTTTATTGGACCCTTTACGGTTGTATAAAAAAGGTTAGCTAAGATAGCTCAGTGTTGGAAATGTGGCAATGAAAACATATTAGTACGGTGTTCTTTACTTAAGAAGTTTTGGGAGAAAGTGCTAGACTGTGTAACTATGACTGTGCAGAAAAAGTTAAATCAGAAGAGAATATTTTATTGAACTATATACCTGCAGTATGGAAATTATCAATGGGACAACAGAAATTGATTTTCTGTGCCCTAATGTTGGCCAAGAGATTGATATTGAGGAATTGGAAAAATAAAGATATGATACCCTTCACTCAATGGACTGATATGACATAACTGGCAATTTATGAACAGACTGCTTACAGGCGCAGACTTTGTATGGATAAATACAATAACATTTTGATTTAATAAAATATAAATATTAAAAAGACAAATTATTTTTGCAAAAGTAGTGCTTAGAGTAGCCGAGATTCTCTCCAAAGGTAGGCTAATCTGCAAAAAAATTAAAATGGTTAGTTATGCATTATTTGAATGCTTCCTTTTGTCCAAAGGATGGACTTCACCCAATGCATACATACCTTACCTGGTTGGGGCAATAAGTCACTACCTTAAAAGTGGTTGAAAAAAGGATTAGAAAAAACTCATGAAAAGCAAGTTTAGCAATGACTAATAGCTCTGACTGCTAAATAGGGCCTCAATGTTTTCAAAGGCAGCATACCTTTGACCCTAGGACTCAACAAGCAGCAGCTCATATGGTCAGTTTGTAATCTTCCCAGAGATCTCTGGCTGCTCCACTAGTGAAAACAGAATGCTGAAGAGATGGACACTGGCCTCATCCAGCAGGGCAATAATTGTATGGAGTTTGCTTGGAGAATTAGAGGCACAATGAACATGATTTCCCCCCATACAAGTTTATCGTACATGAGCTATAAAGAAAGAAACCTCATTACAACAAAGGGGTATTTATTGCTTATACTTCCAACCATACAACATGCTTCTTCTATAAAGTCTAAAATAAGACTAACATGTATTAAAAGTGCAATTCTGGTGCACATTATCTTAGAAACTAGGCAATAAATAAATAGAAACTTCACTGAATTACATCATAATCTGAGATTAATGATACCTGTAAGAGATAGCACTGCTTTATAACAGGGCTGATTAACCCCAGGAACAAAGGTCTGATAAAGTTTCTCAGCAATTTTTTTTGCACCACCTCCCAAACCACATGGATTTTGGAAACAATGGGAAAAGCAAAAGAAAAGACAGCATGTGGTGGGGTAGAGAAGTTACTGTCTAGAGCAGAGGTATTCAAACTTTTTATACCTACCGCCCACTAATGCATCTTTCTTGATGGCAAAATTTCCTTACCACCCACCAGTGCTCGATGGAAGGAGGATTCAGCTTGTGGCGTAGAACCCACTACCGCGGACCAGATTGACAACCCCTGGTCTAGAGGGAAGCTTGTGTGGTGCCGAATTGTCATGTCTTCAGCATATGTGTTTCCCCAAGGAATTTGGATAGTACCAGTGGTCTGGCATTTGGTGGCTATTATATGCCCCCATTTATGTGTTGGATGTGGTGTGTGTCAAACTTAAAAAACCCAAAACATTGGGATAAGCACTGCAGTATTTCTGCTCTGTACTGCTTTTCATCATTCTTTTGATAATATTTTTATATTTAGGTCACCTTTCTACCTAGGAGCTGAAGGTGGCATATATGGCTCTCCACCTCCAATTCCGCCCCCCCCCACAGCAACCCTGCAGGGTAGATTAGGTGGAGACAATGTCTGGCTCAAGGTCACCCAGTCAGCTTTATAAAGGTAAAGGTAAAGGTACCCCTGCCCGTACGGGCCAGTCTTGACAGACTCTGGGGTTGTGCGCCCATCTCACTTAAGAGGCCAGGGGCCAGCGCTGTCCGGAGACACTTCCGGGTCACGTGGCCAGTGTGACAAAGCTGCATCTGGCGAGCCAGAGCCGCACACGGAAACGCCGTTTACCTTCCCGCTGGTAAGCGGTCCCTATTTATCTACTTGCACCCGGAGGTGCTTTCGAACTGCTAGGTTGGCAGGTGCTGGGACCGAGCAGTGGGAGCGCACCCCGCCGCAGGGATTCGAACCACCGACCTTTTGATCGGCAAGTCCTAGGCGCTGAGGCTTTAACCCACAGCGCCACCTGCGTCCCTTTATAGCTGCGTCCCTTTATAGCTGAGTGGTAATTTGAATCCTGGTCTCCTAGATTTAGTGCTTTGGGACTTCTACCTGTTTTGTGAATAAACTGACACATGTAACTTAGAGTAAACTAATAAACACCTTAGTCACCAGATTGATAAGTGATGCAATGATGACAACTCCTCCTCTTTTGATTTGTGTGTCTGCAAGTGTACATGCATACTGTGAATGTGTGCGCAGAATAGGAGGGTGGAGTGGCCACATCCACCACTGGCATGTGGCCAAGGCTTGGAAACATGTGAATGCCTTGGGCCAAAAAAGATCACTCAAACACTCACATTTTGAGGAGTGTGGAGTACCTTGGTAGGAACTCCACAACCACTTCAACAGTTAACTTTTTTCTAACTTCAGAAATAATGAGTGTTTCCAGTTAAGGCTTCTTGGTGTGCCCAACCCAAGTAAGAAACTTGAAGTTGAAGACGACAACCGACAAGGTCAAAGATAAACAATGAAGCTGGCTGATTTTATGGCCCACAAAGTTTTAATACAATGATAAGTACAACCTCATGCTACGGTGTAAGCTGATACTTCCCTGAAGGAGTTTGCGCAACAGACAGTGCCTGTTCCCTTGTGGTCGAAAGGACAGCAAAGTTCTTATGGCTGACTAATCCAACCTCCCATATGACAATGTAATCAGTGTTAGAAACTAAGTTATGAAAGTTAGGAGCTAAATGGCAGGTTATAGGTGCAACAAGGGAATGTCAGGCCACAGTTTTTAAATAACAAGAATACAAAGCTGAAAATGAATGAACTGCAGCTAAAATATTATGTTCATTTTTCACAGGCTCTAGTCCTTCCCCTGCCCACCCCCCTAATACAGTGGTACCTTTGGTTACGAACTTAATTCATTCCGGAGGTCCGTTCTTAACCTGAGGTACCACTTTAGCTAATGGGGCCTCCTGCTGCTGCCGCGTGATTTCTGTTCTCATCCTGAGGTAAAGTTCTTAACCCAAGGTACTACTTCGGGGTTAGTGGAGTCTGTAACCTGAAGTGTTTGTAACCCGAGGGGTTTGTAACCCGAGGTACCACTGTATTCTTAAGATGGTCTCTTCCCAGTCTTCAGAGAGTAGCCGGAAGCGGGGAGGCAGAAAAAGGTCCTCCTGTCCTTCCACTCTGCAGTTTTAATCTGAAATCTAAGGTGCAGGACTGCTCCCAGAGCTCAGAAACTGCTTGCGCTAATAAAATTCCGTCGCAAAATGCGGCTAGAACAATGGGAGTTTCGAACACAAGAACAATTCTGTTCTAACCCTGCTCCAGCCAATTAACCACTGAATCCCCCAACACAAGGACTGTTATGTAAAACAACCTGTAAAGCGTTTTTCATCACCCTCTTTCACAGAGCTGCTTAGAAGCTGCACCTAAAGAAGTTAGTCAGAAGAAAATGAGAGAGAGATAGAGGAAGGAAAGGCCTGCCTTGTTCTTACACATGACCATATTCCTTGGCATGAGCCAGCACCACACCAACCTCCTATCAATGTTCATTCTGGAATATATACTATTTTTGTTCACTGAAGATGTACAGCCAATTTTCCACAACAAGCACCAAAGTAATTACCTGCACCTCCCCTACACACTGCTCACAAGCAGTGGAGGCCTTCAACTCTCTCTTACAGCCTTAATCCTTTAAATATAGAAAATTAAGCACCACAGGACATGTGAATACAGGAGTGTGGGTAATATTCCCCTGTTTGCACAATATACCCTTAAGTTCAGATACAGGGGCAAGAGTGGATAGATATACACTAGAAAAGGAGGGAGAAACAAAACTGAATGGTTGGGAAAGCTGAACTTCTCTAATCTGGATCCTTCCTTATTCTGTAGGTTTGACCCAACATACCCAAAGAATGCACAGAAACACTTCCTGGATTTTCACACACTTACTTCTAAGCTATAGAGTTTAAGCTAAAAACATAAGCTAAACAATGTTTTTCAAGGAAGAGAAGAGGTCTGTAGAGAACTAAATAATTTAAACAGTATTCATGAATGGAGGACTAAATGCATTGATGTAATTTATTAAGAAATAAAAACACCACCAAACACCTAAAGTTTCATTACCAATTACAAGGCATACATAATTAAGAAAGGATATTGACCAGCATTTGGCTGATATTCCTTCACAGCCAACTTGGAGCTACTTATCCAAAGGGGCCAAGGAGAAAGACATGGGTACCAAACCCCTTCACTGGAGAAACCTATTGCCCTTCCTCATTCCCTCAGACACACTGCAGTTCTGTCACTACCATACAAGCTGGCAAAAAACCCAAGTAACTCAATGAGAAATATTTCAACTGAAATTGTTTTAGCTAAAAATATAAGAGGATGGATTGTTGCCAGTAGAGTGCATCTGGCTGCATAGATGAGCTGTGCCAATGAGCTCAGGACTGCCAATGTTGTAGTGTATTTCGGGGAGGGGGGGCTATGAAATAATTCTATGGAGCAATGAGACTGCTTTATGTGTCTGCTGCATAAAGCCTCAAATCTCAACCCTGGAAATGGTATCATAACCATTTCTCCCCTGGAAATGGGGGACGAAGAGGAGCTTTCTGTTCTGCCATTTCACACTTTTTCTGCACTTGCGTAACTTTCTGTCCTGCTGATGAAGTCACCAGTGAGTGACTAAGTGATCAAAATCTGCTTCCCCACCCCATACCCAGAAACCTCGGGATCAACTACAGGAGACGAAATAAAGGAAAGATCTGTCCACGTATCCTCTACGTACCCCAAATGTTGAGATCACAAGCTACTTGGGGGGATGGGATGGGGGTGTTGCACTCAAACAACAACTCCAGGGACTCGAACTAAGCAGCAGGTCACGATGGGGCGTGTCCTCATAGTTGTGGGGGTTCCCCCTTCTAAGTCCAACTAAAACTAAGTAGACATGCCTGTCAATCCTCAACTTTCAGTCAAAGAGGGGTTTTTAATTTTAATTTTTAAGCTGCTACTTTAGGAAGGAAAGGAAAGCAACGTGAAAGCGAGTCGGGGAGGAGGGTGGGGCGAGAGATTCCTATACATTTCTTCAAAGACATAAAAATAATAGTAATAATTCTTAAAGTGTTTGAAGGAAGTGCCCGGCGTAGACTGGGGCGGGGGGGGGGGGAGAAGAGAGGTGATCTGACCACAAGGATAAACTGGCTGTTTACAACATTTAAAAAAATAATACAATGAGAGGGTATTTGGGGGGGGGGCAAGAAGGGCGGGCGAAGGAGGCCTGGTTGCTTCCTAGCCGTTAAGGTTCGATGGTTGGCGAGGACGGCGTTCAAGGGTGGGCCGTTCGGCTGCGTCTCGCTTCCCGCGACTATCCAAGGAAGTCTCCCCACCCCGCTTCAGTATTTTTCAGCCTCAGAAGGGCCTCTTCTCCCCCCCCCCCGCCCGCTTCCTCCGCCGAGGCCAAGCCTGCAGTGCGGCCTGCGGCTCCGCTCCCCTCCCCGGCCTGGCGCTGAAGGCCAAACGGAGGAATGGCAAGAGGAGGGCCGAACCCCCGGGTGGAATTCCTCGCCATTATTACCACCCTCCCTCGCCCGCCCGCCGGCCGGCCGACCCTGAGCTAGGCCCAAGCGCCGGCACCGCCCGCCCGGCCTCTCGCCGCTTCCCCGCCCGCCCTCAGCCTAAAAAAGCGAAGCGTTGAGGGTTAGCGCTGCTTACCGGGCGGCGTCTCGGTCTGCCTCGCTGCTTTGAACCGGGGGCTGCTCCTTCCCTGCGTTTTTCTCCTCTCTCTCTCTCTCTCTTTTGGCTCTTTTCCTTCCCCCCCTCCTCCCCGCCTTCCTTCTTTCTTCCTCCCTTTTCCCTCCCTTCTCTTTCCCTCACTGCGCCCAGGCACACAAGATGGCGGCTCCCGGCGGCCACGTCAGTGCCAGGGAACCTCGCAATGCACGACGGGTAAGCAGGGAACGGCTCCCTCTTTCTCTCGGCCTCACTCGCTCGCTCTGTGCGTGCGCGTGGGTGTCCACCACCCCTCCCTCCCTCCCTTCTTTACCTCACGCCGCAGAAAGGGGGGGGGGCGAGAGAAGAGAGAGGAGCGCCGGAGAGCAGGAAGGTTGAAGGAGGCAGGGGGCGGGGCTTTGGGGGGGGCGGCCAAAGGAAGAGCGTCGCGCGTGCGCCAAAGGGAGGGGGGAGAAGGCAGAGCGGGCGAAGAGGGCGGGGTCACACACACACACACACAAAAAGCACAGGGGAGCAAGTGGTGGTGGGGAAGTGTAGTCAAGGGGAAGCTCTAGGAGCATGCGCGCTCGTACCCATGTAGACCGTTAGAACGCCGGCTGGGTAAAGCGAGCGCGCGCGCCTCTTCAAAATGCCGTTGACGGCGCGCGGCGGTGGAGGTCGCCCGGCGACAGTGCGCGCGCGCGCTTTCTCACGCAGAACGGCGGTTAGCCTCGCGCTCGAGAAAAGAGGCAAGGCCAGAACGCGGACAAGGGGGCGGAGCCTTGTTGGCCCAGGCGGTTCTCTTTGCCCCGCCCCGTCGTCGTGAGGCGACCGGGGAACGTGATTTCCCTCAGAATATATGCAATACTGTAGTTCCTCGCGGAGAAATAAGCTTTCTGCTTACTCTTTTTTTAAAAAAAAAACAAAACGTGTTCTTTCAGTTTTAAGCACGTGGGTCCAATGCACGCCTCTTAGGAAGCATGTCCCCATTGAATTCAGCGGAGTTTCTGAGTCGAGTGACAGCCCCACCGCGTCCCCTTGGACGAGTGTGAGGGAATTTATTGAAGATTTCAATACAGGCTGCCAGGGCCATAATGCAGAACAACAAACCCGTGTGTTGCAAACTAAACACAACAAACAATACAAGCAACACGCAGACCAGTATACTAGATATACTGTATACTAGATATGCCATCATGCAGACTGCCATAAAACACACAGGAAGTAACGCCATAAGGATAAAGCAACAGAAGTAGAATGTGTGAATATGCCATAGTTGTGTAGTTGGGGTTGTTTAAAACCACAGCATTAGAAGCTCCACTAGAAAGTACAGTTTTACCTCAGCCAGGTTAACGAGCAGAGTCAAAAACGTTGCTGAGGGCAGGAAGCCTTTCTGTAGAAAACAGAAGTCCAAATGAGAACATAAAGGTACACAAACTTAAAAGAAGTGGAAGCAGACAGCAACAGGGATGCTAAAAAAGAAAAATTTGAAGAGCACCTTCAAAACCATGAAAATATTACTTAAATGCATTGGTAGCAGAAGGTGATCTAGTGAGGTAAATGGATTACAGGTGTGCTAAGGAAGGAGAAGCTGAATGAATTATTTGGATGTGTCTTTGCAGCAAAAGAGTCTGAGGAACTGAGGCGGATAGTGGTGTTGAGGTGTTTATTCTACCTTATTGGCAGAATAAAAGCTGGCAAGTTGCTTGGTCTGGAAGGCATCCACAAGACAGTTCCTAAAAGAACTCAAATGTGAAATCTAGGACTGGGGAGTGACCAATGCAACTCCCAATTTTTTAGAAAGAGACCCCAGGCGATCCTGGAAAACAAGCCAGTTTGCTTAACAGAAAACTGGTGGAAATCTCTTGCCAATAACAAGTCTTTCTGGGGTTTTTTTAATAGATATTTATTAAAGTTTCAAAAATTATATAAAAACAAAACAAAACAACAATACAAACAAACAAAAACAAGTATAATTTCAATCCCTTATTTTCTTATAACTCACTTCCCCGACTTCCTCATACCTCCCCTTTCTGTATTCCAATTTCTAATTATTAATTCAGCAAATCCTCTCCCTTATTTTTCATTTAGTTTTTAACCTTTCTTTTCTTTTTACTTAACCATTACAGCTGGAAACCACATAATTTCTAAACCAACATCATTCTAACATTCATTAATTTTGCAATGTTTCCTAAGATAGTCCTTAAATTTCTTCCAATCTTCTTCCGCCGTCTCTCTCCCCTGGTCTCGGATTCTGCCAGTGCCATGTAGTCTATCACCTTCATCTGCTATTCTTCCAAGGTGGGTAGATCTTGTTTCTTCCAATACTTTGCGATGAGTATTCTTGCTGCTGTTGTAGTGTACATAAAGAATGTTCTATCCTTCTTTGGCACCAATTGCCCGACCATACCCAGGAGAAAGGCCTCTGGTTTCTTCAGGAAGGTATATTTAAATACCTTTTTCATTTCATTATATATCATTTCCCAGAAAGCCTTAATCTTTGGGCATGTCCACCAAAGGTGAAAGAATGTACCTTCAGTCTCTTTACATTTCCAACATTTATTATCAGCTAAGTGGTAAATTTTTGCAAGCTTGACTGGGGAATAACAAGTCTTTCTGAAGTGGAACCAGCATGGCTTCTGCAAGGGTAAGTGCTGCCTCACTTAAGTTCTTTGAGAGTGTCGTCAAGCGTATACGTAGATAGAAGTGATTCAGTTGACTGCTAAGTAAGCTTAGCAGTCACAGAATAAGAGGAAAGGTTATCTCACGGATTGGTTATGTTACGAAACAGGAAGCAGGACTATCTTGGCTCAGAGGCTTCTAAGATTAGCAAACAAATAAACACCTATGTTTCTTCCTACTTCCTTGCAGTATTTGCAAAACTCCTTTTTGGTATGAGGTTTTCTGTGTGCACACCCCACTATATTCCATTCACAGCAATGAACATGACATAGGTGCTGTGTTTGAGTAGGATCATTTGAAGTTCTGTACACATTCACTGTTTCAGTACCTGTTCAGAATGAGACATTTTAAGTAAACAAAAAGACACATTTTTAACATAAAGAACATACAAGCGCAGCCAAACTTCTTGTACTTGCTTTATCAGCTGTAGCACACAGGTAAATTAGATCCCACACGGTGTCATCAGAACCACTATGTAGGTATAGGTTAGAAATCAAAGGTCGTTCATGCTGACTTTCGGTCGCAAGATGGAATCCATGGAACATAGCTTTCTTTGCCTAACTCTAAAGACCCTAAACACTAAACTTGATTGAATAGGGCTTTGTCAGTAAAACTGTCACAGTGCCATAATTGGAATTGTGCTTACATCAAATTCATACACTTCTTGACCATAAAAACCCTCAAAGCATTTTATAAAAAGGAAGAAAAAGAACAACCCTGATTGAAAACTATTAATGAGCCTATACAGTTAAAAGTGATACATAAACCATGGAATGAGACAAACTTACAACTGATCCTCTAAGTTTATTGAAAGATGGATTTTATCCCCAGTAGTTTGGAATAGGTAAGTAACTATTTCCCTCTTTGTTATAAAAGAATTCTCCTTATACTTTATTATTCTTTGCTTACTAATTTATTCCTTGTGTAAATGAGTTATAGATTTTGTTATTGTGCAACAATGTATAATTGGTTGTGTGTGTGTGTGTATGAAAAAAGATGATAAGGATACACAGAAAAGAAAGACAGTAAAAAAAAGCACTTGCTTAATTTCTTCACAACAAATTTCTGCACTATTATACAAGCAAAATAACTTAGCAAGAATATGTTTGCTGGGAGATTATTTTGCATTCTTGCACATTTTTCTTTATAATTTGCTTGAGATCCTCCCCTGTCAGCAGTTATTCAGTTATCCATGAGATTTTAAAGCATTTTTTAAAGAGAGAGAGAGAGATGATCAATTGTAATGGTGGATACTCTAAAATTACATTTTCAAGCTTTTCAGTTCTGTGAATCAGACACATCATTTATTATACAAAGAAACTCACAATAAACTCGCACTAACAGTCAACCCATGGGAGCACATGAAGCAATCTGTTCTGGAGTCTGAGAGAGGGAATCTGTCATTATTACAAAGTATAATTTATGTGGATTTTATATTTATGGGATTGGAGTCTGAGCACTTCAGTTTTATCTTCTTATTCTTAAGTTGATAAGCGACACATTCTAGGAAGACTCCTGCCTTAAAACCCTTAATCCCTTCTAATATTTAAGGAAAAAATTCATTTGCCTTGTGTCTCATTTTATGCTGGGACATGCATTTCTCATATTTTTTCTTTGATGTCTGGTTAATGTGACTTATTTTTTAATTATTTAAAATTCAAAAGCTTGCCATCTCAATATTGGGGAAAGCTGTTTGCGAATATGTATCAGTATTGTGTCTGATGCTGTGACTTTGCATTGCGGTTTGTAATATCTAATGCATTGGGTTTGGCTCTTTCAAAGCTAAGAAGCAGCATGATATATTTTAATATGTATTATATACCTGTGGAGATTATAGTCTGTCGTCCTTCCCCTAAGGGGAACAGATTTTATGGTTTAGTAGGTCATTGACATCTTTAACATCAATGACTCTACACAACACAGTGGGAGAAGATTTTTAAATGTCAACACCAGGAGTGGGTCACTCAACTTCCACTGACTAATTCTTGGAAGTTAATTGTACAGTGTTCTACTGTTAGCCTTTACCCTTCTGCAAACATACCGTATTTTTCACTCTATAGGACGCACTTTCCACCCTCCAAAAATTAAGGGGAAATGTGTGTGCGTCCTATGGAGTGAATGCAGGCTCCTTGGCTTCAGCGATAGCAACGTGAAGCCTCTGAAGCACAGAGGGAGCACTCCCTCCGTGCTCCGGAGGCTTTGGGTTGCTTTCGCTGAAGTCTGGAGAGCAAGAGGGGTCAGTGTGCACCAACTCCTCTCGCTCTCCAGGCTTCATGGATGGCCACCTGAAGCCTTCGGAGCGCAGCGTGAGTTCGTTTTGCTGAAGCCGGGAGAGCAAGACTCTCCTGGCTTCAGCAGAGAGGGAGAGCTGCACAGCGCCCCTTCAGCCAAGCAGGAGGAGAAATGGAAAGGGCTCCATTTCTCCTGCCACTTCACTGAAGGGGCACTGAGCAGAGAGGGGGAGATTTTTTTTTCTTGTTCCCCCCCTCTAAAACAAGGTGCGTCCTATGGTCGGGTGCATCCTATGGTCGGGTGCGTCCTATAGAGTGAAAAATACGGTAATTTTAGGTTCTGGCTCTAATCATAATGCAATGGACTCTGTTCTGTATACCTTAGAGAACAAATGGCCAAAGTCTCTCTTACCCTGCATAACTCTGTTTCCAAGCAGCTGTCTGTGGACCTGAAACAATACACCCCATATACCTGTATTTACTCAGATTTACTCTCACCCTGCCTCCAGCCCGCTCACCACCTTCCTCAGCAGAGTTTGCTCGACGGCATGGCTTGGCGCAGAGCGGCCACTGCCTTCCCCTGGCTCTTCCTTGGCATCCTGCTTGGGAGCCTGCTTCCCCTTGCTTCCCTACAGCAGCAGCTGCCACCTAGGGGGAGCTTGTGGTGCCCCATTCGCTGCCTTTGCTTCTGCACCATGGTGCACCTCATGCTGGAAACTTTGAGTGCGATCGCCCCCCAAAAGATCAACAACTTGTCGCCACCAATCATCCAGATTTTCACTTCTATTTTAAGATTTCATTTTCTTAATTTTGGATTTTAAAAAATAGGGGTTGTCTTGTACATGGAAAAATACAGTATGTGCAAAGGAATTTCCACAAAATTAGATCTACTTAAACATTTTGTAGGTCTAGCCATTCCTCTCCAGTTTTTAAGACAGAGCTGCTTTCTGGGATCATTAGCTACTGTATTTCTGGCCTTTGCAATTAAAAGAGCTGTGGTAAGGGACCAAAACATATTCCAGTTGTTGTTTTTAAATGTCCGTTGTACTTAACGTATGTTGACCTACCTTTGGCACAAATGCAGATACTGCCAGGAACAGGGCAGGTGGCCCAGATTCCAAAGTTATGTTGTCT
This sequence comes from Podarcis melisellensis, assembly GCF_964234715.1. NCBI lineage: Eukaryota > Metazoa > Chordata > Lepidosauria > Squamata > Lacertidae > Podarcis > Podarcis melisellensis. The sequence goes on from NC_138544.1 coordinate 54,892,590, forward strand.
ACCACAGTGGTTCTGAGTACTGGGGACAGGGGCCTGAAATGCAGTGGAACAGCAGGCCAAACTTCATGGATAGGGTTCTTCTAATGAGTTGAATCAGCTGAAGCCCTGCGTGAGAGCTTCTGCTTGCACAATGGGGCTTTCCCACCTCTCCTTTCCCTAGCACCCCCAAAACAATTGGCTGGGGGGTAGGTCAGGAAAACCCCTAGAACACCACACAGAGGGAGGAGAGGAGGTTTCTTCTATCTGCAGGCTGCAGTGCTTGTGCTGTTAGGATGTTCACCAGAGCACATTGTTGAATTCTACCCCATAGTTCAATCCTAGCTTACAACCCTGATTTGGACGAGTTATGACTTCTTTGGAGAGAGAAACATTACTGAAGACCTCACAGTTCTGAAAACTACAATCAGAGCTTTAAAATGCTTTCAAGGTGGTGAATTTTTAGTTGACGTGTGGATGCCGCCCTTAGTAATTAATTATATTAGTGGTTTGTATGTTTGTTAATTCCTTATGGGGAATATTTTTGCAGCTATCATCTGAGAAAGTTATTCAAAATGGGACCTTATCTGGAAATCTGTTGTCAGATGCTTAGAGGATTCTTCAGTGATTTTTGTGCTGTATGGTTCTTTACAAGCCTTGCACTTGTCATAATATTTTGTCTATTGTAAACTCTACAACTGTAAAATCAATAAACAATTAAAATACATAATACAGTGGTACCTCAGGATGCAAATGGGATCCGTTCCGGAGCCCCATTCGCATCCAGAAGCAAACGTAACTAGCGGCGGCATGTCTGCGCACGCACGTGTCACTTTTTGCCGCTTCTGCGCATGTGCGTGATGTCATTTTGAGCGTCTGCACATGCACGAGCGGTGAAACCCGGAAGTAACGCGCTCCGTTACTTCCAGGTTGCTGCGGAGCACAACTCGCACGCGCTCAACATGAAGTATATTCAAACCAAGGTATGACTGTACATAAAATACATAATAACAATTCTACCGGGGCATTGATACTTCCTTAATTAAAATATGTAATAAAAGGAACGATTAAAAAGCATGTCAGTTAAAACAGTTAAAAACAGTTAAAAACAAAAAAACAAAAAGAAACCAAAACAACAACAACCCAGAGAATTCAGGGAAATGTTTGCCTAAACAAATGTGCCTTCAGGGGCCTCCCGTATTGCAGCAGAGAGGACATTCCACAACACCAGTGCCACTAGTGAAAAGACCCATTGCCACATTACTGCATCTCAGTAATCAGCAGATTGTGGTAAAACTTACTGGGTTCCATTAGCTGATCACAATGTCCTTACTGAAAAGTGAAGAGGAAGATGGTTTTTCAAGTCACATGGTCCGAAGTTGTTTAGGGTTTCTTTATTTAAGTAACAAAACTTTAAATCTGGCTCAGTGGGTTATAGGCAACCAGTGCAGATCTCTCAGCACTGTGCCCAACAAGGTGCACCACTCACCACCTAGGTTGTGGCATTCTGCAACAGATGCATGCAGCCTCTGGATCAACTGAAAGGGAAGCCCTATATAAAGCACATTACAACAGTCCAGACATGAAGTTAACAACACATATGTCACATTGGTCAAGATATTTGACGCACCAGCCAAACTTGATGGTAGGCCCTCCTGGGACGACTCCTAAAATATGTACCTGTTCTTTTCAGAGGCAGTGCAGTCCCATTTAGAACAGGCAAATCCCCCAATTTCCAGACCTGGGGACCACTTCCACAGTGTTCAAAATTAGCCAGAAGCAGGCATGTTTTGCTACTGGCACTGGTCCAGTTGTGACCACGTGAAGATCTCTGGATGCCACGTTGGCCACTAGGGAAAGCAAAATGTCACTTAGAGAAGTATCTGAAATATTTTCCTTGAAGCTTGAATTTGTTTTATTTGATGTTTTAATTTGTTGTAAACTCCTTTGAGAGTTGTTCTTTAAAATGTAAAGCAGTATAGAAATAACAACAACAACAATTTCAATTGCAAAAATCCCAAAAAAGACCTGGTGCCTAGATATTCCATTGTGGCAATTGTAACCTAGGTTTAAGATGCCATTTGGCTATTAATTTATATATCTGAATTTCCCACAGTGTCTCTCTTTTATCAGTTTTCAGTTTCAATTGATCCTCATCCACTCTACCACTACTTCTAGACACTAGTTAAGCTTATGCATGACCTCTCCTGACTCAGATTTAATGGGAAAGTAGAACTGATTGTCATCAGCATCCTGATCACATAGCGCTCCAAATCTCCTGGCGATGCTCCCAACAGATTCATATTGATGTTAAACAGCATTGACAGTCCCATGCCATGTGGCACTTACAGCTAAAATGCCAAGATGTAGACTTGTAGTCCCCCAGTGCTATTCTTTGGTACCAGTTATGTAGGAAAGACCCACAGAGACAACCCAGGAGAATACCATGGTCAATGTTATCAAAAGCCACTGAGAGATCCAACAGCAACAGCAGGGTTGCACTCCCCTTGACTTCTTCTGAGTCATCCGCCATGACGATCAGGGTTGATTCCATTCCAAATCCAGGCCTGAACCAAGACTGGAATTGGCCACCACCTTCTTGAGAACCTTACCCTCAAAACAGGTATTAGAGACTTGATGGCAGTTGTCAAATACCCCAGGATTCAAGAAGGGCTATTTCAGTAGCTGGCCTACCACCACCTCCTTCAAGGCAGTTAGGAAAATCCCACTCAGATTTGTTAGCTGCCAACTGGACCCACTCAGTCAACCTCTCTGACTTGCACAAACAATCCAGCATGGGCAAGGGTCAAGATGGCAAGTGGTGCAGCAGGTGGCCAGAAGCACCCTACCCACATCCTTAAGCCTCAATAGCTGGAACTAATCCCTCAGAACTGGATAAGACAGTACGTTGGACATTTCTTCAGAGACTATATTAGCAGGGGAAAGATCAGTATGAAGGTGAACAATTTTGTCTTCAAAGTGCCTAGCAAACTTAATCACAGTAGGCATTTGATGGTTTGAATGTCCCATTGACTGGAACAGGTAGAATAAACCTTCTCACCCCTTAAAGAGCTCTGCTAGGTGGCTACCTGAGAATGCAATGGAGGCAGAAATGTGGACCTTGATGGGAAAGATTTCATTACGTAGGCTCCTTTTTTAGGACTAGCAGAAAACACATAAAGTAAGAAAAATAATCAAATATATGCTAAATCTGGAGCTTCTTGAATCGTCAAACCAATTCCTGCTCCTCTTGGTTTAATAATAATTAAAGAGAAAATGAGTAAACTAGTAACATGTTGTTGATCTCAAGCATGACCACTGGCAAATAAATTAATGTGTAATGCCAGATGAATCAAGCTTATTCTCTCAATTCTTTTTCCTAGAGAGGAATAAAGTTCCATCAACAGAACCTCATTAGGTTGTGCAGCTTATACTAATTTGAGGAGCACATAGCTTGACAGTAAGCATAAGAAGAGAAGACAGAAACCCAAACCAAAGCTGCCAATCTACATCATACAAGAAGTGAACTTTGACCTCTCATAAGAAGGATGGTGATTGTTTCAGGTGCAAGAAGAAAAATGGAAGCTTGTCTGCTTATAAACATCAATGTCAAGGCACATTCCCTAATGGGACACCTGTGTGAGCGAGGAAAGAAAGGAAAAAAACCAATCATGTTTGTAAAAAATGGCAATGACAAATGATAAACTCCCATGTCTTAGCACTACACATGCTTTATGCCATAAGAAAAGCAGGTCTCTGCCTGAAGGGGCTTTAGATTCAAAGTTTGACAGTGGGGAGACACATCAGGAGAAGCAAGAGTAGGAAGGGATGGTTTTGAGCAAATCTTGTTCATATCCTTAGACTTAAGAACCTAAGAAGAACTTGCAGTATCAGGGCAAAGGTCCATCTAGTCCAACATCCTTAACTAGATGCCTCTGGAAGCCCACAAGCAGGGTATGAGGGTAGTTTTCAACGGAGGGATCCTGCTTCCAGCCCTGCTGGTTCCTGATCCCGATCTAGATTGTTATGTTTTGCTGTGACTATTTGAGGTTGACTTCTGGCAACACAGTAATCTGCCTTATACTGAGCCATCCCATTGGTCTATCTAGCTCAGTATTGTCTACACTGACTGGCAGCAATTCTTCAGGGTTTCAGACAGGGTACACTATCATCCCTACCTGGAGCTACGAGGGATTGCTCATGAGACCTTCTGCAATGAAAGCAGATGCTCAACCAGTGAGCTATGGCCTTCCCCCTGACGCCCCATGTTGAAAGAACTACAAGGCTATTCAACAAGGTGGCCTTTTCTCAAAGATGTGGTTAAAGTTGTCTAAATAAGCTTAAAATGTTGATAGATCAGCCTTAGCACTGCTATACATGATTTTAAAATCCTTTTTGAAGCATAGAGAGGAGGGGAATTGGTCCGAACTAGTATTTTCTATATTGAAGTTGTTGGGTTTTTTTTTAATAAAAAAAGCCTCCTTCTTAATTAACCAAAACACAAATGTTGCTTAAGAATTTTCAGCAAGCCCTACTTATTTCAGAGTAACACTGTCTTACATTCCTATTTTAGCTTGGCCCTTGTGTGGCTTCACCTCTCATCTATTTCAATTATTCATTTGCATTGACAGCTGATATATGCGATGTCCTTATCTCCAGGGAAACAGATCGGCTGTTGCCGTTTGATTTATCCTACTGGAATGCATTTCAATTACCATCTTAAGCCTGCGTCCATGATGTGGGGGCTAAGGCAATGATGTGAATCACCCTATTTAATATGCTCTGTTACTTTGCTGAAATCCATTGCGATGAGCGTTCAATGTCTGTAGATAATGGTGTGTGTGTGTGTGTGTGTGTGTGTGTGTGTGTGTGTGTACAGATGCATTTGTCAGTTTGTGGTGAGGAGGGAGAGTCACAGTTTATGCTTTCTCCTTGACACAAATCTTTAGTTGCAATTCCAGCAATATTATAGATATGGAGGGGAAAGCAACCCAAAATAACAGAAAAGTGCAAAGGGGAGCGTAGAAAGGCTCTGCTGCTTGGGCTGTGTAATAAATCCAATTCATATGTTTATATGAATACACTCATCATTTTATTATTATTTTAAAAAGTATAATTCACTTTTGAAAGAGGTGCAGAATTGTTCCAGTGATGATAGTGGGACAATAGGTTTGTGATGTCACTAATACCAGCCAGTCAGGCCTGTGCTGAAACACAGAACTGGTTTTAATTGAGCTTGAGTCTTGACAGAGAATCTTGTATGACTATATACAGTTTGGTATGTGTACTTCTGTAGTAGTGTAACCACGCTAACAGTGGGTTTCTTTCTTTCTAGCAGATTTTTAGACATTGAGGATATGCTTGGAAGTGTGCATAAAATCTAGGATGCCAAATAAATTGTTGAGTAAAATTCCCAGTGGGTGAATGTGGGATGGGGGTTTAGTGTCCTGCATGAGTTCCTATTCCCTCTAATAACTATACAAAATAGGTTAAATCATCCAAACTGGACTCTGTGCTATAATAATTCAGTATTTATGTAAAGCTAAATTCTGTGCCAATAAAAATTGAAATGCAGAAAGTACTTTATAAAGATTTAGTTTTAAAATATTTCATCACAGGTTTGAGAGTGGGAGAAACTGGCAAATAATGTTCTAGAGGTAGTTCATGAAACAAACTGAAATTTGACTAGAGGCCTCTGAGGCAGTATCTCTGGAGGTGTGAAATGGTGTGAAATCAGTAATTAGGAAGCAGCTAATTAGCTCATGCTCACCAAGAGTGCACATTGAGAGAGAGTTATATATAGCTAGAGGCAAAGTGGTGCTCCTTAGGATCACACCACTGCACAAGCATATTGTGCATGAAACCGAGTCTCCAAAGCTGAGTCTTGCCATGAAGTGATATAAAGCAGTGTTTGTGGGCTTCCTGGGGCCCCTCCAGACATCCTGTTTATTGGATGATTTGTCATAATTCATGATGATTTGTGCTCATTATAGTTTGAGGCAGTTATATGCAATTCCACTTTCAATACTGTTCACACCTGCAAAAGTTTCAGGGCAGACATATTGCTTCCTTTCCTGTTGGTGCATGTTCTTGCTGAAATGAAGGGCCAGAACCAAAGTGGGATTGGTCATTAGCTCCACCCCATATCATCAGGCCCAACCCCTAAAGCTGGCATGGGGGACCTCTGGACTGTAGGCCAAATTACGTAGGCCCATCTGGGGTTCTATTTAGGCCTGCAACACTTTCTCCTCATCATGCCACCTGCCCCATACCTGATATCCTACTCGTCACACCCACCTGCCAGTGGCCTGCAGAGGGCATAGGAGCTCAGGATCCAGTCTGCTGGCTGGATCTTAGTTCCCACCCTTGCCTATATAGCCATTAGGAACAGCCTGGTGTTGCCTGACCCATCAGATGATATCCCTTGTCATATTCTACAAAGCTCTACCCCTACAAAGCTGCATCACTCAGCTCCAAGATTCCACCCTATGGATCTCAGAATCTGAGCCTCAAGAGATCTGGCAGTCCTGGGCAGAAACTCAACTGGAGAAGCTTTCTCCATGCCAGGATGTTGCACTTGTAGATTTTTCTTTGCTTGCCTTGAAGTTACTAGAGACCGGAGTGGGTGGGGATGAGCCGGTCCTCTTTTTAGGAAGGGTTCCATGTGATTAACCAGCAGGAAAACTGCGGAAGAGTGGAGGGATGTATGTGTGTGCTACCATGGCCACATCAGAACTATATGTTTCAAGCAGTATCATGCCACTTCAAAGAGTCATGACCCCCCCCACCCGAAACAAACCCTGGGAAGTATAGTTAGTTACATGTGCCGACAGTTCTTAAACTAGGTAGGTAGCCGTGTTGATCTGACGCAGATTGGTCTATAAGGTGCTACTGGACAAGTTCTTAACCTATCTCACTCACAGTGCTTCAGTTTCTAGAGTAGTTTAACAATCAGTCCCTTTCCCCAGTAAATTTTGGGAACTGTAGCTCTGTGAGGGGAATAGGGGTCTTCTTATAACTCTCAGCATCCTTAGCAAGGATTTCCAGGATTCTTTGGTGGAAAGCCATGGCTGTTTAAAGTGGTATGATACTGTTTTATATGTATAGTATAGATAGGCCCCTATGTTGGAATTTTCACTAAAGGAATGGGGAAGTCACGCCATCTTGTCCTTTGCCTCAGATAGCAAAATGTCTTGAGCGGGCCCCTCAGACATATTCCGGATGACATATATTCTTTCATCAGGGCATCCTGACCTGTTGTGATTTCCCTGCAAATCTGAGCATTTGCCACTATATAATACTACTAATTTTATATTAGTTTTTAGGTTTCTTGTGGGTGGCTGTGACGCTAGCAGCTGAGTCATTTTCATGGGGGGATTTTGTTGCTGCCAGGGTATTCAGAGTTCTGTGTGGGAGGCTGATTGAGAGGTGGAATTTTTCTTCACCCTGTGGCATAGTTCTGGAACGAAGAGAAAATGATTTGCCATTGATGTGACAAGTTGCTGTTAGTAAGGTGATTCACTTCAAATTAATCATCACCCAGAGGCTTGAAAGCAGACCATATAGTGTCCCACAAGTGGATCAATCTGCTTCAGGGTTTTTTGTTGGGTTGTCCGTTGCCCTTGAGCAGAGGTGGGACTGACTGTTAAGAGTCATCCCTGACCACTGGTCCTGTTAGCTAGGGATGATGGGAGTTGTAGACCCAAAACATCTGGAGAGCCGAGTTTGCCTATGCCTGCTTAAGAGGATAAAGCCAAGTACCTGCCAGAAAATTTGGAATCCCCCCTCCTCCCGCTCCACCACCAGTCCTGTGGTGAGTGTAGACAGCAGCCATCAGCCTACCTGGGTGCATTTAAGGGATGCCTTCATGCCTGTTTTGGGGCAAGAGTCTCATAAGAGAAAATGGAAGTGGAGGTCTTATCTGCTGTAATACATTCTTTTATTTCATTTCAATTTATTACCTGCCCTTTGCCCTAAGATCCTGGAGTGGGCTACAGAAATTTAAAAGACACTAAAAACAATTTAAAACAACTTACAACACCAAAATATGGTGGGTCCTAAAAATACACATGTCAGCTGTATATTAAAGGTCAGGGTAAAGAAGTACATATTCAGCATATGATAGAAACTGTGTAATGAACTTGCCAGTTGCACCTCTGTGGGAAAAGAGCTCCCCAATTAGGGGCTGCAACACAGCCATCACCCCCTCACTGAACTTCAGAGGGCCAAGAACTACCAAAAGGGTCCATTTGCTGATCTTAACACCCAATAGGGTCTGTAGGGAATTGGGCAGTCTCAGTCATTTAAGGGCTTTTAACACTAATGTGAGGACCTTGAATTAGGCCTGGAAACTAACTGGCAATGCAACTGTTTTAAAATGGGTTATGTGAGACCTAATGGAACCCCAGTCATTTGGATGTTGCATTTTGGACCCATTGAAGTTTCCAAGTCTTCTTTAAGGGCAGCCTCACACAGAGTATGTACATTGCAATAATGCAATCTGAAACATACTAGAGTACGGTATGCAATGGCCAAATAATTTCTGTTCAAAACAGGCCACAATTGGCACATCAGCCGTAGCTATAAAAATGTATACCTAGCCACTGAGGTCATTTGAGCCTCTACTGACCTTTAAACCCTTGCACCTCTAATCTGTGGACCTGTTCCTTTCAATGAAGTGCACCAAACTGTCTTCAGTCTGATGAGGTATTAACTCTTTTGAATGGAAATTCTTGATGCAGGCACATTTACTGGCATTTACTGCATTTCTTTCTGCAGTAAATATCAGTAAATGCCCCCCCCCAAACATAACAAAACCTTGTATTTTATGTTGAAATGACTTCACTGGTTTAACTGGTTGCTGTCAATTTCCCCGTGTTCAAACATCTTTACTTTTGGACAACTGCACAGCAGAGGGCAGCAGTAAGTTTGAGTGGAAATCTGGACTCTGTTGAAGCAGCTAGTAGTACAATGCAAAGGGAATCTAGCCCCAGCAAAATCCTTACCAGCATTCCAAGGGCTCACTCTAGCTGCCAGTATGAAGTCCCTGCAACTCTCTCTTTCCTTAACAAAAAATTAAAAAGCAGCACTACTGACTTAGATTGCTTCCATGTGACTTGTTTATTGATCATTCAGTCTCATTTGTTTTCACAAAGTTTACATGGAATTTAGATAATGTTAGCTATGTACTGAGCATTCATTCCAATTTGTTTCTGTGGAAGTTATAAGACACTGATGGCATCAAGAAATTGTTATCCCATACTTTCCAGTGCATTTTCTCATCACTTTCCTTATTGCAAAAAGTTGATTCTTCTGGGGAAAGCTGGTTTGAAGTGCAATAGCTCCAAATCAGCTTTCACTGCACAATCTGAATTTTCTAGTATGAGGCTGACTTCCAAAATAATGACATACTGGTAGTTTCCTTTGGAATAGAGAACACTGAAGATTCTGTGTTATCTTGCAGTATTGGATTTCTTTCTAAATACACTAGTAGAACATCAGTGGAGGCAAACAGGCTTTTTTAAAAAAATAAAAAACCAGACAATAAATCTGTTGCTGGCTCAGAAAAATCCACAAACCTTTTTTTTTATTCCATTTTCCATAGTCATTACATATTATACAATAATAAAAATCCACAAACCTGGCTCCCCTCCCCTGGGAAGACCAATTGTGTCTGGGACCAATTCTTTATTAGATCCCCTATCCAGATACCTTGAATCGTTTATTAAACCTTTTGTTATGAAGTCTACTACTTTTCTTAAGAATACCATGCATTTCATTAAAGAAAGGGAAGGTATTTCAGTACCTTTTAGGCTCCTGTCTAATAAGAATGAATGTCTCCTCCACTAAACACGGTCATTTCACACAATGAAGCTTGTGCTGTTGTAGCCATTACATTAGATGAAAGATCTCACTTGAATCCTCCCCCCATTTTCTTTTGGATAGTTTTGATTTATGTATTGAAAATATTTCTCCCCAAATTTGAACAGAGATTCTGTTTACAAACAAAAAGAGTGGCAATGGGGACTGCTGGTGCCCCAGTATAGCTGGTTTATACATAGTTAACTTTGAAATTGACACTATTCAGAATCCCAACAACCCTTAAGCATGTGATATTTTATTTTACAGATGTTATATTGATGATTTGATTTTCTCTATGAGGAATAGGGAAAGTGCTACTTACACACTTGGTTAAATTCCTTAAAGGATCATCTTAAGTTTTCCCTTAATACTGATGAACATTCCATTGCAGTTTTAGACACTGAGGTTTACTTTAATGAAAATAACTGTATCCAAGTCCATTTTAAAAAAACAACAACAGACAGAAATGCTTTATTACGTTTTATGTCCTGTCATCCCAGACATTTAAAAACCAATTTGCCTTATGGTATCTATTTAAGGCTTAAATGTAACACATCTAACTCTGAGGAATATAAGGATTTTGCTCATAATTTTGAAGGGAGACCTCTGAGATCGTGGTTACCCTCAGGCAGTAATTCAACAGGCAAGAGAAAGAACCACATGGGTATAAAGGAGCAGTTTATTGGAAACTAAGGAAAAATCTGCACAACATATAGTTCTTTCAAATTTTCTTTGTTGGATGAACACATCAAGAAAGGTATCCTCAGACACTGGCATCTTTTGGGTGACATCCTGGGATGCAATCTTAAACTGCTCATTGGATATTTTTAGGGCTACCACCTTAAGGGACATGTTAGTACATAGTGATCTTGCACCACCTAAAAAATTACCTAATACCAGGGGATTTATAGGTGCAATAGATGTAACTGTTGTCCCTTGGCTATTCAAACAAAAACAATTGATTGTCCAGAAGTGGGTTTTAAATAAGTTATTCACCTTTTTTTCCAATTGTTTTAGTTCAGCAGTTGTATCCCTCATCTGTTGTCCCTGCAAAAAGAAATATAAAGAAAAAAACGACTAGAGTTGTGAAAATTAGGATTAATGAACATAGATCCAAAATTAGACAAGGGAACCAAGACACTCCCTTATTATAACATTTTTAAGCATGGGACATAAGGACACAGATCTTTTTGTGTTATTGAAGGAGTTACATCTCCAGCACACGCCCCTAATGATAATGAAAGTAGATTGCTGTGAAGAGAAGATTTTTACATTCATCATTTAAAGACAATTATTCCTTCAGGTCTAAATTCACATCTTGACCTGAGTCCTTATATTCAAAGGTTGTTTAATAAGATCAATACATCATAATTTGCATTGCTAATATCTTGTTTAAGAAAAACTCCCTCCATGGGTATTTGCATAGTAACATCTTGGCTATGCAGTATTTGGCAACATTCTTGGTATGAATGGCAACTGTATACCTTTAAGGTATGTTTCAGGTGCAACTAATTAACTGTGCACTGGTGTAACTGAGATACAGTAGGATTTGGTATTAAGATCAGGGCACCAGGAAATATTTGTTTCAGTGAAGCTTGTATGATCATAAGATTGATAAGCAACAATTATTTATGTGCTTTATTATCTCAAGGGATTATGTCTATAGTAGCTTTTGGAGTATTTTTGATATCATTTTTATTGTATTAATAGAATTGATTATTTATATCAGCATAGCCTTATGGTTTAAAAATGTTTATAGATGGCATATTGAACAGATATTAATTATTGCTTTGTGTGTTTTGGCTTTATATCAATATGTATATCAACATGATGGATGTATTTGGAAACGGGTGTTTTATGCTACCCCGTCTGTTTTTTTTGCTCATTAGCATTTGATGCTGAATACAGTATTATTCACATAAATTCAATTTTCAAATCAGCCTTTTAGTGCACTTTTTTTTTTTTTTGCTTTAGCCTCAGAAGCCTAGACAAGCCATTGCCAACCTGGTACTCTTCACTTGTTTTGGATTATGACTCCCATATTCCCTCACTATTGGCTGTGCAAGCTGGGGCTGATAGGAGTTGCATTTTAGAACATCTGTAGGTAACCAGCTTGGCAAAGGCTGGGCTACAGAGTTGTTGTGGCCAACTCCATGCCAGTATATCCATTCTAGCTAATTGCAGCTAAAAGTCCTAATCCTGCTCAGCCACAATGAAACTCTGGGTGATCTTGATCTCATCGCTCTCAGTTTAAACCACCTCACACTGCTGTATATATTTCCTTTGGCAGCTGTCTGGTGGATAGACCCATGTTAGGGGGTGGAGGAGTTGTTTCTATGGTTTGATTACCTTGTAATGTGCTTTGTTTTCATTTTTAATTCGTTTTATATGTTGGGGTTTTTGTGTTTTACTATTATTTGTAAGTAACCTTGAGATGTACTGTGAGTAATAACCTTAATTAATTAATAGTGAAAACAAGCAAACCTCTTCGTTCTCTTTCTGAACCCTGTTTTTCATTTGCAGGGGTAGAAAATTCTGTGGTAGTGGAATGGATTGTACCATTTTAGGCTGCAAGTGGAGGATTCCAATATTGAATGTTCCCATGGTTGGCAAAGCAGCAGGGGCAAAAGAGGGTGGAGCAATGAATGTAAATTTAACCTTTGTACACTAGGCTAGTTTCCACACACATTACCTACCCATCTCTCATCCATACAAGCAACCAAGAAGCATTATCAGGATTCTTTCTGATACTTTCCTGCCAGGCAAAAACACTTGAGGAGGGAGTAAAGCTGAGTGGGTAGCTGGCGGTTAGGTGGGGAAAGGGTGAGGCTTGAGAGTACCAAGGAACATACAGTGGCTTGGTGTGTCACATTCATATCTGGGTCTGCAGTTCTCCAACACTGCTGTATTTCATGTGCTAATTCAATAACTCCCTAATGGTACACTGCAACAAATACATGTAAAATCCCCCTGGAAGCCTCAAATACCACTCTCCCTTCCACTACCAGTGGAGGCTACCCATTGCGTCTTTGAGACTTGCTTCCATATCCAATCACTGTTTTTTTTAGGGATGTTAAAATGTGAGTTATTTCCTCTTCCGAGTGCTGCTTTTTGAGCCATCCTGTGCAGTGTGAAGGGGCATGCTTGTAAATGGGCTTTCTGCTTGGCTTCACCAGACAATGAAATGAGACTGCCCCCCTCCCTGGAAACTGAACTGAAACTATGCAAAAGGCAAAGATGTCATATGAGAATTGGAAAAGGTCAGGGGCCTCACTAGTTGTGTGCCTGCCCCTTGTCTGTCTCTAAATTCGACTCTCATGCATGGATTATGGGAATGGGGGTGGTGAGGGGAAATAGAACAAAAATGTAATCCCTTTTTAACATTATTAAGGGGAAGAGGACAATATGAATGTGGGTTTGTAACCAGGCTGAAGGCCGTAGCATTCCTGGGCATCCTCTGTCTCCATCTAATTGCCTTTGACCTACAGTGATGAATGGGGTGGATGAGTAGGTGAGGGAGCAGAAGGCCTATTAATATGTCCCATCATGATCCAATTGCTATTGACCCCCATGTGGCCGGCAGCCTTGCATGTGGTTCTGGTCATGTGATTCCCAAACCCTCTCAGCTTGTGGGAGACCCGCTTTGTTCAAATGGAGCCTGGGTGGTCCCTCCCGGCACCAGTAACTGAAAAGGTTCATCAGAATTGTTGCATAGCTTTATAGCCATAACTGCAGGGAGTTATTCTTTCCAGAATTAAGTCCGTGACCATTGGAAAAGCATTAAGGTGGGGTTTCTAAATTCCAATTATCTTGGTCTCTTGAACAAAAAAACAGATTAGGTCTCGCCAGACAAAGGAATCTCCCCCCTCCCATGTCACTTTTTGTCTTGTGGAACTTTCCTGATGTGTAATGCCCGTATAACTACCCCTGTAGTGAGGCCATCTTATGTTTTTTGGTCAAATCTCCTATTTACAAGGAAGGGACAGATCCATTCAAGGAAGAGGGGGGTGGGGAGGAAAAGCCACAAATGCACATTCAGTTCTTCTCATTAACCAGACCCGAGTGAATGCAGCGTCTCGAAGATATGATCTGAACACAATCCTTGGTGACCACATTAACAGAGATGAATGGAGGAGAGCTTGTCCTTCTGTTCATACCTCAAAAGCCAGGATGTCCTATTCTTCAGTCTGGCCTCTGCCTTTTGATGCGCCAAAGACCTTCCCTTGCCACCATCCCCAGGACCAAGGCCTTTCTCCCACTCTCCAGCTGCTCACTCCAATTGTATAATTTGGAGCGTATTCATGTTAGTTAAGAAGCTGGTAACTCAGGCAAAGAACTTCATGACTGGTTTGTGGTATATATTTTGGCATCCAGTTGCCACCACATTAGAAAATTTAAAAGCTGCCTTATACAGAGTCATGGAGGATAAGGCTATCAATGGCTACTAGCCACGATGACTATGATCTGTCTCCACTGTTGGAGGCAGTATGCCACTGAATACCAGTTGCTGGAAATCAAGTGGGGAGAGTGCTGCTGTTGCATTCAGGTCTACCTTGCAGGCTTCCCTTAGGCATATGGCTGGCCACTGTGAAAACAGAATGCTAAACAGGTTGGATCCTTGGTAGGATCTATCAGGCTCTTGGGTTCTTTTGTTGACCATTGGTCCATCTAGTTCAGTATTGACTGGCAGTGGCTCCTCAGCATTTCAGTCAGGGGGTTTTGCCATTCTCACCCAGAGATTCTGTGAATGAGAGAAAGGGCTGTAGCTCATCTGCTTTGCACAATGATCTTCCCTATGTGAGTAATTATTCAGTTTCTCTATTCTTTTCCATGTGCCATTTTCAGCCAGTGGGACTTTAACTCCTGGGGCTTTGCTAATTAGTGCTGTGGCAAAATTTCAAGTGTTCTTCCTCTGCAAAAGAGGCTTCCATATTTCTGTCTTATTTTCGGGGCACCTTAGAAGAGTTGCTTGCTTGTAAGAATCTGAACAATGTTTTTACATATATCTATACATTTGTCATTTCTGTTAGCTTTTAAAATAAATTTTAAAGGATTTCTTTAGAATTTTGACCTTATGTTGTGAGATGACCAGGGACTGTGTCCTTCCCCCACTTCCAGTAAACATTTATCTAGCACTCTGCAGCCTCCCTGCCTGCCTGCAGTTTCTAATCTGAAAAAGGCCCATGGAGGCATTACCCCATGATGCCTTTCCCCAGGCTTTGATTGAAGCATGGGCATTTGGGAAGGCTGTACAGTACAGACTAGTAGTGAGATGACTTGCAGAAATAATGAAAGAAAGGACATCCACAAATAGGGATGGACAAATCTGTCAGATTCGGTTTATCTTCATTTCTCATCTTTCTAATCTTAAACTGAGTTCATCACATTTTCATATTCGTTCATGATTCTTATAAAAAACTTGAAAAATTGTCAGTACATTTATCCTAATATACTCATTTCTGTATGGAATTTTATCTAATATACACTGTATGGAATTTTATCTAATATACACATTTTTGAAAGCATTTTCCCTTACTATAAGAACTTTTATGTGCTGTTTTCATGAATGCATGCTTTTGTATCCACATTTTCTCCTAATATATACATTTTTGTATACATTTTTTGGCTGGATAAGTGTGTCGCAAAATTCAGAGAAGTGTGAATTTCAAGGGTAGCTGTGTTTCAGTTCCTGTAACGTTTTTGGAAGTGCCAGGTCAAATTTTGTAACCATCCTGCACAAAATACCCCTCCACAACATCAAATGTAATGTAAGCACAACAAAAGCTCTATATCTTTGGGAATTTCATCAATATTCCACCCCCTTGTAATTTTTGAATGCTATTTCTTTTGTTATTAATTGATTGAGAATTTTTTAAAAAATAAAAAACCAGAGGAGACGTTTTTGGCACAGCACTAGTGCTAGTGTTCCATGCACTAATGCACACATGTAGAAAGTATAGGATGCAGGCAGAAATAGTGAGTAGCATCTAAACCAGTCTTCCCTAACCTGATGCCCTTCAGATGTTGGACTATGACTCTCATCACCCTCAGCCATCATGGCCAATGGTCAGGGATTATGGGAGCTGGAGTCCTAAAGATCTGGAGGGCTTCAGGTTGGGAAAGGCTGACCTGAATTATTCTGAAGTGCTTTCAAGATTGATTGGTTGCCTGTTGAGTGAGATTGTATGAGAGCTAAAAGAAGGACAACTGATCAGACAGTCATTGAACAACAACAAAACAGAACATAATGTCTAATATGTTATGTAAACAGAGTGCTTCCAGAATTATATGATGGTACTAAGTTTTAAGTTGTGTTGCTCCTTATAGACTTAACAAATTTCACTGTGATAAAAGTATAAACTTACATAGCATCTCCTGTGTTGGAATTTGCTTTATGCTGGATGGTGTGGGTCATCCTACCTGATTGGCAGGCTGATTTTTTAAAAAACCAAATTCAATGGGCTGCATCTGTGGTTTCTAAAAGATTAATTAATAACCACCACAGTAGGTGGCAGTGGTGGGATCTAACTGGGTTAAGTCAGTGGTTCTCAAACATTTTTTCTCTGGGCCACACTTTCAGAATAAAAATTTGCTCTCGCCACACTTAATTGATAAGAAATACATTTTTTTAAAAAACTCCTAGCAATGCTTGATTTATAACATAAAACACAACTAGTTTATAATATAATCATAGGACATCAAGAAAGTATAAAATAGTGCTACATAAGAACATGAATCATTCCCAAAATATAATTATAAACGAGTCTTCTCCAGCACTCTGTTCGAACAGCAATTCTCAGCAACAACTCAGATTCTCTTTGGTATCATTTGATACTCTTATTCTTGTTTTGAAAAGATGCATATCAATATTCTGCAAATAATTTTTTTATACTCTACTGAAATGTTTAAACGTTTCTTTGAATGAATCTTCCCGCCACACTTACCATCCTTTCCTGCCATACTAGTGTGGTGCACCAGACCCTTTGAGAACCACTGGGTTAAGATGTGTTTGGCATCCTGTATTTAAACCCTAAGTGTATCTAACACAGAGAGAGGCACACTTCCCTCCTCATAGTTGTTACCACAATCCCCTTAAATCTGGGATGCAGAGGCCCAAGGGTGTTTCTTGTCTGAAGGTGTGGTTTCTAGATAAGCTCCAGTGCCTCTTTCTCTTTTGGAAATAAATCACAGGAAAGAGCATTCCAGTCTAGCAAACCACATTTACCAAATTACAGATAACTGAAAGAATGGAAGCTAAGAAAAAGAAAGGGAGGGGAGCTAATTTGTGCAGATCTGAGTAGCACTGCTGGCAGCAAGAGAATCATTAATGCTGCAGACAGATAAAGTCCTTCCTTCTTCCATATATGGCTTCTGGTTGATGAATCTTTTGAAGCACAAAATTACAGTGGAAAATTATTGCTTCTGCTTCAATTGCAGCAGATCTGTGGGCTGGTTCATACATGCAGGTTCAGTACCTCATGACTGTAACATCAAGCAACAATCTGCATGTGTGAATGACTCTTCACAGATAGAGAAAAAATGTTTGGATCTCCTTACATCACTTCTAGTGCAATGATTTTCTGTTAGACATCCCCCCTTCAGCCCAGTTTATTTTTTCTATTGTGACTTCATTTTTCATCCAAGGACTAGGACCTAGGAGGTAAAGGTAAAGGTAAAGGTACCCCTGCCTGTACGGGCCAGTCATGTCCGACTCTAGGGTTGTGCGCTCATCTCACTTAAGAGGCCGGGGGCCAGCGCTGTCCGCAGACACTTCCGGGTCATGTGGCTAGCGTGACGAAGCTGCTCTGGCAAGCCAGCACCAGAGCAGCACACGGAAACGCCGTTTACCTTCCTGCTATAAAGCGGTACCTATTTATCTCCTTGCACTTAGGGGTGCTTTCGAACTGCTAGGTGGGCAGGAGCTGGGACCGAAAGACGGGAGCTCACCCCACCGCGGGGATTCGAACCACCGACCATACGATTGGCAAGTCCTAGGCACTGAGGTTTTACTCACAGCACCACCCGTGTCCCTAGGAGGACCTAGGAGACCAGGGTTCAAATCCCCACTCAGCCTGGTTTGCCTTATTCCAGTGATGGGTTGAGACAGAGTAACTGCCCCAAGATAATCAGACTCCCTTCACTGCTGAGCAGAGGTTTGAAACTGGATCTCACCAGTCCACATGCATGCAGTCCAGTCTTGCCAACCTGGCACCCTCCAGATGTTTTGAAGTATAAGGGAGCCAGCACAGCCATGATCACAGGATCGGGGTCCCAAAGGTCAGAAGGAAGCAAGTCATCAGCCAGCTGTGAACCAGAGGCAAATGGTGCAGTCCAAGATAGGTTAAATGGCAGGTAATAGGCAGGTCAATAATGTAACATGGGATTCGGGTGGCGCTGTGGGTTAAACCACAGAGCCTAGGACTTGCCGATCAGAAGGTCGGCGGTTCGAATCCCCGCGACGGGGTGAGCTCCCGTTGCTCGGTCCCTGCTCCTGCCAACCTAGCAGTTCGAAAGCACGTCAAAGTGCAAGTAGATAAATAGGTACCGCTCTCGTGGGAAGGTTTCCGTGAGCTGCTCTGGTTCGCCAGAAGCAGCTTAGTCCTGCTGGCCACATGACCCGGAAGCTGTACGCCGGCTCCCTCGGCCAATAAAGCGAGATGAGCGCCACTACCCCAGAGTCGGCCACAACTGGACCTAATGGTCATGGGTCCCTTTACCAAGGCCAATAATGTAGTGTAGTGGTTAGAGTGCTGGGCTATGATCATGGTTCGTATTCCAACTCTGCCGTAAGGCTCACTGGATGATAATGATAATGATAATGATTATTTATACCCCACCCATTTGGCTGGGTTTCCCCAGCCACTCTGGGCAGCTCCCAACAGAATATAAAAAACACAATAAAACATCAAACATTAAAAACTTCCCTAAACTGAGTCAGTCAAGGTCTCCCAGTCTAATCTACCTCACAGGGTTGCTGGGAGAGTAAAACTGGAGAGGAGAACTGTATATGGCACCGTGAACTCCTTGGAGGGAAAATTGGATTTAAATGTAATAATCAACAAATAAGCAAGGAAATAAATATGAGGCCAAATGTATGCTGCAATGTCTAGGCAGGCAAAGGGTCAAGTTTAGGATGGGAGGAGTTTGGGGTTTATAGTTGTTTGATTGTAAAAACTGTCTGAGGAATTTGAAAGAAAATATAGAAATGCCTATAAATGATTTTTTTAAAAGCAAATAGGTTCCTTTTAAGTCAGACATACTGATCTGAGCTATGGGGCAGAAAACATTGGGGATTGTGTATATGACCCCTATTAAAGAGCTCCATTAATGTGCCCCATACATTTTAGCATGGCTTCTGTAGGCAGCAATCTCAGCAGAGCATGTTTCATGTTCACTAGCTTGTGTGTGCATGTGTGTATGTAGGCAAGGCAGGTGATAATATATGGATTTGTATATCTGGCACTAAAATGTCTTGGGACAGTCCTACCTTTCCATCCCTCTCTGAAGCAGCTCCTGTTTGAAAGTAATAATCCATGGCGGATTCATGGAAAGTGGAGCTAGGCAGGGACCACACAGAACTCAGCTCAACTCCACAGCCACCCTGTAGTTCACCCCTGCAGGGAAACACTGCGGTTTTTGCCTGACTAGATTTGGAAAAGGCTTCTGGAAAAGTATTTTTGCCTCCACATGCAGCTCTGCATCATAGGAGGTTTTTGGACAAGAAAAATGCATATTTTCAACAGTAAAATGTTTGAGAGTATGCAATTCAGAGTCTTCAGCAGCGATGGCCAAATCTGTCAACATCAGTTTCTCTCAGTTTCTCATTTTTCTAATCTTAAATTCAGTTTTCCACATTCCCACAGTAATTTGTGGTTTCTTTGGGGGTGGGGGTGGGGTAGAATCCTCATGAAAATTAGTCAACAGTTTAGTGTGAATTTCTCCTAGTAAACACATTTTTCCTTGCAGTTTAAACTAATATACACATTTAAAAAAAAAAATTCCTTCCAGTAGCACCTTAAAGACCAACTAAGTTAGTTCTTGGTATGAGCTTTCGTGTGCATGCACACTTCTTCAGATACACATTTTAGTAAGCAATTTCTCTTAACATACAATGTTTTAAAATGTGCTTTCCCCTAATATATCAGCTTTGATGCATTTCCTCCTAAAATATGTATGCTCTTACACATTTGTTGGAGAACTGCATCACAAAGTTTGGAGGAGTGAGAATTTCGAAAGATAGCTGTATTTTGGTTTGATGAGTGCAACTTGGGTAGTTTCACATTAAAATGCAAACAAAATCAAATCACCTCCCCAGTGTTAGCCAGACCAGCACGGGATGATTACTCACCTTACACTGTGGGCTAAATGAGATCCACTCATTCAGCCGCAAAGGACTTCCAAGAAAGTGACACCTGGTATGACCCTGGGGAAGAACAAGTATGAGGGGAGGAAAATCTCTGCTTGAACAATCCTGGTTCCATTTGGACACCATGTAATTGCTTTTGCTGTTCCTGTACTAGATTTGAGGATGGTTTTGTTTAGATAATCCTTTGCAAGCTGCTTTGAGAGACCCCTGAGGCTATAAAACAGAATATTTATCTTTATGTATTTATTAAATTTCTATCCCTCTCTCCATTCACGGAAAGGAGCCAAGTGCAGTAAACAGATAAGTAGTAAAGCAATACAATTAAAAATAAAATAAAACATTAAGAAAAATTAATAACATCCAATAACATTTTAAAACAACCACTTACACTTGCAGCTAATAATTTCAAGGTTAGCTGGGAACAGTATCTTTCAACCATGAAATGTCTGGGTGAACAGGAATCTTTTTAATATTCCCCCCGATTGTTAATATTGAGGGTATCAGACATATCTCATCAGGGTGGACATTCCATGAATGGGAAGCCATCACAGAGAAGCTGCGTCATGGGGCAGCCCCCAGTGGAGGCAGCACCAACAAGAAGGTCCCTATGCCAATTGTAGGACCTGAGATGGTGGATAATGGAAAAGGTACTCTTATAGGTACTTGGGTCTCAATTTGTTTAGGGCCTTGTATGCTAGTACTAGGGACACGGGTGGCGCTGTGGGTTAAACCACAGAGCCTAGGACTTGCTGATCAGAAGGTCTGCGGTTTGAATCCCCGTTATGGGGTGAGCTCCCATTGCTCGGTCCCTGCTCCTGCCAACCTAGCAGTTCGAAAGCACGTCACAGTCCAAGTAGATAAATAGGTACCACTCCAGTGGGAAGGTAAACGGCGTTTCCGTGCACTGCTCTGGTTCACCAGAAGCAGCTTAGTCATGCTGCCCACATGACCTTTATGCTAGTACTAACACCGTGAATTAGGCCTGGTAGCTCAACTGGTGTAGCACTAGTGCAGCGCTTTCAAGATCAGTAATATGGTCTCATTGGGCTGCCCCACTCACCAAACTAGCAGCCACTAGAATATTAGCATTTTAAATTAATACCTACTTTTGCAGTCCCAAGAGCTGCTCACACTCTCAATGTGGTGGTTTAGAGCCTCATCCGCCTTTCTTTTCAGTTTGCATCTTTGGGGACGTAGGAGTTGAACATCAGCTTGACAGACCCACCCAAACACATCTCAGCTGCTTTAACCACATGAACAGAGCAGTCTGTTTAGCTTGGCACTTGAGCCTGGGTACTGTGTGTGTGTGTGTGTGTGTGTGTGTGTGAGAGAGAGAGAGAGAGAGAGAGAGAGAGAGAGAGAGAGAGAGAGAGAAAACAATCCCAAAGTAAAAAAATTAAAATACAATTAAAATCTTGAATTGCTGTAGTTTCACTAGGTTTGTTGCCCTCAGAATTTCTGTTGCTTTCATCTGGTTAAAGGTACAGTTAATATCTGTCAGTCTCCCACACTCCCTATGCAGTTGACAAGCCCTCATGACATTTCCTGAGAAAGTTTTTGGAGCTGGATGAGACCAAAAGTGGAACCGGAGGCAGATTTAGGGAAGTGTGACCTGTTTGGACCTGCGCGTAGTTCCCTGTCCTCTCCCCCAAGGCCAGGAAGGGAGAGAGCCAGGAAGGGGAAAGGCTGCTGGCAATGCAGCTCAGCTCCCCGCCTCCCCCCCCCCCCCAGGATGCAGCCAGGAGCAGTGAGGAAGGAAGCAGCTTATATTCAGGTATTTTTTCTCTCCCTCCTTCCAATTTTAAAGGTGCTGCTTATATTCAGGTGCAGCTTATATTTGGACCAATACGGTATGTTTGGCACCAGCTTGGTTGCTGGAGTTGCTGGAAGGAGGTGTACAAAGCACGATCCCACTGGTTTAGGGACTACACTTTGGATTTGTGTAGGGTTACTCCTTAGCCTTTTCTTCTTCCAAAGATATTCTGCAAGGCAGCAGAGGTTTAGGATTAGAATTTTCCTTCTCCTAGATGGGCTACCTTCCCATTTGCTAGGCATATTAGCTATATATATTACCTCCAGCATCAGTGCCAGTATGCCTTTGAATGCCAGAGGGGAGAGTTACAGATAGGTAGCCGTGTTGGTCTGCCATAGTCAAAACAAAAAAATTCCTTCCAGTAGCACCTTAAAGACCAACTAAGTTAGTTCTTGGTATGAGCTTTCGTGTGCATGCACACTTCTTCAGATACACAGAGGGGAGAGTGCTGGGCTTCTCATAGGCATATTGCTGGCCACTGTGAGAACAAGATGCTGGACAATCTAGCTGCAGGATTCTTCTTATATTTATGTTAAGTCCCTTGGCTTGAATGCTTCCACATTAAAAGAGAGAGGAAGTGGACACTTGTCTGGAGACAGTTTGCCAACCTAGTGGGTTTCCTCCACAACAGTCCCAAGAGAAAGGAACACAGTAGACCTTGGAACATGCAAAACATTAAAGGTAGGGCACCCAGGGACATTTTCTGAGGGGCTTCAGAAGGGCTTGCTACCAAGTCTGACATCCCCACCCCACCCCCAAATCATTTATTCATTGCTCTGTGGCCTGCCATTACAGCAGCACCACCAAGTGAAGCAATGAGTTATTGGGATGGAGAAGGGCCCCTCACTCTTGTTTGCAAGCAGACTTTCCTGCCAACAGCATTATAATGGGCTGCTGCAATCAGGTAAGCCCTCTTGCATGGTTGAAGAGGACCTGTGGCCCAGGCTCTGATTAGGAGGCTGGTTGGTACAGGGGGCCCATTGAAGAAATCCTACCCAGGGCTCTCCAAAAACTGGAGCTCTTGGAGCTATATAGAAGGCAGTGGCACATTACTGGCCTTCTGGATGAACATGGTTCTTAGACTGAGAGGTTTGTGGTCTATGGTTTTAGCATCATGGCTCAAACTGCCTGCTGCTTCCTATTCCTTGCATTGCAGTTTGAAGCGTGGAGTTGGTGTCTGACCCACAAGGCTTATCATCAAAGCCTGGTGATGCCTGATACCTTCCTTTAAACTTGGCTTTCAGAATGTTACCTCTATTTTAGGAGTTTTAGGAGTGCCATGACTTGGTACCTGAATGCCTAAGGAACTATCTTCTGTATGTCTTCCTTCATGCTTTGTTCTGGGTGACTCTGCCAGATGAGATAGGACCAGCATCTACCAGGTGCAAGGCTGGCTATGAGCAGAATTCAGACACCACATGAAATCCTGATGTTTCTAGCTCAATGTTGGAAAACTGAAATTGGGATTTATTTTTCACTTCTGGTTTGGTCTCCCAGATTTATACTGGTTGCTGGCAATTCCTGCCAGTTTTCATTTCTATCATTTGTGTTGTGCTAGATTCTCTCCCCCTGCCCAAAGACTTTTGATTGAGTTGTTTTAATTTTTTAATGTGACGTTGTCAAGTTCCTTAAGTTGTTCTGCATCCCTATATATGGGATATATGTAAATATGTACATAAATAATGAATAGGAAATCTTCTGCATTATCTAGTCATTCACCGTATTTACACCTTGCTCTGCAACCAGGGTCAGGCCATTGGGCCATGAAGTCCAGCATCCTGTTATCACCAAGATGCCTGTAGGAAACCCATAAACAGGAGCCAAGCACAAGAGCACTTCTAACTTGTGATTCTCAGAAACTTGCATTTAGAGACTTAGTGCCTTCAGGAGTGGAGATATAACATAGCCATCCTGGCTGGTAGCCAATGGTAGTCTAAGATGCCATCTAAGAGAGCTTATCCACACTTCCTCATCCACACTTTTGGGGTGGGGTGGGGGGTGAGACAGCTCTTTAGCACTCAGAGGGAGCAAATGGCAATTTGGCCCCCCCCATTGCCATTTGTTCTGATCTGTTGCTAAAGAGCGGGCTTTTCCTGGGAAAGGAATGTGGATTTGAAGCATATTTAGATATACATGCCTGTATTCCGTAGCTTACTTGATTGGGCAAGGAAGTTTTCAGAGCACTGAAAGTGTTGCCCTCAAATTTCTGAAAATGCTGCTCAATTCCTCCCCAGTTTCTGTCACGAGAGCTAGAGATTTCTGAGTCACTTGTGCAGTACTGTCACTGTCACCCTACTCTAGTAGCTTGACCTTGTTTTTATTTTCTTTTTACATTTTGATTTGTTCTCTTCCCTGGCTGCAACTCATGAAAATTAAGGCTGGCGAAGGGGCTTGTGGAGTGTTTCCAACACTAGATGGAGCAGCAGGCCTAAAGAAGAGAAAATGGGAATACTTTCCCTACATGATGAACACCTTTTCTGTTTCCAGAACCATACCCGGGCGGGGGGGGCGGAACACTAGAACTTGAATGTCTCCTGCTTACTTAAATGTAATATGTAGACAAAGGCAAAACTTAGGTAATATATTCACATATGTCCTTTGACCCAGTATGATAAGCAGAGCCACAGCAGGAACATAGGAAGTTACCTACTTAGTCCGACCATTGGCACACCAAGCTCAGTATTCTCCAAACTGACTGGTAGTGGCTTTCCAGGATTTTAGGACATTCCTTGCTCTACCTGAAGATGCCAAGAATTGAACCTGGGACTTTCTGTATGCAAGGCGGTTGTTTTACCACTAATCTTGATGGAGAGGGGATATGAGATTTTGCTTTCCTAGTAGGTATTGAGCAATATACTTTGTTGAGCGCTGGTCAGTGGGCCAGAGAATGGTAGTTAAGAAAAAAGTTCTCAGAGGAACTTAGGAACCTCCCTTATAGTCAGACAATTAGACAATTAGACACTTCCTAGTTGCCAAGTATATCTTCCTGTTTGTCCTGGACTTTGGTTGCCCTGTCTGCTTCTTTATTTATTTTAGATTTAAATGAATGTCGGGGGTTTTTCTGCTAGAAGGAACTCAGCCCTTTCAGATCAATAACAGTAAAAACAAATAAAAAATGTATAGTAAAATTAAAAGTCCACTCTGTTTGGTGTCCTATGATCCCAGCTTTCAAGACATCCCAGTAATATCACCACAGGACTAGTGGTATTGTTATCTCTGTTGCATTCATTCATTCATTCATTGAAAAGTATTTCTAAATCACTTAATAGTTTTTAAAATGTAAATAGCTAATATAAAAACAAACATTTTAATTAATACAAAAATACAGTATAAAACCAATAAAACATGTAAAAACATGTAAAAGCAAATTAAGTAAAAATGCTTAGTTTTACGCGTCTCAGTAACTGGAGTCCAATAAATCCGAACCATTGCACAAGACCACCAGGAATGTAAAATCCCAGCACTCTCAATTCCATTTTTCCAGCAAAGTGCACTTATAAATCTACATCCAAGGCAGAAGTTCCACTACTGAACTACATCCTTCCCCAATTAAATGTTCATATATTGCTTTCTTGGCGTTCCCCCTCATGTTATGGCAGCAACCCAAGAGCTGGAAAACTCACCTACTATAAATGCTCTACAGAAAGCTGACCTCAGCTCTAAAACATCACTGTCCTGCTCTTCATAGAATCATAGAGTTGGAAGAGACCACAAGGGCCATCGAGTCCAACCCCCTGCCAAGCAGGAAACACCATCAGAGCATTCCTGACATATGGTTGTCAAGCCTCTGCTTAAAGACCTCCAAAGAAGGAGACTCCACCACACTCCTTGGCAGCAAATTCCACTGTCGAACAGCTCTTACTGTCAGGAAGTTCTTCCTAATGTTTAGGTGGAATCTTCTTTCTTGTAGTTTGGATCCATTGCTCCGTGTCCGCTTCTCTGGAGCAGCAGAAAACAACCTTTCTCCTTTTATATATTTGAACATGGCTATCATATCACCCCTTAACCTCCTCTTCTCCAGGCTAAACATGCCCAGCTCCCTTAGCCGTTCCTCATAAGGCATCGTTTCCAGGCCTTTGACCATTTTGGTTGCCCTCCTCTGGACACGTTCCAGTTTGTCAGTGTCCTTGAACTGTGGTGCCCAGAACTGGACACAGTACTCCAGCTGAGGTCTGACCAGAGCAGAATACAGTGGCACTATTACTTCCCTTGATCTAGATGCTATACTCCTATTGATGCAGCCCAGAATTGCATTGGCTTTTTTAGCTGCCGCGTCACACTGTTGGCTCATGTCAAGTTTGTGGTCAACCAAGACTCCTAGATCCTTCAAAGGAGCATGTCGGGTGTATGCTTGGTGCACATGTACAGGTGCATAGCTAGGGCTGGATAGCTTGGCCCCCACCAAGGGTGCAGGCCCAGGGGCTAATTTGAGCCCAGAAGGACAACAGCTCAGTGGTAGAACATTTGTTTTGCATGCAGAAGGTTGCTGGTCCAATCCCTGGCATCTTTAGGTAGGGCTGTTTGAAACCTTAAAGAGCCACTGCCAGTCATTGTTAATAATACTGAGCTAGATGGGTCAACTCAGAATAAGTTGTGTTCATAATTTCTGTTTCTCCATCACCATTGACATGGTGCTTTGTCATTCTCTACATCCCATGTTAAGTAGGCAGTTTCCTCCTTTTTGGTTTTTCAGGGCTAGTAATAGATTCCTCAGCCTTAATAGGGACAGTGATGTTGGATGAGGCAGTAGGATTAACCTCTGCTCAAAGAGTTTCTCTTGCTCTCGGATGTTGACTAGCCCAAGGGGTGGTGATTCCCCCTCCCTTCCCCTTCAATTGATTCAGGCCCACCCTTTGGAGATGCAATGGCTATTGCTCAATGGTGGCGGGGAATAAAATGAGTCACAAGGATCAGGAAAGTTCAAGATCCAGGTCATTTCCTTTTTGCCTTGACATGTGAATTTCTGCCTCTCCACACAATAGGGCTCTGACCAAAGGTCAAAGGCTGGGGATTAAACACACAAATGATGATGAAGACCAATACATACATGAAGCAGCTTTATCTGGCTACTGGTATGTCTGGCTCAGCTCTTTCTTTTCCTGGCAGTGGCTTTCCAGGATCTCAGGCAGGGGGTCCCTCCTATCTCTACCCCTGGAGCCCCTTTAAGCCACAGATGCCAGGGGTTGAACCTGTGACATTCCACATGCAAAGCACAACTCTTTACTTGGTGTTAGAGATCAGCCCTGCCCGGACAGACCTCAGCCCTGAGGTCTCCTCAAATGAGGAGCAAGGAATAGAAGCAGGACCCTCCAGCAGATCTCCACACTGCCAGTGACCTTGAAGACCCATCGGATCTGGACTTGGCTGTCCCAGAACTGGAGGTTCACACACCAGCTGCCTAGATTCCTAGCTGGCTCTCAGAACACACCCTGCTGTCCCAATCTCTCACAGGACAACAGGAGTAGAGGAGATGGTGAGCCAGGCAGAAACTTCAGATTGGTGCATATCCACAGGTTTCTGCTGGAATCCCGTTAACTTGTCATACCACAAATGTTCCAGGAGTTGTTTGTTTTATTTTATTCTGCTATTGTTGTGCTATAGCACAGGAGTAGCTCTCTTGATGGCAATAATGCAGTAACATTGGGGAAACATCACAGAAAAGCTAATTAACATGGGATGATGTGTGGATGATCCAATTTAAATCCACCACTAATGTACTATGATTGCCAAATACACCTTTATCCACTATTCCCCGTTCATATTAGACCAGAGTAGTTCACGCCTGCAGGCATTTGAATTTGTATATAGGGAACAACCTCAGTGTTTCAGTAGGCATTCCATTTTGTGTTTGTCCTTGCCTTCTACCGTAATTTGTTGATTTTATTAACACAAAAGACAAGCATGCAGATAGCTGAGCCTGCACCTTGTTGTTGTTTAATTCCCCAACTAGGAAGTGTGCAGAAGCACACAGTCAGGCAACTTTTGCAGTTTTCTGGTTTTGTGCAAATACGTGGGATCAAAAGAAAACAACATTTAAAGCGTAGTCTCGTGGGCATAGCCATGGGGGGGTTGCAGGGGGGTACATAAAGCCTGCCTCCCCAAATAAATCCTGGCTATGCACAGGCTGAGCCCCTCTGTTCAGGAGCATGCTAGAAATAGTTGTGAGCATGGCAAGAAAAGAAATGAAAACTTTGAAGAAGTAGTGGGCATGGAAAGGGCAGTAGCAGAAAGTGATAACTGATCCACCTTACCGAAAGTACTGAAACAAATTATCTGCCACTCCAAGTGAAGCTTGATTTCCCCATATTGGTTGGATTATCCCCCTATTTGGTAAACCCAGATTTACTGGGGGCAGGGGGCGGGGATTGAGTCTGCTGTTGTTTGAGGGTAGCGCCTTGTGGACTACGCAGATTAAATGGAAATGCAAACAGCTACAAAGAAACAGTAAATTTTAGTGTGGACAAGACCAGTGACACATTGCAGAATACACTTGCAACACCCTCACCCCACCAGTTTTGAAGGCCCTGAGAATATCTGTGACTGTGAAATTGTACATTCTTTATAATATAATAATAATTATAATATTGCATTCATTCAGTCTGGATTATCCCTTAATCAATGACATGGTGCATAATCCACCTGCAAAAAAAACACCAGCCCAGATTGGCCCTCAGCCATTGCCAGTGCTGAAGCAACAGCCCTCATCTTTCTGTCCTGGGAAACTGGACCCTTGGAACCGCAGTTCTCTGGACTTGTACAACTGGGCTGGGAATCTCTAGGAACAGGTTTTCAGTTCATTCATAAAGTCATAGCAACCTGTTTTAAATTTGTAGTGCTGATCTATCCTGATGCTTCTCTGCAGTAAATTTTAACTCCTGATGCTTCTCTGTTGTAAATTCATTCTCCTAAAGAGGACTGCAATATCAACAAGCAATATTCATTTTTTAACAAGTTAGAAATGGTATTAGCAAATGTTAACAAACACATGAATAGAGTGGTTGTTGTGGCAATGGTTTTATTTATTCTATTGCACAGTGTTGAAGCAAGGATCAGGCTTCAGTTAGAAAACATTGTATCCCACAATCCTAAGCACCCACCCTTGAAAATCCCATTAAAACTAAAAGGGTAGTATTGATTTTACATATTGTTGGTTGTTTTATAACTGCTGGGTGTGACCTTGGGGTTCCTTTAGTGAAGAGAAAGGAAGGTGGAAATATTTTAATTAATAAATAAAGGCTGCTAAACACAGGCAAGAAGATAGTCTTTACAAACTGGTACCAGCTGCATCAATGTTTATTCTGATTTTTAATTCTGTGTCCCTGGCCCCATTTGAATAGGGGCTGCCACCCCTTAACAGCCCAACCTTTGCTGCTAAGGCTGACAGCTTTGGAGATGCCACAACTTTGTAAGGTGCTAGCCAAACCTTCTGCTTCTTATGAGGTCATTATCTTTGCATGGGATCTTGGACTATTAAGTTTGAGTTGCCATAAATCTCCAAAAGAAGAACAATTTGCTGAGGGCATTGTTCCATGCTGGGCAAAATGTATACTGAGCTTCTTCATGCAATTGGCATTGAAATGATGATGCATTCAAGATAAATGGTGCTTGAGAAAGTTTGCTTGAGAAAGTTCTGGGAAATTATTTGGGCTTCAGGCAGTATCTTTTATACATTTTCTCCTTCAGGAGTTTTATCTCGATTTATGCAAATATCAATAGTCATGCAACAGCATGAGATTGTTTGTGTCATGTACTACAAGAAAATATTTTATTGCACTATGCAGTGAATGTAGAGTTGAGGGACACCCCCGCCCCCTCGCTGCTATATTTACAGTGCAGCAGAGCGAATAGGACTCCGACCCCCTGCGGTGATTCTGTATTTTCCATATTATCTACTCAACTGCAGGCAGGAAGAAGATGTGTGATGCTCTTTTACATGTAGATTGAATTTAGCACCTATTTTCAAAACGTTCAAGATTAACCATTTCCCTATCACTTTTGTTTAGAATGATGTTATTTTTGCAGCCTCTGCTTCATATTGCCGCAGGCCTCAATCCAGGGCTGAGCATCCAGTTGCACATTCCATCTGAAGGCCAAAAGTTTGCTTATTTATTTATTTAGGTGATTTATAGACCACCCTTTGCACAAGCCACAGGGCAGTTTGCAACTAAATTCAACAAAAGAAAAAGAATTTTAAAAAATCCATAAAAGACATAACTTTTAAAAGCAACAGCACAGCAACTCATAAGAAATAACTATCAATTTATCAATATCAGCAGCAACCACAAATCCATTTGTATGGTCAGCATTCTCACCCTCCAAAAGGCTGCCAAAATGGGGCATCTTAGCAAAGCACCTAAAGCTATAAAGAGATGAGGCCAAATGCACCTCAGTAGGGAAGTAGTTCCACTTGCAAGGAGATGCCAGTGAAAAAGTCCTGGTACTGACCTGTGATAGGGCCTTCTCAGTAGTGGCCCCACACTTTCAAATATAATAAGAGACTGCTGGATCATCTACTCCAGCTTTCTGTTCTCACAGGGTCAGACCAGATTTTCATGGGAAGCCCGCAAGTGGGACATGGGTTCAATGGCACCATCCCCACCTGCAATTCCCAGTGATTGGCAGATTGCCTCAAACAGTGGTGAGAGAACATGGCCATGGTGGCTAGTAGTAGTAGTTGTTGTTGTTGTTTAGTCGTTTAGTCGTGTCCGACTCTTCGTGACCCCATGGACCAGAGAACGCCAGGCACCTCTGTCCTCCACTGCCTCCCGCAGTTTGGTCAAACTCATGCTGGTAACCTCGAAAACACTGTCCAACCATCTCGTCCTCTGTCGCCCCCTTCTCCTTGTGCCCTCCATCTTTCCCAACATCAGGGTCTTCTCCAGGGAGTCTTCTCTTCTCATGAGGTGGCCAAAGTACTGGAGCCTCAGCTTCACAATCTGTCCTTCCAGTGAACACTCAGGGTTGATTTCCTTCAGTATGGAGAGGTTTGATCTTCTTGCAGTCCATGGGACTCTCAAGAGTCTCCTCCAGCACCATAATTCAAAAGCATCCATTCTTCGGCGATCAGCCTTCTTTATGGTCCAGCTCTCACTTCTGGTCCAGCTATCACTACTGGGAAAACCATAGCTTTAACTATACGGACCTTTGTTGGCAAGGTGATGTCTCTACTTCTCAAGATGCTGAGATCAGACATGGGGAACCATTTTCAGTTTGAGGGCTGTGTAGTATTGTGGACAACCTTCAAAGCACTGTATGCCAGTGGTGGGCAAGGCCAGAAGCAAAGTGGGTGGAGCACCTTACGCTTGTACAGCAGGCTACATTTCAGTCATGCAAGTAGCAGTTTTCTACAACCCTCCTCACATCTCTCCATTCAGAAAAGTGTGAGGCATTGTCTCAGTTCAATGACATATTGCAGCTAGACAAAAATACTGAAAGATATTGTGGAACATGGCTGTGTAGGGCCATGGCATGAGGAAAGTCCCACGGGCCAGGTACAGAAGCTGGACCTCTTGGGCCAGAGGTTCCACACACTTGTTTTAGATAAAACATTTAAAGAGACAAAGGAGCATGCACACACATACCTGTGGTCAAATCTAGTTTGGCTCTAAGTCAGAGCTTTCCAAACTGTGTGTCACGACATGTTAGTGTGTTGGCTGCAGTGTGTAGGTGTGCTGCCGCTTGCGTGAATGCTTTTTATGTCCCTCCCGGGACTGGAAAGGGTTTGTTTAACCTCCGGTTTGCTAGTAAAACTGAAGTACTGTGTTGCAAAATGATACATGTTTAAAAAGTGTGCTACCAACATGAAAAGTTTGGAAAGCTCTGCTCTAAGTGGTTAAGGCACAATAGCTGATTTGGAAGTACAAAAGATGAGGGAGCAGGGAAGCAAACTTGATCTTGCTGTAGCAAAAAATCTGAGATCAGAACACTAACGTTTTGCATGTCTCATGTAGAATGTGGGAGCGTTAAGGGATTTTCATCTTGCAGTCTTGGAAGAACGACTGTTCCATGCCACATAAGCCCAAATGCTGCCTGGGGCGTCATACATTTTGGGGTGGGGTGCAGAGCAAAATAAACCCAGGACTCCACTCTCCAGTTGCCCAAGGCGGTGTTAGAATTCTGTTGTCTTGTGTTCAGGAAGTTTTCAGTTACTGACTTGGCAAAATTCTTGGCACTAAATAAATATTCCTCAGGTCTGACCACTTTTAGAATATCTGGAGTCATGATTCAGAGAAGAACATGCCTAAATTAAGCAGCGAGCTGGGAGGTAGACAAGGGCATGCTTTTAAAAAGATTACTTGCTGTCTGCATGAAACAAGGCAGAAATTATACCCGACAGTCATCAGACCTTGTTCTCACCTCACCAGCCTTGTAGCATCTGGCCCTATCACTGGCAGGCAAGAAACCTCCTAAGCTGCTTCCCAGGATCTATAAAAGATACTGGCTGACATTCTAAGGTTCCCTATTTATTAAGGAAAGTCCAATCTTAGAGATAATATTTCCTGTCCCCACTGCCTCTCATGCCACTCATTCAGGGATAGGGAACGTGTAGCTCTCCAGTTGTTGTTGGACTTCCAACTGTTCTCCCAACTGTTCCAGTCAGCATGGCCTGATAAGGTAGTCCATGTGTGGGCACCTCAAGCCTTGATGTGGCTCTCCAAGCTTCTCCTTCTGGCCCTCAGGAACTCTCTCTAGGCTGCACTCCTCACCAACCCTTCTTTGCACCCTACCTGAGTGTTTCTACTTGGCTGGAGTGTGTCCTTGAACTCAGTGGCGTAGCGTGGGTTGTCAGCACTCGGGGCAAGTAATTTGCGCCCCCTAACCCTAACCCCCAGATGTTGTGCCCGGTGCGGCCGGCCCCCCCTGCACCCCCCACGCTACGCCACTGCTTGAACTCTGATCATGCTGCTTGTTTGTCTGGATCAGAGGAGAGACTGGGATATCTGAGAGAGTGAAAAAGCCTAGTCTACAAAGGCAAAATTTACATTTGTTGCTGCACCCACTTTTGTCTCAGGCCCCACTCAACAGTGGCATGTGGTCCCTGAAAAGTTGTCCTTAAGGGAATGTGGCCCTTGGGCTAAAAAAGATTTTTCATTGCTCCTTGTACCTCTCTGTTCTTTCCTTAGGTGACCCCACTCACCCGCCTTTCTTTGTACCCTTCTTGTGTCTTTTTCATGTGGAAGGATTGAATCTAGTACCTTCTGCATGTAAAGCAGATGCTCCACCACTGAGCTATGGTGCTTCTGTAGTGTGTATGCATGATGTATATACATGTACAGATTGGTTGCAAGAGCATGGGAGTGACAACTGAACGGGGATTTTAATTCAGCCTCCCCTAGTTCTGCTTCCCACCCACATTGCCTCCCCCCTATTTTTTTTGCCCAGCTTTCAGGTAACAAATCCACCTTGTTCATGGTTGCTTAAGTACCAACTCCCATCCGGCAGGCAAGCATAGCTTGAAGGCTTCAAGTACTTGTGCAGCTAGCAAGGAATGTTTCTTATCTGTATCTCTGCGTTTCCCAGCTTCCTTCTGCCACACCCTGGCTAAGGGAGGTAGATGGATTGTCACTGGTAAACTGCATTTAAGCAAAGAGCGTTATCAGCCCGGCCATGCGATAAATTCCATATCTGCAGATCAAGTGGATTTGTACCATGCTGGTCAAACAGAAGCTGCAACAGTTATAAGTGTCAATCTCAACAATGCACTCTATGGAATGCGCCTTATCTGATTCACCATCTGTATTCTCCCTGCCCCTTGCCACAAACACACACTTTTTTTCTTGAAGCAGACAGTGAGTCCAGGGCCCCTCCAGGCTGGTGTTTGTGTGGGGTTATGTATATTCTGCAACATGTAATTGTTGCAATAATAGTGCTTGATGGTGGATTTATACTGGACCATTCACACATCATTCTGCTTTATTAGTTCTTTGGTGCTTTCCCAATGATTACCTAATTATTGCTATATGGAGTGGCACTCTTTTGCTATGGGACAACAAAAGTGGGACTAAACAACATAACCCCGAAACATTTGTGGTCTTAAAAAGTTACAGGACTTCAGCAAGAAGTTACATGACATGCACCAATTTGAAGCAGAACAGTATGCCCGTCGACCCCAAACCTTTTGCAGGCACAAACAGTACTGAAAGCAGGATTGCTTATAACCATTCCAGTACCAACATGAGCACAAATAATCTAGGGTTGCCATAAAGTGGAAAAAAAGTTCAAAAAGTGAAAATCTGGATAGAAAATTTGTTGAGCTTTTATGAGCAAAGTTGTTGAGCTTTTTAATTGCAAAGAAACTGGACGTTTTTGAGCTATTTCTGAGGAAAGTCCGCAAAAATGACACTGCCGACACATGTCCAGATTTTCCTGGACATTTCACCCTTTTCTGTCTGGGCCTTTTGGATATGTCCGTATGTCTGGGAAATTCAGAATGTATGGCAATCCTAAAATAATCATGTTGAACAATAAAAAGGACATATGGCAGGCCTGCAAAAGATACTTTTGGATCTGCATAGGCTGTAAGGCTGTAAAGTGGAATAGAAGTAGGGGGACACATTCTGTAGCCATGCCTGCTAAAGGAGGGTGGCTAATACTTTAATCCTTGCCCTTTCCGTCCACCTTCTCCACACCATGCATACGTAAATAAAC
Source organism: Podarcis melisellensis (assembly GCF_964234715.1). NCBI lineage: Eukaryota > Metazoa > Chordata > Lepidosauria > Squamata > Lacertidae > Podarcis > Podarcis melisellensis. The sequence goes on from NC_138544.1 coordinate 54,927,254, forward strand.
TTTGTTTATACCTCTCTCCTCCATCACTGTATTTCACCCCTAAACTAAGAGGAAAACAGTTTAGCATTTCCTCACTTAAAATAAGCCCCAGTTTTTAAACATACCTGCCCGGAAAATGAATGGTAATAGAGGTGAGCCGAAAGTGATCTAGACAGGAAAACCTTTGCTGTGTGGTGAGCAAAGCTTCTGTGGAATGCAGCAAGCCTGTCCTTTGTATGACTGAGTTGAATCTCACCCTTTGCCTTAATCTTAGAGTCCACATTTTCAGGCTTTTTGCAAAGCAAATTTATTTTTCCAAAGCACGGGGTGAGCTATGCAGCAGCCATATACTGACTCACTGTGGAGATGTTTTCTCTTGAAGTGATGTATTGCAAAGAGTCACCAGACTTGCAGATCCATCAGCAAAATGGTTACAACAAAATGATTTGGGTGGAAGGCAGCTTATTTGTTTTATTTGTTATTGCATTTATATTCCATCCTTCTTCCCAAAGGAGCTTGGATGGATAACTGTACAGCTGCCTTGTGCTTAGCTAGGCAGGCATAGCTCAGCTTTTGCGCAAAAGGGATATGTATCCAGGTCACAAGAAACTGCAGGGAGCATGATTTAGGGCTGCCAGGCTGTGACCTAGTGAAGATCTTGGACCATTAAAAATGGCCCACCTCCTCATCTTCTCCCCATCGCTATTGCAGGGGAAGAGAGATGATAAAAGAGACAGCGGATCTCAGTTCTTTCCAGGTGAATGCTGCACCCATGCAGAGGTAGCCAGTGGCCTGCACAACCATAAACCTCATACATTGCACTGTCTATTGAATGTTGCTGGACAGGCAATGGGTTCTGATGGAAAGAACTGTACTCTGGTGTCTCCTTGGTTGGTTGACTAGCTCAGCTGGTCAGAGCATGGTGTATATAGTGCTGTTGATTTGAGCCATCCTTGCCGCATGACTTCTCTACATATGAGGTACCATAGCTCAGCAGTAGAACAGATCCTTTGTGTGCACAAGGCCCCAGGTTCAGACCCTAGCATCCCAAGTTAAAAGGAGCTTAGGTCAGAGGTCAGTCTCAGTAAATCTTATAGAAGGCTTTAAAATAGGACCAGATTAAATTCATAGAGCACTGGTCAATCAATGGCTTTTCGCTATTTGGGCTACATTCAACTTCTGTGTTTAGAGGTAAAGGTAAAGGGACCCCTGACCATTAGGTCCAGTCGTGGCCGACTCTGGGGTTGTGGTGCTCATCTCACTTTACTGGCCAAGGGAGCCGGCATACAGCTTCCGGGTCATGTCGCCAGCATGACTAAACCACTTCTGGCGAACCAGAGCAGCGCACGGAAACGCCATTTATCTTCCCACCAGAGCAGTACCTATTTATCTACTTGCACTTTGATGTGCTTTCGAACTTCTAGGTTGGCAGGAGGAGGGACCGAGCAACGGGAGCTCACCCCGTCGTAGGGATTCGAACCGCCGACCTTCTGATCAGCAAGTCCTAGGCTCTGTGGTTTAACCCACAGCGCCACCCGCGTCCCGTGCTTAGAGGTAGTATACCACTAATGCAGGGCTGGGGAACCTCAGGCACAGAGACCTAATGAGGCCCTTGGAACTCTTCCCAAGCCACAGTCTTCACTGACACTTCTTTGTACCCTGAGGGTTTTTTGCTTGGCTGAACTGTGTCCTTGAACTCTGATAATGCCTCTTGCTTGTCTGGATTAATTACTGAGAGAGATATGTTTGAGCATGTGTAGAAAGTAGCTTTTTACATTCATTGCACTGTCCACTTTTGCCTCTGGCTCTGCTTACTTTTGCCTCTGTGATAGCTCTGGCATGTGGCCCACAGAAGGTGGCACAGAAGGGAATCCAGCTCTTGGGCTGACAATGGTTCCTTGCCATTTTGGGGCTAATGCCTTCATGCCCTGCCTCTTGAGAAGCGTTTGGTTGGAAGCACCTCTGGGAATCAAGATGCTGGACTAGATGGAACTTTCGTTGTCTGGCAGGGTTCTTGGTATGTTCTAGAAAATAATCTTCCTCCCCATTGATGGGATCTTTGAACAAATGTGAAGCACCTTTCCATAGATAGTAAGAGTTGGGTGCTTAAATGTACAGTGACGTTTACTGGTTAGGAATCTGGTGACCCTAAGCATAATCCAGCTCTCTGCAGGGTGTTGCTATCTTTTCACTTGGGTGTAGTGCTAAGATAGTTCAGCTCCAGCCAAGTTATCAGTTTTGAAACTTACAATATCCCCAGAAGCAGATAGTTTTGGTAAGCACAAATCCTATCAATACCTATCATTTATTGTGCTCCCACAGTTTGTAAGGAAGATAAGAACATTAAGAACTTGTATAAATTAGTATTTTAACAGTCTCAACATTAAGTATTATTAGCGTTAGTTAATAATCCAGAGGACTGGAAGGCAGCCAATGTAACATCATTTTTGTTTAAAAGAACGCTAGATGGGACTCAGAAAATTAAAGACTGAGTAACTTAATGTCTGTTTTGGGAATATTAGTAGAAATTATTATTAAAGATAACATCACCAAGCATATTAAAAGAACATGTCTAGCTGACTAAGAATTAACAAGGCTTCTGCAAAGGTTAAGCCTGGTTTCACTCACTAGTTAAGTATGTGGATAGTGCTCTGATAGAGATGGTATACTTGGACTTTCAAAGTAAACTTAGCAGTCATGAGGTAAGAGGACTGTAGGAGCTTGAAGGGGCATAAAGTCTATACAGAAAAACATAGATATTAACCATAAAATGATTGATGTAGTTCATATAGGTATAGTCTAAGAATATAGATATAAGGCATAGGACATAGGTTATGAAGGCTTACCACCAATATTGTATGACAGTAATAGAAATTTAAGTTAGCATACATAGAATGACTGATAAGTTGTTTGTTTGTTTGTTTTTAAACAAAACAAAACAAAACAGGAACTTGAGGGTGCACCAAAAAAGGGAAATAGGTTGCCTAATAGCTACTGAGCCAAATTCTAAGTTTTGTTGTTAACATTTAAAGCCCTAAGCAACTTGGAACCAGGGTACCTAGCAGACTGCCACCCAAAGTAAAGACCAAAATGATCTTTAAGATATTCTGAGGAGAACCTGCTAGTTGTTCCATGATAATTCAGAAGATCTTGTGTTGAGGAATGCCCTCCTACAGGTAATTCATGAAGTGAAGTTAGTCATGAATCACCTCTTAAAACCTTAAAATGTTTACCCAAGCTTTCCTTGACTCTGACTCTAATACAAATGTTTAGCTTATGATTACTGATGTTTTATGAACAATCGTTATTTCAGATGAATTATGAAGTTCTGGTAACTGGGTAGGTGAATGTATGAACTTCACTAAGGACTTCTGCAAAGGCTTCTACATGGCATAGATCAGGTCTACCCAGCTGACCCTGTGAAATATTTGGGGTAGCAGATACTCTGATTGACATAGTGCAAACCACTGAACATCCCATACTTGAACAATATTTTGAGGACCAGGTGTGATCAAAAGAAAAGGTAGAATTTTCCTACACTAGTGCTCAGTGTTTTCAATTCAGTCCTTGAAAAGAGGCAGTGGTGGAATAATTCTTAATGTGCACTATCCCCTTATATGCAGCTCTTCTTTCAGACTCCTCTTCCTTCTCCTTCCACTTCTGATACCATGTGTTGTCTGCTGAAGCTTCACTGTTGAATTCAGGCTCTGCACAAATGTAGGTCACTTGATTGTGCACCGTGCAAGGTGAGGAATCTGTCTGCCACTCATCTCCCAACAATTAAAGGCATTTCATTTACAACCTTGTGGATGAGGCTTCACAAAGCAAGAAGCTTCCAAATAACCAGCTCCATTCCAGCCCTCACTCACTGCCATTTGGCCACCATCTAGCAACAACTGACTTTGCTTTTGCAGCAAATGGGGAAGCCACAGTCTTCTTAATACTGCAAGCAGAAACCAGATACAGTGGTACCTCGGGTTACAGATGCTTCAGGTTACAAACTCTGCTAACCCAGAAATAGTACCTCGGGTTAAGGACTTTGCTTCAGGATGAGAACAGAAATCGTGATCCAGCGGCGCTGTGGCAGCAGGAGGCCCCATTAGCTAAAGTGGTGCTTCAGGTTAAGAACGGACCTCTGGAACGAATTAAGTACTTAACCTGAGGTACCACTGTACTGCTGAATGACAAGCAGGAGAGAAGGCTGGAAGAAGCCTCTCAGTAGGTGGCTGTAGTAGCTGTCAGAACTGTAACAGTAACCCAGAGACTTCTGACTAGGCAGAAGCTCTATTTAAGGCTCCCATCTGACCTGGGACTAAAGTGGATTAGTATTTCAACCTCACCCATAACTATGCCTTAAAAGGCTGGAAAAAATCCACTCTATAAATCACATGCATCTTGAGCATGACAGTGTGGTTTAGGGATGGTAAAGGGTAACTAATCTGCATTATGCAATCTGCAGCAGTTCATGATAGTCCTGGGGTTTATGCATTTTCCTGAAGAGTCTCTCTTCAAGGCATCAAGCTAAGGAGATATTCAATTTAAACCCAAGCGTGTGGCTAGTAAGGCAGCTTGCCATGTCCTGCCGAGCTGTCAAATTTTCCTTCCTCTGTGCGCCTGTCCTCACACTAGAGCTTCCGTGCCAAATGGGATGTGACATTTCATTTAAAATCTACTGATTCTCTGGCCGACTTTGCTTTGCTATGGTGAAAGGAACTGAACAGCAGGCCTTCCACTCCTCTTGCATAGGCTCTTAGCAGCAAGAATGAATCAGAAGGGCTTACTTCTCTCCCAGTTGCTTAATAATTCACAGCAATCCATCCATGAGACAACATTCCAATCAGATTGATGCATGATTTTTCTTTGGAAAAATAATAGCTGAAATGCTGCCAACTTAGGGATGGGCACCTCTCCTATCCAGGAAACAAGGTGACTTTTTCCTTCGTGCATACACACCTTGGAGAAACTAAGACAGTTTGGGTTACTTGGGGCTGAGGGATAGAGGGGGGCACTGAAAAAACATGGTTCCCAGGACCGCCACTCAGTTAATCAGGATGCCTGAAAGAGACCAGAGAAATTTTGAAGTCAGCCAGAAACAGGACCGAACTGTTACTATTTAATACAAATGAACAAACAAAAAACACCCACAGTTTTTTTGGCAATGCTGAGATAAAAACCAATTCCCTTTTCAGCAGTTCATAGCTTGCCTTGCAAAAATGTTTCTTTATTTGTTGACACTTCATGCATCAGATGGCATGGGCTCCAGTCCAGGAAAGTGCATGCCACAATAAATTTGTTTCTCTGTAAAGGGCCACAAGATTATAACAGATTAAGATGCTGCATATCTAGAAATATTAATTTAAGTTGCCAAATCTGGGGCTTCAGTTATTAACAGACAGGGGCAGCATCACAACAAGCTATGAGCATCATGATGCTATCATATTCACTACATGACCAAGGATGAACTAGTTTCACCTAACTGGCTAATTCAAGAAAGAAGGAGGGAAGGAGGGGCATCAGAAAAAGCTGGCATAAAATACACACAAGTGGATATGTACACAACCTAAGTTCTTTTGCAGAATGGTTTCTACCTGGTAAAATTTTAAATCTGCAAAGAACTTTATTCTCAAAGGCCACAAAAAAGCTCAGAGGTGGACCAATTTGTTATAACTAATGGATTACAAAAAATACCCCAGGAAATGAGAGCAATCCTGAACTGTAATATTACAACTCAAGAAATTGAATGCGCCATTCAGAACCTTCAACTGGGCAAATCTCCGGGACCGGATGGGCTTACTTCCAAATATTATAAGGTACTGAAGGATTCATTGATACAACCATTGCTGGAAGTTTGCAACCAGATTATGGAGGGGAGGAAGGCACCGGAAACGTGGAAAGAAGCTTTCATCACGTTGATCCCAAAACTAGAATCTGAAAAAACTCAACTTAAAAACTACCGTCCTATCTCACTCCTAAATGTGGATTACAAAATTTTTGCAGACATTTTGGCAAGTAGGTTTAAGAAAGTCTTAAATGAAGTGATTCATAAGGACCAAGCAGGCTTTCTCCCTGGTAGGCATTTATTTGACAACACAAGAAACATCATTGACATTTTGGAGTTTTTACAGATTAATTCAAACACAAGAGCGGTGTTGATTTTTATTGATGCGGAGAAGGCCTTTGACAACATTTCTTGGCTGTTTATGAAGAAAAATTTGGAAAGGATGGGAGTAGGGCGGGGGTTTGAAAATGGAATAGAAGCAATTTATTCAGAACAAAAAGCTAAATTGATAGTAAACAACGTGGTGACAGAGGAGTTCAAAATTGAAAAAGGGACACGACAGGGGTGCCCTCTATCTCCTCTGTTGTTTATTTCAGTCCTGGAGGTGCTATTGAACATGATTAGAAATGACCGGTTGACACAGGGAATTGTGGTCGGAGAGAAACAATATAAACTGAAAGCTTTTGCAGATGACTTGGTATTAACATTACAGGAGCCAGCCTCTAGTACTAAAAGAGCGTTAGAATTAATTTCTGACTTTGGTCGGGTGGCGGGATTCAAGCTGAATAAACAAAAAACTAAAGTTTTAGCAAAAAACTTGACAACTACTGAAATAGAGGAGTTCAGAAAAGAAACAGAACTAAATGTGGTCAAAAAAGTAAAGTACCTAGGGGTCCATTTGACCTCCAAAAATTTGAATTTATTTAAGGACAACTATGAGAAATGTTGGTCAGAGATCAAAAGAGATCTGGAAACATGGTCAAGATTAAAACTTTCCTTGCTGGGCAGAATAGCTGCTATAAAGATGAATGTATTGCCGAAAATGCTATTTTTGTTTCAGGCCCTCCAGATCGTGGATAAGGTGGAATGTTTTGGAAAATGGCAGAGGGATTTATCTAAATTTGTCTGGCAGGGCAAAAAGCCCCGAATAAAGTTTAAAATACTAACAGATGCGAAAGAAAGAGGGGGGTTTGCCCTGCCGGACTTGAAGTTATATTATGAAGCTGCAGCCCTCTGCTGGTTGAAGGATTGGATTTTATTGGAGAACACCGATGTCCTTGACCTGGAGGGATTTGATAATGCTTTTGGGTGGCATGCATATTTGTGGTATGACAAGGTTAAAGTTCATAAATTGTTCAAAAACCATATTGTCAGAAGGGCAATTTTCATGGTCTGGTCAAAATATAAAGACTTATTGGAGAGTAAAACTCCGAGGTGGCTCTCACCGATGGAGGCCAAAGCACGTAAAAGACTCAATATGGAGGCCCACTGGCCTAAATATTGGGAAATAATTGAAAAAATTGGAGATAAATGGAGGTTACAGAGTATGGAAAAGTTAAAAAACAAGGTGCGAGATTGGTTGCATTATGCTCAAATCCAGGAAGTCTTTAAAGCAGACAAAAAAGTGGGTTTTCAGGAGGAAAAATCGAAACTAGAAACAGAGTTGCTTGAGCCAAAATCTAAGCTAATTTCGAGAATGTATAACTTGCTGCTTAAATGGAACACACAGGATGAGATTGTCAAATCCTCTATGATAAAGTGGGCACAGGACTTGGGGCATAACATTATGTTTGAAGACTGGGAAAGGTTATGGAACACCGGAATGAAATTCACGGCATGTACTGCCTTGAAGGAAAACATTATGAAAATGATATACCGGTGGTACATGACCCCAGTCAAGCTTGCAAAGATATATCACCTGTCCGATAATAAATGTTGGAAATGTAAGGAAGAGGAAGGGACATTTTTACACCTCTGGTGGACCTGCCCGAAAGTGAAGGCCTTCTGGGAAATGATACATAATGAACTAAAAAAGGTGCTGAGATTCACCTTACCTAAGAAACCGGAGGCCTTCCTTCTGGGCATGGTAGACCAGAGGATGGTCAAGAAAGATAGAACTTTCTTTATGTACGCTACTACAGCAGCGAGGATTTTGTTGGCAAAGCACTGGAAGACACAAAATCTACCCACATTGGAAGAATGGCAGACGCAGCTGATGGACTATATGGAGTTGGCTGAAATGACTGGCAGAATTCGAGACTCGGGAGAAGAAGAAACGGAGGAAGTTTGGGAAAATTTTAAGGACTATTTGAAAAAGCATTATAAGTTGTATGAATGTTAAAAAATGCTCCTTTCTAGGAAGGTATAGCTTCAGTATCGGCAAATTTCTGAATTGATAAATAAGACACTATAAGACAGAAGTGAGATAATGAAACATTTTTATTGTGTGGAAATTAAAAATTAATGCAATTGTACTGAAATGTTTACATCAGATAACACGATAAAATGGAAGATATATTGTTATGTATAAAATAAGTTAACAAATTGCTGAGGTTTTGGTTACACAGGGAATGCAGTGCTCGGGAGATGGGGGGAGTCCATTGGATCTATGGAAGTATGTATTTGAAAGTGGAAATTTGTTTATTAAAAACCTAATAAAATATTTATAAAAAAATAAAATAAAATTTTAAATCTGAAAGTAAAAATTGGTGACTGCTCAGTTTCACCTCAGTCAGAAACATCTATGAGCTTATCTGTCCTGCTGTGAGCACAGACCACCACAACAAGACAATAAGACTAAACTTTATTGTGCAGACATCATTAGGAGTGTTATAGGAGACCAGAGCTCAGATGTTGCTTCATCAGTAGTCAACCCTAGACTGAGGGCTTGTTCACCAGTGGCGTAGCGTGCGGGGTGCAGGGGCGGCCGGCTGCACCGGGCGCAACATCTGGGGGTTAGGGTTAGGGGGCGCAAATCCACGGGTTAGAGGGTGCAAATTACTTGTCTTGCCCCGGGTGCTGACAACCCATGCTACGCCACTGTTGTTCATACTTCCATTTGCCACACTGTTTCCTCCTTGGAAAACCCACTCTTTACTACTGAATCAGAGAAAATAACTGCTGGGGTTTTCACAGATTGGGGTTTGCTCTGATTCAGCGTTAAAAAACAGGCTTTCCTGGGGAAAGTGGCAGGGCAAATGGAAAACTGTTCAGACCTATGCGTAGAAAGCATGGGACAAGTGGAAAACGTCTCAGTTCCGTGCTTTCTAGGAACAGGAGAAGCAGAAGCACGGACAAGCCCTCAGGCTGTGTGCCCACTAAGGTGTTTGTAGCTTTTCCTCAATTTGGAATTGTCCATGCTCATCCTCAACCTGCTGCTTACAATCTATATATTCCGGATCCCTCCATTCACAAGAGTGGGTGTGGTCACTTGACATATGTTCGAAACTTCTCCCCTTGATTCAGCTATCCACACACCTTCCTCCCTGTACATACTCCAGGTGAATGAAGAAGGAAGTATTATTATTATTATTATTATTATTATTATTATTATTATTATTATTAGCAGCAGCAGCAGCAGCAGCAGCAGCAGTAGTGTTAATAATAATAGTATACCACCCTTCATCCGCTGATCTCAGGGCGGTTCACAACATAGTAGTGATTGTGATCTTGGTATATGTCCACCCCAGAATATCATTGGGCATGTGAGGAGACACCCACCGCCACTCTATTGCTGAAACCATCTACCTCTGTTTTCAAAAATGGACATACTACAGGGTAATTGCAGAATCAAATATTCAATGAGCTCTTGTTTTTGGAATGGAACTAGTTTTTCAAGAAGCACTTTCCAGGGGCAAGAAAAAGATATGCAGTAGATCTTGACTGTGTGTGGACTGAGTCGAAAAAACTCAGAAAAGTCTCAACTGATTTTAGAATAAACTCTCATGTGTATGCAGCCTGAGCCCTATATAGGAGCAGCAGTTCTAACCAAATTGGAACCCCTGCCTTCAGTGAAAGGTGTCCCTGCCTTCAGTTAAAAGAGCCCAGCTTACTCAGATGCCTTTTACTCAAAAGACTCTGTAGGAAAGACTCTGGCCATACTGTGACATCTTGGATATAGATTTCTTGAGTCAGAAAATGGCAGTGTCTTGTCTTGCAGAAATTCAAAAGAGGTGGGGCAGGTTCATACCCTGACTTGTGTGGCTGGAATGTACAGAGGTAACAGTGACCATAACTTTAGCTCTGGCCCTGTCCAGATTGTTGCTTATGAGAATGTGGCCTTTGTGCTGAAAAAGGTTCAGAGATACCCAAGGATTCCATCTTTGCTGCGCCTCTTTCATAGGGATATAGGAAGCTGCCATATACTAAGACACATTGGTTCATCAATGTGTACTGTCTCCACTGACTGGCAGTGGCTCTCCAGGATTGCAGGCAGGAGTGTTTCCTGGCCCTTCTTGGAGATACTGGGGATTGGATCTTGGACCTTCCGCATGCCAAGCAGATGCTCTTCCTCTGAGCTTCGGCCCTTCATTTTGCAGAATGGAGATGTTGGCTGCCCTGGTTCTAGAATCATGTCTAACAACAAAACTTGCTACCTTTCTCAAATCTTTGCCTCTCCTGTCGGGGTCAGGCCAATTAAAAACTTGCAACCCTACTTTTCCTGGCAGCATGCAAAACCCGCTGTTTAGTAACCATCTTGCTGATGTGGATTTTCATCACTGTGAACTCGGATGGTCAACAGCTGTTGCTACTGTGTAATGAAGTCAGAGGAGGGGGACCCTGCACTGGCCTGGGTGATGCTTATCACCATCTCGTTATAATTCTCCCATTGTCCTCTCCCTTTTCTCACCCATCCTGGGCTGGCCGGTCCCCATGTTCCTTACACTTGCTTCACCTTTCTCTTGTTTTTTTTTTAGGAACAGAGGAAGCTGCAGCACGTGTGGGACTGCGTCTCGGAGGCTATGGCAGGGCTGATGATTAAATTTGGCACTAGGGGCTCCAGAGTCAGTGGGTGATGACAAGCTGATTGGACACAATATGACCCCAGAGTCTAAGCATCTGTTCTTTAGCAGCAGTGCTCAGAGATTGTAAATACAGCTGACTGGGGGTGTGCTTTTTTTTAAGGGGGAACGCTGTGTGGAACATTGGGCCCTTCAGACCAACCCAGTTTGGGGATGGGATTCAGTCATATAGGAAAAACAGAGGAATTTGCCTTATACTGAGTCAGTCCATCTAGCTCAGTACTGTCGACACTAACAGCAGCTCTCAATTGTTTCAGGCAGCATTCTGTTCATCTTATGTTCTTTAATGAAAGTGGCAGGAAAATGCACTGGAAAGTGTGGGACATAGCTTGCTTGTGGAAGTGCTGTCTAACCACCCTGTAAACAAATCAGAATGAATGCTCAGTAAAAAAAAGTTGTCTGGAAGCAGTGCTTTTTTCTGGGGGTACTCAAGGGTATGCTGTACCAGCACTTTTTTCTAACTGTGTGGGGCACAGTTCCTATGTTGGCTAGCTGGCCTCCAAATCTGTAGAGTTTCTGCTCTCAAGCTGCTATACAGGCAGTGGCTGCGTATTCTCCAACTGCCATATTCACTGGGCACAGCACCTATTTTCCAGCATGTGTTCCTGGAAAATGATCACCCTTATTTTGTATTTTGGGGAAGGTATTGACTTGATAGTCTTATTTACTTATGATGACATTTTTCTCCCACCTCTCCTCCAAGCTGAAGATGGCAAACATGGTTCTCCCATTCTCCATATTGTCCTCACAATAACCCTGCCCCTTGCCCCTCTCTGTAGAAGCCCATGCTGATACCCTTAACTTCCATTAATTTGTCAAATTTTCTTTTTAAGCAGTCAAAGTTGGTGGTCATTACTGTATCTTATGGTAGAGGATCCACTCCTGAGTTTTCCTTCTACCACCCTTTCTTTTGTGTGTCTAGATTTTTAATTCATATGCCTGATGGCAGGGTATGTCTATCTATCTCTCCACGCTGCAGCATCACAAATCCAACTTAAAGGTGTAACGTTGGAAAATGTTGAGCACTTTTCTTATCTGGGCAGTTATCTTTCTAAAAGGGCCAACATTGATGCTGAAATCCTGCATCACCTGAGCTCTGCGAGTGAAGCTTTCTCCTGATTGAAGAGCAGAGTGTTTGAGGACCGTTCCGGGAAACCAAAATGCTTGTTTACATAGCTATTGTACTCAGTGGCGTAGCGTGGGGGGCGGGGGGGGGGGCGGCCGCACCGGCCGCAACATCTGGGGGGCGCGCGCTTGCGCTTGCGCTTGCACTCGCAGCTCTCTGCCCCCTGCTAAAATCCACGGGTTAGGGGGCGCAAATTACTTGCCTTGCCCCGGGTGCTGACAACCCACACTATGCCACTGATTGTACTACCAACCTTACTGTACGCTTGTGAAACATGTACCACTTATAAACACCATCTCCCTCAAAAGATTCCATCAACTGTGTCTCCGTAAATTTTTACATATCACTTGGGAAGGCAGGTGAACTAATGTCAGTGTACTGGAAGAAGCAAAGATCACCAGTGTCAAAGCAATGATTCTACAACATCAACTTCGTTGGACTGGTCATGTTGTTAGGATGCCTGATTATCATCTTCCAAAGCAACTACAGTCGTACCTTGGAAGTCAAACGGAATCCGTTCCAGAAGTCCGTTTGACTTCCAAAACGTTTGGAAACCAAAGTGCGGCTTCTGTTTGGCTGCAGGAAGCTCTGCCAGACATTCGGAAATCACGGAAGCCCCATTGGACATTCAGCTTCCAAAAAACCATTCGAAAGCCGGAACACTCACTTCCAGGTTTCGATCGTTTGGGAGCTGAAACATACAAGTACCAAGGCGTTCGACAACCAAGGTATGACTGTACTCTATTCCAAACTTAAAAATGGAAAGAGTAATGCTGGTGGTCTTAAAAACTCTCTCAAGGCAAATCTTTAAAAAAATGTAATATAAACACCGACAATTGGGAGACACTGGCCTGTGAGTGCCCCAGTTGGAGAACAGCCTTTACCAAAGGTGTCATGTAGTACTTTGAAGATCGACTCCTGCCCCGAAACCTATGTCCCCACTGTGGAAGGACGTGTGGATCCAGGATTGTCCTCCATATTCACCTATGGACACAGCTTTAAGACTGTGTTCATGGAAGACAATCTTACTCAGTTACAAGTGATCACCAAAGAAAAAGAGGAAGATCTCTCTCTCTAGTTACCTTTGTATTTTTTTTAATCATGTGAGCTACTTTGGGTGATAATAATTTTCTGGAAAGTGGGATAAAAATAGAGTCAATAGAATGAATAGCAAATAAATGAGAGGGGGGGAAATCAAAACAGGGGTCCAGCAATTTATTTACATCCTACTTTCAGCTGTGAAATACTAGCTCATTGCTTTTGGAGTGAAGCTGGATCCAAATTAGGCATGTAAGGGTGGACTGAGTTTGTGATGGTAAAAATTGTTGGCTCATTGTTCCAATTTTTGTTTTTTTGCAATGCTGTTTGTTTTTTTCTTGGTTTTGCTGACATGCAAAAATGTTAGGCCACGATCTTCTCTCTCCCACCCCCACCTTTTTTCCTGATCTACAAGAGGCTCATTCATAGGTCTGCCTGAGGCAAATATCCAGACACGTTAGGTTAGTGCTACCTGTGTTGTAACAGAGAATGACCAGAGTCTGCTCCCCCTCCTCTGCCCCCCTCCCAAATTGCCAATTCTTTGAGAAAGATTAAATAGTGACATCTGAACTCAGACATCTGAACTCCCCCCCCTCACATGCACCCAGGTGAAGAGGCTGCTGGAGCGAAGAGATTACTTCTCTGCTAATGAAGTAGTCTGCAAACTGTTTAGTTTTATTTATGTGTGCTTTTGAGGTGTGTGTGTGTCAAAATAAACAATGCATGCAAATAAAACATATGCATTTTTAAAATATAAAAGCCACTAAAATTAATAAACTACTGCAGTCCTAGAATATTGCAATTAATATAAAGTTGCAAACATGTTGTAACGGTGTTGAATTGTCAATCAGGACTATCTGCCCCTAGTTTGATTTGAAGTTTTTTGATGAGTTCTTTCTTGAGGCTAATTTAGCTTTATGTGTTTTTCAACAAGCTGTTTCTTTTGCTTATTGTAGAATCATGTGGTACACATGGGAAAGGTATAAAATTGTTTTTTTACTTTTTTTTAAGTGCCCCCTACAGATGTCATTTTTATTGTGCATTCATGATTATTTGTGCTCATGATGGTATGGGGACAATTATATGCACATCTGCTTTGAAAATCCTGTTCGTGCCTGCAAAAGTTTCAGTTGGAGCCGACTGGAATGGTAGTCCAAAACAAATGGAGGGTGCCAGATTGTCAAAGGCTTCCCTATAATATGGCCCAGCTTCCTTTGCAACACATGGGTCTTTTTATGGCAGTGGTTTTCCAGTAGATGAGTCAACATGAAGGAAGAAGTTACAGTAGAATATTTTTGTAGGGCATAGGCGCCGACTCCATGGGGCCTGAGGGGGCCCGAGCCCCCTCAAAAATTCGTTTGGGGGGGCTCTGCCCCCCCAGTAATTTAAGAAAATTATTAGTTATATTATGCTTTGTAAAATCACAAAATTATGTTGGTATTTTTTATTTTCCTTGTTTGACGATAGTTACCTTTTAAAATACATTCAGTAATGAGTTAAAACAAAGTCACTCCCGATCTAGAGAGGGGGTGGGATTGCGGGCTCTTGACCCATCAACAATCTCGCAGGGCTGGCGTCAGCCCCGCGAGAAGCGGGGATTCCCCCTAGCTCATTAATATTCACCGCCCACGGCGGCAGCCAATCGGCTGCCGCAAAGGGCGGGCCCTCACAGGTTCACTTAAGGTCGGGGCAGCCCAGGGCTCGCCCCTTTCGTTCCCCCAGCAGCAGCGGTTTGGAGGTCTTGGGCCCCCCCAATATTTTTTATAAGTCGGTATGGGCCCCCGCCCCCCCAATATTTTTTATAAGTCGTCGCCCCTGTTGTAGGGTGCCAATAAGGTTTGTCCTTGAAGAAGGAAATCCTTGTTTCCCAAATGCAATGAGCAACAATAAACTATTTCTGAGTATTTTCCCCATTCCACCCCCACCAAATCTAATCTGGATTAGCCATTGCCATATTTAGTCATCTTTTACTTTCTGGGTTTTCCATGGAAATGGTAAATCCTAAATCAAAAGGAAAAATGTCATAGGGCGGCATTTTGAGGAGGGCAATGTAATGTGGACACTGCTCAGAGCTTGCCTGAGCCCCCAGTAAACTGAAATGTGAGAGTGACCCTTAGTGAGCAGTTTCATAAACTTTTGCCTGTGCAAAAGTTTTCTCTGCGTGCTTTCAAGTAAAATGTGGAGGGGCTGTCAGGTTTAAAAGTGGGCAGAAAAATCAGAGAAGGGATATACAATATCCTTCAAGGTGGCCCAGGCTCATGTCAATTTCTATATTTTAATGTGGCAACTAAGGGGTTTGCTGTGGATGATGACTGTGATTGGTTGAATTGTTACCTGACAGAGGAGTGAGGTTAGGCAGCAGAGTGTCTGGCTGCTACTGGTTAGAATTTGCCCAGATCCTAAAGAGGGGGAGTTGGGTAGGCAGTGGGCTTGAGAGAAGGGCAAACTGAAGAAATGGGATGCAATGAGGCGAGAAGATGGTCAAGCAATGCAAGTTGGTGGTGGGAACAAGACTTGAAGATTGGGTGGTCCAGAGAGAGGACTGAGGAAAAACAGAGAAGGCCAGAGGCAAGAAGGCTGAGAGAAAGAAGACAACTGGGAAAAAGAAATGGGCAGAAAGGAAAGGAGCACAGGCCCACTATGGCATGCATAGTGGTTAGAAACTGGGACCCAAACCTAAAGACCAGGGTTCAAAACCTACTCAACCATGAAGCTCAATGGATTAGCAGCCAGTCTCTTGGCCTACCCTACCTCACAGAGATGTTGTGAGGATAAAATGGAGACGGGTGGGGTGGGAAAACCATATACACCATGCTGAGCTCTTTAGAGGAAAGGTGAGATAGAAATGGAATAATAAATGCATAAGGTAAGTCACAAATTGGAGGGAGACTTTAGTCCAGACATGACTGTTTTGAAATACCCAGCCAAATTAAGTTTGGCTGCAGCAGGACTTGGAGTGAGTTTTTAAAGCCTTCATTATGGCATAAAGTGACTGAAGCATCCCACTCTAAGGCCTCTGTGTCAGAACAAGTTGAAATTATTAATTGCTCAGTGATCCTGTGCATCGTAATGGCGATTTGGAACTCTCTTGTGGCTGTCTGCCATTTCCCTTTGTATCATTTACATTTGAGTGACAACAGCTTTGTTCTTCATGTGACTGCTTCATTCCTGACATCTCGCTTTGGGGCACTTGAGAGCATTAATCTGAGATTTCTGGAGCCTCTCCTCTCTCAAGTCCTGGAGAGGCCCCATACCTTTCCTGCTGTTGAGTTGCTGGACTCTTGGTAGAACTTTGTTAGATGGCCACTTATGCGTTGCCAAAAAAGAGGACAGATTTGCATAAAGATTTAAAAATGTATGTTACACATATTGATGCAAATTTAGAAATCATTACTAGAGATGAAATAGAAACACATCTCACCATAGTAAGGTAGGCTGAGACCAGGTGACCTGTGCACCTGCCCATTTTGCTATCCAGGTGCTAACTGTTGATGAGCAACTTTGCGGCCCCCTTTGCTCTCCCTTCTTAGGATTCCATATCTTTAAACCAGATTTGGACCATGCAGCCCTTCGAAAAGAGGACTGTCCTCTGTAAAACAGGATACACAGCCTATTTCAAGGATGGGGAAGTTCATACCTGGGGGCCAAATGCAGCCTTCCAGGGCTTTCTGTCTGGCCCTAGGGACTCTCCCCAGGGCACACACCCTTCTGAACCACTCCTCTTACCAGCCGTGCTTCTCACCAGTGTTTTTGGCTGGCTGGCATGTGCCCTTGGACTCCAAAAACGCTTCTTGCTTGTCTGGTTAGAGAGGGGTGTGCAAGTGTGTGCAGATACTAGACCAGCATGCAAAAGTGAAATTTTCATTTGCTGCTCTGCCTGCTTTTGCCACTTGAAGCCAGGCCACAGCATATGATTGTGACGAAAGGACAGAATTTAAATTAGGGTGACTTGGAATCCCTACTCATAGACAACTAGTATGCCTGTATCTCCCCTTTTTTTTAAAAAAATGTAGGAACTTTCAGTCATGTGAGTCCCTACAGTCCTGTGAGTTCAATCCAGACATAGATTGACCTCTTCACCTGGTGCTGTTGAGTACAGTATTAGACAGAAAAAAAAGTTTCAGGCAGGCATGGGGATATTATGTGGGGTGGGGGCAGTTGTTGATGCTTCCAGCATAAAGGGATGCTCCGGAGACATGGGAAATGGGCTTTTCTGCAGGTGAGTAAATTATTCTTAAACCATCTCAAAGGGAATCTTTTGGAGATGTAAGACTGAATTGTGGTTCCCATCTTAATATGGTGTGTGTGTGTGTGTGTGTGTGTGTGCATGTGTGCATGCTGTAGGCTTGGGACTCAAGTACCTAAAAGGGAACCTCCCTGCAATATCTTGATGGTTAAGGGCCCTATGTTGGTGCTGCCCAGCTGACAATGACCTATGATAGGGCCTTCTTGGTGGTGATTCCTCATTTCAGGAATGCCCACCCTGGTGAGGTGCATCTGTCTGTCTCATTATTCACTTCCAGCAGGAATTAAAAACATTTCTGTTTACCCAGGCATCTGATGACTGAAAGATACTGTTCCTGATAACCTTGGAATAATTAGCTAGCTGTGGGGATATGTGATGGTTGTGCATATTTTAGATGTTCTAAATTAGATGTTTTAAAATATGGGCTGGATTCAACTCATGAGTCCTGCTAGCAGAAGCCAGCGCAATAACTTCTGCTGGTGCAACAGGGATTTCCCCCCTTTCCTCCCCCTACACACCCCTTCCCCCAAATTCTTCTCAGGGGTGGGGTTTAGGAGAACCCCCAGAACAATGAGTAGGGGAAGCGAGGGGGGAACATTCCATCTGGCAAGATGAAATGCTTGTGCTGACAGAATTAGAAGAGTGCTACATTCTGTTTTAATATTCTTTTTAATTGTATTGTTTTATCACTTTTGTGTTTGCTACTCTGAGCTACTTTGGGAGGAAAGGCAGAATAATAAGTAAGTAAGTAAGTAAGTAAGTAAATGCTATCAAAAGTTTGTATTGATGCTTTGAAAAGGAGTCATGCAAACAGGTGCCCTTCTCCTCTTTTCAATCCGGTAGCAATTAAGAGGAAAAGATCCCGATCCTCTTGCCTTGTCAAGTGAGTTTTCATTACGATCCAATCAAGGTGTTTGACATTCCTTTGGAAGCCTCTAGCTCCCCGTAGCATTAGTCAGTTAAGAAACAGATGACTGCCAGCTATGGGAGTATTTGATTTAGCCCCAAGCCAGACAGGTGTGATCAAGAACAGGGGAGAGAGGGAAATATATAAGCAGAGTCCTTTCAGTAGCAATACAGGTGTCTACTGCAATGAAGTATTTTCTTTTATTTTTAAAGCAGACAATAAAGGCGTAATGCAGATCTAGGGAGCGATACAACATTAAAATATAGAACACAGGAAGCTGCGTTGTACTGAGTCAGACTATTGGTCCATGTAGCTCAGTATTGCCTACACTGACTGGCAGCTGCTTTCCAGGGTTTCAGACTAGCGTCTCTCCCAATCCTGCTTGGAGGTGCTAGGAATAGAACTTGAGAACTTCTGCATGCAAAGCATGTGGTCTGCTGCTGATCTACAGCCCTTCCATTAAATAGAAGCATAGGAAGCTGCCTCATACTGAGACAGAACAGTGGTCCATCTAGTTTGGTATTGTCTACACCATGGGTAGGCAAACTAAGGCCCAGGGGCAGATCCAGCCCAATTGCCTTCTCAATCCAGCCCGCAGACAGTCCAGGAATCTGTGTGTCTTTACATGAGTAGAATGTGGCCTTTTATTTAAAATGCATCTCTGGGTTATTTGTGGGGCACAGGAATTCATTCATTTCCCCCCCAATAGTCTGGCCCCCCACAAGGTCTGAGGGACAGTGGATCGGCCCCCTGCTAAAAACGTTTGCTGACCCCTGGTCTACACCAACTCTCTAAGATTTCAGGCAGAGGAAATTCCCAACCATACGTGGGGATTGAACCTGAGACCTTCTACATGCAAGGCAGATGCTCTATCACTGAGCTGCAGCTGAAACATTCCTCCAGTGTGGTGTAGTGGTTAAGAGCGGTAGACTCATAATCAGGTGAACCGGATTCGCGTCTCCGCTCCTCCACATGCAGCTGCTGGGTGACCCTGGGCTAGTCACACTTCTTTGAAGTCTCTCAGCCCCACTCACCTCACAGAGTGTTTGTTGTGGAGGAGGAAGGGAAAGGAGAACGTTAGCCGCTTTGAGACTCCTTCGGGTAGTGATAAAGCGGGATATCAAATCCAAACTCTTCCATTCAAACTGGATCCTCCTCTGCCTCCCAGTCAGTTGGCCCTTCTAATTTGGATTATTATTTTTCAAGTCAAGTTTTTCAAGGCACAGGAGCCCAGGCAATAAAATAAAGATTGCTTGTTGGTAAAGGTTTGCAGGCCATCAACTCAGAAAAAAGAGGTGGAGAGGGGGGTCAATTCAGTGTTAGATTATCCAATATTCTTTGGGGCTTGGTCAAACAGGTTGTGTCGGGTATAATTAATCTGTTATTAAGATCTCACATGGCATTTCAGCAGGTAGTATCCACAGCACTCAAAGTTATTCCAAAGCCTTGACTGATCACCTTAATAAAAAAAATTCCTTCCAGTAGCACCTTAAAGACCAACTTAGTTAGTTCTTGGTATGAGCTTTCGTGTGCATGCACACTTCTTCAGATACACTGAAACAGAAGTTTCCAGACCCTACTATATAGTGAGAAGGTGGGGAGGGGTATTACTCAGAAGGGTGGTGGGAATGGGTGTTTCAGTGTATCTGAAGAAGTGTGCATGCACACGAAAGCTCATACCAAGAACTAACTTAGTTGGTCTTTAAGGTGCTACTGGAAGGATTTTTTTTGTTTTGACTATGGCAGCCCAACACGGCTACCTATCTGTAACTGATCACCTTAATGTTAACCAGATCACCAAAACAACCAGTTGCTTCTGAGGCTGATTAATGAAGGTGGAAGTTCTCTAGACTCCCTGGGATGGGGTTTAGGTTTAGGGGTTTACACTGGCAATGAGCCAGTTGCCTGGTGGGAGGCTGTGAGTAGGGAGGGGTGTGGACTGAGGAGAGTCCTGAGGGCCTGATAGAGAGGCCTGGAGGACTGCACTTGGCCCCTGGACTGAAGTTCCCCACCCCTGGCTTAAAAGGACTAGGAAGCAGGTGATACGGGATACCCTCTGCCTGAGATTCCAGGGAGTCATTGTCAGTCAAGATAGATTCTGAGCAAGCTCCACTGCCATCAGGTGATAGCATTGGGTCAAATAACTGCACCAGCCTCAGGCTGTCACAGCAATTTCCTGCTCCCACCTTCTGCCCTGGACACCAAGCACAGCAGGGCTGTGGATTTCATGGTTGCCTCTTTGTGGTATAAAGGCTTGCTGGGTAGCAGCCCAGGCTAGGATTGCCCCCAAAGTTTCTCATAGGTGTTATCAGTGGCGTAGCGTGGGTTGTCAGCACCCAGGGCAAGGTGAGTAATTTGCGCCCCCTAACCCGTGGATTTTAGCAGGAGGCAGAGAGCTGAGAGTGCGAGCGCGCCCCCCCCCGATGTTGTGCCCGGTGCGGCCGGCCCCCCTGCACCCCCCACGCTACGCCACTGGGTGTTATGGAGGGGTGTGAGAGGAAGCAGGACATGAGACTGCCATTTTTGGTGGCAGCCACACACTCGGCATCACATCTAGGTTGACCTCCAAGTTCACTATAAACTTTGGCAGTCAACAGCTCCTTTCAGCTCTTCAAGCACTGTGATGTTTAGCTCAGGGTACATGCCTCTTGAGAGCCTTTAACATAGTTGGAAAGGAAGTCCTTCAGGTGAGAGGATGGGTTTTTTTCAGGAAGGGGATAAAAGGGCAATTGGCAGGGAGTTTTGGAATTTGATAGAAAACTTTCTCCAGATAAGCTCTTGTTGCTCTTGCTGCTATTGATGCTGAGCACAGTGATGTGATTTAAATGTGCAATGACTGGCTGGCTTTGGATCAGATCATTGTACCTTTGTGGTTGGCACTTTTCTGAGCTATGTTGCTGCAGAAGCCAGAGTGTGAGCAATGGAGAACTTCCAAGAAAAAAGGTGTCAGATTTTAAAAACAGTTTGAGCTGTTCCTGTTAACTTGCCCTTCAATGCCGGAAGTAAATAGGCAAGCTATGGTCACTTGATACATGGCTTGTGCATGTGTGAGAGAGATCCGTTAAATTATACCCTTTATACTATGGGATGGGGGGACATAGGTGGTGCTGTGGGTTAAACCACAGAGCCTAGGACTTGCGGATCAGAAGGTCGGCAGTTCGAATCCCCGCGACGGGGTGAGCTCCTATCGCTCGGTCCCTGCTCCTGCCAACCTCGCAGTTTGAAAGCATGTCAAAGTGCAAGTAGATAAATAGGTACTGCTCCGGCGGGAAGGTAAACGGTGTTTCCATGTGCAGCTCTGGTTCACCAGAAGAGGCTAAGAATGGCAGATGAAGGTAATAGACTATATGGAACTGGTGGAAATGACTGGCAGAATCCGAGACCAGGGAGAAGAGTTGGTGGAAGAAGACTGGAAGAAATTTAAAGACTATTTACAGAAACATTGTAAAATTAACGAATGTTAAAATGATGTTGGAATGAAATGAAGCGGTTTTAGTAATAAGGTTAAAAAGGAATATGTAAAAATGGATTGATAACAGATGAAAGTATAAGGTTATAATATGTTAAGATAAAGAAGTAAGATAAAAACAAAGAGGGAAAGGATTTGCTGAATTGGCCATTTGAACTGGAATACAAAAAAAGGAGGTGTGAGGAAGTCATGGAAACAAATAAATGAAAGGCAGGACATAGAAAGAGGGGTTTATTTTTAATTGTTTTTATTTGTACTTTGTATTTTTTATTTTCTTTTATTTTCTATCTTTTTTCACCATTTTTGTAACCTTTTTGAAATCTTAATAAATATCATTTAAAAAACAACAACAAAAAAACAACAACAGAAGAGGCTAAGTCACGCCGGCCACATGTACGCCGGCTCCCTCAGCCAATAAAGTGACATGAGTGTCACAACCCCAGAGTCGGTCACGACTGGACCTAATGGTCAGGGGTCCCTTTACCTTTACCTTACTATGGGATGGGAAATCTCAGGCCTGGGGGTTGAATGAGATTCTCCGGGTCTTTATATTTGGCCCTTACAATTCTCCTTAGGCCATGCCCTTAACATCCCTTCCCTGTGAACTTCTCCAGTGATTTTGCCTCCGTAGAACATGTCTTTGAATTATAATGATGCACCTTGGATGGAAGATGGAGAGGTGTGCGTATGTGTACAGAAACCTCTGACTTCTGTGCAGTTTTTAATGTAGCCTGCTGTCAAAATATAAAACTCACATCTGTTGCTCTGTCCACTTTTTCCACTGATTTTGTCTACTTTGGGCTCTGCCCCCTCCCACATCTTGGGTGGGGAGTACAAAAATTAAAATGGTACATGAACGAAAAGTGGTTAAAATATATTTTAGGGGCATTAGTTGATAGTACTCATGCGTCAAGGGTATATCTGTAACTGCACTATTTGTTCAGATTAGGTCATTTGGGCAGACATTGTCTTTGTGGAAAAAAACATACCTGCAGTCAGTTATCCTGTGAGCATGCATAAGTTCTTAATTTTCACCTACTAACCAGAATCCCCTTAAAGAGTAACCTGTGATTTATGTAAGGGTAAAGGTAAGATAAAGGACCCTTGGACAGTTAAGTCCAGTCAAATTCAACTATGGAGGTGCGGCGCTTATTTCCGCTTTCAGGCCGAGGGAGCCAGCATTTGTCCACAGACAGTTTTCTGGGTCATGCATCCAGCAAGACTAAACCTCTTCTGGCACATGGAACACTGTGACGAGTGCCAGAGCGCATGGAAACTCTGTTTACCATGGTAGTACCTACTTACCTTCTCACACTGGTATGCTGGTCTCAGTCTAAGAAATAGAGGCCAGAATATTGGTGGAATAAGGCAGTGAAATAAATTAGTAAGCATGAAGTCATTTCTGTATTGACAGGACAAATTTCATTTATCTCTAATGTGAAAGAACCATTAGCAGACAGGAAATAGTTATGTACAATGAGTTGTACCCAACATGTAGGGACACAGATGGCACTGTGATCTAAACCACTGAGCCTCATGAGCTTAGTGATCATAAGGTCAGCTGTTCAAATCCGCATGATGGGGTGAGGTCTTGTTGCTTTGTCTGAGCTCCTGCCAACCTAGCAGTTCGAAAGCATACCAGCATGAGTAGATAAATAAGTACCACTGCAGCGGGAAGGTAAATGGTGTTTCCATGTGCTTTGGCTTCCGTCACGGTGATCCATTGTGCTAGAAGCAGTTTAGTCATGCTGGCCACATGACCTGGAGAGCTGTCTGCAGACAAACACTGACTCCCTTGGCCTGAAAGCAGATTTTAGTGTTGCAGCCCATAGTAAAATTTGAGTGGACTTCACTGTCCAGGGGTCCTTTACCTTACTTTTACCTTTACCTACCCCAACAAGAGGTCCGGAGGGCAGCAACACAAAAATGGGACTTTGCTGTGGTGGCTTCCCATTTGTGGGATGTTCTCCCCAGGGAGGCTTGCCTGGCTCCTTCATTATACATCTTTAGGCACCAGGTGAAAACATTCCTCTTCAGCCAGGCCTTTGGTTGAAGGACATTGTATGTCCTTTTAAATGTGTTTGTGGGAGGGGGTTATTGGTTTGTTTTTGTTTTTATTATTCATTTTTGGTTCTCATTTTGTATATTTATGAAGTGAACCATCCTGTGATCTTCAGATGAAAGGTAGTTTACAAATTTCATAAATAAAACAAATTATGTAGGGAATATAAGGCACCCCTATTCCACCAGAATGACCACTGTTCACCTGGGAGTGGAATGCATATAGTAAATTAGAAAATAGCACAAAATGGCAAGATATTCCCCCAGCATCCCAGGAAACACTGACAATCAGAGAGATTGATGGCAACAACACCTACACACCGACAACACATGGAGTCTGCTAGTGATAGGAAGAGGGAATCCAGTTCACCACCCCTGACCACTGGTGTGCTGGTCCAGGGGGGAGGTTACCGTGGGGCGAGGTCCAGGACCTGAGTTGAGGGTTGGCAGACAGTCCTCCTCGGGTGAAGCGGGGTCCACAGCGAGAAGCCGGGCAAGGACAGGAACTCTGGGGGAACAGGACTGGATGCTGACCGAAACAGCTCTTCGACAACGTTGCTCCTGCAACCTGGGACTGGGCTGACTGGCCTTTATCTTCTCTGAGGCCAGGGGCGGTCCCGGCCCCCAGGAGACCCGCCTCACCTGGCCTTAAGGCGAGCACTCCTCCTGGGAGAAACCAGTTCCCTCCGCCTCTCTGCCCTGAGCCTCTGCAGTTCAGGAGAGGCTGAAGGGTTACTGGGCCCAGGGGGAGACTCACCTGTAGGCACTGAGTCCTCAACCACCTCTGGAGCCAGAGTGGATTCACCTGGTGCCTGCTCCTGAGGATCCGGCACAGGTGCAGGCGCTTCAGAATCAAGGCCCTGCCCCAGTTCAGCCGGCCCTGGAGGCGGGGACTCCTGTGCAGGCTGGGATTCCTCCGGTTCAGCCTCTGAATCGGATTCCCAGGCCATCACAACTGGAAGCCTTTCATGGTCTCTGGCTTCCAAGAGTTCACCAGGAATTATTAGCATGCTCTGCAGCAATAAGGACTAGCAGCTTGTTTTTGTGAAAAGGCAAATAAAAACTGAAGTTCCCAGAATGTGCAATTCTGTGCCCGAGATTACATTACGCAAGCGCATACCAACTTCAGCAGTTCAGTGTCCTATTTGGGCATAGGACACCCTGAATGTAAGGGAGCTAGAGTACTTACTATCCACTACATTTTATTCTTTCTTATATTCCCTGAAAGGAATTCCCCCTGCACCTCTGTTTTATAAGCCTTTTGGCATGCCAGGCCAACAATCTGTCTCAGGAGATGGAGGGAAAATGCACACACAGCGCCTCCCCAGATTAATGAAATTAAACCAATTCATGTCACTTCATGCATTAAGGAACCTGTCACAGAGAGCAAAACAAAACCAGCCAGGCCAAGCACAGCGATTTGCAAGAAGGGCAGCTCCCTCACAACTCAGTGGCAGAGGGCCTGTTTTCCATGCAGAATGCCTTGGGTTCAGTTCCTGGCAACTCCTTAACTGGAGCTGATGAAAACACCTGGGAAACACAGAGGTTCTAAGATGAACAACATGCCCATAGACTAGACTGCAGTATTTTCATGGATAGGTACTCTCATGCATGCAGGGGATTTTTGATTGGTTTTTTTGTTTGGTTTTTTTTGCAACATCTACGCACATCATTTGCATAAAAATCCCAACCCATATTCCTCACCCCCACAAATTTAATCAGAATTTACCCTTTCTGTGGAAAATCTAGTCCGCTAAAACAGCAACACACATTTTCCGTTGGCCCATTTGCAGTAGCTCTATCACCTGTTTGCAAATTATGTGCCTGTCTGGAAGCACCTAGAAACCTTTGCTGACCTAGGGCAAATGGCCCAGAGAGATCTCCCAGTAGATCTCAATCTTCGTGCTGCCTGATGTGGTTGTAGAACCATCAAAGTTTGTCCTGTGCATAAATAAAAGTGTGTGTAGGATTGCGGCCTCAGGCTTCTTGTAGTACATCTTTTACCAAACCAACAAGCACTCTCTTAGCTTTTAAATCAACAGGGTGGAGTGACAGGGTAAGAGATGCTTTTGCAGAGTAAATGAATATAGCAGGAGTTATGAAGACTTTGGGCAATGTGAAATTGTGTGTGCGGTGTGTGTATGCACAGGTGCAGTGTGGGTCGGAAGGGGTGTTACTTGGTAGGGGTATATGATAGCTGCACTACCCTGCTAGAACCGCCAAACAAGGAAATCAAAGTGTTATAAATTTGAGAGGGCATGATGAGGATGGTCACTTTGCTAGTAAAACATAGTGGCCCAGGCACTTGGTATATTCTGAGTCCCTAATCCCAGCCATCAAATGAGTGGCATTGCTACAGAAGTCAAGTCAAGAAGGCTACTGAACTCAAGGAGGGCTAGGTGAAGAAGAGGGGAGGGGGTATAAAAATTGGTGGCCCAAACTGATGAAGCTTTGATCTTTGATTTGATGTCAGCAGAGATGAAAAGAGAATATTGAGGCTTTTACCCCCTTAGAAGAAAAAAACCAGCTGCCACTTGAAACAGAATAATTGGATAATTAAAATGTGATGGGACGATGAGCTGCTTGTGCGTAAAATGCAAGTCCCTCAGAGTTTGATCAGGCTTTCAAACCTCTGCCTGTGACGGAGCCCCTCCAGCATGGCTGCGTCAATCACTAGTAGAATCCGAAAGTGGCTGCTTTCGGAAACGTTTCCAACATAAAAGCTCCTTAACGGAAACACGTCGTCTGGCCTCTCGGCGTGACAGTTTCCGTCGAGGTGTGGGTGTCCCTATAGGAGGTCCTGAGACCTCCCCACTGGTTTCGCTTGAAGCGTCTCTGAGCCATCCCTCCGACTCACTTTCCCTTGGAGTTCTTGCTCGCCCTCTACTGGTTCCCTCTTCCGCTGCTACTGCTCTCTCACCCTCAGTGAGCCTTTGCGCCTCCGGCGCTTTAGATGTCAGTTCCCTGACATCCACCTCCCCTCCAGGGCCCCCCTCACCCCCTCCCGTCTCCTCTCCTACTGGCGGTGAGGAGGTAAAACCCTTGAAAGAACCTCCCTCATCTTCCGACGTCGCGAACACTTCCTTCCACTTGTTGCTGTTCCTACTCTCTAGGTACTCTTCGTCATCAGAGTCCACTCCCTCTTCCAACTCCGACTCCGCGAACCCTTCCATTTCCTCTTCCTCATCGGTGGTGCCGAAATACTCCCTCCTAAACCTTGCTATCGGCTGAGGTTTCCTCGGGAACCTTTGATGGAACGTTTCTGTTAAAACCTCGTCATTGACTTCCTGCGCACTTACCCAGGTGTTTTCTGACTCCGGTTCCCCTTCCCACGCCACTAAATACTCCACCTGATTTCCCTTCCACCTGGAATCGAGGATTTCCGCTACATGGTTGCGGCGTTCCCTCTCTTCCAAGGCTGGTCCCCTGACGTGCTCCCCTTCACCTCCTCCCCTGTATGGTGACAGTAACGACCTGTGGAACACTGGGTGCAATTTCATGTGATTGGGTAATCGGAGTTTGAAAGCTACCGGGTTGACCTGCTGAATCACCTCAAAGGGTCCCAATCTTCTGGGCCTCAGTTTCTTACAACCCCCTTTGAACAGCAACCCTTGGGTTGACAACCACACTTGATCCCCCACCCTTATGGTTTCACCTTCCCTTCTGTTCTTGTCTGCCTGCTTCTTATATTGTGCCTTAGCCCTTTCTAAGTTGAGCTGGAGCTGCTGATGGATGGCTTCCATCTCTTCTACAAAATGTTCAGCCGCTGGGACGCTCCATCTCTCCCCTCCTTCCCCTGGAAATGCCCTGGGGTGACACCCGTAATTAGCCAAAAAGGGACTCATCCCTGTGGACACATTCTCCGCATTATTGTAGGCAAATTCTGCCAACGCCAACTTTTCGACCCAATCGTTCTCTCTGTCATTGACATAACACCTAAGATATTGTTGAAGAATGCCATTTGCCCTTTCCGCCTGCCCGTTGGTTTCAGGGTGCCGGGCAGTTGAAAAATTGACTTCCACGTGTAACAAGCTCATGAGCTTCCTCCAGAACCTGGAAGTAAATTGTTTGCCTCGATCTGAGATCACCCTCGAGGGAGCCCCGTGCAACCTAAAGATATGTTCCACAAACAACTTCGCCGTTTCTTCCGCTGTGACTGCATGTGAGCATGCTACAAAGTGGCACATCTTAGTTAACAGGTCTACTACTACCATGATGGCTGTTTTCCCCTTGGACCTTGGCAGATCCGTCATAAAATCTATTGATATCGCTTCCCAAGGCCGTTCTGGTGTGGGTAAAGGTTCTAATAACC
Organism: Podarcis melisellensis; assembly: GCF_964234715.1. Taxonomy (NCBI): domain Eukaryota; kingdom Metazoa; phylum Chordata; class Lepidosauria; order Squamata; family Lacertidae; genus Podarcis; species Podarcis melisellensis. The sequence goes on from NC_138544.1 coordinate 54,955,192, forward strand.
CTGCCGGCGCCCTTCTTTCCCCTTTGGCTCGCTGACATTGGTCACACCCTCTTACATACTACCTTACATCTTCCCTCACCTTAGGCCACCAAAATTCCCTGGTAACCAACCACATGGTCTTGTGTTGCCCAAAATGTCCCGCCGTGGGGCTATCATGCAACTGCTTGAGTACTCTCCCCCTCAATTCACCTTCGGGTATATACAGTGCCCCTTTGTAATACAATGCCCCATTTCTTTCCTCAAAACCTCCGGGGCTCTCGCCCTCCCCCCTGAGACCTCTGAGCTTATCCTGGGCATATTCATCATTTTCCGTTTCCTCCACCAGTTCTCGTTGCCCCACCATCGCCGCCCCACACACCCAGCGGTCCTCCGGGATGACATGTCTCTCTTCGATCACCCCCTCCCCTTCCCAATATTCTGGTTTGCGTGAGAGCGCGTCCGCCCTGACGTTTTCTGGGCCTGGCACATAACAAATCTCAAAGTTAAATTTGGAGAATTCCTGTGCCCATCTCACTTGTCGTTGGTTGAGCACTCGAGCTGTTCTCCAATACTCTAAATTTTTGTGGTCGGTGCACACTTGCACCTTGTGTTGTGCCCCAATTAATAAATGTCTCCACCTCCGGAATGCTTCGTGAATGGCAAGTAGTTCCCTGTCATACACCGTGTAATTCCTCTCGGACTTATTCAGCTTCCGCGAGAAGAAGGCACACGGTCTCCACTCCGACGCACTCCTCCCCGGTTGAAGAAGGACCGCCCCTACCGCCCGGTCGGATGCATCTGTTTCCACTCTCATGGGTTTTCGTAAATCCACATGCAGAAGTTGTTCTTCCGAGGCGAAAGCCCTTTTCAGTTCTTCAAAGGCTCGATCCGCCTCTGCCGTCCAAACAAATTTCTTCTTGCTGCTGAGACAGTCGGTGATGGGCGCCGTCAAGTGGGCAAAGTTCTTGATGAACTTCCGATAAAAGTTCCCAAATCCCAAGAATCTTTGCACGTCCTTCTTGGTCTTCGGTGTCTTCCATTCCAGTACCGCTTGGACCTTGCCTGGATCCATGGCCAATCCCTTGTCTGACAAGCGGTACCCCAGGAATTCCACCTCCTTGGTATGAAACTGGCACTTCTCCAGTTTCACCCACAGCTGGTTGGCTTGCAGCCTGCCCAACACTTCTCGAACGTCCCTCACATGCTGTTCCTCATTTTCCGAATACACCAACACGTCGTCTAAAAAGGCCACACAATTCTTGTAGAGCAAAGGTCCCAGAACGTGGTTTATAAAAGCTTGAAAACACGCGGAGCCCCCTTGTAGACCGAAGGGCATAACGAGGTATTCAAAGGCTCCCAACGGGGTAAACATGGTGGTCTTCCATTCATCTCCCTTCCTTATGCGTATCAGATTGTACGCCCCCCGCAGGTCCAGTTTTGTAAAAATCTTTCCCTTCCTTACTCTGGTCAAAATGTCATCAATTCGGGGCATAGGGAAAGCCAGGGGCTCCGACACTGCATTGAGGGCCCTGAAGTCACACACCAGTCTCGGTTTGTCTGTGTTCTTTTTGTCCACAAAGAACACTGGGCTGCCCCCCACCGCTCGGGACTCTCTGATGCAACCTCGCTTCAAGTTTTTGTCAATGAACTCCCTCAGCTCCTGCATCTCCCTGTCTGACATGGCGTACAGCTTGCCTACTGGGAGTTGGGCCCCTGGGAGTAGGTTGATTTGACAGTCAAAGGGTCTATGCGGTGGCAGTTTGTCTGCTTCCCTTTCGCTGAATACGTTGCTCAGATCTGCGTATTGCGGGGGCACCTTCCCTTTGTCCATCACTTCCATCCCCGCTAGGGTGACTCTGTCTCCTCCCGAAACCTTCCCCTCCTTGCAGTGTTCTAGGCAATGCGCTGACCCAAAGGAGACCACCCTCTGATGCCAGCCCACTAGCGGATCGTGTAGCGCCAGCCAGCTCATCCCCAAAATGATGGGCGCTCCTCCCAGGATGGCCACATTAAACGCTATCTGTTCGGTGTGCCTTGCCACTCTCATTATCATCGGGACAGTCTGTTGGCTAACTTCTCCCCCCAACAGCTCTCTGCCGTCAATCGTAGTCACCTGCAAGGGGTTACTTAAAGGGATAGTCTGTATCTGGTGCTCAGCTGCAAACTCCTTACTCATGAAATTACAGGAGCTGCCTGAATCCAAAAGCGCCTTGACCTTTAGTGGGTGTCCGTTTGGCAGTTCTAGTAACACCTCTATCACTAAAGCGGGTCTGGGGGGTTCTGGCATGGGCACTTTCATTGCTCTTTGGCCTGGCTGCTGTGCCCCAACGGTGGCAGCCAGGCGTTGGCTTTTACTTGCTCCTTGCCTTCCTCTTCCTTTCCCCCAACAGCTCCTGCCATCCCTTGCCATTCCTTTCTTTGTGGGCAAACTCTGGCAAAGTGCCCTGGCTGTTGGCAGAGATAACATCTCTTGGCGCTCTTTCCCTCCTTTTTCCGCCCTTCACTGGGATTTGAAACTGCGCGCGCCCGCGCTGTTCCAACTTCCATCGGCTCTGCCGGCGGGAAAGGTGGCTCTGGAATGTCTGGAATGCGGAACTCCCTCCAACGGTCTCCTTTCCCTTCCCGCTTTTCCATAGCCCTCGCCTCCTGGCGCGCTCCTATGGCCAGCGCAGATTTGGTTAACTGGTCCATAGACTCCGCCCTGGGGCCCCGGGAAAGCTCATCTTTGACGGTTGAAGAAAGCCCCTCTTCGAAAAGCATTTGGATGGGCTCCGCCGATAGGTCCCACCCCAATTTGTGAATCAACATGGTAAATTCAGTCCAGTACTCACGGACAGATCTGCTTCCTTGCTGGCAAGCCATTAACTGCCTTCGCACCACCCCCTGCTCAATATCGCTGGAAAACATCAGGTCCATGGCACGAAAAAACTTCCTCGTGTCCTTTAAGATCTCATTATTCGCTGCCATCAGGGGTCTAACCCAATCTTTCGCCCCGGATTCGAGATGGCCAATCACATACGCCACTCGCGATTCCTCATCGGGGAAGTCATCAAACTGCAAGTTTAGAGCGTATTGCATCTCTGTTCTAAAGGCATGATAGTTCCTGGGATTCCCCCCGAATTTCTGCACCAATCCTGGCACCTTTCTGGCGAGCGGGGTGGTTTTCTCCTTTCCCTTTTCTGCATCCTGAGCCCTCCTCTCCTCAAGCCTCGCCGTTTGCAGCGCCAACTGGATCTCCAACGCCCTGTACCTTTCTTCCAGGCTTGGACCTCCTCCAGCTGCTCCTGCTTCCCCGGTTCCGGCTGGATTGCTCATGATGCTTCTCCCTGCACAAGCTGGCTTTCGGAGACTTTCGGATTGCTGTGATGGGACGATGAGCTGCTTGTGCGTAAAATGCAAGTCCCTCAGAGTTTGATCAGGCTTTCAAACCTCTGCCTGTGACGGAGCCCCTCCAGCATGGCTGCGTCAATCACTAGTAGAATCCGAAAGTGGCTGCTTTCGGAAACGTTTCCAACATAAAAGCTCCTTAACGGAAACACGTCGTCTGGCCTCTCGGCGTGACAGTTTCCGTCGAGGTGTGGGTGTCCCTATAGGAGGTCCTGAGACCTCCCCACTGGTTTCGCTTGAAGCGTCTCTGAGCCATCCCTCCGACTCACTTTCCCTTGGAGTTCTTGCTCGCCCTCTACTGGTTCCCTCTTCCTCTGCTACTGCTCTCTCACCCTCAGTGAGCCTTTGCGCCTCCGGCGCTTTAGATGTCAGTTCCCTGACATAAAAGGTCTTCCCTTATGTCAAGTTTTATTTAGATGCCTTGATTCAGCACTGGAATGTGTCACACAGAGGGTTTTTGAAGAACATTTACCTTAAAAATTGTGTTGGAAAAATCTGCAAGACCAGCCCCCCCAACCCCTTTTAAAGCAGTTCTGTTGCTTCTGAAACATGGAGGATTTTTTTTGCTGGGTTACAAGTTAACACACAAATACAAATGGTCATGTTTGCAATCACTAAAAGCAATAAATTTGGGCTCCTCCAGACTGATGGGTTTTTTTTTTTGCAGGTTTATTCTGCAGTATGTTATTGATGCATTTGATTGGTGCATTTGTTGCAGACTGACACCAGACCATCCATGTACCATTTAGTCGTTGTTCTATGATGTCTTCCCACTGTTGCAACATTGTTGTCAACTAAAAGAGAGATGTTGTGCTATAGTGCAACAGAAGTGGGACCAACCCGCTCACCGAAACATTTGTGGTATGAAAAGCTACAGAATTGCAGCAGAAAGCTACGAAACATTAAACGGATTGGAAACAAAGCATTGGGATGTATTCTAAGCAAAATAGCTCTAAGCAAAATTGTGCAATGTGGCTCCCTAGATCTTTTCCTGGGCTTCCCTTAACCCTCCGGAGCAGATTTGGGGACTGTGTGTGTTTGTGGGGGGGCATAATCCCATTGTGCTAGCACTAATCCTTGCACTATTTGTTGCACTGGTATGTCTGCTCCAAAACTTTTGCTAGTGTAAACAGTATTAAAAATGGGATTTTGTATAACTGCCCTGATACCATCATGAACACAAACCATCATTAATGCACAATAAAAAGGATGTATTGAGGGGTTATAAATTTGTCTCAGAGCAGAGAAGTGATGTATTGGTGCATTTATAGGGAAGAATCAGCAAACATCACCTTCATATCCTGTCCAAGGCTGGCTTCCCTCAGACAAGCATTCTGAGCCCAGCTGATTTCTGAGTGCTGCAGGAGGACCTGCAAAAGGAGGTGCTTTTTCCTCCCCCCTCCCACCCACTGATTCTCCCCTGCAAGTGTTTTCTTCCTAAATTGTAAATACAAAAAGAAAGAAAAAAGGGAGCGGTCATGTGGTCATTGAGTCCTCCAGCCAGTGTTGTTTTTAATAATCTCATTAGAAACTAATTAAAGCAAGAGTGTCTTGGTAGAGCCCTTGCTTCTCAGGCAGAAGGTCCCAGGCTCAGTCACCAGCAACTGCAGCTAGGCCTGGGATGAGGAGATTTCACCCCTCCCATATCCAAGAATCTCCTGATGATCTCCTGATGATCTCTGCTGACTCTCCAGAGAGGAGGAGGCATGTTCTGCTATCTACTTATTCTACTCCAGCACCAAGTCAGTCAGTCAGTCAGTCAGTGTGTTGGAGAGAGAGAGACTGAGTGTTACAGATCGTGTGTAGAGATAAGGTTGCTGCTAAGAGCAGCTGCAGACACTCAGTGTAGTGCAGCATTCATTTATGCTCATTAAGACCTCATTAAGCTCTGTATATAGTTGTATAATAGTTGTAGATAGAATAAAGAGGATATTCTACAGAGCTGCTCTCCGAGTCGTTTATATACTCTGCTAGACTCTGCTATACTCTGCTGTGCAACGGCTGTCTTCTTGTGGGAGTGAATCCGGTGCTCACAACTCTAAGCTGTGAGTCCACAGCACTTTGACCTGTTCCTGTCCAGAAAGTGGTCTCTGGAAGTGCTACCCAGCTCGCCTAGCCCAATCGGGCTGAAGTGCATGAGTCCAGTTGATGGTACTGGCTCAAGGACGATGCTGACATGGGAATGTCCCCAATCTGAAATTATGGAGAGTGCCTGCCAGTCTTTGTAGACAGTCCTTAGCTAGATGACCTGACTAAGTAGAAGGCAGTCTCCTATGTTCTTGTGGGGCAGGAGTGGGGAATCTGAACTCATGGAGAGCTGCTGCTAGTCGTTGTAGACTATACTGAGCTAGATGTACTAATGGTCTGACTCTCTGAGGAAGCTTCCTCTTTTCCTAAGAGCCTCTTGTGAAAATGCCTCCTAAACTAACAGACAGTTTGTAGGTAATAAATGGTAGATCTCGTCGCCCAGGAGAAATACAAATTGCTAAGTCAATGATTTTATCAGTGAAGGGTCTGAAAACACCAAGAATCTGCTCTGTCCCCGGATTTTCCTCTAACTTGTGCTGGAAGAGCAAGCTGAGTCAGAAAAGTGCATGGCTCTTTTCTCAGATTCCCACTGAGGAAGCCATCATGTCCTCGGGCCTCTCCGTTTAATTAGGGTCTTTGGCACAAGACCCACCTCGCACCTGCGTTTTGTCTGCATATCGGTTTCACAGACCTTTTCGCAGATGACTCAGCAAATGACTACAGCAGGAATGGATGAAAAGTTCAGGGCTCATTCCAGAGAATCCAACAATGAAGGCAAATTTCCAGAATGACAAGAGTTGCTGGTCACTTAAGCACTACTCTCACCTTCAGGCTGAGGAGGGGTGGGGTTCATGTGAAAAGTCAGTCCAGGCTATAGGATGCTATGCTGGTGTTAATTTAGAGCTCCTCCAGGTGGTCTGTTTATTGAGAATTCATCCTGATTTGCTTGCACAGTGCTTAAGTGGAGTATATACAATGCCTCATCTGGATTGGGCACCCATTCTGATTTGTTTCCAAGGAAGTTATATATCTGGGAAAAGATATATAATGAACTGAAGAAGATTTTAAAATATACATTTATAAAGAAACCAGAAGTCTTTCTGTTAGGAATATTAGGAAATGAGATAAAAAGAAAGGACTGTAAATTCTTTCAATATGCAGTGACAGCAGCAAGAGTGCTACTGGCCCAAAAAATGGAAACAACAGGAAATACCAACAGTGGAAGAATGGAGAATGAAGCTGTTAGACTATGCGAAGTTGGACAAATTGACTGGGAAGATTAGATACTTAAGAGACCAAAAGTTCATCGAGGACTGGGGGAAATTTGTGGAATATCTGGAACATACAAGTGAGGGACAGATAACGCTAAAGGGATTTAAAGAAGCACTGTGAAAAATTAAGAAGTATTGTCTAAAGGGAATAGAAAGAAAGATATAAATAATGTCAATATAAATCTAAGAAAAGTAACTTAAATAATGACTACGGATGATTTACGGAAAAGCTGAAGGAAGTCCAGAAAAGGAATAAGTTGTGAAAAATTTGATGTGAAATTAATATGTTTTTGATGTAAATTAATAAAAAAATATTTTTTAATATATATATATATCTCTCTCCCTGTCAACTGATTATTTCCCACATGCGTCAGCATATTTCCTCATCACTTTCCAGATGGATGGGACGGATACTGTTCATGCATAGATTCCCCCCCCCCAGCACCCATACAATGTTGTTGGTGTCTAAATGTCAGCCTGTATTCCCACTCCACTTTCAATTTAATCTAGATTTACTGTTTCAAGGGTGGCGGTGCAGTCTGATAAATAAATAAAACCTGTTACCAAAGACTCATTTGTGATATGTCGGGAAGAGGACCCTTTTGCACATCAAGCCTCTGTCTGGAGGCACCGGGCATGGTACATGGATTTTCATGCATAAAACATGTCAGTAATAAGTAACTTCTAAACTTCTTTGTCCCCAGGGCTCAGGATTAGTATCAAAGCATAGGGTTGTCCTTGGGATAAGAACTGGGGTATTAAAAGGCAAAGACACACTCTGTTGGCACCTGTGAACTATAGGAAGGCATGATTTCTGGAAGTGATAGCTTACCTATCATTGCCAGTCTTTGTCTTTGATTCACATAAGAACGTATGAGGAACCTGGCTGCTGGATCAGGCCAAAGGCCCATCTAGTTTAGCATTCTGTTAAACTAGATGGGCCTTTGCATATGGAAGGCTTGCAAGCAGTACCTGGGGAAACAGCAGCCTTCCCATTTGTGATTTCTAACAACTGGCATTCAGAGTGGCATGCTACCTACAACAAAGGAGATATAGAATCATAGAACTGTAGGGTTGGAAGGGACCTCAAGTAAATCACAACTAAATCAATGCAGGAATCACAACTAAAGCATCCGTGACAGGTGGCTATCCAACTGCACACCACACCAATTTTTTAAATTGATAAATACATTGGAAAACAAAAGGAAAACTGAAATATACACAGAGTTGCAAGGTGATTTCATGCTCTTTATTCAGCTCATAGTGGTGAGGAGCAATGAATGCCAGTCCCCTCAAAGTATCTGCTTTATTACATTATTTACACAATGGGCTGCACATGATTGGCTAATTCCGGAATTCTACTGTAAGCCAATCAGGTTGTGGATCTACAATATACCTCAGAATGCTACCATCAGGGCACAACTTTGGGGCGGATGCCCAGAGCCTCACTCAGGAGAATGAGCAAAAGGACTCATAAATGCAGCAGGTTTGATTCACAAAATTTTGAAGTACTGTAAAGCAATAGTGCCATCTAAAGAGCGCCCCCCCCCGGTAAGACCATTAAGCCCAGAGTCTAAAACGATCTATCTGCCCCACTGCGCTGCAATGCCAGTGTCTCCTTGACTAGACCAGGGAATATAGAAAGGATTACAGTGGTGCCTCACAAGACGAAATTAATCCGTTCCGTGAGGCTCTTCGTATAGCGGTTTTTTCGTCTTGCGAAGCAAGCCCATTGACAGCTTAGCGGATTAGCGCTACAGTGGTGCCCCGCAAGACGAACGCCTCGCAAGACGGAAAACCCGCTAGACGAAAGGGTTTTCCGTTTTGGAGGCGCTTCACAAAATGAATTTCCCTATGGGCTTGCTTCGCAAGACGAAAATGTCTTGCGAGTTCCTGCGGGTTTTTCCCCTCCCCCCCTTTTTCTAAGCAGCTAAGCAACTTATCAGCTGATCCGCTAAGCTGATAAGCCGCTAAAAGCCGCTAAACTGCTAATAGCGCTAATCCGCTAAGCTGTCAATGGGCTTGCTTCGCAAGACGAAAAAACGGCTATACGAAGAGCCTCACGGAATGGATTAATTTCGTCTTGCGAGGCACCACTGTATTAGCGGTTTAGCGGCTTTTAGCGGCTTATCAGCTTAGCGAAGCAAGCCCATAGGGAAATTCATTTTGCGAAGCGCCTCCAAAACGGAAAACCCTTTCGTCTAGCGGGTTTTCCGTCTTGCGAGGCGTTCGTCTTGCGGGGCACCATTGTATATGAATGTCTGCAACCCTTCAATATTAGCAGGGAAGTGTCTCTGAAGAGCAGTCAATCCTGTGCCAATATGGACCAAACCATGAGAATATTTGGGCAGCCAAACCCGCTATTCACTGTCAGGATTTGAACCTGGAGCCTTTTGCACACTGACTATTATCCCTGCAACAATTCTGCTAACACGAGTCTTTCAGCAGGGCTCAGGAAAGCCTGCGATTTGAAAACCTCAAGGAACGCACGCCTCTGTTTTCTGCCTTGCTGCCCTCATCCTTCGAAGGCCTCTTCCCTCAACATGACTCATGTCAATACTGAAGGTTAATTAAGGTTAATTATCTTCCCCGCTTAGCAGCACATGCAAGTTCAAAAGAGGACCGGGGGAATCTAACACCCCTCCTGTTGCCATGAATCATTTACTGTAAGTGGCAGGCAGCCAGGATCTCTGGCATCAAAGCCAATGCTTCTCCACACGAACAGTCAACTTGTGAACCTGGTAATTTCAGATGTGCTTATAGTGAATGCCTTTGCCAAACATTTTAGATTTTTCTTTGGTTGGGGGGAAGAATGAGATGGAGCGAAAGAGGCTTCTTTGATGTCTCCAAGACTAGAATTAGCATATTAGATCATGCATCACTTTGTCTTCCTTTTAATAAAAGAAGGATCCGGGCATATTGAAAAGAAGCACAAATATTATTAAAGACTCATGAGCTGCATTTGAATCCAGTGATCTGACTTCGAAGTGGGAGAGGGTAGACGACCTGAAGAAATTTAGCGGTAACCACGTGATGGTGTAATAAATCAAGTAGTGGACATTCAGCCAACCAGATTCCCAGCATTTGGTGACTACAAATCATGTTTGTGTTTTGGACAGTTTTTAGAGCTGAGCAAAAATGTCATCCTGAAATTCTGCACTCTGTTTGCAGATGGGAAAACTGGGGATGGGATGTCCTTTTGCAGAATATCTGTGTTTGTTTGTGTGAAAATCTCCAGCAATTTCTTGGGTGGAGCTTAGCAACTGGGGAAGGGGCATAGCTCAGTTGTAGAGCGCGTGTTTTGCATGCAGAAAGTCCCAGTTTCAATCTCCAGGTAGGGATAGGATAAATCCTGGAGAGCCACTGCCAGTCAGTGCTGACAACACTGAGCTAAATGGAGCAGTGCTCTTGCTCAGTACAAGGCAGCTTTCCAATGTTTCTGTTAGTAGTGGCACTACTTTCATTGGGATTGGGGGGGGGGGGTTGTGTGTGGTTGGAGGATGGATGGCGGCTAACAGATTGAGGTTGAATCCTGACAAGACAGAAGTACTGTTTTTGGGGGACAGGAGGCGGGCAGGTGTGGAGGATTCCCTGGTCCTGAATGGGGCAACTGTGCCTCTGAAGGACCAGGTGCGCAGCCTGGGAGTCATTTTGGACTCACAGCTGTCCATGGAGGCACAGGTCAAATCTGTGTCCAGGGCAGCTGCTTACCAGCTCCATCTGGTACGTAGGCTGAGACCCTACCTGCCTGCGGACTGTCTCACCAGAGTGGTGAATGCTCTGCTTATCTCCCGCTTGGACTACTGCAATGCACTCTACGTGGGGCTACCTTTGAAGGTGACTCGGAAACTACAACTAATCCAGAATGCGGCAGCTAGACTGGTGACTGGGGGCGGCCGCCGAGACCATATAACACCGGTCTTGAAAGACCTACATTGGCTCCCAGTACGTTTCCGAGCACAATTCAAAGTGTTGGTGCTGACCTTTAAAGCCCTAAACGGCCTTGGTCCAGTATATCTGAAGGAGCGTCTCCACCCCCATCGTTCTGCCCAGACACTGAGGTCCAGCTCCGAGGGCCTTCTGGCGGTTCCCTCATTGCGAGAAGCAAAGCTACAGGGAACCAGACAGAGGGCCTTCTCGGTAGTGGCGCCCGCCTTGTGGAACGCCCTTCCAGCAGATGTCGAAGCGATAAACAACTACCTGACATTCAGAAGACATCTTAAGGCAGCCCTGTTCAGGGAAGTCTTTAACGTGTGATATTTTACTGTATTTTTGGTTTCTATGGAAGCCGCCCAGAGTGGCTGGGGAGGCCCAGCCAGATGGGCAGGGTATAAATAATAAATTTATTATTATTGTTGTTGTTATTATTATTATTATTATTATTATTATTATTATTATTATTATTATCAGCGGCAATAGCAATAGCATTATCAGAGCTCTTGTGTTGGCAGTCTGGCTGCCATTTTGTCCCCTCCACATTTCATTTGCCAGTTGTTGCTCTTGTTTCCCAAAGTAGCAGGTGGGAAATCATAGAATCATAGAATTGTAGAGTTGGAAGGGAGTCATTTAGTCCAACCACTGCAAAGCACGGATCCTGCCCACATCCATCCCTGGATGGGCTCAAACCATCAACCTTTGGGTTAATAGTCAGACGCACTTACCTATTGCTCCACAGAGATTCACAGGTTACTAGGAGAAAAACAGGGGAAAGACTGTAGCTCAATGGCAGAGCATCTGCTAGGCCTGCAGAAGGTCTGAGGTTAAATTTCCCTCAGCTCTAGGTAGGACTAGGAGAGACTCCTTGTCTGAAACCCTGGAGAGTCAGGGTATTGAGCTGAGTATTTTAAATTTTGAGCTATGTAAATTGAGCTATGTATTTTAAATTTTATCACTTGCATTTGGGTTCAAGGGCAGGATATATATTTAATAAAATGAATAAATAAACAGTGTGTGTGTGTGTGTGTGTGTGTGTGTGTGTGTATTACAGAACACACTAGAAAACACAAGGGGCAAAGAAAAAAGGGAGAGTCCCTGAGGCACTTGGATCCTATGTCCCTAGCACCATTGGGGCTGTTTATGTTCTTGCAACCCATTCAGTTTGGTGTCAGTTCCTGCTTGACTTGTCAATTCTCACACCTCCCTATCTGCGAAGCTCTGCATGCAAGCTGCCGTTGCTCTTCACACCTCTGCAACCTCACTGGATGGAAACTTTTGATATATGCCCCACAGGAATGGCTAAATGCGCCTTTGCCTTTGTCGGTCTGAAGACTTCATTGTGAAGCTTATTTATGACTTTTCTATATGGCACTTTCCCTTCAGGGAAGCTCAGAGCCGCTTTGGTGTGAAGCTACCAGGCAGTCTCGCCAAAGACACTGGAAGAGGCAGACTGTATGCAAGTTTACGTAGCAATGCTAGAAGCCTCCAAGATGAGTAAATTGGAGTGATTGGTCTTCAGAGGAGAGAAACTTAGAGGAACAGAGAAACTTAGAGGAACAGAGAACCAGTGGAACATGGTTCTCTTCAGATATAAACTGTATAGGATGGACCTACTGGAGGTGGTATTACTCTGTATATCAAAGAGGGCACTGAGTCCAGCAACCTAGAAATCCCAAAGGGGACTCCATAGAACTGTTGTGGGTGGTGATACCAGGCTGTAAGAGTAATTTAGTACTGGGAGTGTACTATCACCCCACTGTTCAAAATGCTAAGGAAGATCTTGAGATGAAGAATGAAAGCAAGGAAGCAACCAAAAGATGGAGCGTTGTACTTGTAGGTGACTTTAACTACCTTTCCTTAGTCATATGTGCTCCAGTAACGAGGAGATGTCCTCTTGTGGATCAATAATTGTTTAAGTAGCAGGAAAGAGAGTAGGGGGGGGGGAATTCTCCAAATGGAGGGATGCAGAGTCCCCTAAGGTTTGTCATTGAGACCTGCACTTTTTTTACCTGTCCCTGAACGATCTAGAGTGAGGGGTGAGCTGTGAAGTTGCCAAATTTGCTGATGATTCAGGATTATCAAAACAAAAAGAGATTGTGAATAGCCCCAAAAGGACCTCTCCAAACTGAGTGAATAGGAGATAAATGACAGCTATAATTCAGTGTGAAGAAGTGTAAAGTGATGGATGTCAGGGCAAAAAAATCTTAATTTCACATATGCACTTGTGGGGTCTGAACTGTCTGTGACTTAACAGGAATGAGACCTTGGGGTCATAGTGGATAGCTCAATGACCCAGTATGCAGCAGCTGTGAAAAAGGCAAATTCCATGCTAGGAATAATTAGGAAAAGAACTGAAATAAAACTGTTGATATCATAATGCTATTAGACCAACCAGTGGTATGACTGCAGTTGGAATACTTCATACAGTTCTGGTCACCTCACCTCAAAAAGGATGTTATAGAGGCGGAGAAGATTCAGAAAAGGTCAACTAAAATGAGCAAGGAGATGGAGCAACTCCCCTAGGAAGAAAGGTTGCATCATTCAGACTTTTTAGTTTAGAGAAAAGGCGAATAAGAGGTGACATGACAGAAGTTTATAAAGTTATGCATGGTACGGAGAAAGTGGATACAGTCAAACCTCAGTTCCTGAATGGCTGTGTTTTTGAATGTTTCAGCTCCCAAACGCTGAAAACCCGGAAGTAAATGCTCCGGTTTTCGAACATTTTTTGGAACCCGAACATCCGACGCAGCTTCCGCATGAGTGCAAGAAGCTCTGGAGACTAATGAGAAGCTGCACCTCAGTTGTTGAACGTTTTGGAAGTCGAACCGTCTTCCAGAACGGATTTGTGCTGGTCCCGGGGGAGTTACCATGTGGCGTGGTCTAAGTCCAGTCCTAGGTCGAGGGTATGGAGGCTGTCCATCAGAGGCGAAGCGAGGTCCAACTTGGAAGGCTTCAAAAGAGGATTAGACATGGAGGACAAGGCTATCCATGGTTACTAGCCACAATGACTAGGTTCTGCCTCCACTGTCAAAGACTGTATGTTGTTGTGAATTACAAATTAGCATAGTACTGGGGTGCTTGTGTCCTGCTTACAGGCTTCCTAGAGGCATTTGGTTGGACACTGTGAGTACACGATACTGGGCTAGTTGGACTGATCCAACAGGGCTCCTCTTATTTTCTCATGTTCTTGCCTCTGGACCAAGGCTAAGCTCCACTCAGCTGCAGCAATACATGCTGTGCACTGCGACTGAGCCCAGGGCTGTGAGAAATGACTTGGCAAGGAGTTCCCAGCTCTTAGTGTGAGAGCACACAACTGAGACTTTCTATAGTTGAAATTATGGTGTAGGATCAAGGCCAGCCATAGATATTCTGCTACTTGATGCAAAGGCCAAGCTGGCACTCTCTGATTCCACATTTGACCAGACTGGCAAATGATTCTTACTCAGTGGAGGCTGGTTGTTGTTGTTTACTTGTTTAGTCATGTCTGACTCTTCGTGATCCCCTGGACCAGAGCACGCCAGGCACTTCTGTCTTCCACGGCCTCCCGCAGTTTGGTCAAACTCATGCTGGTAGCTTCAAGAACACTATCCAACTATCTCATCCTCTGTCGTCCCCTTCTCCTTGTGCCCTCCATCTTTCCCAACATCAGGGTTTTTTCCAGGGAGTCTTCTCTTCTCATGAGGTGGCCAAAGTCTTGGAGCCTCAGCTTCACGATCTGTCCTTCCAGGGAGCACTCAGGGCTGATTTCCTTAAGAATGGAGAGGTTTGATCTTCTTGCAGTCCATGGGACTCCCAAGAGTCTCCTCCAGCACCAGAATTCAAAAGCATCAATTCTTTGGCGATCAGTCTTCTTTATGGTCCAGCTTTCACTTCCATACATCCCTACTGGGAAAACCATAGCTTTAACTATACGGACCTTTGTTGGCAAGGTGATTTCTCTACTTTTTAAGATGCTGTCTGGTACAGATGGAGGCTGGTACACTAGGTCAAATGTGGCACTGTCCCACCAAAATCACTCAGGCGTTCTCCATCTGCCTGCCTTCTTTCTTACATCCAGTCAGTCCAGAAGGTGGTCTTGGATATCGGCTTCCTCCACCTTAATCTGAGTGTTACCCTGATAGAACTAAATGAGATGGGGGCAAAACTGGAATTAGTTTACGTTGCCTGTCATTGGCTCTGTCTTTACCTACTGTTGGTCTCTCTGCCTTCTGCCTCAATAGTTCTAACGGGCACCAGACCCAGCCACCACCACTGATCTTACTTCAACATTGGTGATGAGATAGCATCTTCACCACAGGCTAGGGCAGGCTTTTGTGTGGCAACAAGGGGATGGCTGGAGGTGGGGCTTAGAAGGAACAGCTGGGAGCTGCTGCCCCCCCGGTATCTGTTATTGAAAGTAGTTACTTCTATTTTCCTAATGTTAAAGCTGGCCCTTATCCCCTCACTTTCAGCCGTATCTTTGCAACCAGAAGCTCTTTGCCCCCACAAATAGGAGCTTGGGAGGGAAGTTGCCGCTGTCCAGACTTGCCTCTGTGATGACCACCATGGCCGCCGCCCCCCACATATGTGTGCACCGCAAATAGCTACTCTGAGAGCTGGGGCAAGGGCACCTTGCTTAGCTAGCACATCTGATGCTACCAGCTTGCGTTCCACTCCGGCTATAAACACTAATTTGAAGCCTGGCACAAGGCAAATAATTGTTTACCATGGGGCTGATGTTAAAGAGCATCATTATGCGGCTTGCACCAAATGCACTATTTCGGTTGCCCTTTGTGCCGTAGATGAGGAAAGGCCTTTTTCCCAGATGCACGCCGGGTGGGGGAGGAAGAAGTCAGTTCATCTAGTCTGGTGTTGCCTTTTCTGACCAGTATCGGCTCTGGAGAGAGAGAGAGAACACCATGTCTGTTAAGGGTTATCACCAAAACCATAGAATCATAGAATCATAGAGTTGGAAGAGACCACAAGGGCCATTGAGTCCAACCCCCTGCCAAGCAGGAAACACCATCAGAGCACTCCTGACATATGGTTGTCAAGCCAAACCAGCATTATATGGGCATATGAAGTTGCCATATATTGATCCATCTAGCTCAGTTTTGTCTACTTGCCTGGCAGTGACTTTTCACGGTCTTAGGATCAGGTCCATCCCATCTGAGATCTTTTTTAGTGGAGATATTCAGGACTGGAACTAGTGTATTCTTCATGCAAAGCATGTCTGTACAGAGCTGTGAAATCTCTGTGGCATGATCTCTCCCCTGTAATGTTTCAGAATGCTCCCCACATGTTATGGCATTATTGCATGAGCTTTTACATCCCACCAGCGTTAGCCAATAATGTGGAGCAGGAAGAACCATACTAGGATGAAGTGGCAAGCTTTCCTAAGTCTTTCAGAGCGGAAACACGTACATGGGAATGTCAGGTGCTCTACCCAATTAGGAATGGAGGAGGAATTTGTTTGGTCTGCTTTTCACAGCAGAGCAACCCAATCCAATGTTCCAAACTTGCTGGCAGATTGGAACACAACTCCCAATGTACTTCTCTGGATTTTGCAGTGCAGTCTAGTGTGCAAATATACATGTGTGTTTGTATGTGTGAGTGTGTGTGTGTGCACACGCCTGTCATGACTGTGGCTTGCCTGGGCTGCCTATCACAGTCTTCTAATGCTGCTGCTATGGCCTGGCAGCACTTTGAAGTCTTTTATCACACTGTTGTCAGCAGTGCCGACTATCTGTGGCCAAGTGAACTGAAGCATGCTGACACAAAAATGGAAAGAAAATGTGTACCTTAAAAAACATGCTTTGGAAAAATATGCACTTTTTGTAGAAGTGAAGAAGTGTGCATGCACACAAAAGCTCATACCAACTAACTTAGTTGGTCTCTAAGGGGGCTACTGGGGGATGCGGGTGGCGCTGTGGGTAAAACCTCAGCACCTAGGACTTGCCGATTGCATGGTTGGCGGTTCAAATCCCCGTGACGGGGTGAGCTCCCGTCGTTCGATCCCAGCTCCTGCCCACCTAGCAGTTTGAAAGCACCCTTAAGTGCAAGTAGATAAATAGGTACCGCTTTATAGCAGGAAGGTAAACGGTGTTTCCGTGTGCTGCGCTGGTGCAGGCTCACCAGAGCAGCTTCGTCACACTGGCCACGTGACCCGGAAGTGTCTCCGGACAGCCCTGGCCCCCGGCCTCTTAAGCGAGATGGGCGCGCAACCCCAGAGTTGGACACGACTGGCCCGTATGGTCAGGGGTACCTTTACCTTTACCTAAGGGGCTACTGGAAGGAATTTTTAAATTTAATTTAATTTAATTTAATTTGTTTTGACTACGGCAGACCAACATGGCTACCTACCTGTAACTACAATTTAAACGTGGACCTTTCGTTCATTCTTTTAAACAGTCCACACAATCGGGAAAGAATGGACCTAAGACTGAGTGGCAGTGAAACTGAAAAGGGACAGAATTAGGTTCCTCAGTCCATCTCCACACCCAATATGCATTCATAGAAGATTATAACATCTGCAACAGACTTCTTTGTCATATATACGCACGGGGCTTCTGAGAAGTGAACTTTTGAGACAGCTGGCAATGCTTTTCCAAACACTGCCCTAGCCATATGCACTAGGAACTTGCTTTTCAATAAACAAAAACAGAGATCCTCAGAATTTGGATCCCAATATAGGCGTCCCCCCCTTTACAAGTGATCAACTCATGTGCAACCATGTATATGTGCAGAGCCATGAAATAAATAAATAGATTCAAACCAGGAAATGATGGGACAGAGCTGGAGAGTCCATGTGGCTCGTGAGGAGGCCCTTTCTGGAGCCCAAAGAGGAGATGGAAGAAGCCCCAAAGAGACTGGAGGTGCACTGGGGCGTTGTTTAGGTTGCTGAAATATACTCAGAGTCGCAAAGTGATTTCATGCTCTTTATTCAGCTCATAGTGGTGAGGAGGAATGAATGAATGTCCCCTCAAAGTATCTGCTTTATATACATTATTTACACAATGGGCTGCACATGATTGGCTAATTCCGGAATTCTACTGTAAGCCAATCAGGTTGTGGATTCACTTCTATCTGGAGCATGATTGGGTGGTTCCTGCCAACCAATCATACTGCTGCATTGTTCTAAGACCAATCCAACTGCTGCATTCTGAATCCTATTGTTCTAGGACCAATCAGACTGCTGCCTTTTGGATCCTATTGTTCTAGGACCAATCAGACTGCTGCAGTTTGGATCCTATTCAACTCAGTACATAACAGTTGCTCAGCCTCCCTGCCCAGCAGTTGACATGGATGGTAGTACAGGAACAGCCGCCATTTTCCCATGCATCCTCCATTCTCCAGCTGGCTCCCTAGTTGAAGAGATACTTGTGTGGAGACAGTGGGAGAGAGAACTGGAGAGCAGGGAAAACTGAGCATTTAGAGGCTTTTTGGAGGGTGTTCCCCACTTACACAGTTTTCCCTTATGCGCTCGGGGGCCTGGAAAGTAACTCCTGTGTAAGTGGGGGGATGCCTGTACTGAATGTTTTTGCTTGTGAGACCTTCTTGATGTTCTAGTTCACACTGTCTTGTCTATTGTAGGACATCTCTCTCCATTCTTGCCTTCCGGGAGCCTCCTCTCTAGTACTCCTCTTAATTAACTGAATGTATATTTTTTGCAACAACTCTGTTCCCTTTATACCATCCTAAATTATGCCCTCCTCAACATATATGGCTTTCACATGCGCCACAGTTACATTAGCATCTTCTGCTAGTCATCGTTTCTCCAGGCTAAACATCTTTAATTCTTTTCATCTTTCCTCATGAATTAAGGATCTTTCTACAACTTCCAAATAACTTCATTGAAACTTTCTTCTCCCACCCCTCCTCCCCAAATGCCTCTTGGCTCAAAAGTTGGGTTTGGAACTGATGTGTCATGATAAACGTGGGTGGGTAGAACATGGCTGAAAAGAAATGGCTGGTGTCTCTAACATCCTGTGCCACCAGCAAAGTGCTGAGATGTGTGTGGTTAGAAAATGGGAAGTGAGGAAACTGTTAACCAGTCCTATTGGAGGAGAACACCTTCCTGACCTAAAATGTTGCACTCTAGTCTTCTCCAACCTGGTGCCTTCCAGGTGTTTTGGGCTACAGTTGTACTCAACTACAGTGCAATCCTATGGTTCAGTTATGTCAGCTGGAAACCTCTGGGCTGGCACCAAAGGTTGGCAATGATGGGCACCTGCCCAGGCTTATTGTCCAGCGGGGGGCCTACTGCCAGCACCCAGACCCTGTTCACCTGCCCTCTCCAAACATGCCGAAAGTGAAAAGAGCGAAGAGAAGGACCAGTGGCTTCCATTTACTTTGCCATCTTCTTATAGGCAGTGGCATGGATTAAGATGAGAATGAGAGTAAAAGTGAAGCAGTGATGACAGTGGTAAGATGGGGGGGGGGCTACTCAGGCACAAGGGCTCACCAAGGGCACCTTGAATGCCCCTGCCTCAAATCTGGAACCAACACCAGTTGTAGTGGCTTTGTGATTATGATAGTAACTTCCGGGACCGCTGAATTATGCCACTGCCTAATTCTAAACATGAGAGAAGATGAATCACAGTCTTTCTTGAAATAATTTTTTAGGACACTTTGAGAGGACCTGTTTATTCATCCTGATTAATTTGCAGGGGGATTAGATGACAGTGAGGTTTGGCAATGTTGCATAAAAACAAATGTTATCCCACATTTTCCAGTGCATTTTCATGTCAGTTTCCTTAACATGAAAAGTGTAATCTTTTGGGAACGCAGTTTTTTTGCACAAGACCTCCCTGTAATCACTCAGCCTGAATTTGCTGGTATGCGATTCAATCCCACCTGCATTAGTAACAGTCTGGAAGCACCCTTAGAGCAGTTTAAGCACTAAACCTCTATTTCTAATCTGTTTGTCCATACATTCTCTGTTTCTTTCTCTCTCCCTCCCAACAGTCTGGGTCTAGAGTATCTCAAGGTCGCATGTGCCTACCTGACTTAAAATCTTCTTTGGAGGCTACCTGAAATATACTCGGAGTTGAGAGTGGATTTCATGCTCTTTATTCAGCCCATAGTGGTGAGGAGGAATGAAAGTTCCCCCAAAATATCTGCTTTATATACATTATTAACACAATGGGCTGCACGTGATTGGTGTAGTGGTTAAGAGTGATAGACTCGTAATCTGGGGAACCGGGTTCGTGTCTCCGCTCCTCCACATGCAGCTGCTGGGTGACCTTGGGCCAGTCACGCTTCTCTGAAGTCTCTCAGCCCCACTCACCTCACAGAGTGTTTGTTGTGGAGGAGGAAGGAAAGGAGAATGTTAGCTGCTTTGAGACTTCTTAAAGGGAATGAAAGGCAGGATATAAAATCCAAACTCTTCTTCTTCTTCTTCTAGTTCTGGGATTCTCCTGTAGGCCAATCAGGTTGTGGATTCACTTCCACCTGGAGCTGGATCAGGTGGCTCCTGCAGACCAATCATACCGCTGCATTGTTCTAGGACTAATCAGACTGCTGCATTTTGGATCCTATTGTTCTAGGACCAATCAGACGGCTGTATTTTGGATCCCATTCAACTCAGTACATAACATTACTGTCAGGGTTTCAGGGAGAGAAGAGCAGATGGGGGAGGAGACAGAGAGCGAGGGGGAAGAATCCCAGAGAGATGAGGAGGAGGATGACGATGACCAAAGGTCGTCCATGAGTCTGTCCAGTGAGTCAGAGGACTCCCAAAAGGGGGCCCCCCTGGTCAGACCAAAGGGAGGCCAAGGGGGAAGCAGTGAGGAGCAGGGGAGCGAAGGGAGAAGCTCCAGTGTGAGTTGGGCACCGGAGCCGGCTTCTCAGCCGGAACGGAGTGAAGGGGGTGGAGTTACCAGTGTGTCAGAGGGAGCAGAGCAAGAAGGAGACAGGGGAAGGAGATCGGAGCAGGACGCTCAGCCGGAAGGGGTGGAGAGCAGCACCGGGAGCAGTGTAGCGGTCGAGAGAAAGGTCAGAAGCAACGTACGCGCGCCAAGTTCAAATGTAGAGGCGCGCGGAAGTGAGGAGAGCCCTGGGGAGGAGCCCGGCCCCAAAGCGAGAAGGAGGGGGGCAGAGGCATCAGAGGATTCAGCCTCGGGCGAGTCCCGGCGAGGGGGAACCCAGGGGGGCAGAAAGACCCTGCGGAAAAGGAAGGAGAGGAAGAGGTGGTCCAGCACAAGCCTCTTAAATTGGTGTAGAGGCGGTACGGATTCAGAGGGTACTTCAGCGGTCTAATGTTACAGACGTAGAGTCACAAAGATGGAATGTAAATGGAGCAATGATCTTCAATAAAGACTTTTTGTAAATAAACTGGATCGGATTTGGGTCTCTTGTGAGCTGGGACCAGACGGGTGGCTCTGACAGTAAGTACCCTCTCCCAAGAACGCAAAAATTTTTTTTTTGCAAAGCTCACCAACGGGAGCAGCCATGAGCACGGAGGAACAGCTGCTTACGCTGAGGAAGCAGGTTACCGACCTCACAGCTGCAGTCATTGCATCTCAGAAGAAGAATGACGAACTGGAGAAGGCTTGCCAGGACCTGCGAACAAGGTGGGAGCATGCAAGAGGGGCAGGGGTCCCGGGTTCTAGATCGGAGGGAGTTGCACTTGGACGGCGGGGGGGCGCCCTAGTTACGCACTTTGATGGCAACCTGCAAAACTACCCTAACTTCAGAGCAGACGTCGTGTATGCACTGCATTTGCTTCGTCATGATTTTAAGGATGAGGAGGAAAAAGTGGGGTTCATAATTTCGCATTTGCATGGGGAGGCCAGAGCTTGGTTGCGCAATTTGTGGCGCGAAGATGGCCCTGCCCGCCGCAATTCTGATGAATTTATTAAAGCGATGGATGCTTGTTTCCAGTCATCTGTGGATGTGGATATTGCTCGTAGGCAGATGCACGGACTGCGGCAAGGCAAAGCCACTGTACGTCAATATCATTCCAGATTCTTTGCGTTACTAACTGCGTTGGGCTGGGAGAAGGATAGTAAACCAGTAAGAGATCTGTTCTGGGAAGGTCTTAGCCCCCCCGTCAAGGATGAGATCGCCAGAGGAGATAGACCCCAGACCCTAGAAGACGTAGTGCAGAGGGCTTTGGCAATCGGAATACGACATGAGGGACGCCCGTGGCACGAGGGGGAGGGACCCCAGGCGCGTGCACCAGCGAGAACCCCCCCCTTTTGTCCCCAGGGACTTCAGCCAAACGCACCCCTCGCCCTTGGGGAGGCAGGGAGAAGAGCCGATGGAAATTGGTGGTGCTAGGGCTCAGACACCATCCAGAGCCCCTGTTTCCGGTGCAGTGAAGGCGAAGCCTCCTAGAGGGACCAGGAAATGTTACATCTGTGACAGTGCACACCATATGGCGAAAGAGTGCCCCCAGAGGCTCCAAAAACACACTGCAGCTCTAGCAACGGTAGCAGCGGAAGTGGTGCAAAGAGAGCAGCCTCAGGGAAACGACAGTGCCTGGCTGGAAGCGGAGCTACTGGGGCTCAGCCAGGCGGATCTGTAGAACAGTCCCCAGCACCCTTGCAACGCACAGACCCTTTACCACCCAAGCCAGCAGTGCAACTCACTGCAACCCTTCAGCTGCCGAATGGACACTCCCTGGAAGTTCCCATCACGATTGATTCAGGGAGCAATGCGGATTTTGTGGGGATACAATTTGTCAAGCAGCATAGCATAGCGCTCCTGCCTGCAACGACGCCTCTGAACGTGGTCACGGTGGACGGCAGGAAATTGCTGGGAGGGCAAGTTGTGCAGCAGACGCCTCCCATGGTGATGCAGATTGGAAACCATCGAGAAGTCATTAGCTTCAATGTCACCCACCTGTCAGACACGCCCATTGTGTTGGGCATGAGTTGGCTGGAGAGGCATAGTCCCGCTGTAGCGTGGTACCAGCGGCAAATCACCTTCTGCTCATCGTATTGTGCTCAGCATTGCATCCAAACCAATCAGGAGGAGGGGGCTGAGCAGCAGCTGCAACTGGGCATGGTGCAGGCAGTGCCTCACAAGTACGAAGGATTCTTGGAGGTTTTCTGCGAGAAAGAAGCTGACAAGTTGCCGCCTCACAGGCCTTACGACTGTGCGATCGACCTGGTGCCGGGGGCGCAACTGCCAACTGCAAAGCTGTATTCCATGTCTGAGGACGAGATGCAAGAGCTCAGAGAGTTCATAGAGCATAATCTGAAGCGCGGGTTCATCCGGGAATCCAAAGCAGTGGGAGGCAGTCCTGTTTTCTTTGTGAAGAAGAAAGACACGCCCCAAAAAAGACTCATTGTGGACTACCGGTTCATAAACAGACTGACTAAGCCCAAGGCCTTCCCCATGCCCAAGATTGACGACCTCCTAGCGACCGTTAGGAAGGGTAAGATCTTCACCAAGTTGGATTTGCGTGGAGCGTACAACCTCATCCGCATTCGGAAGGGCGATGAGTGGAAGACTGCCATGTTCACGCCTCTGGGCACGTATGAATACAGAGTTATGCCGTTTGGTCTCCAAAATGGCAGCCACGTTTTCCAAGCATTTATGCATCACGTGCTGGCGGGACTCCTCTACAAGAAGTGTGTATGTTTTCTCGACGACATCCTGATTTTCTCGGAATCGCCGGAAGCTCACGAGAAGGATGTAAAGGAGGTCCTACAGAGGTTGCGGGAGCACAGGCTGTACGCCAAGTTGGAGAAATGCCAGTTTGATGTGACGGAGGTGGATTTCCTTGGCTACAAGCTGTCCGACGAGGGGCTGGCCATGGACAGAGTCAAGGTCCAAGCGGTGTTGGACTGGAAGAGCCCACGCAATCGGAAGGAAGTCCAGAGATTCATCGGATTTGCCAATTTTTATCGCAAATTCATCAAAGGTTTTGCAAAGGAGACGGCAGCAATCACGGACACCCTCAGTTCCAAGAAGAAGAAGTTCGCTTGGACGGAACAGGCAGAGCGCTCTTTTCGGAAGCTTAAAAGCCTCTTCGCCTCCGAGGAACAGCTACTGCACGTGAATCCCGGCAGGCCCATGCGGGTAGAAACCGACGCGTCAGACAGAGCGGTTGGAGCCGTCCTTCTGCAGGAGGATCCGCAAGGCAATTGGAGGCCGGGCGCCTTCTATTCCCGGAAGCTCAGCAAGACGGAGCAGAACTACACCATATGGGACAGGGAGCTGTTGGCCATTCATGCAGCTTTCAAAGCGTGGCGACACTTCCTCATAGGAGCCAAGCACACAGTGCAGGTGCGCACGGATCACAAGAACTTAGAGTATTGGCGAACGGCGAAGCTGCAGACCCAAAGACACATGCGCTGGGCAGAATTCTTTGCGGATTTCGACTTCAAAATAGAATACATTCCGGGGGACTCCAATGTTATAGCCGACGCACTCTCCAGGAAACCGCAATACCTTGAGGAGACGGCACCAATAGCAGCGAAGCACATTTTCGCACCCCAGGCGTGGGCGTGCGCAGCCATCGCAGTCGATCTGGACGCGGTGCGACGCGCGTTGCAAGCGGATCAATTTGCACAATGCAAGATGGAGGAGCTGCGCAGCGGGTCGCAGAGAGACGATGAGTTCCAGTTGTGAGTTCCAAACGACGAGCTTCGCGCAAAGGTTCTGCAGCAATTGCACGACGCCCCCAGTGCGGGCCACTTCGGCAAGGAGAAGACAATAGAATTAGTGGCCAGGGACTTTTGGTGGCCCCAGATGCGGGGAGAGGTGGCGGATTACGTCGCCAGATGTGACACCTGTCAGAGGTCCAAACCAGTACACCAGAAGCCAGCGGGATTGCTGGAACCGCTGGAGACGCCGCAGCAGCCGTGGGAGAGGGTAGCCCTGGATTTTGTTACTGACCTGCCCAGCTCCAGGGGCAAGACGGCGGTACTGGTGGTTGTGGACTTGTTCACCAAGATGGCGCACTTCATTCCTTGTGCCAAGGTGGCGACGGCAGAACAGACCGCCAAACTCTTCATCGACCACGTGTTCAGAGTGCATGGACTACCGCAGTCCGTCCTGTCCGACAGGGGGCGCCAATTTGTTTCCAACTTCTGGCAGAAGCTTCTGGGTATCCTGCACGTCAAGATCGACCTAGCGTCGGCGAGACATCCACAGACCAACGGCCAAGCAGAGAGGGTCAACGCGATCATGCAGCAGTACCTGAGGTGTTACGCCAATCAGCGACCCGCAGCGTGGGTGGACTACCTGCCGATGGCTGAGTTTGCCTACAACAACACGAAGCACGCATCGACGGGGGTGACGCCGTTCTTCGCGAACAATGGCCGTCATCCCAGAACCTTTCCGAGGCTTATAGCACCAGGAGAGGGAGTGCCGCAAGAGGCCGACCAGTTTGCAGCAGAGTTGCAAGAGGTGCACGAGGAGCTGAGGAGACATTTGGAGCTGGCCAAACAAGCCTATAAGGTGCAGGCGGACAAACACAGAAGGGCGGGAGAAGACATCCAGGTGGGGGACTGGGTATGGTTAGCGGCCCAAGCGATGCCAGCCAAATCGTTAGCCAAGAAGAAGCTAGGACACAGGCAGCTAGGACCATACCAAGTTGAGGCTAGGATCAATCCTGTAGCATTTCGCCTGGCCCTTCCAGAAGGCTCCAGAGTACACCCGGTCTTTCATAGGTCGGTGCTCACTCCCTACAAGGCCCCGCATAGGTTTCAAGAGTCAGAAACAGTAGCAGACCCACGCAAAGAGTCACCCAAGAGGGGGGGGGTCGCCTAGGGCCGAACCCCTCAACGAGGTCACAGAGATACTGGACTCGAGATGGGGGGCAGAGGGGGTTGAATACTTTCTCGCCAGAGAGGGCACCCCAGCCACTGCCAATAGTTGGGTGCCGGGCTACGCGTTAGACGAACCCCTTTTGAAAGAAGAGTTCCATGCACTTTTCCCACATAGACCCATGCCAGCTGAGTACTTTGATGACTGGCTTTTCACACCCACATTGTCAGATAGCACGTTCAGGGGTTTCTCTTCCTCCGAGGAAAGAACAGCAGAATCGAGCCCGCCCAGGGGATCGTGTTCGGGAGTGGACACACTACCTTCGGATTGGTGGGAGGAGCAACCAGAGGAGGAATGGCGTAAGAGGTGGATGATGGGGCCTTGGCGGGCAGCACCAGAGGAAGTAGCAATGGAAGAAGAGACTGAGATGGCTTTGGGTGAAGAACCCGAGTTCGAACACACATACACAGAACTGCCAGCAGAGAACATTGACGTAGACGACCTGTATCCTGAGCCTACCCCCGAAGAGCCACAGTTTCCACAACCGGCACCCGCCGAGCGGGAGGGGGGAAGGGGGGGCTTCGAGGGGGGGATGGATGTCAGGGTTTCAGGGAGAGAAGAGCAGATGGGGGAGGAGACAGAGAGCGAGGGGGAAGAATCCCAGAGAGATGAGGAGGAGGATGACGATGACCAAAGGTCGTCCATGAGTCTGTCCAGTGAGTCAGAGGACTCCCAAAAGGGGGCCCCCCTGGTCAGACCAAAGGGAGGCCAAGGGGGAAGCAGTGAGGAGCAGGGGAGCGAAGGGAGAAGCCCCAGTGGGAGTTGGACACTGGAGCCGGCTTCTCAGCCGGAACGGAGTGAAGGGGGTGGAGTTACCAGTGTGTCAGAGGGAGCAGAGCAAGAAGGAGACAGGGGAAGGAGATCGGAGCAGGACGCTCAGCCGGAAGGGGTGGAGAGCAGCACCGGGAGCAGTGTAGCGGTCGAGAGAAAGGTCAGAAGCAACGTACGCGCGCCAAGTTCAAATGTAGAGGCGCGCGGAAGTGAGGAGAGCCCTGGGGAGGAGCCCGGCCCCAAAGCGAGAAGGAGGGGGGCAGAGGCGTCAGAGGATTCAGCCTCGGGCGAGTCCCGGCGAGGGGGAACCCAGGGGGGCAGAAAGACCCTGTGGAAAAGGAAGGAGAGGAAGAGGTGGTCCAGCACAAGCCTCTTAAATTGGTGTAGAGGCGGTACGGATTCAGAGGGTACTTCAGCGGTCTAACGTTACAGACGTAGAGTCACAAAGATGGAATGTAAATGGAGCAATGATCTTCAATAAAGACTTTTTGTAAATAAACTGGATCGGATTTGGGTCTCTTGTGAGCTGGGACCAGACGGGTGGCTCTGACAATTACCTTTGGAAGAGAGATAGCTGGCTGGTTCTCAGGCAAGCAATCTGCTCTGTGATAGCACCCCAACTCTGGAATTTCCTACGAAGAACAATTAATCAAGTCAAATATTGCCACATTTAGGCACCAGCCTAGAACGTTTCCTTCCTCCCAGGCATATAAGAGTGTTTGAGTTAAGAATTTGATTACAGTGATATCAACACTGACTCTTCTTTAGCAGTCTTTAAGTGTATTTTTTGTGACAACACTAATCATAGACTCATAGAGTTGGAAAGGTTCATGACCCTAGGATTAAGAGTCTCACGCTGTACTGACTGAACTATGTTTTATTTCATAAGCCAATTTGGAGACCTCTTGGTTAAAAGAGGGGATAAAATGTTTTGTTTGCTTGTTTTAATTTTTATTTATACTTTTCCATTACAATTTTTCACATTTTATTGAATATAACAGTACATTCATAATCTTCAAATTCCCTTCCCCCTTTCCATGGTTCTGTTTATTTATCAATTAACACTGCATATTCTAATTACCCCAAATGTTCATATTTCTCCCTTCCCCCTATATGTCTTCAATACTTTCAACTGCTGAATTTATACTAACCCTGCTAACAGGGAATAAAATATTTTGAACCAATAAGATCTATCTGTCCATCTCATCTCATGTTACAGATGGTAACAGCAGAGAATTGGAAGCATGAGATCCTAGGCGGGTACTGCTGTTTGGAAAGCTGTTTAGAAACTTAGAGGCATTACAGCTCAAAGTCAGTACTTACTGTAGAACACCAAGCAGCAGGAGCCATCTATCATAGTAAGAACTTGGAAGTCTGGCATGAAGAAAAATAAAGGCCCATTCTTGACTCAGCCAGATTTTATTAATTATTTCCCACAGCAGTTAATCCAGGGATAATTGCTGTTTTATTACAGGGTTAGCCCCTGTCTTGCACTTTAGCTTCTTAATACAGTTTCCAGAAAGTAAAGAACTCTTCTGAATTTCTGTGATGGCAGGGAGAGGGTGGTATTGGGGAACTGAAAGATTGCCCCAAGCATAAAAGCTACTAGGTAATGGAACTAGGTATAGTCACCTATACATTGTAAAATGACACGATCATCTTTATGGAAAATAAAAGAATAATCCTATCCAAACACAGCTGACTAAAACACAGACAACTAAAATAGCAAGTTGAAAACATCACCTATTCAACTGTGTGTTTGTGTGTGTGCGCGTGATATGTGTTGAATTTTTTTACAAAGTCTGAAAGGGAACTGTCCAGTTTAGAATTTTAATACACGTTCAGTGGGACATTGTGAAATTAAATTGCTTAGACTTCAGAATGCCTTGTCGGGGACATCTCAAGATTTATCTGGTGGGGTAAAAACCCAGGATTAAGCACAAACTATTAATTGATGTTAAAGAGAGGGGTTTTTTCTGAAACTATCATGAGGTGGCTTGTCTCTCCTAGATCCGGGAATGACTGATGTTACAAAATACTGACTTGCTGGATCTAGAAGGATTTAATAATAGATATGGCTGGCATGCCTACCTAGGATACGAGAAGGTCAAAGTCCACAAAGGCTTCTTGAACCACATGGTTAGGAAATCGTTATATATGGTGTGGGCTAAGTATAAGCACTTATTAGAACCCAATACGCCATGGCGACTATGCCCAACAGAAGCATTCTCTGTTAAAACAAAACATGAGAAGTAATTGGGCAACTTACAAAGATCTATTGGGAGAAAAAGAAAATAGGCTAAAATTATTATTTTTTTGAAGAAATTTGGACCCATTTGACTGATTGGTTGCAATATTTCCAACTATATGAAACATTTCAAAAGGACAAACAAAAAAGGCTTTTCCACAGAAATTTCAAGACTTGAGAAAGATCTAATTCAAACACACAAAAAATGGCTCTCTAAAATGTACAGACTTCTCCTTGACTGGGAGGTCAAGGAAGAAGAAGTAAAATCTGTTATGGTAAACAATGGGCCAGAGATTTTAGTTACAATATTCAAATGGAATCATGGGAAAGGTTATGGAGGGAGGACCTGAAATTCACCGTGTGCTATGATTTGAAAGAGAATTTCATGGAAATGCTCTACAGATGGTACTTAACACCTGTAAAATTGCCCAAAATGTATAAATCTAGGTCAAGTGCCTGTTGGAGATGCAGGGAGGTAGAAGGTATGGTGATCCACATGTGGTGGAATTGCAAAAAAAAAAAAAGGAATTTTGGGAAACAATATATATCAAGCTTAAAAAATGTTTAAATGTTCCTTTCCTAAGGAGACAGAAGCCTTTCTGCTGGGCATAATGAATAATGAAATTCTGAAAAAATTATGGAGAATTTTCATGTATGCAGTAGCAGCAGCAAGAATTCTAATTGCAAAGGTATGGAATGGAGATTCTATTCCCTCTGAATTGCTTGCAGAGCTAGCAAGATTGACAGCAGGGTTCCGAGACCATACAGACCAAATATTCAATAGATAGTGGAACATTTACAGAGAATACCTAAAAGAATATTGTAAAAATCTAATTTTTTGGGCAGACCTGTATTGACCTCTGCATGAAATAAGAGAACTTTACAAAACTAACACAACCGAATAACCTAGAAGAGATAAAGTTAAGTGCACAGTCAAAAATTGTAATTTAGGAATCACAACGGGGGGATTGTAAGTCGTGTTGGAATTAGCTATGTGTGAACTTAATTTTTTTTTGTAATGCGTATCGATTTTGGATTGTTTTTGCTGACTGTTTTGTTTTGTATTTGTTTTGTTTTTAAAACCAATAAAGCCTTTTAAAAAAATCCAAAACAAAACAAAACAAAATCAGAATACCTTCTCAGGCATCAAACATGCAAGTGTGTAAACCACCAGCTTCTCTGAACTGTAAATATCATTACATGTGCTCTGAATATTGGAACACGGGAAGCTGCCTCGTATTGTCTATACTGACTAGCAACAGCTCTCCAAAGTTTTCAGTCAGGGGCCAGCTGTACTTGAAGATGCTGGTGATTGAACCAAAATCCTTTTGTATGCAATGGTGGAGCTTCATGCTCCTGCACCGGGGGGGGGGGGCGGAGAGCAGGTGGGGGCGGAGCTGGTGTGTGTCCTGGAGGCGTGACACGTGTTCTGGGGGCGGGGCATGCTGCCTTCAGGGGTGTGACATGTGTCCTGGGGGTGGGGCACACTGCCTGCAGGGGCGTGGTCTCCACCGCCGGAGGGGGGGGCAGCCGCAATGGCACCACACTGGGATCGTGCTGCTAGGGGTGGTGTGCTCCCTCCACACTCCTCTTCCTCCCCCAGTGTTTGTATGCAAGGTATGTGCTCTACTACTGAGCTAGGGCCCTTACCTCAGAATTTAGCATTACAGTGGTACCTCGGGATAAGTACTTGATTCGTTCCAGAGGTCCGTTCTTAACCTGAAACTGTTCTTAACCTGAAGCACCACTTTTAGCTAATGGGGTTTCCCGCTGCCACAATTTCTGTTATCATCCTGAAGCAAAGTTCTTAACTATTTCTGGGTTAGCGGAGTCTGTAACCTGAAGCGTCTGTAACCTGAAGCGCATGTAGCCCGAGGTACATTGCATTCTAGATACTATTGCATTGCATCTATCAAATAGTATAAAGAGCAGGAGGTAGCAGTTACGAGTTACTGGTCTTCAGCCACAGCAGGCACTGCGATTCTCCAGTGGTTTGACTTCACCCCTAGAGCTGCACTCCATTGTCTCTTGAGAGAGACAGATGCCAACAATTTCTAAATTTGCATCTGGACATACCACTCACCATATGCTAATTTTATGCAAATTGATGTCATATTTTGTCCCCCCCACCCCGCTTTTCTTTTGGTTTTGCAAATCCTCTCTTTTTTTTGGCAATGTATAACTGGCCCCCCTGTGGTAGAGCCAGCAAGGCCTCTGTCACTAATGATCAACGAATGTTACGTCATACCAGCAAAAGTCTCTCCTCTGTTATTCGCTCTCCAATGTTTAAGGATACATTGCATTGGAACATGGAGGCTCCATTTAGCTTATCGTAGCTAATTTATGTCTTGAGGTTGGCAGGGAGGGAGAGTGAGCATATCACATTGTCATGAAACCCAACGAAAAACCCGTCTTCCTGGTCGCGGATTCTGCCGGTCATCTCTGCCAATCCCATAAAGTCTGTCACCTTTGTCTGCCATTCTTCCAGAGTAGGTAGTTCTTGTGTCTTCCAATACTTTGCCAAAAGGATTCTTGCTGCTGTAGTAGCATACATAAAAAATGTCCTATCCTTCTTTGGCACCAATTGGCCAACCATGCCCAAGAGAAAAGCCTCAGGTTTCTTAGGAAACGTCCACTTAAGGACTTTCTTAATTTCATTATAGATCATTTCCCAAAAGGCTTTCCGCGACCAGGGGAAAGAGACAGTGGAAGAGGACTGGAAGAAATTCAAAATATATTTTTAAAATTGTTGTAAAATTGAGGAGTGTTAAGATGTCAAGGGGTAAGAACTAGAGAATTACAGCTGTAACTAATAAGTTTAAGGATAATTAATAGAAGGGAACTAGTAGATAAACTGACTAATGGGTTGCTAAAGAACTGTAAAACAAGGATGCAGTGAAAGGGAGGTATGGGGAAGTCGGAGGAAAGAAGGTGTATGAAAATAACATTATGATTTAAATGTTTTGTATGTATTTGTTTTTTGTTTTGTTTGTGTGTTTTTACTATGTGTTTAAAAAATGAATAAAAATTATTAAAAAAGAAAAAAAGAAAAACCCGTCTTCCTGATGCTGCCCTTTCAGATTAAAATGCCCTCTTCAATTATAGGGGTCACCGCTTCCTTAATAAAAAAAAGAGAGAGACTGAGTCATTATTTCCATAATAGCATGGAAAATACATTTCTCAGGCCTGCCTTCTCGGTACTGTATCAAAGCCTTGTTTTCTGCTTCGCCATCCCTCTCCTGGTTGCAGCCCCCCCTCCCTCTGCCTCCACTGCAGTGAACAGGTCTATTTTGTCGTATGGCTTCTTACCTGTGATTAACACTCTGACCTTGCAATTACGCACATCTGGATGGGGCTTTGTTCCGCTTTGATGTTTTTTCAATAACTTTTCTCCTTTCATTCCTCCCTCCCCCACCCTGCAACCTGGCTCTCCAGTATATGTCCCCCCACCAAACCCCAGTAATCTGCCACATTGCCTCTGAGCTCCCAAAAGCCCCAATGGGCTCTGAAATTATATGAACTGTAGTGGCATTCCTGCTTAATGGTTTCAGGTGAGCTGTGGACTTGCTCTGATGGGAAGTCTTGGACCTCTGAGATGACCCTTGTCAAAGTGTGGGGGGAATTGACAACAGGCTCTTGTCCCATCCTCTTGTTCGCTGTCCTTTTATGATTGGCAGGGGCTACTATTTTGCTTCATTGTCTTTCAAATCTAAAATCTAACAAGAAATGAACAAAATTTGGATAATATGCTGGGTAATGAGATAATGGGGGCATTCTGCATCTCTCTGAGGGCTGATTCATGGCCAAACAGTGCTGTACAGCTTAACTGTCTCTAACATTCCTCTTCAAAAGGAGTTGTAGTCCGGCAACATCTGAAGGGCCACAGGTTCCCCACCTTTGCCTTAAATGATGTAGGGAATAACAAAACATTAAATACATCTTTCTGTTCTGGTAACTGACCACAAGGGTATTACCAGCGGCTATTAGCCAGGTGCTGGAGGAGACTCTTGAGAGTCCCATGGACTCCAAGAAGATCAAACCCATCCATTCTTAAGGAAATCAGCCCTGAGTGCTCACTGGAAGGACAGATCCTGAAACTGAGACTCCAATACTTTGGCCACCTCAGGAGAAGAGAAGACTCCCTGGAAAAGACCCTGATGTTGGGAAAGAAGGAGGGCACAAGGAGAAGGGGACGACAGAGGACGAGATGGTGGGACAGTGTTCTCGAAACTACCAGCATGTGTTTGACTAAACTGCGGGAGGCAGTGGAAGACAGAAGTGCCTGGCGTGCTCTGGTCCATGGGGTCACAAAGAGTCGGACACGACTAAACGACTAAACAACAACAATTAGCCAGGACAGCTTAATCACTCCTCCATGTTGAGATGCAACATATCTTTGAATAGCAAATGCTGGGGGCAAGCGATTGGAGTGTCGCCATCACCTACACGCTTTTCTTGTTCATCCCCAGAGGCACCAGCCTTGTCCTTCAGGACAAAGTTGCTCAAGCTAAGCAGATGGGTGACTGAGTGGGAATTCATGTTCACCACCTTGAATTTCATCACAGAAGGAAAGGGGGATATACAAATAAATGTTACATAAGATCTGAGAATGCGAAAACCTAGGTGTTTGACACCCCAAGGAAAACCTTCAGATTCTGAAACACTCTAAGGCTGAAAGCATATTGCTAAGGACTGGCGAAGAAGAAAGCTAAAAAAGATGTTGTGGGGGCTCAGGAATTCCCTGAACTTTTAGAAGATTAACTTTTCCAGGTGAAAGAAAGCACAGGGGGATAGTCTTTCAAACTGCCTTCCAGCCCCAACAGGCAATGGCTGTGTTAATTAGATTACAAATGCTCTTTTATATTTGGCAGATAGTTTAGGAGGGCCAAGGTGGGGCAATGACAGGAGACGCACTGCTTAAAGCACACACAAACACCTGTAGTTCCACCTTCTAACTGGTTCATTGGCTACTTTAGTATTTCGAGGCCTTATTTGCAGTGCTATTTTTCTAGAAGAAAAGGTGCCGGAACTCACTGTGAACACCTCTCTTGTTCTCCTATAACAGCAATGGCAAGAAGATGCCACATTGGCTATTCCTGATGTGGAGAGAACTGATCAAAGACTGGTTAACACTAATTCTACGGTGGAAGAAATTACATTCTGCTAGGATTCACAACACATTCAGTTAACTGATATTCATGAATTAAAAAAAAGGTCCAATAGCACCTTAGAGACCAACTAAGTTTGTTCTGGGTACAGTACCTTGGGTTAAGAACTTAATTCGTTCTGGAGGTCCGTTCTTAACCTGAAACTGTTCTAAACCTGAAGCACCACTTTAGCTAATGGGGCCTCCTGCTGCTGCCGCACGATTTCTGTTCTCATCCTGAAGCAAAGTTCTTAACCCGAGGTACTATTTCTGGGTTAGCGGAGTCTGTAACCTGAAGCGTCTGTAACCTGAAGCGTCTGTAACCCGAGGTACCACTGTATAAGCTTTCGTGTGCAGCTTATACCCAGAACAAACTTAGTTGGTCTCTAAGGTGCTACTGGACAATTTTTTTATTTATTTCAACTGCGTCAGACCAACAGGGCTACCTACCTGAATCTGATATTCATGAGTTAACCAAGCTGTTACTCAGTGTTTTCCAGGATCTATGAATCTATGAGGTGGCTTTGAATCTGTTTTTGGTGTTGGAGGTAATGCACCTCTGAACGCCTGTTCTTGGGATATCTGGTTGGCCTCTGTGACAACAGAAAGCTGGACTACATGGGCCTTTGGTTGGATCCAGCAAGACTTGTCTTATATTCTTATTTCCTCCTTTTAAAGCAGAGGTGGGGACCCTCTAGCCCATGGACCATCCCCATATGACCCATAGTCTCCCCACATTGCCTGGCACCCCCACTAATGCTCTGTGGTGTGATTGGGGGTATGTTTGTCACAGTTCAGAAGAGAAGGGTTAACCTCACCACACAACTCTAACCTTTTTAAAAAAATCTAAATGTGCATAGCAGAAGCCATTTGTTTTGTTATATGTCAATCAGAATATGCACACTTTCTTGTGAGAGCCATTGTGGTGTAGTGGTTAAGAGCGGTAGTCTCGTAATCTGGGGAACCGGGTTCGCGTCTCCGCTCCTCCACATGCAGCTACTGGGTGACCTTGGGCCAGTCACACTTCTCTGAAGTCTCTCAGCCCCACACACCTCACAGAGTGTTTGTTGTTGGGGAGGAAAGGAAAGGAGATTGTTAGCCGCTTTGAGACTCCTTAAAGGGAGTGAAAGGCGGGATATCAAATCCAAACTCCTCCTCTTCTTCTTCTTCTTCTTAGAAACTTGATAGTTTTTACATTAGATTTTTTGTTTAAAATAAAAAACTCACTTGTTATATAATTTCTCTGGCAATAGCAATGCAATGCTTGATTTGATTTTTAAAACAAAATAAAAATGTATAGACTGCTTAATCGACATCTTCCAAAATGGTGGCTCCTATTTCATGACTGTTATCAATTATTTTAATGTATTACATTATTTTAAAAAAATAATTGTATTGTGTTGATTGACATGAGTAAATGTTTTTCAAAACATGAAGGGCACGTATGTAAATCTGGCTGTTTACAACTGGCACTAGTATCCAGTTTCCCACTCTTCTTTCTTTCTTGCCCTGTGTAAAAACAAAAAAACCTGTTTCTCACTTTCTGTCACTCTGTTTTGTGACCAAGAAACAGAATTCTGGTGAACACTATGTAAATGAGGAGTTGGGACTATGCAGTTATGAACCAACTTGATTCTTAATGGATTCCATTAAGTTCTGTGAGACAAAATAAACAGTTTGAGTTGAATCCAACCAAGTCATTGCATGAATGGAATAAATTCTGCTCATGCAATGAAATTTCAATGTCTCTCCTCCCCTTTGGTGTAGCCCCCTGTACCAGGTTTGGAGGAACTACTAGAATAGATGGGAGGCTACAGGAACGTGCAAGGAAAGGAGAGGGAGGGGAGGTTGTGTTGTGCAAGCACAAGTCATCCACAACAACTTAGCGGAATACAACCCTTTGCAATCTGAAATATAGATGAGAGGGGGAAGCCCTGATTCTCCTCCCTGGGAGCCCCCTCGGGCAAGGTGCAGACTTAGGGTGAGGTGGGAGTCCCATCCAATGATGTCCCCTAGTGATGAACATTTGGCTAGTCCATCCTTTTGGATTTTTCAATGCTGGCAGGAATGTGTTATGGTACTGCAAAGTCTCTTTCTTCTGTATATTCAAACCAAAAGAGAGCAACCTTTTGCCAATGCCAGTGGTTCATGCAGTTAAGAAATCTACTTTTGGATTGCAGTTTTCAAGAGCAAAGTTGGACGTGGTCGAGAGCAAGGGTTTTCTGTTTAATGTTGACAACAAACGGAGCTCCAAGCTGATGTTTATTTTTATTTTTTTAAGATGCAGCCGTTGTGGGGGGAATAGATGAAGGAAACATTTTGAGGGCATTCCATTCCTCTATTTGCGTTTGCTGACTACTAAACAGAGCAAAACAATGTATTTCCTTGGGAACCGAAGGCATTCACCAATGTGGAGAGTGTCGGAAGTCGTGCTTGTTTATTCCATGCCTGCGATCTTGTGTTGGAAATGCACAATTGTCTAACTCATTCAGAACATGCTTTTGTGTTACATGCATGATCTTCAGCTCCAAGCTTCTCCAAACAATTATCTAGGAAGTGTAGCTTCAATCTCCAGACTGGTTAGCAAATGTACACAGCCTGGGAGACGATAGAGTTGCCAGATTGTCACTTGGAGATCTGCTCTGAACATTTAAAGCTTCCCAATGCATCAGGAAATGAGACATGAGGGGATTCTGTGACCTGTTCCTCCTCTAATCTTGTCCTCTACTGTAGCTGTCACACACAGCAACTGTAATGAGCAGTAACTGTGTTCACAGAACTGATACGCTCCTCGTTTGATTCCCCCGCATAAACAATACTAGGTTTATGTATTTTTACAAAAGTAACACATGAAGTATTATTAGAGCTTGCTGGTGGTCAAAACAAGTGAACTGGGGGATGTCAGGAAAGGATTGAACCTCTGAAGCTGCCTTCCTAGGCTATCGGTCTGTCTCACTTTCTACAGGCTTACAGTGGCTTTCCACGGTGTTTAG
Source organism: Podarcis melisellensis (assembly GCF_964234715.1). Lineage (NCBI taxonomy): Eukaryota > Metazoa > Chordata > Lepidosauria > Squamata > Lacertidae > Podarcis > Podarcis melisellensis. Next base: position 54,991,714 of record NC_138544.1, read on the forward strand.
TTAGTGGCTGCCTGAGCCTACCAAGAGAGGCTAAGGAGTGACCCTGAAAAGGGAAGGTTGATTCTCAGCAGTATTTATTTTTATTTTTCGAATCCTAAACTGAGCTCACCACATTTTCACACCAGTTTGCGAATTAAAAACAGCTATTTACTGAAATTTGCTAGCATTTTCGTACACATTTAATCTAATATACACATTTTTTGTATGCATTTTTGCCTAATATACACATTTTGCAAGCAAGTTTTCCAAGTATAATGCATTTTTAATGCCCACTCCTCGCCCCCAATGCTCATTCCCCCCCCCTTTTTATTGATTTTGTGAACTGCATCACAAAATTTTGAGAAGTTTAATTTTCAAGGTTGGCTGCTACATTTTTGTGCCTTGTTTCTGGAAGTGCTAATTGGGCAGGCTTGCATGTGAACAGAACCAAATTTCTTCCTTGTCTCTGTCTTGGACCTTCTGCATTTAACACCTATGTTCTATTAATGAACTGCAGTACCGCCCCTCAAGTGCCACCCATAATCCCATCCACATGCCACCACTCAGGGACCTTTAGGGAACCAATCACAGGGCCAAGGAAGCTTCCTTGTACCAATAGGCCAGAATGGGTCAGGTGATAATTCCAGGTAAGTCTGGCTTGGTGGTGTGAGCAACTGGCACACCTGTTCTTGCTGTTACCCCCTACAGAAAACTGCTTAATCAAAATTAATCAAGGGAAGATTTGGGGGATAGTGGGGGAGGTTGTGTTTTTTGAACCCTGGGGTTTGAAACTTGAGATTTGAAAACGCTGAACCTTGTTGCTTACAGAATTGTCTACAACCAAGCAAGCTATGTGGAATAGCCAAATTATTTTATTTTATTTAGGTAATCTATATCTCACCCTTTGCACAGGCCATGGTATAGCATTTGAGAGATGACCTGCATTTTTTTAGTATCTGACGCCATTTGAGAAAGAACATGCAACCGTAATTAGCATTTGACTATTGACAGTTTTTCAGATTTCATATAGAAGTTTGCCAAAATATTCTTTCCCAACATTAGTATTTATTTGGCAATATCTAGATAAATATCTGTTAATATTCATGAATATTATTTTCCAGAGACATAATCAGATGCATGTAATGCAGCTATAAAATAGCTATCCTTGGGGGCAGCAGTGTAACTTGGGGCAAATGTTGGAGCACAGAGATTAGGGTTGCAACGCGAGGGTTGTTTTCCCAGCACCTGCACCTGTACTTTTAACAGCATCTTGATCTGCAGGCATTAGCAATTGATGTTGTTCATAATCATTCCATGAAGAGTTTCAGCTGCTGATTTCTGCTGACCTCACTTCTAAAGTACATGCTACCACCACAGGAGGGCAGCTTAGCCATAGACATCCTAGATGACGGGGGAACCTTTTTCATTTCAAATGTTGCATTCCCTTGAGGGCACCCTTCTGGAGGCTGCCTCCCATTAGTGGGTGGAGTCAGGAGCAGAAATGGGCGAAGCAACAGCTGCATTTCTTAATATTGCACAGTGAACAGCAGCCACAGGTTTCTGTACAACCCCCACTACCCACCCCAACCAGGCAAGGAAGAGGCATTATCACAGTTCAAGGACACATTCCAGCCAGGCAAAAACACTCAACTAGGATGCAGAGCAGCATGGGGGGTAGGCATGGTCTGAAGAGAGTCTATCCTTTTGGGTAGACAGAGAGGTCTGAAAGGCCACATTCTGAAACTGGACTGGAATTTCCTTGTCCCTTCTCTAGATGTAGCCAAATGTTGAAAAAAGCATGTGGTACAGGCCCTCTGAGATTCTAGTACTTCAGGATAGGTAAAGGTAAAGGTACCCCTGCCCGTACGGGCCAGTCGTGTCCGACTCTAGGGTTGTGCGCTCATCTCACTCTATAGGCCGGGAGCCAGTGCTGTCCGCAGACACTTCCGGGTCACGTGGCCAGTGTGACAAGCTGCATCTGGCGAGCCAGCGCAGCACACGGAACGCCGTTTACCTTCCCGCTGGTAAGCGGTCCCTATTTATCTACTTGCACCCGGGGGTGCTTTCGAACTGCTAGGTTGGCAGGCGCTGGGACCGAATGACGGGAGCGCACCCCGCCGCAGGGATTCGAACCGCCGACCATGCGATCGGCAAGTCCTAGGCACTGAGGTTTTACCCACAGCGCCACCCGTGTCCCTAATGTACTTCAGGATACATGTGGATATATTGCTGCCCACGAGTAAGCACTTAGACATCATTAGCTACTTAAGATACGCAGCTACTTCATATATTTATCTATCAAAAGCCAAATATTAGGTTGGAACTCCTTGTTTCTTCTCTTACAGCCACATGTTCTAGAGAGCATAATGCTATATAGGGAATGACATGTTGGAATACTTCCCAAGATCAAAGACTCCATGCATGTGGAAATCTGGAACCTTAGGGACATGGGTTCCGGACATCTTTCATAATGTCCTAGTTGTCTATGTGCAGAGAATTTGGAGGGAAGCATTAAAACCATGTGCCATGGGTGGCCTGTATTTGTTCCGAACCAATGTTGTATATCAATAGATTTGCCTTTATCAATTTCATTTCTACTTTTGAGGCTTCAGACTGTTGCTGCATGAGGATATTATCACCTGGAAAAGCTACCCTGAGAAAATGCCACAGCAAAGTCCAGCTTCTGTGACTTTGCTACACAGGCAAAGTACCAGAAGAGAGACCACTGAGCTTCTGTGTAACCTGGGGAACTTACAGTATTTCAGTTTCTGAATAAGAGTGTTAGAGGTGTCAAGGGAAGCTTTGGTTTGAGGAAGGATAGCTGTATTCCTTTTAAGAAATCAAAACAGACGGAGGAAGATTACAGCAATTAAACCAGCAGTTAGCCATTAATATGACAGATGTGGTGTTAAAAATATCTTCCTAATCCCTCACTTTATTATTATTGCACCAAACTCCCTCTCTCTCGTTTCTTTTTCTTTCATTCTTTCTGTTGTTGTTGAACGTATTGCCTGCGGTTAGCGCAAAGCACACACCTTAGCTGGTTTTTTAATCCTCTCATACTTTGAATAGATGAGTTGTTGTCAGAGGGTTTGCTTTGGACTATGGCTTCAAGTTGACAGAAAGCTGCTGTCCCAGGTCAATGAGAGTGTCTTTCACCCTCTTCCCTGCTCTGAGAACTCCATGCCAAATCAACCATTTGCCCCGATAAATTGCATTCAAATTCTACCTAACTGGGGACTGGAAGTATGGTTGCCATACGTCCAGAATTTCCTGGACATACATGGAATACTGCAGTCAGAAACAGTGTCTGGGTAAGGTAAAGGGACCCCTGACCATTAGGTCCAGTCATGACCGACTTTGGGGTTGCAGCGCTCATCTCGCTTTATTGGCTGAGGGAGCCAGCGTACAGCTTCCGGGTCATGTGGCCAGCATGACTAAGCCGCTTCTGGCGAACCAGAGCAGTGCACGGAAACGCCGTTTACTTTCCCGCCGGAGCGGTACCTATTTATCTACTTGCACTCTGATGTGCTTTCGAACTGCTAGGTTGGCAGGAGCAGGGACCGAGCAATGGTAGCTCACCCCGTCACGGGGATTCGAACCGCCAACCTTCTGATCGACAAGCCCTAGGCTCTGTGGTTTAACCCACAGCACCACCCGCGTCCCATAACGTCTGGGTAGATATTGGCAAAAATAAAAATGCCTGGGAAAATCCGGATGTATGGCAACCCATGTCAGCAATGTTTTTTTAAAAAATAATATTTATTAACAGTTTAAAGACTATAAAAGAAGAAGAAAAAATCAACAAAACAATACAACACAACACAATACAAAAACAAAAACATTATGTAACATTAACACAAAACAATGAATTAACAAAACAAAACAAACACAATTTAGAACACATCCAATAATTTCAATATCTTAACTTTCATTCAATTGTTTCCATGACCTCCTCACACCTCCCTTTTTGTATTCCACTTCAATTAACTGTTTCAGCAATTCCTTTCCATCTTCCTCTGTTTTCTGTCCTGTAATTTATCTTAACTTATTCTAACCTTATTTTTTCCCTTTAATACATTAAAAATCTATTTGTACTTAATTCCTTATAACATTTCTGCTAAAGCCATATAACTTCATTCCAGCATTTTTCTAACATTCATTAATTTTACAGTATTTCTGTAAATAATCTTTAAATTTTTTCCAATCTTCTTCCACTGACTCTTCTCCCTGGTCTCGGATTCTGCAATGTTGTTTTTTCCCTTTTCCTTAAAAATAGCTCAAAAGCATATTTTTTTAAATGCGATTTTGCCAAAAAAGCTCAACAACTTTTGAAATATGGTGACCCTGCTGGAAGAGACCCCTGCCTACAACCCTGGAGAACTGCTGTTGATCAGTATAGACAGAACTGAGTAAGATGAACCAATGGTCTGACTCAGGACAGTATAAGGCTGTCCTGTGTTCATTTTCTTACAAAAACGATTGAACATATATGTCAGGGTTTCTGGGAGAGAGGAGGAGATGACAGAGGAGACGGAGAGCGAGTGGGAGGAGGGGCAGAAGGATGAGGAAGAAGATGACGGAATTCTAAGGGAATCCACGAGTCTGAGCAGCGAGTCAGAGGATTCTCAAAAGGGGGTTACCTTAATCAAGCAAAAGGGAGGAGAAGGGAGAAGCGGAGAGGAGCCCAGTGGAAGACAGACGCAGCAAGAGGCGTCTCAGCTGGAACGGAGTAAAGGGGGTGGAGTCGTCAGCCTCTCGGAGGGAGCAGGATTAGGAGAGAACAGAGAAAGGGGGTTGGAGCAAGGTGTTCAGCCGGAAAGGGTGGAGAGCAGAACAAAGGGTGGTGTAGCGGTCGAAAGAAAGGTCAGGAGCAACGTACGCGCGCCAAGTTCAAACGTAGAGGCGCGCGGAAGTGGAGAGAGCTCAGGGGAGGAGCCCGGCCCCAAAGCCAGAAGGAGGGGGGAAGAGGCGGCAGAGGATTCAGCCTCAGGCGAGTCACGGAGAGAGGGAACCCAGGGGGGCAGGAAGACCCTGCGGAAAAGAAAGGAGAGGAAGAGGTGGTCTAGAGCCAGGCTATTAAGTTGGTGTGGAAGAGGGGAGGAGTCAGAGGGGACTTCAGCGGTCTAACGTGACAGACGTACGGCCACAATGCTGAACTGTATGAGAAGCAGAAATCTTCAATAAACTTTTCCTGTAAATAAACTGCAACGGAGTGAGGTCTCTTGTGAGCTGGGACCCATCCTGGGTGGCCGCGACAGTAAGCCCCCTCTCTGAAAGCAAAAATTTTTTTTTTGCGAAGCTCACGAACGGGAGCAGCCATGAGCGCTGAGGAGCAGCTGGTTGCACTGCGGGATCAGGTTACCGCTCTCACATCGGCAGTCATTGCTTCGCAGAAGAAGAATGACGACTTGGAGAAGACGTGCCAGGATTTGCAGGCAAGGTGGGAACACGCGGACAGGGCGGGGGCCCCAGGATCCAGAGCGGAGGGCATTGCGCTTGGACGGCGGGGGGGTGCCCTGGTTCCGCATTTTAATGGCAACTTGCAAGACTATCCCAATTTCAGAGCGGACGTCGTGTATGCACTGCATTTACTCCGTCACGATTTTAAAGATGAGGAGGAGAAAGTGGGGTTCATTGTTTCGCACCTGCATGGGGAGGCCAGGGCTTGGCTACGCAATCTGTGGCGCGAAGATGGACCGGCCCGTCGCAATTCAACTGCGTTCATCAAAGCGATGGATTCTTGTTTTCAATCCTCTGTGGATGTGGACATTGCGCGCCGTCAAATGCACGGGCTGAGGCAGGGGAAAGCGACTGTGCGCCAATACCACTCTAAATTTTTTGCATTGCTCACCGCCTTAGATTGGCCAAAGGACAGTAAACCGGTCAGAGATCTTTTTTGGGAGGGATTGAGCCCCCCCATCAAGGATGAGATCGCTAGGGGGGACAGACCCCAGACCCTAGAAGACGTGGTGCAACGGGCTTTAGCTATTGGAATTCGACATGAGGGACGTCCGTGGCACGAGGAGGACGGGCCCCAAGCGCGTGCGCAAGCGAGGACTCTCCCTTTTGTGCACAGGGATTTCAGCCGTGCGCACCCCTCGCCAATGGGGAAGGACAGCGAGGAGCCAATGGAGATTGGTGGTGCTAGGGCTCAGAAGCCATCCCAGAGCCCTGTCCCTGGTGCAGCCAAAGCGAAGCCTCCTAGAGGAACCAGGAAGTGTTACATCTGTGACAGTGCGCACCATATGGCGAAAGAGTGCCCCCAGAGGCTCCAGAAGCACACTGCGGCACTGGCAACTGTGACAGCAGAGGTGCAACCAGGGGAGCGACTTCAGGGAAACGACAGTGCCTGGCTGGAAGCAGAGCTCCTGGGGCTCAGCCAGGCGGATCTGTAGACAAGCCCCCAGCATCGCCGCAGAGCGTGGACCCTTTGCCTCCCAAACCGGCAGTTCTGCTCACAGCAACACTCCAGCTGCCTGATGGGAGACTCCTCGAGGTTCCAATAACGATCGATTCGGGAAGCAACGCCGACTTCGTGGGACTGCAGTTCGTTAAGCAGCACAACATGGCGCTCCTGCCTGCAACGACGCCTCTGAACGTGGTCACGGTAGACGGCAGGAAGTTGCTGGGGGGGCAAGTGGTGCAGCAAACCCCTCCCATGCTGATGCAGATTGGCAACCATCGAGAACTTATTAGTTTCAATGTCACCCACTTATCGGACACGCCCATCGTGTTAGGCATGAGTTGGCTGGAGAGGCACAGTCCCGCGGTTGCGTGGTATCAGCGGCAGATCACCTTTTGTTCATCGTATTGTGCTCAGCATTGCTTTCAGACCGATCAGGGAGGAGAAGCCGAGCAGCAGTTGCATCTGGGTATGGTGCAAACAGTGCCTCACAAGTACCAGGACTTCTTGGAGGTTTTCTGTGAGAAGGAAGCTGACAAGTTGCCGCCTCACAGACCTTACGACTGCGCGATTGATTTAGTGCCAGGGGCGCAACTGCCTGCTGCCAAGCTGTACTCCATGTCGGAGGACGAAATGCAAGAGCTTCGGGAGTTCATAGACCATAACCTCAAGCGCGGTTTCATCCAGGAATCTAAAGCAGCGGGAGGCAGCCCTGTTTTCTTTGTGAAGAAGAAAGACACGCCCCAAAAAAGGCTTATAGTGGATTACAGGTTCATAAACAGCTTGACTAAGCCCAAAGCTTTCCCCATGCCCAAGATTGACGACCTTTTAGCGACCGTCAGGAGGGGCAAGATTTTCACCAAGCTGGACCTACGTGGAGCTTACAATCTCATCCGCATCCGGAAAGGAGATGAGTGGAAGACCGCCATGTTCACCCCTCTGGGCACATACGAATACAGAGTCATGCCTTTCGGCCTCCAAAATGGCAGCCACGTTTTTCAAGCATTTATGCACCACGTGCTAGCAGGTCTCCTCTACAAAAAGTGTGTCTGCTTTCTCGACGATATCCTGATTTTCTCGGAATCGCCGGAGGATCACGATAAGGACGTGAGGGAGGTCCTGCAGAGGCTGAAGGAACACAGGCTGTACGCCAAGTTGGAAAAATGCCAGTTTGATGTCAGAGAGGTTGATTTCCTTGGCTACAAGTTGTCCGACGAGGGACTGGCCATGGACAGGGCTAAGGTTCAAGCGCTGTTGGACTGGAAAAGCCCTCGAAATCGGAAAGAGGTCCAGAGGTTCATCGGCTTTGCCAATTTTTACCGCAAGTTTATTAAAGGCTTTGCGAACGCGACGGCGGCTATCACTGACACCCTCAGTTCCAAGAAGAAGAAGTTCGTCTGGACCGAACAAGCGGAGCGGTCCTTCCGGACGCTTAAGGGTCTTTTCACCTCCGAAGAGCAGCTGCTCCACGTGAATCCCGGCAGACCCATGCGGGTAGAGACCGATGCGTCAGACAGAGCGGTTGGGGCCGTTCTTTTGCAAGAGGATTCACAAGGCAACTGGAGACCGGGTGCGTTCTACTCCCGGAAGCTCAGCAAGACGGAGCGCAATTATACCATATGGGACAGGGAGTTGTTGGCCATTCATGCAGCTTTCAAAGCGTGGCGACACTTCTTGATAGGAGCCAAGCACACGGTGCAGGTCCGCACGGATCACAAGAACTTAGAGTATTGGCGGACGGCTAAGTTGCAGACCCAGCGACACATGCGCTGGGCGGAGTTCTTCGCGGACTTCGACTTCAAAATAGAATACATCCCAGGAGACTCCAATGTTATTGCAGACGCGCTATCCCGAAAGCCGCAATACTTGGAGGAAGCAGCTCCAATCGCAGCAAAGCACATTTTCGCACCGCAGGCGTGGACGTGCGCTACCATCGCAGTCGACCTGGACGCGGTGCGACGCGCGTTGCAAAGGGATCAGTTTGCACAGTCTAAGATGGAGGAACTACGCGGAGGGTCGCGAGACAACGATGAGTTTCAATTGCAAGATGGACTTTTGACTCGTAAGGGTGCCCTTTACGTGCCCACCGACGAGCTTCGAGCCAAGGTTCTGCAACAATTGCATGACGCCCCTAGTGCAGGCCATTTCGGCAAAGAGAAGACGATGGAGTTGGTGGCTAGAGACTTTTGGTGGCCCCAGATGAGAGGAGAGGTGGCGGACTACGTCGCCAGGTGTGATATCTGCCAGAGGTCCAAACCAGTGCACCAGAAGCAGGCGGGATTGCTAGAACCGCTGGAGACACCGCAGCAACCGTGGGAGAGGGTAGCGTTGGACTTTGTTACAGACCTGCCCAGCTCCAGAGGTAAGACGGCGGTGTTAGTGGTGGTGGACTTGTTCACCAAGATGGCGCACTTCATCCCTTGTGCCAAGGTGGCGACGGCAGAACAGACCGCAAAGCTCTTCATCGATCACGTCTTCAGAGTGCATGGACTTCCGCAGTCCGTCTTGTCCGACAGGGGGCGCCAGTTTGTTTCCACTTTCTGGCGAAAGCTTCTGGGCATCTTGCACGTCAAAATCAACCTGACATCGGCGAGGCATCCACAAACCAACGGTCAAGCGGAGAGGGTCAACGCGATCATGCAGCAGTACCTGCGGTGCTACGCCAACCAGCGACCTGCGGCGTGGGTGGACTATCTGCCGATGGCTGAATTCGCCTACAACAACACGAAACACGCATCCACCGGGGTGACGCCTTTCTTCGCGAACAATGGCCGTCATCCCAGGACCTTCCCGAGATTTGCGGCACCAGGAGGGGGGGGGCCTCAAGATGCCGACCAGTTTGCAGCGGAGTTGCAAGAGGTGCACGAGGAGCTGCGGAGACATTTGGAGCTGGCAAAACAGGCGTATAAGGTGCAGGCCGATAAGCACAGGAGGGCGGGAGAGGACATCCAGGTTGGGGACTGGGTGTGGTTAGCAGCCCACGCGATGCCGGCCAGGTCATTGGCCAAGAAGAAGTTAGGACACAGGCAGCTAGGGCCATATCAAGTTGAGGCTAAGATCAATCCGGTGGCTTTTCGTCTAGCCCTTCCGGAGGGTTCCAGGGTGCACCCGGTCTTTCATAGGTCGGTGCTCACTCCCTACAAAACCCCACACAGGTTTCAAGAGTCAGGAGCACCCCCAGAGCCACGTAGGAGGGCGCCTGACAGGGGGGAATCGCCAAGACCAGAACCTCTTAACGAGGTCACAGAGATACTGGACTCGAGATGGGGGGAGGAGGGAGTTGAATATTTTCTCGCCAGGGAAGGCACTCCGGCCTCTGCCAATAGCTGGGTGCCGGGTTACGCGTTGGACGAACCCCTGTTGAAGGAGGAGTTCCATGCACTTTTTCCGCACAAGCCCATGCCCGAGGAGTATTTTGATGATTGGCTTTTCACGCCCACTTTGTCGGACAGCACGTTCGAGGGTTTCTCCTCGCCCGAGGGCCATACGCCCGAAACAAGCCCGACCAGGGATCCGAGACTGGGGGGGGAGGAGACAGGCCCTTGTTGGTGGGTGGATCAGCCAAGGGAGGCATGGAGTCAGAGATGGATGGTAGGTCCTTGGCAGGCAGCGCCAGGAGAAACAGTGATGGAGGAAGAGACTGTGATGTCTTTGGGTGGGGAACCCGAGTTCGAACACACATATACGGAGCTGCCAGAGGAGAACGTTGAAGTGGACAACCTGTATCCTGAACCGACCCCGGAAGAACCACGTTTTCCTCAACCTGCACCCGGCGAGCGGGAGGGGGGAAGGGGGGGCTTCGAGGGGGGGATGGATGTCAGGGTTTCTGGGAGAGAGGAGGAGATGACAGAGGAGACGGAGAGCGAGTGGGAGGAGGGGCAGAAGGATGAGGAAGAAGATGACGGAATTCTAAGGGAATCCACGAGTCTGAGCAGCGAGTCAGAGGATTCTCAAAAGGGGGTTACCTTAATCAAGCAAAAGGGAGGAGAAGGGAGAAGCGGAGAGGAGCCCAGTGGAAGACAGACGCAGCAAGAGGCGTCTCAGCTGGAACGGAGTAAAGGGGGTGGAGTCGTCAGCCTCTCGGAGGGAGCAGGATTAGGAGAGAACAGAGAAAGGGGGTTGGAGCAAGGTGTTCAGCCGGAAAGGGTGGAGAGCAGAACAAAGGGTGGTGTAGCGGTCGAAAGAAAGGTCAGGAGCAACGTACGCGCGCCAAGTTCAAACGTAGAGGCGCGCGGAAGTGGAGAGAGCTCAGGGGAGGAGCCCGGCCCCAAAGCCAGAAGGAGGGGGGAAGAGGCGGCAGAGGATTCAGCCTCAGGCGAGTCACGGAGAGAGGGAACCCAGGGGGGCAGGAAGACCCTGCGGAAAAGAAAGGAGAGGAAGAGGTGGTCTAGAGCCAGGCTATTAAGTTGGTGTGGAAGAGGGGAGGAGTCAGAGGGGACTTCAGCGGTCTAACGTGACAGACGTACGGCCACAATGCTGAACTGTATGAGAAGCAGAAATCTTCAATAAACTTTTCCTGTAAATAAACTGCAACGGAGTGAGGTCTCTTGTGAGCTGGGACCCATCCTGGGTGGCCGTGACAATATATTCTCATGAATTCAAATTTCCTTTTACTACCCCCTCACTGCTGAGGATGTGATAAATTTTAGGAGAAAACATTATGTACAAAATATTAAATGGGTTAAGATTATGCCAGATGTCATTTACAGTGGTACCTCGGGTTAAGTACTTAATTCGTTCAGGAGATCCGTTCTTAACCTGAAGCTGTTCTTAACCTGAAGCACCACTTTAGCTAATGGGGCCTCCTGCTGCTGCTGCGCTGCTCAAGCACAATTTCTGTTCTCATCCTGAATCAAAGTTCTTAACCCAAGATACTATTTCTGGGTTAGGGGAATCTGTAACCTGAAGTGTATGTAACCTGAAGCGTATGTAACCCAAGGTACCACTGTACTTTAAAATGCACCAAGTATTATGTGAGGTTTACAAAGTGGAGCAATTTAAATTTGAAAACTTCAAAACACAGAATTTCTCAGGACAGGCCCGCTCCAGATTTTGTTTCAGTTGTAGATACTGCTGGCAAGGAGAGTGAGTGATGACAAACAGTTCGAGGATATGTGAACTGTTACTATGAGCTAGTAAATGTAAGATCATCCAGTGATGTTGGTTTGGACAAACAAAAGGAAGTACCTCTTTGGTAGTTACCGCAGGGATGTGAAAGCTCAGGTGTGGAGGCCAACTGTGGCCCCCCAGGACTCTCATTTTGGGCCTTGGAACTCCCCCCCCACCAGGGCTCACCAATTCCCCAATATGAGCCCTGCTTTGTACCATATTTCATTGTTTTTTCTGCTTGGAATCATAGAATCATAGAGTTGGAAGAGACCCCAAGGGCCATCAAGTCCAACCCCCTGCCAAGCAGGAAACACCATCAGAGCACTCCTGACATATGGTTGTCAAGCCTCTGCTTAAAGACCTCCAAAGAAGGAGACTCCACCACACTCCTTGGCAGCAAATTCCACTGTCAAACAGCTCTTACTGTCAGGAAGTTCTTCCTAATGTTTAGGTGGAATCTTCTTTCTTGTAGTTTGGATCCATTGCTCCGTGTCCGCTTCTCTGGAGCAGCAGAAAACAACCTTTCTCCCTCCTCTATGGGACATCCTTTTATATCTTTGAACATGGCTATCATATCACCCCTTAACCTCCTCTTCTCCAGGCTAAACATGCCCAGCTCCCTTAGCCGTTCCTCATAAGGCATTGTTTCCAGGCCTTTGACCATTTTGGTTGCCCTCCTCTGGACACGTTCCAGTTTGTGTCCTTAAACTCTAATAGTGCCTTTTTCTTGCATGGATTGCAGATAGAGAGGACTGTGCAAATGCCTTCTCTTCCAATTAGGAAGTGAAACTAGCTAATTGTTCAAATATTTACATTAATTGCTCCACCCATTTTTGCCTCTGGCTCCACCCACCACTGGCATAAGGTTTGCTCAGTCAGTTGTACAGATGCTAACAGTTGATTGGCAACTTCAAGGTTCCCTCTTGCTCACCCTTCTTACTGCACTTTAACCTTAAACTGGACTTGGACTGGCGGCCCTTCAAAAGAGGAATGCCCTATGCAAAGCGGAACAGATGGCCACCATATCTTCAATATGGTATGCAGAGGGGAAGAGAAAGGACTTTCCCCACATGTTTTATAACTTGATGGCCACTTTCTATTGGACTCCTGTGGTACTGAGTTCAGTTTTTGTGGGTGCTTCTAGACATGGATGATTTACCACAGGGGTCACCAAAAATAATTTGTGGGCACCACATGTGTGTTGCAACTCTTCTGTTCCCCAGCCGTAACCCCCACCCTGAAATCACTCTCATGCTGCAAATAGGTTTGGAAAAAGACCTTCTATAGGTCAAAGACTAATCTCAGTGGGTCAGTGCAACTCTGTAGGCACCAAGCAAGGCTTCTGTGAGCACACGTGACACTTGCAGGTGCTACATTGGTGACATATGATATAGCAGCATTCAATCGTCGCTGTTCAGCTTCAACCTAGAAGTGGAATAGCAACTTCAGACTTCCCTAGTGGACTTCTCACAGTAACCAAACAGATGTCCCAGTGGGAAGACCGCAAGCAGAATCTGAGTGCAACAGCAACACTCTCCACACCTGTGATTCCCATAAACTGGTATTCAAAAGTTTTCCGTAGACTGCTCTTTGCTCAGATTCAATGGTAAACAGTGGGTTTTCCTGGGGAAAGCTGCAGGACGAAACAAAAAACTCTCAGACACAGACCTGTGTCTCGAAAGCAAAGCCCAAAAGCAAGTCTGGATGAGCCCTTACTTAGAAGCTAGTCCTACTGAACAAAGTGAAACTTTTGTAGAGTTGGAAGGGACACCCAGGGTCATCTAGTCCAGTCCCCTGCAATGCATGAATCTAAACTAAAGCATCCATGACAGATGGCCATCCACTCTCTGCTTAAAAGCCTCCAAAGAGGGAGAGTCCACCACCTCCTAAGGAAGACCATTCCACTGTTGAACAGCTCTTGCTGTCAGAAAGTTTTTCCTGATGTTTAGTTGGAATCTTATCTCTTGTAACTTAAAGCCATTCGTTCAGGTCCTAACCCCCAGAGCAAGAGAAAACAAGCTTGTTCCCTCTTCCATGTGACAGCCCTTGAGATATTTCAAGATGGCTATCATATCTCCTCGCAGTCTCCTCTTTTCCGGGCTAAACATGCCTAGCTCCTTCAACCGTTCCTCATACGGCTTGGTTTCCAAACCCTTGATCATTTGTGCATCTGATTCTTCCTGCCTAAGTGCAGAACCCTACATTTTTCCCTATTGAAATTTTGTTTTTGTTAGCTTGGGCCCAGTTCTCTAATCTTTTAAGGTAATTTTGAATCCTGATTTTGTCTTCTGTGGCATTAGCTACCCCTCCCAGTTTGGTGTCAACTGCAAATTTGATGAGCACCCCCTCAATTCCTTCCTCCAAGTCATTTATAAAGATACTGAACAATGAAGTGTCCAGGACAGAAACCTGCAGAACCTCCCCTTGTCAGTTTCCCCCCAGCACGATGAGGAACCATTAATGAGTACTCTTTAGGTTTGGTCAGCCAACCAGCTACAAATCCACCTAACAGTTACCTCATTTAACCCACATTTTACCAGCCTCCTCACAAGAATATCACAGGGGACTTTGTCAAAAGCCTTACCGAAATCAAAGATACACTATATCCACAGCATTCCCCTAATCCACCAAGCTTGTACAGTGGTACCTCGGGTTACATACACTTCAGGTTACATACACTTCAGGTTACAGACTCCGCTAAACCAGAAATAGTACCTTGGGTTAAGAACTTTGCTTCAGGATGAGAACAGAAATCATGCTCCAGTAGCACGGCAGCAGTGGGAGGCCCCATTAGCTAAAGTGGTGCTTCAGGTTAAGAACAGTTTCAGGTTAAGAACGGACCTCCAGAACGAATTAAGTACTTAACCCGAGGTACCACTGTAATTCCATAAAAAAGAGAGATTTGTCTGGCATGACTTATTATTGAGAAACCCATATTGGGTCTTATTAATCCCAGCATCCTTTTCTAAGTGCTCCAAGACCAACTCTTGAATTATGTGTTCTAGGACATTTTGTGAACTCAAGCTCACAGTTGGTAGTTACCTGGGTCCCCTTGCCCTTTTGAAGATGGGGACAACATCTGCCTGCCTCCAGTCTGCAGGGACCTTACCTGTTCGCCAATAATTCTCAAAGATCATAGACAAAGGCTCTGAGATTACATCTGCAAGCTCCTTTAGTGCAGCTCATCAGGTGCTGGAGATTTGAATTATTTAAAGTAGCTAGGTGTTCCCTTACTATCTCTTTTTCTATCTTGGGATGCAGCTCACTCCTTGCATCATTCTGTTATCACCTGGTTGGGCTACATTTTTCTTTTGGGTGAATACAGAGGAAAATAGGTGTTGAGTCGTTCTGCCTTCTCTCTGTCACCCAATAGCATTTCTCCGTCTTCTCCATACAGAGGAACTACCACTTGCTTCTTCTTCTTCTTGCTTCTAACACAGCCAAAAAAACTTATTATTTTTAACCTCTCTTGCAAACCTGACTTCCTTCTGAGCTTTAGCCAGCCTGAGCTGCACCCTGCAACTGTTGACTACTCATGCAGTGGCGTAGCGTGGGCTGTCAGCACCCGGGGCAAGGCAAGTAATTTGCACCCCATAACCCATGGATTTGCGCCCCCTAACCCGTGGATTTGCGCCCCCTAACCCATGGATTTGCGCCCCCTAACCCTAACCCCCAGATGTTGCGCCCGGTGCGGCCAGCCCCCCCTGCACCCCCCACGCTACGCCACTGTACTCATGTATTCTTTTCCTTTGTGTTTTCCCCTTTCTTCCATTTTTATACACGCCCTTCTTAAATCTCAGCTCATCTGTAAGGTCCCTATTTCAGCTCATCTGTCAGTCCTGCTTTACCCAGCCTCACATGTTGCCCCCCCCCCCAATTTTCATTGGAACCATTGTGAGGGAGGAAAGGGTTAAACACTGCTCCCACCCTCCACTGCAACCATGATTTTTCCCATGCTGCAGTTAGGACTTGGGAATCACAGATAACAGCCATTGCATTCGGAAAGGGAAGGGTTAAAGTGATAGAGCTGATTCTTAGAGAGGAGAGACAGACTATTATTATCATTATTATTATATAAAGAAGAAGTATAACTAGAAAAACTGTAGGGCAATCTTATTGGCTAGAATAGCTGCACAATAGGCCATTTGTTGTTGTTGTTGTTTAGTCGTTTAGTCGTGTCCGACTCTTCGTGACCCCATGGACCAGAGCACACCAGGCACTCCTGTCTTCCACTGCCTCCCGCAGTTTGGTCAGACTCATGTTTGTAGCTTCGAAGACACTATCCAACCATCTCGTCCTCTGTCGTCCCCTTCTCCTTGTGCCCTCCATCTTTCCCAACATCAGGGTCTTTTCCAGGGAGTCTTCTCTTCTCATGAGGTAGCCAAAGTATTGGAGCCTCAGCTTCAGGATCTGTCCTTCCAGTGAGCACTCAGGGCTGATTTCCTTCAGAATGGAGAGGTTTGATCTTCTTGCAGTCCATGGGACTCTCAAGAGTCTCCTCCAGCACCATAATTCCAAAGCATCAATTCTTCGGCGATCTGCCTTCTTTATGGTCCAGCTCTCACTTCCATACATCACTACTGGGAAAACCATAGCTTTTACTATACGGACCTTTGTTGGCAAGGTGATGTCTCTACTTTTTAAAATGCTGTCTAGGTTTGTCATTGCTTTCCTCCCAAGAAGCAGGCGTCTCTTAATTTTGTGACTGCTGTCACCATCTGCAGTGATCATGGAGCCCAAGAAAGTAAAATCTCTCACTGCCTCCATTTCTTCTCCTTCTATTTGCCAGGAGGTGATGGGACCAGTGGCCATGATCTTCGTTTTTTTGATGTTGAGCTTCAGACCATATTTTGCGCTCTCCTCTTTCACCCTCAATAAAAGGTTCTTTAATTCCTCCTCACTTTCTGCCATCAAGGTTGTGTCATCTGCATATCTGAGGTTGTTGATATTTCTTCCGGCAATCTTAATTCCGGCTTCGGATTCATCCAGCCCAGCCTTTCGCATGATGAATTCTGCATATAAGTTAAATAATAGGCCGTTTATGCCTGAATAAATTATGCAGCTGTTCCAAGCAGTTAAAAAAGTTGTATTTTCTGAGCTCTGGGGGGACAGACATTGAACAGGGAAAACACGAGAGAATGATGTTTTGTTCACAACATCATGCAGATGCCCTGTGAATGAAACAAGTATGGGTATTCCATGGTAAATGCCCAGTTTGGAAGCAGCCTCTCACACACATTTCACACTGTCTCTGAAATAAATAACAAACATATCCATTCTCTTCCTGGCACAAAACTACCCAGTGTGTCCTGGATGTTTTCCCAGTCCTTCCCCCCCCCTCCCACTTTAAAACATTCCAGGCTTCATTGCTGAACTTGGCTGGGACTTGGAAACATGAATAAGCTTTGCCTGTCTGGAAGCCAACTGGCAAAGGTGCCACCCAGAATGGTACCCTCCCATGTGTTATGAGGGAAATGGCTGGTCCGGATTCTCCTTGTAAAGCAATGTGCTGTTTCCAGGCTGGATAAAAGAGACAGAAGATCTTTTTGTTGCAATGCTCCCACCCCAAAGGGTGAGAGAGACACGAGAGACATATTGGGCCTGCAGGAAACTGACCCTATTGGGCCTGCAGGAAACTGAAGAGCATGACCTACTTCCATTGTCACTAACTAATGGTTGCCAGCACACTGGCATGTGTGCATCTGTCTGGGAGAAGTGAAACAAGTGACTGAAAAATGTTCTATTCCATAGTAAAGGTAAAGGGACCCCTGACCATTAGGTCCAGTCGTGGACTACTCTGGGATTGCGGTGCTCATCTCGCTTTATTGGCTGAGGGAGCCAGCATACAGCTTCCGGGTCATGTGGCCAGCAGGACTAAGCCGCTTCTGGCGAACCAGAGCAGTGCATGGAAACGCCGTTTACCTTCCTGTCGGAGCGGTACCTATTTATCTACTTGCACTCTGACATGCTTTCGAACTCCTAGGTTGGCAGGAGCTGGGACAGAGCAACGGGAGCTCACCCTGTCACGTGGATTCGAACCGCCAACCTTCTGATAGGCAAGTCCTAGGCTGCTGAGGCTCCAATACTTTGGCCACCTCATGAGAAGAGAAGACTCCCTGGAAAAGACCCTGATGTTGGGAAAGATGGAGGGCACAAGGAGATGGGGACGACAGAGGACGAGTTGTTGGATAGTGTTCGCGAAGCTACCAGCATGAGTTTGACCCAACTGCGGGAGGCAGTGGAAGACAGGAGTGCCTGGCGTGCTCTGGTCCAGGGGGTCACGAAGAGTCGGACACGGCTAAATGACTAAACAACAACAACAGGCTCTGTGGTTTAACCCACAGCGCCACCCTTGTCCCTATTCCATAGGTGTGGCCAGGTAAATTCAAGGCTGTCTCTGTTATGAGACAGGGTGGGATTTGGTGGGAATCTGGTGGGATTTTTGGGGTCCCCATAAAAGAGTCATCTTCATGCTGCGTTTTAAATAAGAACTGCTGCTGTGTCTCGGGTGCTTCCAGAGAACCTGTTTATTGAGCATTTGTTTTCATTTGTTTGCAGGAAGATTAGATGATATTACATCAATCAAGGGTGATCTAACACTTTCCAGTGCGTGTCCCTATCACTTTCTTTATTGCAAAAAGTCTGACCTTTGTGGGAACTTCCTTACACAATATGAGGGATACTGAGATAACTGCTGCCTATCTTTTTGGTGCAGCAAAGAGGAGCAGCAAAAGGGGCAACCCAGATGGGTGGCATAATAATAAAACAAAAAACAAAAACAAAACAGCATTTATTAGAAATGAATTAAAGGTATACAATACTCACTTAACCTTTCAAAATAGTCTTTTACACTTCATTGCAGGAGCAAGCTGCTTCACTTCTGTATGGCTTGCATAGCCTCTTGAAATTGATGTTGTTGTTGTTGTTAAGCATGAGGTTGCAATCTGTGTTTGTTTGTTTTATTATGCATTAGGAAAACGGTAAATGCTGTTTGGAAAACATGATGGGTCTGTATGAAATCCCTGCCCCCATTGCCTGATGCAAATAGACCTGTGCTTTGTTATGGCATGTCTGCTCCCCTCCATCCTGCCTAGCCAACAATTGCAGCCCATGAAATTGTGTTGCCCACAGCATAAAGAACATCGAAGCTGGTCTTGCAGTCCCTATAATTTCCATCAAAATCCACAGGAACTCTGTATAGGGCCAAGCACAGCTTATTAACTGATGTTAACATGTTGTTATCTGCTCACCATGTGGGAAAGCTCAGCATTGTTCTTGCAGACAGTAGGATTTTAAAGACGGAAGGGGACAATGGCGCCAGCAATGGCATATGAGATGTCTTGTGAACACTCTGGTGCCTAAGCTAAAAAGCCCACCTCTTTAGGAACATAGAAACACAAGAAGCTGCCACATACTGACTGAGTCAGAGTATTGGTCCATCTGTCTCAATACTGTCTACACTGACAGGCAGCGGATCTCCTGGGGGCATTCCCAGCCCTGCCTGGAGATGCCAGGTATTGAACCTGTGACATTCTGCACACAAAGCACTACCACTAAGCTATGGTTCTTCTAACTGGTAAATGTGTATCTTTAAGAAAGGAGTGTGGCCTTGATTTAAAAGCCTTCTGTGTAAACAGCTCATCCTCCTTCGCTGGGCATCTTCACACATCTTGCCAAGATGGTTGCACCAAATGAGAATCCAGCCTCATGTTTAGCAATACAATGCTAGCCCAAGGAATCAGTGGTACTGGAAGCTGTCTGGGGCAGAAGTCCATGATCCCACTCAGCCTCATGAGCAGGGGGCCCCTCCAAATGCAGCTTTGACACATTTTGAAACAAATGATGTACTACACATTATCATCTAAAGTGGGAGTCCTTTATACCATTAGCTCCAGAGTGTAAGGGACCCCTGACCATTAGGTCCAGTCGTGGACGACTCTGGGGTTGCGGCGCTCATCTCGCTTTACTGGCCGAGGGAGCCAGCGTACAGCTTCTGGGTCATGAGGCCAGCAGGACTAAGCCGCTTCTGGCGAACCAGAGCAGCGCACGGAAACGCCGTTTACCTTCCCGCTGGAGTGGTACCTATTTATCTACTTGTACTTGATGTGCTTTCAAACTGCTAGGTTGGCAGGAGCTGGGACCGAGCAACGGGAGCTCACCCTGTCACGGGGATTCGAACCGCCAACCTTCTGATCGGCAAGTCCTAGGCTCTGTGGTTTAACCCACAGCACCACCCGCATCCCTGCTCCAGAGTGTAACATTAAGTAAATTTGCATCCTTCTTACATAACAGTGTTGGCAATTGTGAAGTGCTCACAGTCATAGGAGCATAGGAATCTGCCTTACAATCTGGAGCCTGACAATTGGTGCATCTAGATCAGTATTATCTCTAAACTGATTGGTTGCATCTCTCCAGAGTTCTCTCCCAGCCCTCCCTGAAGTTGCTGTGGATTGAATCTGCAACCTTCTGAATGCAAAGCGGATGCTCTGCAACTGAGCTATCACATGAAACCACCTTGTAACTAACCCTATTCAGGCATTTCGATATACATGTGTGGGCTTAAAGTGGGGAAGGGAGCAAAGGCATACATGCGCCACTCTTAAAATTCTCTGGCCCTACTTCCAACCTCTGAAGTGTGTGCGTTTCAGAGACGGTTCTTGCATGTGAACCCCACCCACATGAAGCCCACACATGTTCACCAATGCTCACTGAGGCTTGCAGCGGTGAACTTTACCCATAACGGTTAAATTAAACAATGCATAGGAATGTCTGATGGAAAATAATACCCAAATATAACTACTTAACTCTGTGTTGGATGGTGGCTGTAAAAGTCTCTCTCTTTTGTTTTTGATGTGCCCCCCCCCTATCTAGATACCTCTGTATTGTCTGGTTGCAGGTTTAATTATTCATTTTACATACTAATTAACAAGTAGTGCTTTCCTGATAACAGATAGCCCTCCAGCCAAATGCTCGGGAAAGCAGAATGTATAGAATATATAAATCTATTTTGGGAGAGTAGCCAGAAAAGGGAGGGTTGGAGGGGATAAGGGGTGGGAAAAAAAAACCCCTTAAAGGATTAGAAATAAAAAAGAAGGTATTTTGTGCTAAGCTAAATATTATTTTGTTTCTATTGAAAGGGTTAAGAAAACAAAGGCAGACTTGACAATTTCTCCCCAGTGGAAGCTGGGAATGGTCCACAGTGGCACAATGCTATCATTATTACATGCCCCTATTCTCACTGGATTTTCCACAAAATCTTTAATAATTTGATTCTTTTCAGCCCCAGCAGCCAGCTGAGCTCTTTAAGAAACAGTAACAAAACCCAGAGAAAAACCTACTACTGAGAAGGGAGCTTTGGTGTAGAGAAGAAATGAATCAGATTAGGCCTGGGCTGAATAGAACCAGGCAGGGCCTAGCAGTATGGCGCAGCCTGAAGCCCACAGTTTCATTCATTCCAGTACAATATCACCACCAGAGCCCAGGCCTACCTACTAAATTACACCATTATAGGCCTAGATTGATACACAACTTTCCCTCCCAGGCGGAGTTGGTAGCTGGAAGCCGGGGAGGTGGGTGGGTGGGGGGGTGTCTAGGGGGAAGTGGACTCCCCCCCCCCCAGTGTTTCGGGAGTTGCTGTCTCTATTCAGCGCATGTATTTCCATTCATATTAAGCATATCAGTTCTTAATTGTGCCACACACACAAATTACAAAACATTGGACAAAGCAACAGCCACATTCCTCAGGAGGCAGAGTTGGGGGGCGCGGTTTGCACAAGTTCATTAAAAACTTGTAAGGTTGTGTTTTTTTTTAGGTTGTTTCCCAGAAGCCTTAGCAGCCTGGAAGCCTTTCATAATCTCAGTGCCTCTTGTATTTGTTCCTCGGTGACTCACTTTCACGTAACAGTTGGGTCTCATGTATTAAGTTGAGATAACATAGGCTTTTTGACCTGCATCTCAGTGGTTATAGTTGGGGACCCCAACCCCCCCTCTCTCAGCCCCTAGTCCTGCCATCTAGTCTATTATATTAAACTACTTCAGAAAAGTTAAAAGACTGTTCGTGTTGGGTACTTTTTGGTGCTCAATATTAAAAATGGGTGAATGTTTACATTTAATTTTCTACATACAAAGACATATGCATGTTGCTCGTATTTATCTGCATGGAACCAAGCTCATCGTTCGGTATTCCTGTATTTCAGCCAGAGTGGATATGAACTGGCTGGATAAAATTTTAACTGTCTCTCCTCCCTGCCCCCTGTTATGGTTTTGCTCTTTAAAGATCCATACACCAGACTATATATAGTCCATAGATACTGTAGTTTGTTTGTTTTTGTTTGTTTGTTTAGTATGTGTTAAAATGGCTTGGTTTTTTTAATGCTGACTGTATTACAAAAGGTACGTGGAAATTAATTAGACTGTAAAAATAATTTGGGGAAAAACAATTATCAAGAAAAACAATTCTGATGATGTTTGGCAATGTTGCACCCTTTAGAACCATTGAAACCATGTCAGAGCTCTGTCAACACGCTGGCTGACAACCAAACCCCTAACGCTGTTTCATTTTTCATTTCAAGATGAGATTGGGAGTTTTAACAGAGATGCTTGTGTAGCTCCAGGCTTGGAAGAAGAAATGAAATGGGAATATGTTGGAAAGTGGCAATTTTGGCTGGGGTTCTCTGGAGGATTGGAAAGAACTTGATAGTCATGAGTTGATGCCTATTGTGAATTCTTTTTAACCAAATCTCTGTGCCTATCCAACATACTCCTAACAGACTGGTCCAAGTAATGGACACAACCCATATAAAATGCTTTTACTTCTAATTTATTTCAGCAGCAGGGATTTAAGTACACACTTTTTTTCATTATAATTTTTATTAAATATCCAAAAATATTCTGTAACATTTATCATCATATACAAATTAAACCCTTCCAAAAAAACAAGCATTTCTGCAACTCTACAGAGGAAGTAGAGATGTGTGGTGTTGGTAGATGACTCCCTACTGAGAAGGATAGAGGTGGTAGTGTGCGGAAATAATGCGGTGTCCTGGGAGGTGCAAAGATTCACAACGTGACAGAGAAGTTGCCAAGTCTTATAAAGTCCACTGGCCACAAACCCTTCCTTTTGATTCATGTGGGTACAAACAAAAAAATTTCCTTCCAGTAGCACCTTAAAGACCAACTAAGTTGTGCAAGTTTCTTGGTGAGGTTGATGGACTTCCATTTCATGCGGCTCAATGTGGTGCCTTCCATAGTTCCAGTTACAGATAGGTAGCCGTGTTGGTCTGCCATAGTCAAAACAAAAAAAATTCCTTCCAGTAGCACCTTAAAGAGCTTAGTTGGTCTTTAAGGTGCTACTGGAAGGAAATTTTTTTTTTTGACTATGGCAGACCAACATGGCTACCTATCTGTAAGTGGGTACAAACGATATTGCCATACACATTTGACATATACAAGGGACTATAAGACTCTGGACAGGAAGCTGAAGAGCATTGGGGCACAGGTGGTTTTTCCATCACTTCTTCCTGTTGAAGGTTGTGGCCCTGGAAGACAGGGGAAAATACTGGATGTAAACCACTATCTGCACAGGTGGTGTTGTCAGGAAGAGTTTGGCTTCTTGGACCATGGTCTGCACTTCCTTGAGGAAGGACTTCTGGCAAGATACGGGCAGCATCTCAGAGCGGTTGGCAACAATGTGTTTGGTAAGAGTCTTGCGAACCTGATCAGGACAGCTGGACAGCTTTAAACTAAATCCTGAAGGGGAGGGAGACAACATTCCAGACAACAAGAGAACACCTGGTACTGGGGATAATAGCTTCATTGATGTACAGGACACTGAGATGGTGCCCTCAAACCTGCTAAAGGGCAGAAAACTACAAGAAAGAAGCAGGTGGAGGAAATCTCATGGTTTCAGTTGTCCCTATACTAATGCACAGGGTATGGGAAACAAGCAAGACAAATTGTAGCTTTGAACACAGGATGGTAAACACAGTATAACCTAATAGGCATTGTTGAAACCTGGTGGGATGAGGCTTATAGCTGGAATGTGGAAATTGAGGGGTAAGTAGGAAGGAAGAAGGAGTAGCATTATATGTAAAGGATTTGTACTTGTGAAGAGATTCTTGATCTGGAGTACTGAAGGCAAATTGAACATAAGAAGGGCATGTATAAGAAATGGAAGAAGGGGGAAATCATGAAGGAGGAGTATACACGAGGAGCCAACATGTGCAGGGTGAAGGTCAGGCCAAAAACAGGAGATTGAGAGGAGATATTTTAGCTATCTTCAAATATCTAAAGTGCTGTAATGTGGAAAATGCTGCAAGCTTGTTTTCTCCTGCTCTGGAGGGTAGGACCCGAACCAATGGATTCAAGTTACAAGAAATAACATTCCAACTAAACATCAGGAAGACCTTTCTGATGGTAAGTTGTGTTTGACAGTGGAACGGACTCCCTTGGAAGGTTGTGGACTCTCCTTCATTGGAGATTTTTTAAGAAGAGGTTGGATGGCCATCTGTCATGGATGCTTTAGGTGAGATTTCTGCATTGCAAGGAGTTGGACTAGATGACTCTAGATGTCCCTTCCAACTCTACTAAAGTTTCACTTTGTTCAGTAGGACTAGCTTCTAAGTAAGGGCTCATCCAGACTTGCTTTTGTGCTTTGCTTTCCAGACACAGGTCTGTGTCTGAGGGCTTTTTGTTTCGTCCTGCAGCTTTCCCCAGGAAAACCCGCTGTTTACCATTGAATCTGAGCAAACAGCAGTCTACAGAAAACTTTTGAATACCAGTTTATGGGAATCACAGGTGTGGAGAGTGCTGCTATTGCACTCAGATTCTGCTTGCGGTCTTCCCATTGGGACATCTGTTTGGTTACTGTGAGAATAGGTTACTGGCCTTTGGCCTGCTACAGCAGAGATCTTATGTTTTTAAGCTCACCAGGTGATCCCAGATCAATAACTTATATATCACTCTTTCTCAGCCTGCTACTGCAGAGGGCTGTTGTGAGGAAGAAGAAGCATAACCCACAATCTTGTAGATCACTCTGATTTCAATGGAAGGAGACTTCAATGGAATGAGAGTGGAATGCTATACTAATTATCGTTATTGTAGTAATAATAATAATAATAATAATAATAATAATAATAATAATAATAAACAATCATTTTCTCCCCTCAAAAGTGCCACCAGCATACAGAGAGCCTGTATCACTTACCAGGGTAGTGTAAAAGGTCAGGGGGTGGTTGCAATGTCGGGGGGGGGGGGGTGGCACTTCTAAGGTCAGTGAGGAGGAACTAATATCTCATGCATCGCACATTCCAAAATTTTATGTCTATCTCCATATCAGCTGGAAACTCTGTTGCCCACAGCTAACTGCTAATGAAGGTTCTACATTTTTACGTCCCCCGTCTTCCCACCGTATGTGTGTGTGTGTATTTGGTGCACTGCATTTTTCTGGCATTTCTTGACGTGTTTTTTCTTGTGCTGCATTGCTCCCAGAGAGCAGTGTGGTGAGCAGCAAATCGTTATTAAGTCCTTTGGCATTCAGTCTACCGGCGTTTAACCCTCTGTGTGCAGCAGCAGCAGCCAGACTCACGCCTCTCGCGTTGAAGTTGCCCTCCAGACATAATGGACAGGCGGGATGGCATGTGGAACTCCTCAGGACTGGGCCATCCGAGGCTGATCTTGGAATATACAGAATTTGCTTCTAAACGTGAAGGACACCTACTTACCTTCTAACCTGTATGGAACAGTGGTAATTGTCATCTTCCAATAATCACCTGTGGGCCCAAACACAATTTCTGCTATGAAGATTAGACCCCATAGCACAGTTCTGCATTGTACTGAGGGCTCACCACTCTGAACTCCCTCAGTTAGCTGGTTAAGCTATTGTCCAAGATTGGGGAACCACATGCTAGGGGTGGGCAGAGCTAGAGGCAAAAGTGTGTGGAGTGATTGATGTGACTCTTACCTTTGTACAGTAGGCTACATTCCAGCTAAGCAGAAGCCTTAAGATTTCCACATCCTCCCATAAAAATCACCTCTCCAGCTTTCATTCAGGCTAGCAAGACATGTTATCACAGTTTAAGGACACATTCCAGGCAGACAAAAAGCAATTGAGGAAGGTGTAGATCAGGCCAGAGATGGATGTGGCCTGGGAAGACAGGAACATAGGAATTCTGAGTCAAACAATTGGCCGATCCAGTGGCTTGGGGGAGGTCAGGTCAGGGAGGCCATGGCCCCGGGTGCAGAATATTGGGGCGTGCAAATCAGACATCCCCATGTGCCCAGCACGAGCCCCCCGTCAGCTGATGGGTGCTGGGTGAACGTAGAGGGTGTTTTTCACCCCCCCTCACAGTGACGAGTGCTGGGGTAGTGCACTCCTGCACACAAACACATCCCCACCCAGGGTGTTTGTGGACAACAAACTCCAGCTTGTCTATACTGACCATCGAGGCTGAGGGGTCTTCGCCCCTCTCCATAAAATATTTGTGGGGGCGCTCCCCCAAGTTGATTGTGATTTCCATTCAAATGGTGTACATGTACTGTGTCATGTGACTGATTGCGCAGTGACTGATTGTGCTTACCTGCCCTCCCCATATTTTATTCAAGTTGGCACCTCTGATACTAACCATCAGCAGATCTCCTGGGTTTCAGAGAGGTGTCCTTCTGCAACCCTACCTGAAGAGGCCATCAAGTGAACCTGGGACCTTCTGAATGCAAGACAGACACTCTGCCACTGAGCTATGGCCATGAACAGGCCCTGGACCTGAGTATTCTGGTTTTCCAGAATACTCCTGCCAAGGAGCCAACCTAGGGCAGAGGTGACTTGAAGATGAGAAAATGCCCATTTAGAAGAAGAAGAAGAAGAAGAAGAAGAAGAAGAAGAAGAAGAAGAAGAAGAAGAAGAAGAAGAAGAGTTTGGATTTGATATCCCGCCTTTCACTCCCTTTAAGGAGTCTCAAAGCGGCTAACATTCTCCTTTCCCTTCCTCCCCCACAACAAACACTCTGTGGGGTGAGTGGGGCTGAGAGACTTCAGAGAAGTGTGACTGGCCCAAGGTCACCCAGCAGCTGCATGTGGAGGAGCGGAGACCCGAACCCGGTTCCCCAGATTATGAGTCCACCGCTCTTAACCACTACACCATACTGGCTCTTCTGGGTTTTAGTGGTTTAGTGGCTCTTCTGGGCAGTGGTTTTAGCTGCCTCTTTCGGAAAACTGATATTCCCCAGCATTCCTGCAGTTTTGCCAAAAGTGAGGCATTTCATCAGCCTGATATTACTTACAGCCCCACCTTGAGATCAGAAGAGACTGGCACAACAATCCTCTCTGTACCATCTCTACTCGTAGATGTCTAGTTGTTTCCCAAAGCTTCTTGTCCTGGGACAGCAGGTAGCTTTGCTCCTGACAGCCCTGAGAACAGGCCATGACTGAATGGGATGGCACTAATTTAGGATTTCCTAGGACTCTATCTATCAGCAGAAGAGTTGTATCTCAGTGGCAGAACATCTGTTTGGCATGCGGAAGGTCCCACATTCAATCCCTGTTGTCTCCAGCTATGGCTGAGAGGGAACCCTTCTTGAAAACCTGGAGAGCAGCTGATGGTCAGAGCTGACAGTACTGAGCTAGATGGACCAATGGTCTGACTCGAGGGAAGGTCATCCTGTGTTCCTGGAGCAAAAAGGCAAGCAGGCTTGATAGCCAAGGATGTGAGGTGGGGGAAGTTTGGGTCTGGTTGCCCCAGTCATTCTTTCAGATGACTCAGGGCTTAGATAACGCCATACCCTCCAACATTTCTCCAATGAAAATAGGGATGCCCTAGACCTAAGGACAAGTGGGACCGGGACGGCTTCTGTAAATCTGGTGGTGCTGCATGTAGCACATATTAGGTCCCTGCTGTGTGCAAGCTACTGTAAAGGGGTCAAGATATTGTCAGGCCCTGCTACCATACTCCTGGATTCAAGACATTTGGAGCCTTACAGTGGGAGGCTTTGTTTTCATCCTGGGAGAACATTGCAAACTGGAGTAATATAGAGCAGTTCATGACTGTCATTATTTTCAAGCAGGATTCAATAACATACCAGCAAATTCAGGTAATTACAGTTAATTGGGAGGTTTTGCGCAACTAACCTGCTTCCCCAAAAGATCAGACCTTTTGCGATAAGGAAAGTGGGGAATAACACTTGCGTCATGCGACATCATCAGACCTTCTCCTCATAAATAGATCAGGATGAATGCTCAATAAACAGGTCATCTGGAGTTGCCCATAGTCCCAGCTCTCGATGAGTTGGTAAGCTTACTTCTGGGGCTCATGAGATTGAATGGGATTCCGTACAAAACCAAAACGTTGTGTGTAGAAAACTAGCATGTTAAAGAGATGTCCAGACTAAAATTCTTATTCCTGACATGATAGTTTTCCATTTTGTACAGAAAACCAATCATGTAAGCTCCCATCTGGAGTTTGAAGCAGTACCACTCACTGGCAGTCTTACTATGATCCTAAGAACCAGCACACAGCTTGAGATGTTTAGCTATTTTGACAATGGTGTTCCTGGTCAGGGGTAGGCAGGTGGAGAGCCTAAAGAACTAAGAGTTGAGAACTGAAATATGAATGTATAAATAGATTGGAGAGTGATAAGGAGCTAATCTTGTGGTCCTGTTCTGTATGATGTGCTTTGAGTAAACATTAAGGGTAAAAAGGAATAATGGTAGTGTGTGTTGCTGTTCTCTGCACAAGTAAAACTTTTAAGCACTCTCTCCCTAAGGTTAAGCTTGAGAGAAGCTGCAGTTACCGTACCTCTGCAGATGACTTTATAATGAAGGAAATGAAAAAGAGCCTAATTGATGGAAGATTATTCATGAAGAGGGTGGCATACAATGATTTATAGTAACTGAGATTCAATTATCTTGATTTATTGTTGTTTACAGCAGAGGATAATTTAGAATGTCAAAGCGAAATTAGTAGATGAAGCTTTGTCTTCAAGGTAAGACCACATATAAACAGGCTGGTAGCTATAGTAAAGCATAATGCTTTAGATGCCTTGCTTCACAATAAAAGCTCGTCCTCACTTCCATTTGTCCCGTGTCTTGAAAGCACAGGTCTGAGCAGTTTTCTGCTTTCTAGGCACAGATCCAAGTGGTTATGCCTTTGCCCTGCTGCTTTCCCCCAGAAAACATGCTTTTTAGCGCTAAATTGGAACAAACAGCTATCTGTGGAAAACCTGCTTGCCATTTGTTTTGATTTGGCGCTAAAGCGTTGCTTTTCCTGGGGCAAATGGAAATGTGGATGAACCTTAAGTGGTTGTGTGGGAAATGGCACATGTATGCATGTATGGTTTTCCCAGTAGTGATGTATGGAAGTGAGAGCTGGACCATAAAGAAGGCTGAAGAATTGATGCTTTTGAATTATGGTGCTGGAGGAGAGTCTTGAGAGTCCCATGGACTGCAAGAAGATCAAACCTATCCATCCTTAAGGAAATCAGCCCTGAGTGCTCACTGGAAGGACAGATCGTGAAGCTGAGACTCCAATACTTTGGCCACCTCATGAGAAGAAAAGACCCCCTGGAAAAGACCCTGATGTTGGGAAAGATGGAGGGCACAAGGAAAAGGGGATGACAGAGGACGAGATGGTTGGACAGTGTTCTCGAAGCTACCAGCATGAGTTTGACCCAACTGCGGGAGGCAGTGGAAGACAGGAGTACCTGGCGTGCTCTGGTCCAGGGGGTCACGAAGAGTTGGACACGACTAAACGACTAAACAAACAAACAACAACAACAACAACATGCATGTGTATTTGTAAGGTGACAAGATAATGTTTCACAAATTTTGCCAACCAACATTCACTATGATCTCTCCACACTCAAGAGGCAAAATATTATTATGTGTTTTTCTCTCTCCTCCCCCCCCCCGGCCCCTTGAAAGTGGCTGTACATCCACCAAGTGGCTCACAGAGGGCTGGTCGCTTGTGCATCCATCCCTCCTATTGGGCCCACTTCCCCACCCTGGAAATCAGATGTGAGCTCTGCCAAGCATCGCTAACAATGGCAGGCAATCAATGGGAGAAATGGGTGCTGGGAGCCCCCAGGGTGCCAGCAGGTGTACACCAGGTGTCGTAATCAAAGTATGTCATGCCAAATCTATAAGAGGAAACTCCCAGCAGCAAGAAAATGCTTCTAGGTCTTGATGGGCCACAGCTCAGTGGGTGAACATCTGCTTTGACTACAGAGAGTCCCAGGTTCAATCCCTGGCATCTCCAGGTAGGGCTGGTAGAGAACTCTGCTTGAAAACTTGAGGAGCCACTGCCAGTCTAGAGAATACTGAGCCAGTTGGACCAGTGTGCTGATTCAGTATAAGGCAGCTTTCTATGATCCTAGGAAGCTCATACACATCTAATGCCTTTTCTTTATCCCCTATAGTCTTCTTGGTGTGAAGCCTGCATTGTGTCATAGGGCTCTTTCTAGGTCTAGCTTCCCCAACCTCTTGCTCTCCAGATGTTTTGGGCTACAGCTCTGATCAGCCCCAGCTAGCACAGCAAGAACTTGCAAGGGCTTCATGCCTTCTGGGTCCTACCTGTGTGAAAAACAGGCGAAAAGTCTTAGAATCATAGAATCATAGAGTTGGAAGAGACCACAAGGGCCATCGAGTCCAACCCCCTGCCAAGCAGGAAACACCATCCGAGCACTCCTGACATATGGTTGTCAAGCCACTGCTTAAAGACCTCCAAAGAAGGAGACTCCACCACACTCCTTGGCAGCAAATTCCACTGTCGAACAGCTCTTACTGTCAGGAAGTTCTTCCTAATGTTTAGGTGGAATCTTCTTTCTTGTAGTTTGGATCCATTGCTCCGTGTCCGCTTCTCTGGAGCAGCAGAAAACAACCTTTCTCCCTCCTCTATGGGACATCCTTTTATATCTTTGAACATGGCTATCATATCACCCCTTAACCTCCTCTTCTCCAGGCTAAACATGCCCAGCTCCCTTAGCCGTTCCTCATAAGGCATCATTTCCAGGCCTTTGACCATTTTGGTTGCCCTCCTCTGGACACGTTCCAGTTTGTCAGTTTGTCTTATTATAGCTGTGCTGGCTGGAGCTAATGGGAGTTATAAACACCTAGAGGGCACCAAGTTTTGGGAAGACTGCTCTAGGTGAAAAATTCCTCTTCCTCTCTGCCCCTCCCTTTCCTATCCTGCCCCAAACCTGCTGAAGCCCACAAAAGCAGTTGGAAATTGCAACTGAAAAGACAGCATCAATTGGTGCCTTGCTGCCTTTGAAAGGGTTTATGGCTTTGGGTTTCAATAGAGCCCTGAACTCATCCCCATTTCCCTGGATTCTCTATTCATTGAGGATATAGGCTCTTGGGCCTGCCACTTTGGCCAAAGGGAAATGGAAGTTAGCAAGTACTTGAGAGGGTGTGAAATGGAGGGTGAAGCCATGGGGGAGGGTGCTGGCAGAGGCGTGAGAACCATTTGCAAAGCTGGTCCCTCCACTAATGACCCCTGTAAATGCAACCCACCCCCAATAGTCAGAACTACTCTAACCCTCTCATCATCTCCACCTGAGAGAAGATCCCTAGGCTAATGCGGATAATGCCTGAGGGCCAGAAGAAATTTTTGCATTACTATAACCTGCCCCGCCCCAGTTGGCTCCTAGCAGCCCACCCCCTCAAATATCACACCATAGGGCGAATAAGGAGGGCGTTTCCCCTCTGCCTTTGATGTGGGCCCATGACATTTGCTGGGAACCAGTGGTGCATAATGTGGTTTTGTAATAATTTATTATTTTGCGCCTAGAGTATAAATCTTGCTAAAATATATGTAGCATGTAGGAGAGGTCAAACACACACACACAAAGGGAAGAAAAAGGGAGAAGCATGCAAATGATAACAAAGCTTTCTGATGCATCCAAATAATCTATTCCATATTGCAGAAATGAAAATTAGAAATGGCCTGACTGCATCAGGCCACTGTCTCCAACAGTGGATAGCCAGGCATCCTGAGAAGCTCACAGGCTTGGTGGTGTTAGACGTGCCTCCCGTGTTTATTCCTTGGCCACTGGAAATACGAAGTACCATGCTCCTGAACAAGCAACTTTTTTTCAGCCGCTAAAACCCTCTGAATTTCCCTACTCTTCTTTTAATGCTGTTTAAGCTAATAGCCGTCACATCCTGTGGAACTGAATCCCATAAAATCAAGGAAGCCTTGCACCATGAAAAGCCTACATTTTGTTTGCTTTTGCTTCCCGTCAGTTTCATTGGTTGATGCTAATTTGTTTGTTTGATTGATTGATTATTACTTTATATCCCACCTTTTATATCCTCCAAGTAACTCCAGGTGTCTTACACGGTTGTCCTCCCCTCACATTTTTATCCTTGCAATAATTGTGTGAGGTAGGTTAGGCTAAGAGACTGACTGGGTCACCCAGTGAGCTTCTTTGGCTGAATGGGGATCTGAACCCTGGTCTCTTGGGTTCTGTCTTTCTCTCTAAATCAGCTGTCATTTTATAAACATTTGCTCCCTCCTTGAATGTCCTTCTCTTCCTTATTCAGGAGCTGCAAAGCTCCTTTCCTCACAAGGCAGTGTGCTCAGGCTCCTGAGCATTTTAATCACTATTCTCTGAACCTTCTCCAGCCTTTGCTCAACCATCAACCATGACATCCGTCTGGTCCATCTAGAGGAGCTGGAAGCTGAGGGCACTGTGATACACTGGTTCCACTCCTTCCTCCTGGGCCATGTCCAGAAAGTGGTGTTAGGGGGGTGAGTGTTCAGACCCCTGGGCTCTCACTTGTGGGGTGCCTCAGGGCTCCGTCCTCTCCCCCATGCTTTTTGACATCTATATGAAGCTGCTGGGAGGGATCATCAGGGGGTTTGGGCTGGGTGTTCATCAGTATGTGGATGATACCCAGCTCTACCTCTCTTTTAAATCAGAAGCAGTGAAGGCGGTGAAGGTCCTGTGTGAGTGACTGGAGGTGATTGGGGGATGGATGGTGACTAGCAGATTGAGGTTGAATCCTGACAAGTCAGAAGTACTGTTTTCGGGGGACAGAGGGTGGGCAGGTGTGGGGGACTCCCTGGTCCTGAATGGGGTAACTGTGCCCCTGAAGGACCAGGTGCACAGCCTGGGAGTCATACCAGCTCTATCTGGTATGCAGGTTGAAACTTTACCTGCTTGCACACTGTCTCGCCAGAGTGGTGCATGCTCTAGTTATCTTGTGCTTAGACTACTGCAATGTGCTCTGTGTGGGGCTACCTTTGAAGGTGACTTGGAAACTACAACCAATCCAGAATGCACCAGCTAGACTGGTGACTGGGAGTGGCCACTGAGACCATATAACACCGGTCCTGAAAGACCCACATTGGCTCCCAGAATATTTCAATCAATCAAAGTGTTGGTGCTGACCTTTAAAGCCCTAAACGGCCTTAGCCCAGTATACCTGAAGGAGTGTCTCCACCCCCATCGTTCAGCCTGGATACTGAGGTCCAGCTCCGAGGGCCTTCTGGCAGTTCCCTCACTGCGAGAAGTGAGGTTACTGGGAACCAGGTAGAAGGCCTTCTCTGTAGTAGTGACCACCCTGTGGAACACCCTCCCATCAGATGTCAAGGAAATAAACAACTATCTGACTTTTAGAGGACATCTGAAGGTAGCCCTGTATTGGGAAATTTTTAGTGTCTGATGTTTTACAACTTTTTATGTGCTGTAAGGTAGATGGGGTATAAATAATAAAATTATTATTATTATTATTATTATTATTATTATTATTATTATTATTTCTTGTCTACAGCAGTGGGACCTTGCTCTTGCATGTCTCGCTCTTTCTGCCTCCTAGAAAAAGGTCTGCCAATGTTTTGTTTCTCAGTGTTCAAAACAAGACTAGCAGTCAGGATCTCTTTACAGGTGTGGCATTACTAATAAATGCCAAGTGATAATTACTTTCTTAACAACTGCTGGCGAGTCCAACAATCTTCTCAAGATTCCCAGCAGCTACAGGATATTCTGGAAACTGGCCAATGGTCCAGTAGGCCACAACCTATCTTCTTCCTGCCACTTCTCTACAACAGGGGTGTGCAGACTTCAGCCTTGTTGGAACGACAGTGGTACCTCGGGTTAAGAACTTAATTTGTTCTGGAGGTCCGTTCTTAACCTGAAACTGTTCTTAACCTGAAGCACCACTTTAGCTAATGGTGCCTCCTGCTGCCGCCGCGCTACTGCTGTGCGATTTCTGTTCTCATCCTGAAGCAAAGTTCTTAACCCGAGGTACTATTTCTGGGTTAGCAGAGTCTGTAACCTGAAGCGTCTATAACCTGAAGCATCTGTAACCCGAGGTACCATTGTACTTTGCTTTATACTATAGCCCCAAGATCTACAAAGCAGAGCCAGGTGGGAAAGACAAACAGTTATAATGAACGAACAGGGTACTTCTGAGCACGTTCTGTGCTTAAGAAGCTTTGTTCAGTATCAGAACTGAATTGAACTCACATTCCCGTGCCTTTCAAATGTATGCAGTGATGTGCCTTTTCTATTCTGAGTTCACATATTTCTGTGGGAAGCACCAGGGTGATCCAGCTCAGTTGGTAGGGCATGAGACTCTTCATCTCTGGGTCGTGGGTTTTAGCCCCACTTTGGGCAAAAGGTTCCTGTATTGCAGGGGGCTAGACTAGACGACTCTTGTGATCCTTTACAATTCTACAATTCTATAATTCTTTGACACATGTGTGAAGTAGCCCTTTATGTGAAACCTTCCAGTTTTCTTTGCACCAAAACAGTCACCGAACTGTCCACAAAAGGGCATCCTGCAGATACCATCTTATCAGGAGATCCATCCTGGAAATATTGGAACTGGGCCTTTATTGCAGTGGCACCTAACCTTTGGAACTCCTTCGCATTACATAGCAGGCAGATCCTTATCCCAGCTGATACCTGTCTTGGATTTGAAATTTTTTAATATATATACAGTATGGTTTTTTTTAACTGTTTTTAATATGAGTAATGCTCACAAATTTGTTTTTTTATAGACGCAGCTGTTTTATGTTTTTTATTGCATTGCGAAATCACTTTGTGATGCTTCACAGGAAGTGATTCCTTAATTAATTAATTATTTAATTAATTAATTGGTAATATGTCCATCCCTCATTGACTACACCACTCCACAGGCCACGTATCAGTGTCAGATTTGGATGGGAAAGACATGAGTTCATAAAAAACATTAGAACATAAGAATACAGTGGTGCGTCGCTAGACGAAAAGAATTCGTTCCGCGATTCTCTTCGTCTAGCGTTTTTTTCGTCTTGCGAAGCAAGCCCATTGACAGCTTAGTGGATTAGCGCTACAGCTGTCAAGCGGCTTCCAGCGATCAGCTGTTAAGCGGCTTATCAGCGGAACAGCTGATAAGCGGCTTAGCGGCTTAGGAAAAGGGCGGAAAAAGCATAAAAAACCCGCGGGGGGACGCAAGATTTTTTCGTCTTGCGAAGCAACCCCATAGGGAAATTCGTTTTGTGAAGCGCCTCCAAAATGGAAAACCCTTTCGTCTAGCGCGTTTTCCGTCTTGCGAGGCGTTCGTCTTGCGGGGCACCACTGTAGCCTGGCTCATCTAGTCTAGCATCCTTTTCTCATAGTAACCAACCAGATAACCATGGGAAACTTAGAAGCAGGACAAAAGCACTCTTCCCAGCAAGTGGTTTTCTGAAGCATTACTGCATTGACCGTGGAGGCAGAGGACAGCTATCATGGCTAGTAGCCATTAATAGTATTTTCCTCTATGAGTTTGAATCCCTGGCTGTCCATGAAGGTCCCTGGGTACCAATATAAGCAATTAAAAAGTCAGATATGTTGACGATGTTCAACAGCTACAAACTGGCTGTCAGTGATAAGTCAAGACAAGATAAACTAGAAGTGGGGGTGGAGCTGGAACTGATGCTATGCCCACCCAGGTGTGGTTCAAGGAGGCCACAGAAGGGATGTGTGTCAATGCTCTGGTCTGTTGTGACTGTTTTCGACTAGAGGCAGGAGTCTTGCCTGCCACACTCTCCTTGCTCTGAGCCAGCCCTCTGATGGACGGCACTGACCTTTCCTTAACTCCCACCACAGAGTTCATTGCTTAACACTTTTCACCTGCTGACACACACAGGTAAGCCCCAGAGTAGCTTGTAGCCCCAAGGAATGCATTCTGGCTGAGTGCCTAAGAGTGCATTTATAATGGAACACACACATTGACTCTCCACCTGCCAATAAAGGGTAAGGTATCCTTAGTGAGCAAATTCCAGAGCCAGGGCACGGAGACGTCCAGTTGCTGATTATGTTCTAAGACTGGGTTCACACAGGCAAAGTCAAACAGTGTTTGGTGTTTCTGTAGAGGATGGAGCTCTGCGGGAGAATGAATGGGGCAATCAATCAATCAATTAATTATTAATTATCATTAAATTTATATCACACTTTTCCTCCAAGAAGCTCAAGGTGATATGCATGTCCCCCCACCCTGATTTTTATCCTCAGAACCGCCTTGTGAGGTAGATTAGGCCGAGAGATTGTTAGGATGCATTTCAGTTTCTCATTTTTCCAATCTTCAGTTTTCCACATTTCAGCATGTACGTTTAAAAAAAGCCAAAGTCCTCATCGAAATTCATCAGAATTTTAATCCAGATTTCTCCTAAAATGCACAATTTTGCAGGTAATTTTGTGTAATGTAGGATGCAGGTGGCGCTGTGGGTTAAACTACAGAGCCTAGGACTTGCCGATCAAAAGGTCGGCGGTTCGAATCCCCGTGATGGGGTGAGCTCCCGTTGCTCGGTCCCTGCTCCTGCCAACCTAGCAGTTTGAAAGCACCTCAAAGTGCAAGTAGATAAATAGGTACCATTCTGGCGGGAAGGTAAACGGCATTTCCGTGCAGTGATCTGATTTGCCAGAAGCGGCTTAGTCCTGCTGGCCACATGACCCAGAAGCTGTACACCAACTCCCTTGGCCAATAAAGCGAGATGAGCGCCGCAACTCCAGAGTCGGCCATGACTGGACCTAATGGTCAGGGGTCCTTGTCTAATCTACACATTTTGTATAGCATTTCCCCCTAATATAATGCATTTTTATATTTTATTTTATTTTTACTAATGAATGCATTCCATGCACACTTCATCCAGGTATATGCATTCTTGTGCATGTTACTTGGCTCGAAAACTGCACTGCAAAATTTGGAGAAGTGTGACTTTTAAAGGGGACCAAGGGTAGGAGAGGACTATTGGCCCTGCTTAGGGGTTTCCCAGAGGCATCTGGTTGATGATGGTAAGATATTGGACTAGTGGGAAAGACCCCTGTCTACCTGAGACCCTGAACAGCTGCTGCCAGTCAAAGGGCTAGATGGGACAAATAGTCGGTCCTCGTATGTCAGCTTCTTAGTTGACTTTAATTGGCTGCTTGCATCAATTAATGGGGGGGACGCAGGTGGCGCTGTGGGTTAAAGCCTCAGTGCCTAGGACTTGCCGATTGAAAGGCCGGCGGTTCGAATCCCTGCGGCGGGGTGCGCTCCCGCTGCTCGGTCCCAGCGCCTGCCAACCTAGCAGTTCGAAAGCACCTCCGGGTGCAAGTAGATAAATAGGGACCGCTTACCAGCGGGAAGGTAAACGGCGTTTCCGTGTGCGGCTCTGGCTCGCCAGAGCAGCGATGTCACGCTGGCCACGTGACCCGGAAGTGTCTCCGGACAGCGCTGGCCCCTGGCCTCTTAAGTGAGATGGGCGCACAACCCCAGAGTCTGTCAAGACTGGCCCGTACGGGCAGGGGTACCTTTACCTTTACCTTTATCAATTAATGGCGATGACAAACCTAGACAGCATCTTAAAAAGCAGGGACATCACCTTGCCGACAAAGGTCCGTATAGTTAAAGCTATGGTTTTCCTAGTAGTGATGTATGGAAGTGAGAGCT
This sequence comes from Podarcis melisellensis, assembly GCF_964234715.1. Classification (NCBI taxonomy): domain Eukaryota; kingdom Metazoa; phylum Chordata; class Lepidosauria; order Squamata; family Lacertidae; genus Podarcis; species Podarcis melisellensis. The sequence continues at coordinate 55,029,098 of NC_138544.1, forward strand.
GGACCCTAAAGAAGGCTGATCGCCGGAGAATGGATGCTTTTGAATTCTGGTGCTGGAGGAGACTCTTGAGAGTCCCATGGACTGCAAGAAGATCAAACCTCTCCATTCTTAAGGAAATCAGCCCTGAGTGCTCACTGGAAGGACAGATCGTGAAGCTGAGGCTCCAAGACTTTGGCCACCTCATGAGAAGAGAAGACTCCCTGGGAAAGACCCTGATGTTGGGAAAGATGGAGGGCACAAGGAGAAGGGGACGGCAGAGGACGAGATGGTTGGACAGTGTTCTCGAAGCTACCAGCATGAGTTTGACCAAACTGCGGGAGGCAGTGGAAGACAGGAGTGCCTGGCGTGCTCTGGTCCATGGGGTCACAAAGAGTCGGACACGACTAAGCGACTAAGCAACATCAATGGCTACTAGCCATAACTTGAGAGAATGCACAAGAGGCGAGAGTGCTGTTGAGCTCAGGTCCTGCTTGCCAACTTCCCATGGGGCATGTGGCTGGTGAGTGAGAGAACAGAGTGCTGGGCCAGATGGACCTTTGGGCGGATTCAGCAGACAGGCTCTTCATATGCTCTTATGTTCTCAACAGGGAGACTGTTGAGCAACAATAAGGACCATTGATCTACTTCAGCATGGCAGTGGGCAGATTTCAAGGCCCAAATGACATGTGACACTAATCACATGGTTCCTCCTTGAATGGAATGGGATGAGACATCGGTGGTGGTATGATTTAACTCTTTGCTCCTGCTGTGAGTCAGATCCGGATTGGGGTCCTGCTGTTCCTACAAATGCATTGTGGGGGGGGGGGGGAATCTCTCAGTAGATCAAAGGGGAGTCCCTCATCCAATGCAAATTACAGGTTTGAGGAGGGGGCCTGATCCAGATAAGAACCACAGCAGGGTGCAACCCCCTCCCTGCAGACCCTCCAAGTGTGCCTATTTTCCAGGGGCAGTTCCAGATTTACAGAAGCTACCCCTGTTTCTGATTTGCTCCTGGAATGTCCTGCTTTCCCTTAGGATGTCCCTATTTTCATTGGAGAAATGTCGAAGGGCGTGGTAGGAAATCCCTGTTTTCATTGGAGGAATGTTGGAGGGGACATCTCTATTTTCATTAGAGAAATGTTGGAGGATATGCAATGTCCTGTTGTGAACTGGGCCCCAACACTGGCACTCGAGGCAAAGTTAAATGATAAACACCAAGTGTATAGTTTGGCCTTTTAAAACAATACAACTCCTTGGTCCCCCCCCCCAATACAATAACTTTTAAGGCAACAAAATTAAAATTAATGCATATTTTTTAATTTTCATTATAAAGTTAAACACATCTATGAAACATAACTGGTAAAAAAAAAAAAATACAAGACATTGCTAGCAGGTTGTCCGTAAAAAAGAGGATAAAAAGACAAGGGGCCACGATCCAGGACTCTGCAGACTGCAACACACAAATGGAAGGGATCCACTTGAGGAAAGGGTGGCCCATCCCATTTTCAACAGCATTGTACAAGAATCTCCAGAGTGTGTGCAGGATATTTCTAAACACAGGGAGATAGTAGCAGGCCCTGTTCAGGCTGAGTTTCATGTGATCTACTAGATCGCTCCTTACTTAGATGACAAGAGAAGTAGCAGATTGACAACACTGTTCCCAAGGAGTTATTTCTGCAAATATATACTCTTACTAATATATACATTTATTCATAAAATAAATAATCATAAAAAACCCATCAGACTTAACAAAATACCAAAGGGGGGAGGAAGATAGAGAGAGAAAGGTGGCGACTCTTCTTTTGTACAATAGCTTTGGAATTTCAGGGTTTGCTTTGTTTTTGATAATACATGGGTTCATTATAAAGGGTGAGCAGGAAATAGGGGCAACTGATAAGATGTTCAGAGTTGGGCCAGTCATGAAGCAATGTGAAGCAGCTGCTAGTGGCCACAGATTCCAGATGGGGGCGCCATTTCCCGGCTCCAATTTCAAGATATACAGTATGTATATATATATATATATATATGTGGTGGGTGGGTTTCAGGATTACAGTACATGGAGAAAGTGTTAAACCCCGCTGTTCCGTTCACCATGGTCCCATTCCTCGTCCATTGTGGCTGCTAATTTACAGCAACAAAATAGCCAGCACTCCTCCATTCATCTTGATTTGCTCGCACAAACTTCATGAGGAAGTTAGATTTTTATCTGGTCTTTATTGAGTGTTGATTCTGATTTGTTTGCAGGGAGGCTATACGATAATGACCATTCATCCTGCTTTACTTGTATGGTGTTCATGTGTCTTCCCATTAGTCATTTGTTCCTCTCACACTTTTTAGTGCATTTAACCATTGCTTTCCTAACTGCACATTTCAAGCTCATGACTTCCCCCAAAGAAACCTGGGAGCTATAGTTTACCCTTCACTGAGCTACCATTCTCAGCGCCCTTAGCAAGCCACAGTTCCCATGATTCCTTTTGGGGGATGGGAGGTGTATGGTGTGGATTCAGCTCTAGGACAACAAAACTCTTTAATCCCCTTTAATTGTAAAAATCTAAATTTGCTGGTATGGACATGAATCCATCCCACAAAATACTGACTGGAGACACCCTACATGCATTCTATATAATCTGTCACTAAGAATGGTAGATTCTTAAGACTGTGACCTCATTATTCTCACACAGGCAGACATTTTTTGTTTTCGGTCTACCACCTCAGACTTGACTACAGTATTACCCCATACCAGCATACACACAACACGCATACAAACTAGATGTGAAGAGGACATTTTGTGACCCACCCCACCCTTGCAGTTGCAATACAGCTTTACCCCCTCAATCTAAACCAGGTCTGTGACAGTCCATGTCAGAAATGGAGAACCTGTGTTGTTGCCCCATAATCCCTGACCATTTGCCATTCTCTTGTGGGGCAACAAAAAATAGCTTCCGGAGAATCACAGTTTTCTGGTCTTTGTGCTGTCCAGATGTTGTGGACTGCAAACCCCTTCTGCCTTGATTATTGAATATGCTGGAAGAAGCTGATGGGAGTTGGGCATCTGCAACACTTGGAAGGCACAGTGTTGGCTACTCTGTCATAGATTGCGACTGTGTGGGCTTAGAGTGGCTGCTAAGCACAAGAGATTTGGTTTATAAAGTTGCAGAATCAAGGTAGTTCTGCCCATGGTTGCCTGGGAACAGGGTAGGGGTTTCCTGGGAGCTCCTCATGACCTACAAAGGGCCCCACAAGGTTGGTGCTACATTAAGGCTCCTCATATTCACCCTGAGATGTCTTTCCAGCTAAAGAATGAGGAGCTACTGACTGGGAAAGGCCATTTGTAACCGTGAGAGATGATTCCAAGAGGTCAGTCACAATCACAAATAAATACGAATAAATAGAGCTGAGAATTCTGGAAAAATGGAAACAAAAGGATTTTTAAATGTTTCTCAGCAGGGCTGTTGAGCCTTCTCCAGGGTCCTTTGAAAGCCTCCTGGGACGCTGGAATGAGAGGGAGAGAGGTGTCTAATCAAAAGAAACAACCTCACAGAAGAGGACCTCATTCATTTTGAGACTCGACATATCATATTTCCGCTATGATTGCAGCTGTGTTTCTGCCCTGGGGTGAATACAGAGGGATTCATAAGCTCTCTACCATTTAAACTATCTGTGATCACTGGAAGAGCACAGAAAATTCATTTCAAGTCTGTCGAGGGCACTGAAAAGATCTATGCCTATTTAGCGCACAGTCCAGCATATATCTACACTTGTATTGGGGCACAATCCTTCTGACACTGAGAAACTTGTAAAGTCTTATTTCAGCAGGAGAGAATTAAGTGTGTGCTTAACTTTGTCATAGTTGCATTTTTGACTGGATTCAACTTGTCATATCCCCCATCCCTGACTTATATCAAACCATTACAGTTAAGAACTTAATTTGTTCTGGAGGTTCGTTCTTAACCTGAAACTGTTCTTAACCTGAGGTACCACTTTAGCTAATAGGGCCTCCCACTGCCACTGCGCTACCACCGCACGATTTCTGTTTTCACCCTGCAGCGAAGTTCTTAACCCGAGGTACTATTTCTGGGTTGGCGGAGTCTGTAACCTGAAGTATCTGTAACCCGAGGTACCACTGTAGTTGAGATTATAGAAGATGTGTCAACACCCTCCCCAATAATGCTTTCTCTCCCCTTCTCTGCCTCCCTTTACATGAACTGTAGCTCAGTGGTGGAGCTGGCTGGGTTTCCTAGGGGCGGGAGTTTAATAACATTTGGAGACACCAAGTTGGCTCTCCCTGCCACACATGAGAAATCCAGAAATGTGTGGGAAGGCTAGTCAGCATATTTTCAATGGGTTTTTCTGGGCATCTTTGTAAGGCTAAGGTAAATGGCTATCTGTATTCACCCTCAAGTACATCTCCACAGCCAACACATCATTCCATCTTGAAAGGGCTTCCAGATCTTTTGCTTGCGTGATGCAGGGCACACTAGGAACTTGGGGAGTATGCCAGGGAAAGACAGGTACTTCTGCCCCCTCCGAGATCTAGGTATTTGCTGAGGAAATTGAACCATCTGGGTGTGTGTGTGTGTGTGTGTTTGCAATGTCTGAAATTTCAGCTGTCTGATCACACAAATAGTCATGTGATGAAAAAAAGAGGAAATATGCATCTTTGCCCTGGAAAATTGAAATGGTACGAACTCCCTAGGTTAGCTTTGAAGGATTTTCTTCTGAAAACATGACCTACATAAAAAAGGAGTCAGTTACCAAGTTTTTGATTTTGTGGGAACTGCAGATACGCCATTCTGGGGTTATGCTTGAGGGGGTATGTCTAGATAAAGGACAATTTGCACATATCAGTTGCGAAACTCTGGCTGAAATGGTTTCATTGATCAGAAACCTGCCTGAACATTCATGATGGCTCCAAAGAATGCCCATTCAACATTTCACTTCTCATATTGCATGGCTTGGATGAAGACCCAGGGTATGAAGGTGAAAGGGTGTAATTTCCTATCCTATTGATTACTGTGATTTAATGTCATTTAACAATCTACTGCAGTAAGGCCTGGCAGCCATTTTGTCCTCAGAGGCCTGCTGTTGATCCTGAGGGAGCCAACTGTTTAAGCTACAATGTTATATTCCCGGTAGACAGCCCACCACTGTGACATTATTTCCTATGGTAAAATCCCACCCAGTACAAGTGGTCTAATAAGCAGTGCCCACTTGAAACTGTGAGATGGTATACATATGTATGTATATATGTAACAGTGTGTGTGTGTGTGTGTGTGTGTGTGTGTATGGGATTTTTACCATATGAAATAATGCCACAGTCGTGGGCTGTCTATTACATTGTTTAACAAGAATAACACACAAGTGCCACCTCACTTCCTGTTTCCTTCTCCCATAGTAGAAGCATTGTCTGAATCATCAGTCAGTTCAGGATTTGAATATATTACAAAGTTTGGCAGTTCCACAGAGTGAAGAGTCATTTGCAAGTTCCTCCAGTTCCTGTGAGAGGTTGAACGAGGGCCTTTAAAAACAACAACACACCACCTGTTGTTAATTCTATACATAGAAACTTAGCTACAGGCTGGGCTGGAACATTAAGAGTCATTGCGCTAGAAGCTTCTTCCATGCTCATAATGCACAAATAGGCCATGTTTCAGGAAGACGCACAACATTCAAAGGACACTTAATAGCACGAGTTTTGCCATGTGAGTTGAAAGGAAAGAGCAGGCACTCCAGAACCTTCTGGAAACCTGCTCGCCATCCACTATCCAGCTTGATGTTCTTGACTAGTTAAAGAGACCTGTGGGGCAAAAGGTCAAAAACAGCTGTTTGGTTGGCATCTTGGTTTGTCAGGAATTGCAAGGTTAACATCCAGATGTGATGGTCGAGAAGAAATGATACCTATTCTAGCCAACCAATGCTAGCTTCTGCGAGTGTGTGTGTATGTGGATCTCAAGAAGTCAGCTTTCTCCTATAGAAAAAAGTAATCTTTGATTCTTTTTCCGTGGCCATCCCATCTTACTTGCACGTGTGGACATCATAGACCCGTATGCACTCCTGACAGCTGACATAGCAGCACCAATGGAAGATACAATGGCACTTCTCCTTCCTCTTCTCAGTCCGTGTGTTGTGTCCTCGCCCGCAGCACAAGAGGTCGCAACCATCAATCCCATGGGAAGTGACGTTGCAGATCCTGTCGCGGGTGCCAAAGGAGCCAGTCTCAGGGTTTGGCTCGCAGAAGTTGGGTGAGTTCTCATAATAGACCAAATCCCTCTCGGTTGGTGCTTTGAAGAAGTTATATTTGGGCCGCAGTGTCTCCACCCAGCCGCGGGACTCCCTATGCTTCTCCACCACCATTTCTGAAGCGCTGTCATATTTGTCCTTGAGGTAGTCGCCAATAACCCGGAAGTCAGGCTGGGACCACCAACAGGTCTTTACCTCACAGCTGCCTGACAATCCATGACACTTGCATTTGAGGTGCATGTGGTCAATAATGGACTGAAAAAGGAAAGGGGGGGGGGAAGAATGGCAAGGAAGGCAGAAGAAGGAGAGACAACATTAGTTTGTAGTATGAGGAAACATTCAATATGGCATTTTTAAACTTTGGAGGGTTGGCAGTTCCCAGTTATCCAGTAGTGGTTGGTGGTGCAATTCTGCTTATCTAACCTCCTGTCTCTGTGGTTTACATGGAGGGGGAGCAGAGAGGTGGCAGCGTGGTTGCCGCGGTGCAAATGCAACAGCTGGAATGACAGATTAGCTCCGCTGGTGCATTTGCACAGCACCGACCTCACCCCTTTCCCTCCTTGGTAAACAGCAACGACACTTCTGGCAGGAAGTCAGGCGTGTGCCGCAGCTCTGCCAATGGCTACAACAAATATCTCAGCATTTTAGGATGCTGGCACAGTACCAGTTTACAGTCTAATATTCGTGCATTTGCTGGACCCAGAAATCTTCCCTCACTTTAGTACTTTTGTTATATCCATGTCCTGAGAGTTGCCAACTGATTTTAAGGTGCAAGGTCAGATTATGAAGCTCAATCAGGCAGATTGGGGGTAAAATTCCTTTCAGCTGCGCCAGGCTTTTACCTCCCCTACACCTGATGTCACATATGACATCAGGCGTAAGGCAGGTGGGTGTAGCTTGGACATAATGTACTCCTGGATGTGACTAATTAGACCCACAGGTCAGAGGTTCCTCCTTTCTGCTCTAAAGAGCAATTTGAATGTTCCTGCCACCATTACTTGTTACTGTTGAAGTTGCCACCATGGAGATGTCTTTTTTGACATTTGGAAGAGCATGTGCTTTGCATGCAGAAGGTCCCTGGCATCTTCATATAGGGCTGGGGAAGACTTGTCTAAAATCCTTGAGAGCTGCTGCCAATGTAGACAATACTGAGCTAGAGGACAAGGGGCAGCTTCCAATATGTTTGACAGTAAAACCTTAGCTAGTTGTAGAGTAGAAGTATACTGAGAACAATGAGATTGTAGGTGACTATGCAACTTGCTTGTTTTTTTCCTTCTCTCCTCCTTTGACCATGGAGGAAAAGTTCGTCAGCCAGACGATTGCCCCCTAGCAGCCTTAAATGGTGCAGTCAAGGAGAACAGGATCAACTGGATTCACTGATTGTGCAATTTGGTGCCTGCTTTTATATCTGAAGCAAGTTGCTAAATTATTATAGTGTTGCAGTCACCACTGAGGGAATAGAACAAAACCACGTTTTTCCTTACCGTCCTTCCAGCTTCATTGTTGTGTCTGTTCATGGCCGACCGAGCATCTGGCCTGTTCTCTCGTGCATCCGCAAACTCCCGAGACACCATGCTCCCAAACTCCACATCCTCGCTGCAGCCTCCCCATTTCCAACCTTCTCCTGGAGGACCCTTGTGCCGTGTGTCACAGCCACAGATGGTGGCCGATCCTTCCGCACAGGATCTGGTCACTGCAAAAGCCACACCAGCAGAGGCGATAGCATGAACGAAGGCTGACTCTCTGGTGGCTGCAGGGGAAAAAATTAACATCATGCTCAGTATCCGTCACCCAAGGACAATGGGGTTACTTTCACAAATATAGCTCGGAGACTGGAAGGTTGGAGTAGAAAATTCATCAGCCACATTAATCGGAAATTATTTATTTATATTAATATTATACACAGGAGTTAAATGTACCAGTTAGAAATACTGGAAACCAGAATTATTTCCAGTGTGCTGCTGGTTGCAGCTCTGGATGAATTACTGCTCTGGGCTATTGTCCAATCAGAAGCCACACTCAGATGTGGACCCTTAAGCTTAACCTCCCCTTTAATATTGGAGGCCATTCATTAAAAACCTATAGCCATCCCAGGTTATAATTGTTTAAGACTCACTGAGCCCTTTTCTACAGTACAAATTGAATCCAATACCTAACCTGTTTAATAGCTATGACCTCCAATGAATGAATGAATGAATGAATACCTTAACGCAGGGTGGTCCAACATCAGTTTGCATTTACTTAAAGAAAATAAAGTCCTCGGGAAAATTCACCAGCATATTAGTGCTAATTTATCTTTACTATACACATATTTTGTATGGAATTTTGCCTGATTTACACATTTTTGCAAGGAATTTCCCCTAACATCGTGCATTTTCACACATTATATTCACTAATATAAGCATCTTGATATGTGCATTTTTGTAGTTATTGCGTGCCCAGGCTCTGCACTCCTACCTTCCCTGAGTGGTTATGAAAGATGGACACAACAACTTAGATTGGATCAAATAATTTCATAGGTTTCCATGAAAATGTAAGCCAAACCAAATTTCTTCCCTACTCCTATCTCTGGAGCAAGCAATCTGGGTTCAGCTTTGATGCAGAGAAGGAGAAGGGGAGCGAGAAAGGGCCTCTGAGACTTGTGAATTGCTTCCTATGCCTGATAAAGGGTTTGGCTCTGTCTGTCTGTCTAACCCTCCCCTCCCCACACACCACCATCAATGGCTAATAGCTGCCCTGACCCTCTTTAGCTTTGGTGAGCTTACCTGAGGCGTCCTGGGCCTCAGGGCCAAGAGAAAGGCTGGCCTTGGAGATGAAGATAAACAGGAGGAAAAGGACGCACTTGTAATGGAAATGAGGGGTTATTTAGCTGCCATATAAAAATGTAAGAGCCTCAGCTGAGATAAGAGGAGGGAGAGGGAGAACGGCAGGGCTTGTTTTTGTCAGCCAGCCTGGGTGGTTCTTGGTAGCTGCAGAAGAGACAGGCAGCAGGTCGCGACTTGAGAGAGACGAGGCCTTTCTGGAAAGTCAGCTGTCAGTGAACAGAAGTACGGGGAGGAATCCTTACCTAGAGGGAACAGAGAGCATTCCTAACAGAGGAGCGCAAAAGGAAGCGAGAGAAAAGCCAGCCTACACCATTTCACACACCTTGGCAAATTCACAGAGGAAAAGGATGTCCGTGGTTACTAGCCACGATCTACCTCTACAGTCAAAGGCAATGTGCTTCCATATATTAGTTGCGAAGACTGCAGGTGGGGAGAGCAGCTGTGGCACCCAAATCCTGCTTTTGAGCTTCTCATTGGGGCATCTGTTTGGCCACTTTGAGAATAGGATGCTGGACTAGATGGACCTTTGACTTGATCAAGCAAGGCTCTTCTTTAGTTCTCATGAAGCCTCCAAAGGAGCTCCTTCCAAGGCTCTGAGGAAATTGGGGAGGGGGGGTGAACTGAACATCTGTGGGGTGCACTTTATGAAGAGGCTTGGCTGTGGCGATGGAGGTTGAGGAGACAGGGAGGCGCCCTGAAAAGTACAGTCATACCTTGGAAGTTCTAAAACGTTTTGGAAGTTCCATACCTTGGAAGTTCCAAAACGTTCAAAAACCAAATCGTGGCTTCTGGTTGGCTGCAGGAAGCTTCAGCGGAAGCTCTGTTGGACGTACGGGTTCCAAAATACCATTTGCAACCCAGAACAACCCCTTCTGGGTTTGCGGCGTTCAGGAGCCAAAACATCTGAGTTCCAGGATGTTTGGGGTCCAAGGTATGACTGTACTGGTAACTTGCATCTTACACTAAGCACCTGGAAAAACTTTCTGACAGAGCTGTTCAACAGTGGAAAGGTCTTCTTCGGAAGGTTGTGGCCTCTCTTTCCTTGGTGGTTTTTAAGTAGAGTTGGCTGGCCATCTGTCATGGATACTTTAGCTGAGATTCCTGCACTGCAGGGGGTTGGCCCTCAGTGTCTCTTCCAACTCTACGATTCTACTTATTTTACTTACCGTATTTTTCGCTCTATAGGACGCACCTTTTCCCCTCCAAAAATGAAGGGGAAATGTGTGTGTGTCCTGTGGAGCGAATGCAGGCTCCTTGGCTTTGCCACGTCGCCCCTGTCCTGGAAGCCGGAGGAGGAACAGAAGGGTCTCCTGTTCCTCCTCCTGCTTCGCAGCGACGCGCCTGTCCAGCGAAGCCGGAGGAGGAACAGAAGGGTCTTCTTCTGTTCCTTCTCCTGCTTCGCTGAAGGGCGCTGCCCCTTCTCCCTCTCTGCGCAGCACCTCTCCTGTGAAGGAGGGGCGCTGCACAGAGAGATAGAAGGCGCAGTGCCCCTTCAGCGACGCGTCTGTCCTGACTTCTGTTTAGCCCTGCGCAGCCTCTTTGGGCAGGGGGAGCCTTCATCCCACTGCCCTGAAGAGGCTTGGTGCGGTTACCCCAGAAGCCAGAACAGCCACACGGTATCCCAGAAGCCAGATCCCTCTTGCTGTTCTGGCTTCTGGGGTTCAGAATAATTTTTTCTTATTTTCCGCCTCCCAAAACTAGGTGCGCCCTATGGTCCGGTGCGCCCTATGGTGCTAAAAATACGGTACATGATTGCAGCTTTGTCCGTGTTAGGGGGGAAATAAATAAAAGGCGTGTGGAGGAAACTTATTCTTCAATTATTCCTTCCCTCACACCCCCACCCCAAGCTATGATGGTGGGCTTACCCAGCTTTGCAAAGGACAAAGGCAGTGTGAGTGCTGTGGCCTTCCCAAAACCCAGTAAGTGAGGACCTGGGCTTTGGAAAGGGGATGCAAGGTCTCTGGCAGGGTCCTAAAGTGCTTCTGTCTCCTCCCCAAAGCCAGGCAACTGCTTACCAGGCTTTGGGAAGGAGGTGGGAAGGCTCTGGAACCATGCCAGAGCCCTTGCACCTCCCTCCCAAGCCTGAGTAGGCATCCCTCCACCTGGCACGATGGCGGCTCTGGGAGGTTCCTGGCTTTACATGTTTTTGCATTTATGTGTGGACATCCGGAACAGAATCCAAAATGTCTGTATTCTCAAGAAGCAGCCAGTCTTTCAACCAGCAGAATGCTGCTGATTCATAGTAAAGTTTAAAGTCTGGCAGGGCAAAACCACCCCTTTCCTTTGCGTCAGTTAGTATTTTAAATTTTATTCTGGGCTTCTTGCCCTGCCGGACAAATCTAGAAATATCTTTCTGCCACTTCTTGAAACAGTCCATCTTGTCCATAATTTGCAATGTTTGAAACAAAAACAACATTCTAGGCAAACCCTTTTGGTACTAGATTCTGGCTCTTGTAATGTTAGTACTAGATCATCTGCAAGCAAGCTACCTGTATTACAGACCCAGTAGGCGGGCTAGGAGAAGTTAGGCTTGTGAAACTAGTTTGCTTTGGACTGGTAACATCAGCACCTGGAATTTCTGGGTTGCTTGCTGTAGCCCCCAACCCTAGTAGGGTCCACGGCAGATTTGGGGCTTGGCCTGGTCTCCAAGCAGCAGCGTTTAGGTGCCATTTTAAATTTTGCACAATGCTCCCAATGTGGCAGCACCACTCTGGAGCACTGTGGACAATTCCAGTGTCAGTGTTGCTGATCCCACTGCCTTTGCCAGAGAAACCTGACAAGGCCCACCGACAGAGGAGGAGCCCCACCAGAGCGTACTTAGCACATATCCTTTCAAAAGAGTTTATCTATTCCCCTTTCAAAGCCAGCTATGATTGGGTTGGGGGAACCCTGGGCCTAGAGGTCAAATGCAGGCCCCTGAGCCTCTATTTCCAGCCCTTTGGGCTGTCTGCAAGCAACACCACCAGGACAGGGAACAACCCTTCTTCCCAGATCCCCGTTCCTCACCTGTCCTGCTCCTTGCTCTCCTTGAGTGCTTTTGCCTAGCTGAAAGTGTCCTTGAACTAGGATGATGCCTCTTGCTGGCCTGGATAGAGAGAGGGGTGTATAGGAACCTCTGACTTTTCTGTGGCTGGGATGTAGCTTCTGGATAAAGGTAATAGTCACATCTGTTGCTCCACCCACTTTTGCCTCTGGCCCCACCCATGCAGCTGCTGGAGAGTTGTCCATAAGATAATGTGGCTCTTAGGCTTAAAAAAGTTCCCCACCTCTGCTAAAAGCTAATGCTACAGGGAAACCGCCTTTGTCACAATATGCAACACCAAGGCACCAAGGCTGACCTTGGTGTGCAATATACCAGTAATATCCCTTGGATGTACTAGCAATGAGGGGAACGTTTGATTCCGTTTGCATTTAAAGCTAAACCTTTCTAATTTGCATTTTCCAAAACACCATGAAAATTTGTACTTCTTTGAGTTTTGCAAGGCAGTTTTCTAGTAATGTGTACAAAAATGTGTTACTAGGGTAAAATGTGCATAAAAATGCATATATTCATGGAGATCACATAGAAAAATGCATTATTTGGGGGGAATTGATTTGCAAAAATGTGTATATTAGGCAAAATTATATGCAAGAAACCTTGTATATTAGGAGAAATTTCTACTAAAATGTTGATGAATTTTCATGAGAATTAAAAAAGAAATCACAAACTGAACTTAAGACTGGAAAAATAAGAAACCCAGAGAAACAAATATTAGCAGATTCGCCCATTCCTAGAAGTAACTCTCAAAAATATTTTTTTTTTAATTATTTTTAAAAGCAAGTCCTATGGTTTTCACATAATCAGTTTACAAGCAAAATCCACTAGACACACAAACAAAATTCCAGATATAGGACTGTTCATAAAGTATAGAATGCCTTTGTTTACTTAAAGCAGCTCTTTTCTGACGCTGAACTCTTTGCTACCTGTGTTTGGAACTGCTTTTTTAATACCGATTTTATATAATATTTTTAAAATTGCATTGTATTCATAAGCCATATCAAGTGGTCTTGTAGGACTGCTGCGCAGAATCTGACTACTGTTCACCTAACCAGCCAATCAGCAATATTTGCATTTCATTTATTTAGGTGTCCTGAGGCCTCATTCTTTGCCATTTGTACAGAATTAAAATGATAAAACCACCCAACTATAGCCATCATAAACTAAAATGCCATATATAAAGTAGAAAACCCCAACTGTAAGAAAACTACATTACATCATCACTGCTTTAAAGCAAGCTTAAAGAAGATAAAATCAACCAATAGAGAACGCTTTCAAAAAATAAGCTGCCTTTTAACTTGTTGGCAACATTCCACCTGAGAATGAGGCTGGTACTCACCTTGAGAATGCATTTCCCTAAATGCTCATGATTAATTTCCCTGGGCCCCACTCACTGAGTCACTACTATACTATGCTCCCTTTTCTGTTTTAGAAAACTAGAGGGCTGATTGGTGTCCTATTGCTTCTTTAAGCCCCTTTGTTTAAGCTGTTTATGCATTTGGTTGCTTGATTTCAAGTTGGGCAGCCTCCCAAAAGTGCAAAGAGTGTGTACAAAATTTGCATTTGCATACACACACACACACACACACACACACACACACATGCATATTTCAAACAATTTCTATAACTGAAATAGAAATACAACACATCTTATCCTAGTTGAAAAGACTGTAACCAGGTGACCTGCCTGCCTGCTGCTAACTGTTGATAGGCAACTTCAAGGGCCCTCCTGCCCCTTCTAGCAGTTCATTATCTTAAAACTGGACGTGGACCACGCAACTCTTCAAATATATTCAAATGAAGGACTGTCATAACAGCATAAGAGCCAATGGCCCATCCAGCCCAGTATCCTGTCCTCACAGCGGCCAACCAGATTCCGATGGGAAGCCCACAAACAGGACCCAAGTGCAAAGGACTTCCCCATTCATTGTGGTTCCCAGCAACTGGTTTTCAGAGGCACACTGCCTCTGACCTTCATGTATTGAAGGTGTCTTGGGTTTCTAATGGTTAGTGCCCATGCCTCCTGTTGACCATACATGCATACATTTGACCATGCATTTGTGAAGGGACCATACATGCATATGCCCCCTACACACAACCAAAATGTGTGTGCAATGGGAAGGTGATGTCTGCAAAATTGCCTTGGCAAGGGTCTGGAGCTAATCAGTACAGCCCTACAAACCTCTCACATGAGCTTGCAGTGTGTGAGGGGGTGAACCCCTTTCTGTCTCTCAGACTGCAAACTCCCTCTCTCTCTTGTACATGCACATCGCATGTCTGCGTGCTGTGGAGCAAGCAGATCTGGGTTCTGAATATTGTGTTTTCTGTCCAAAAGCAAATCTAGTAAGATCTGGGCAGTCCATATAATAGAGAGTTCCAAGGGCCAGGTAGAGAGGCCTTGGGGGCAACATTTGGCTCGTGAGCCTGAGGTTCCTCACTCCATTCTACAGTTATGCCTTGGGTTTCCCCCCACCTGGTTATGGGCCTGCGGGCCCATGAAAAGCTCCACCTCCCCATCTTGGGTCCTGCATTTCTCACCAGGATTGTCACCATAGAAAAGGCACAGCTTTGAGACAAAGAAGAGAAGAGCTCCACTTCTGAGAACCCTCCACAATTTAGTAGAACTTTCCAGAGGCCCATGCAATCACTTATAATAGTGATGAGCAACCTGGTTCTCTCCAGATATTGGAACACCACTGCTCATCATTCCTGACCATTATCCGTGTTGTCTGAGGCTGGTGGGAGTTGGAGTGGAACAATGTCTAGAGGTAACATTCCATATCCCTGATCTACAAGAAGTGGGATAGTATGTTATGTGAACATTACATCTACAGGATTTATCTCCTTATTTTAACTTGGTCAACTTCAATGGAAGCCACAAGGTTTATGCCTTTGAAGAAAAACCTTTCTTCACTTTATTCCAGTTGAGTTCACTACCTCAGTTGAGTTCACCCTAAAAAGCAGCTTTGCGTCAATATTTGGTTTCCAACGTTCCCAATATTTTTGCCATAAGCGAAGTCAACTTCCCAACAGCTTGGATCTCCCTCTTCTTTTTTTTTTTTTTTGGATGGAAGCAACATATTACTCCCTTCCCGCCTTTGGGCACTCCCTCCCACACATTCCCAGCATTCTCCATAAATTACATGCATGCGAAAGACTTCCAAGTCTCTTCTAACTCTTTTTTTTTTGGTTTTGTTTTCTGGGATGATCTCCATCTCGGCTTGGTGCCCTGCCAAGGTTTAATAGTTTTGATTACCAAACTATCTGTTCCTGTGTAAGCATAAAAGCCTTTAAAAATACATGTATTCTCTATCTTTGCAATGCCCCAGGAAAAAAAGGTGCCTGGGTGAGGGAATTTCCCATGTACCTTCATGACTTCACAGCCAAATCAATAGGATGTGTACCAGCAAAATATAGCCTTGGGCCTATGAAGGGAGAAAAAAAATGGGGTGGTGTATTGACAGGTGGCTTTTAGCTGTAATTTTAGCCAGATCCAGGAAGGACTTCTATCAGATAGATAATCAGAGGTAAGGATGAAGGTTTATGATACTACCTCCGCTGTTGGAGGCAATATGCCCCTGAATACTAATTGCTAGGAGTTCTGTTGCATTCAAGTTCTACTTGCCTGACTCCTATAGGCATCTGATTGGCCAGTGCGAGGAAAGGGTGCTGGACCTGATGGGCCACAAGTCTGATACAGCAGCCAGAGTCTTCTCATGCATCCCTCCCTGGTGTACATTCTGAACCAGGTTTTGAGTCAAGAAGAAAATGAACCCAAGATTACATGTTTGTTCTCATGAGCTTACACTTCTTCTAAAATGTGCTGCACCTTGTGGTGGTGGTGGTGTTGTTTAGTTGTTTAGTTGTGTCCGCCTCTTCGTGACCCCATGGACCAGAGCATGCCAGGCACTCCTGTCTTCCACTGCCTCCCACAGTTTGGTCAAACTCATGCTGGTAGCTTCGAGAACACTGTCCAACCATCTTGTCTTCTGTCATCCCCTTCTCCTTGTGCCCTCCATCTTTCCCAACATCAGGGTCCTTTCCAGGGAGTCTTCTCTCCTCATGAGGTGGCCAAAGTATTGGAGTCTCAGCTTCAGGATCTGTCCTTCCAGTGAGCACTCAGGGCTGATTTCCTTAAGAATGGAGAGGTTTGATCTTCTTGCAGTCCACGGGACTCTCAAGAGTCTCCTCCAGCACCATAATTCAAAAGCATCCATTCTTCGACGATCAGCCTTCTTTATGGTCCAGCTCTCACTTCCATACATCACTTCTGGGAAAACCATGGCTTTAACTATACGGACCTTTGTTGGCAAGGTGATGCCTCTGCTTTTTAAGATGCTGTCTAGGTTTGTACCTTTTGGTACTCTGACTCAAAGCAAGAGATGTTCTGCTGTGCATGGGTGACAAATGCCCACTTCAGAGAGCAGTGGTGGGTGATGCCCTTGGGATTTGTAGGGTGAAAGGTAGGGAGATCGACAGTAGGTGGAACCTGAGCCAATGACAGGCAGAGCCACAACCCCCTGACAGCTTGTAGGGAAGAAGGCTGCTAGGGTGGGGGCTGCTTGAGGACAGAATAAGCGTGGTGGAGCAGCTCTCCACGCATCCTAATGGACCAGCCATCACGGTGAGACTTGTGTAGGATATTATGAAGATTTCTGTGGGTTTCCAAGTTCCACCTCTGATTTAGTGTCAGAGTACTGTCTGCAATTCTTGATAAGGCCTTGTTATGTCTGAAGTCTGAATGCACCAAATTACCCTCAGGAGGCATAATGCTCCCATCAGATAAACAGCCATGCAAATAATTAAGGAAAATTTATTAAGGGAGCAAATCATGCCAGGAATACCACACAGACAATTGACTAAAGATAAGACATATGGTTGGGTTAAAGAGATACCAGTATAAAACAGGGGTGGGGAACCCGTGATGCTTCAGATGTAGCTGGGTGACAAGTCCCATCTTTCCTGACAGTTGGCCATGGTGGTTGAAGGTGGCCATGATTGCTGGTCAGGGCATGCGTCTTCCTGACCATCTGGTTCTCAAGCCCATCCCATTTTTAAAAACCATGCATGATAAAAGATCTGTTCAAGCTAAATAAATAAGAGCACCTTAAAAGGTAAAGGTAAAGGGACCCCTGACCATTAGGTCCAGACTCTGGGGTTGCGGTGCTCATCTCGCTTTATTGGCCGAGGGAGCCGGTGTACAGCTTCTGGGTCATGTGGGCAGCATGACTAAGCCGCTTCTGGCGAACCAGAGCAGCGCATGGAAACGCCGTTTACCTTCCCACCAGAGCGGTACCTATTTATCTACTTGCACTTTGACGTGCTTTCGAACTGCTAGGTTGGCAGGAGCAGGGACCGAGCAACGGGAGCTCAACCTATCGCGGGGATTCGAACCGCCGACCTTCTGATCGGCAAGTCCTAGGCTCTGTGGTTTAACCCACAGCACCACCCGCGTCCCTAAGAACATCTTAAGCCACCTCATAACAAGTTGCAGCATTGGTCCATTTAGCTCAGTATTGTTCCATTGACTAGGCAGAGGATCAGCAGAGTTTCAGGTAATCCTTCACAGCCTTACCCAGAGATTGAACCTGGGACCTTCTGCATGCAAAGTTTATGCTCTACCAGTGAGCCATAGCATTTTCTGTGTCACGAATTTCCATATGTTTTGCAGGGAGGGGTTATGGGACAGCCAATGAAATTGCCAGGCTTTATGCCCTCGTAGCCCAAGTTAGTAGCCTTGGCAGATCTGAGAGATTGCAGAGACTGTTAGGAATGCTTTGGTTCATACACTATGCAGGGCCCAAATGGCTTAGGAGTTGTTTTTAAATACTGCTTAACATACAGTGTTGTTGTTGTTGTTTAGTCGTTTAGTCGTGCCCGACTCTTCGTGACCCCCTGGACCAGAGCTCACCAGGCACTCCTGTCTTCCACTGCCTCCCGCAGTCTGCTCAAACTCATGCTGGTAGCTTCGAGAACACTGTCCAACCATCTCGTCCTCTGTCGTCCCCTTCTCCTTGTGCCCTCCATCTTTCCCAACATTAGGGTCTTTTCCAGGGAGTCTTCTTTTCTCATGAGGTGGCCAAAGTATTGGAGCCTCAGCTTCACGATCTGTCCTTCCAGTGAGCACTCAGGGCTGATTTCCTTCAGAATGGAGAGGTTTGATCTTCTTGCAGTCCATGGGACTCTCAAGAGTCTCCTTCAGCACCATAATTCAAAAGCATCAATTCTTCGGCGATCAGCCTTCTTTATGGTCCAGCTCTCACTTCCATATCACTACTGGGAAAACCAGAGCTTTTACTATACGGACCTTTGTTGGCAAGGTGATGTCTCTACTTTTTAAGATGCTGTCTAAATTTGTCATTGCTTTTCTCCCAAGAAGCAGGCGTCTTTTAATTTCATGGCTGCTGTCACCATCTGCAGTGATCATGGAGCCCAAGAAAGTAAAATCTCTCACTGCCTCCATTTCTTCCCCTTCTATTTGCCAGGAGGTGATGGGACCAGTTGCCATGATCTTTGTTTTTTTGATGTTGAGCTTCAGACCATATTTTGCGCTCTCCTCTTTCACCCTCATTAAAAGGTTCTTTATTCCTCCTCATAATTCCTTCCTACATACAGTGGTACCTCGGGTTAATAACTTAATTCATTCTGGAGGTCCGTTCTTAACCTGAAACTGTTCTTAACCTGAGGTACCACTTTAGCTAATGGGGCCTCCAGCTGCTGCCGCGCCGCTACACAATTTCTCTTCTCATCCTGAAGCAAAGTTCTTAACCCAAGGTACTATTTCTGGGTTAGCGGAGTCTGTAACGTGAAACGTCT
Organism: Podarcis melisellensis; assembly: GCF_964234715.1. Taxonomy (NCBI): domain Eukaryota; kingdom Metazoa; phylum Chordata; class Lepidosauria; order Squamata; family Lacertidae; genus Podarcis; species Podarcis melisellensis. Next base: position 55,047,995 of record NC_138544.1, read on the forward strand.
GTAACCTGTAGCGTCTGTAACCCGAGGTACCACTGTATTTACTTATGGCAGTAGAGAATGAAGTTTAATTGATGGGAAAAATATATAATATTAGAAGCATATAACCAAAATTATTAGTTGGCTCATTCAATATGTGAAGTTCCTTTATTGGTCACCGCCGCCCATGTTCTTAAACATACTTTCACTACACTTCCTGTTTCTTAATATGGTGGCTTTTCCACATCCTCCGTACCACCACCTTGCTTCTGGGTTTTTTGCCCTTTAGGTCCCCTAACTCCTATAACCTCTTAACTTTGGCCTGTCCCAGTGCTGTCTCCCAACCAACCACTATTTTCTTCCCTCACAGAAATCGGACTGCAAACATTCTTTGTTCACTGAGAAGTTAGAATGTTTGTGAATATTCTCTACCATCACCCCAGCTCAGCCAATCTGTATAAGAGACTTTACTGATCAAAATCACAATATAATATAAGTAACATTTGGGTCCACTTCCAAAGTCTAAGAGGTAGTTCAGCAATGGAACAGGCTACCTTGGGAGGTTAGAGAATATGCTCCCTGGGAGGTGTCAAAAGAAAAATCTGGACAAATAATTGTCAGGGAATACAAAGATAGTTGTGGGGAATGGCATGGGCTTCCTGCAGAACACAATTCCCCATGGGAAAACGTGGTGGGTGGGGTTGGTGAAGCTCAGGAACAGGCTCATCATCATATAGGAAATGTATTTGCTCTAAGGAGCGGGGGTTTCATTTATATATTAATTTATTTGCTTCCTATCGTTGTGTGTGGCCTGGCTCACTCACTTGAGTCATCAGGACGTGTTTGCTGTGCTAGTGTTTTTCTGTGGCCCCTTTATTCTCGGGGGAGTAGGGAGCTGGTGTGGAGCTAAATAAGCAGAAATATGCTGTGCTGAATCATACCAGGGGTCCATCTGGCACAAGGGTGAGGAACCTTTTTCAGCCCAAAGGCTACATTCTCTCCTGGGCAACCATCCAGTGGCAAAAGTGGGTGGAGAAATGAATGCAAATGTTACTTTTATACGGTAGACTCTTTTCTACACACACACACACACACACACACACACACACACACACACACACACGGGCACATTCCAGAAAGGCAAAAACACAGAAGAAGGGTACAAAGAAAGGGCTACTGAGGTGCTTAGTCTGGAGAGAGGGGGAGTGACTTGGGGAGAGATTGAAGGGCCAGCTAGAGATGCCTGGAGGGCCACATACTGCCCCCAGACCTGAGGTCCTCCACTCCTGGCCTAGCACAATGTTTTATTTCCAAAAGTAGCAGCTAGATGGCTTTGGGAAACGCACAAGAAGAGCATGCACAGAAGAGCCTTCACTGTATCCCCTGCCCCTGAATCTGATATTCAGAGACACAGTTCTCCTGTAGTGAAACCATTCCCTGGGCTTGGCCACAAAGCGTAGTGGTTGACCGTGAGCCCATCAGTCGCTTCCCCTTTTGCCTGCCACACAGGGTTGGAATGAAGGCAAAATGAAGGGAAGGGGGCATAGTATATAGGAAGGACAGAATATATGGGTAATGAAGATGAGGAATTTGGTTTGGTTCACATTTGAAAGTGAACCTATGCAGGTGGCGCTGTGGGTTAAAGCCTCAGTGCCTAGGACTTGCCAATCGAAAGGTCGGCGGTTCGAATCCCTGTGGCGGGGTGCGCTCCCGCTGCTCGGTCCCAGCACCTGCCAACCTAGCAGTTCGAAAGCACCTCCGGGTGCAAGTAGATAAATAGGGACCGCTTACCAGCGGGAAGGTAAACGGCGTTTCCGTGTGCGGCTCTGGCTCGCCAGATGCAGCTTTGTCACGCTGGCCACGTGACCCGGAAGTGTCTCCGGACAGCGCTGGCCCCTGGCCTCTTGAGTGAGATGGGCGCACAACCCCAGAGTCTGTCAAGACTGGCCCGTACGGGCAGGGGTACCTTTACCTTTACCTTTAAACAACATGCATATCAAAAGACTAGCAGATCTCCAAATTTTGTGACACAATCCTCCAACCAAATGTGTACAAAACTGCACATTTTAAGGGGGAGTGTGCATAAAAATACATATATTAAGGAAACTTCCTTGCAAAAATACACACTAAAATGCTGGTGATTTTTTTAAAAAAATGTAGACTAATGTGGAAATGTCACTGATTAAATTTAAGACTGGGAAAATGAGAAACCGAGAGGAACCTAAACTGACAGATTTGCCAATCCCTAGTGTCTAATCCTTTTTAAAAGCCGCTTAAGGTAGAAGCCGCCACCACAAGGCCATTTTGAAGCCCGATGATCCTTGTTCTCCCAACCCTTATGATTCTGGGCAGGGCAGCATCCTGTCCCAGGACAATCTGCATATTTCCAGCCCCATGAGTCTTCCTCTGCAGTTCTTCTGGGGTCTGCACAGCGACTTTAAAAACAAGGGGGAAAAACCCAACAACCAACCAACCAAAACACCCCCCTTCCCCCATCCATTCTACAGAAAATCATTTTCTGTGATCAGCAGACTCTGCTAAACAAAAGGATCACCCTCAGCCCACCTGAGAACGGAATGCAAGAGCTCCCTCGCCCTTGGCATGATCTTTCTTGACAGCCCAGCTTGGTTGGAATGGCAAGTTGTCCTTATTACCTGCTGGGGTGAATGAATCCCCTTTTGTGATGGAGGTGTCACGGCACGTTAGGCTAACAATGGCCCAAGATATTTTATATGAAGTTCGCCCTTGCACTGATTAGCAAGAACCAACCAAGTCATAGCAACCTAGAACTATGCGTTGGCCGGGCCCCGTCGCCGGCCGCAAGGGAAATCCCTATTCAAGTGGTTTAATAAAACAATCTAAAGGGCGTGTGAATCGTGAAAAGCACTTTCACTTTTTCTCTTTAGCTTAATCTCCTGGTCTCTGGGATATTGTGCTCCTAGCAGACCCCAGCAGGGTGTGGGCTAAGGTCCCCCATCAAGTCCTTTTACGGCCCCTTTTCTCTGCAAGTTAATGATATACTGGTGTGATTGCCTCCCACCGCCAGGAGAAACACGCATTTGATGAAAAGGATGGTCCTACTAACACATCCTAAAAGGCAACAATTTCTCATAGGAAGGTCACAGGTCATAACCTATGTTTTTTGGGATGTCTACCAGCCCCCCTTTCAAAAGATGACTGAAGCTCAGAGTTGTTCCCAAGGACCTGGCTTAGACACCCCCCCTCCTGACTCATTTCCGACAATTAATTTCCTTGATCTCCTTTGGATTGCTCTGTTCATTTCTGGCTTTCTGGTGGTGTTTTAATTTTTTCCTGGGGTGGACTGAATATTAAAGGCCGCCAGCATCAGCAGCTTTTAGGCAAAATTATTGAGGATAGCAGTCACCAATCACTGTTGGCCCCGATCACTACAAATGGAGCCTCCAGGATCAGAGGCAGTGTACCTCCAATTACTAAATGGTAGAAACAGGCAGCAGAGGATGCTCATCCCATTTCAAGCTCTGTTCAGACTCACATTGGAGACTGGTCTTTGTTCTGACTCACTAGAACTACTCTTATATTTTTATGGTTCAGTCTGAGGTATCTGGGGACGCTATGGAATAGGGTAGGAAGGATTTGTGTAAAAATAACATTAGATGCATTAGATTTCACACCACTGAGGGATTCCTTGGTCTCTACTTGTTCAGCTTTATTGATTGATTGATTGATTGATTGATTGATTGCTGTTGGTTTATTGTGTTTCTTTTCTTTTTTTCCATTTCTTTTTGTATTATTTGATTGCGATATGGGAACCACTTTGGGGTCATTTTTTATGGAAGGTAGCCTATATGAATCACCAACGAACAAACGAACAAACAAATGCATATATTGAAAAGAAATATGGAAAAACACCTAACAGTCCAGTTATACGCTGCATGTTTACTCAAAGCCAAGTCCTGCTGAGCTCAGTGGAGTCCGATGGGGGAACACAGAGTTGCCTATTAAGCTTCCATGTGCATCACATCCCCTCTGATCATTAAGAATTTCTATGGAGTCTCTGAAGAGGGTGTTTCATTTTTCCTATCCTGTTTACAGCACTCCTTATATATAAAAGCACAACACTCATTTACTTTTCACAAATATCCTGTAGGGAAGGCCCCAACTGCATGCAGAAGGTCCCTGTTTAAAACTCTGGCATCCTCAGGTGGGACTGGGAAAGACTTCTGCCTGAGACCCTGAAGAACTGCTGCCACTAAGGGTAGACTACACTGAACTGGAGGAACGCGGATGGTGCTGTGGGTTAAACCACAGAGCCTAGGACTTGCCGATCAGAAGGCTGGCGGCTCGAATCCCTGCGATGGGCTGAGCTCCCATTGTTTGGTCCCAGCTCCTGCCAACCTAGCAGTTCGAAAGCACGTCAAAGTGCAAGTAGATAAATAGGTACCGCTGCGGTGGGAAGGTAAACGGCGTTTCCGTGTGCTGCTCTGGTTCGCCAGAAGTGGCTTAGTCGTGCTGGCTACATGACCCGGAAGCTGTACGCCGGCTCCCTCGGCCAATAAAGCGAGATGAGCACCGCAACCCCAGAGTCGGCCCAATGGCTTTACACTGTACCTATGTGCCTATCTGATGAAGTAGGTGATTATTTATTATCATTTAAAACAGGGGTGAGGAACTGCAGGCCTGGGGAGGCGGGAAAGTGGGCTTCCAGGATTTTCAGGTGTGTCCTCAGGTCATAAAAGCCCAGGTAAAGGGTTAGAACAGCTGTTGAAGCGGAAAAAATGGTTGTGTTAGCATAATACCCAGCATTAGTCATACTCAGAGCAGTCCCATGGCAATCAGTGGACTTAAGTTTATTAAGTTTATTACCCTTTGTTTTCTGCACTCATTGTTCTGAATGTTCTGTTCCCTAATTAGAATTAATGCTTATGTTTCAACAATAGGAATGGTTTCTAAAGTTAGTATAGCTCACCCCTTTCATATTGCGTGGATCTGTCCAAATAAGCATATGTAAAGGGCACCCTGTTGCTCCCCGTAATTTAGTAGGTGGTGGCATTGTAAGGACCAGTACTTTTTTCTGAGGGTATTTATACCCCTAAACATTTTGTGAATCTAAGTTTGACCTCCTTGAGGGGCATTATTTCAATATCGGTAGGAAAATGATACCTCTAAACATTATTTTTAAAGAAAAAAAAGCAGTGGTGATGACCATCCATGGAAGGCTGCACTCAGTGCAGTAATAGACCCAATCAATTTCTCAAAAACCAATGCAATAAAGTACCATGAATGAGCATAGTTCAGGCATCAAGAAAGCCAGGAGTACCCAAAACAGGCTGGTTAAATAAAATCTGGGACATTGCCCAAATGATCAACTTCATAAATATGTTTAGGGTTAGTGAGGGAAGACAAAGTGATAACACCTTGATTAAAGAATGGAGTTTGTTTCCTATTGGAATGAGAGAATGAAGCATGAATGAAACCCTTATTTGGTATTGAGGAAATAGTATAAATTGAATAATATTAGGAATCATTTCCTTTGTAGTTTTCTTGTTCATCCTGTTAAATTGTATGTTTATATTATTTTTAACTTATTTATATATGTATACATGTTCTATATTTTTATTTGTGTTCTGCATCTTCATATTTAAGGAATAAAAAAATCCAGCCATCTACAACTCAAAAGCCGCTTTGAAAAGGAAAGTTTGGCTAAAAACCAGAAGCATTTTTACAAGGCATTGTAGGGGATGATATAAATACAAGTGATTGTAAGCTTGTATGTATTGATTATAAGCTTGTATGTATTGATTGTATGCAATGACGGCAGCAAGAATATTATTGGCACAAAAATGGAAGCAAGAAGAATTACCGATGAAAGAAGATTGGAGGATGAAATTGATGGACTATGCAGAATTAGACAAACTAACGGGAAGAATTCGAAACCGGCTGGACCAGAGATTCACAGAAGACTGGCGTAAATTTACGGACTATTTGAAAAGTAGTTGTGATGACCAGATTACATTTGTAGGCTTGCAGGAGGTTTTGTAAGGGGAAAATTTCAACTATTGCATTGTTGGACAAAAAGGATGATGTTAGTTATGATAATTAAAGGCAATATGAATTTAAGAAATTATACAAATGGAAGATCACCAGAGGTGCTGATGGAAGTCCAAAAAGATTGTATAAGAGATGAAATTTTGTGGAATGTATGACAATTTTTATGTTTTAAAATTAATAAAAATTAATTTAAAAAAGAAAAAGAAAAGGAAAGTTTTGATAACCCTCCTCTTATGGGATCATGTACACCTTTTCCTCTCTGCACATTCCCCAAGTTAATGAAGAAGGAAGTGGAGATTGTGATATTGGTATATGCCCACCCATACCATGAGGCAGGTGTGGATACACCCCCCTCCTCAAATGCTGGGATCGCCTATATTTGTTTTCAAATGGACACACTGTGGAGCAGTGTTTTTCAACCTTTTTTGGGCAAAGGCACACTTGTTTCATGAAAAAAATCATGAGGCACACCACCATTAGAAAATGTTTAAAAAATTAACTCTGTGCCTATATTGACTATATATAAAGTAATTCTCTTGAATAGGAATCAAATAAACACAAAGAAAGTATTTTATAATTACTTTATTATGAAATAGTAAGTAAACAGAAATATGAAAAATTATAAAATACTTTATTTTTAAATCTTTCGAAATTTTCAATTTCCCCCACGGCACACCAGGCAACATCTCGCGGCACACTAGTGTGCCGCAGAACAGTGGTTGAAAAACACGGCTGTGGAGTAATGCAGACTTAATCTGCAGCAAGCTTTTATTTTTTGAAAGAAACCAGTTTCTCAAGAATCACAGAACTGTAGAGTTAGAAGGGACCCTGAGGATCATCTAGTCCAACCCTACAATGCAGGAATATGCTGTTTTCCCATACGGGGACCGCACCTGCAATCTTGGCAATATCCGCACCACACTGTAATAGACTGGATTGTATGTGGACTGTGTAGAAAAACAAGTACTCCATCTCCACTGATGCTAGACTAAAATGCTGTGTGTACACAACATTTGACTACTGGAGAGCATGTAATCAAGTTCAAGCTAAACACATATGTCTGGATTGGAGACACTTGTAAGTTGATCTCCTTAAAAGAAGAGTAGGATAAACCACACAGTCATTTGCAAGTGCATCTCATAAATCCCACCGAGTTCAATGCTGAATGCCAAACTAGATGTGAGTAGCAGATCTTAACACAACTTAATATGGGAGACCTTAAGGGGGCTCAGAGAGGAGAGAGATGCTTAACTCCTTTTCCGGTGAATCCTTTTCACCATTGCCTCAACTACTTTTATCCTTACAGGGAGAAAGGTGCCCATGTACCATCAGCTCCATGGGTTGGAAAGCACCTGGAAGGATATTTTGATTGGGAAAACACACCATGGGAAAAGAGTTAAAACAAGCATCTTTCCTCTCCTCTGATGCTCTGATACCATTCAGAACCCAATCCCCCACACCTGCAGCCAAGTAAACCCCAAAACCATATGTCACATGCATTTCTAGTTTGTTGGCTCTGAGTGAAAATAGTTACAAACCAGTGGTGGGGAACTATTTTAGCCATCCTGGACATCTTTAGGATGAAGAACAGGATATAAATCCAATAAACAGAAAATGATGGGAGTTGTAGTCCAACAACATATGTATTATTATTTAATGAAATTTAAACACCGCTTGATTGAAAAAACAACAACCCGGAAAGCAGTTTGCAAAAAAGATAAAACGATAAAATGATCAATAAGAAAAAGTAACAACAATTGAAGTCAAAATGACAATAGACTAAGGGCACCAGGGTCCATTGCTGTAAGCAATGAACTGAATCATTGGGGATGTGGGTGGGTGGAAGAAAAGACAGATACAGTGCTCATTTGGCTGTATAAAAAAAGGTAAAGGTACCCCTGCCCATTCGGGCCAGTCTTGCCAGACTCTAGGGTTGTGCGCCCATCTCACTTAAGAGGCCGGGGGCCAGCGCTGTCCGGAGACACTTCCGGGTCATGTGGCCAGTGTGACAAGCTGCATCTGGTGAGCCAGCGCAGCACAGGGAATGCCGTTTACCTTCCCGCTGGTAAGCGGTCCCTATTTATCTACTTGCACCCGGGGGTGCTTTCGAACTGCTAGGTTGGCAGGCGCTGGGACCAAACGACGGGAGCGCACCCCGCTGCGGGGATTCGAACCGCCGACCATGCGATCGGCAAGTCCTAGGCGCTGAGGTTTTACCCACAGCGCCACCCGTGTCCCTTAATACAGGTGCAATTTCAGTTGCAAAGGCAGGATCATACTGGTGCTGTACCAAGTGGTGATTAGCGCCCATTGGGACTGGTCAGCCATAAGGCAGGGAGACCAACAGTAGATGGAGCCAAAGGCAATTGCAGGAAAAGCTGACTAATTTTAGTTTTGTTGCCATCCTCCTCCTTGTTAATTTTTGCACGTGCACCACTGACACCAAGGAGAAGGAAGCTGATAGGCATTGCCACCCCTTGGATTGGCTTTATGCAAGACATCAGGCAAGTAGGGGCTGGCTGAGGTTAGTCTGAAGTTATTGGGCAGTGCCCCATTTGCCCTGATGGATCAGCCTCCACTGGCTGTACCCAGTGTTTAAATATGTCTGCCTTCACCCTAAAGGGGAAAGAAGCAAAGGTAGAGAGAGGGCTGGAGGCAATAGATAAATTTAAACATCTTTAGCAGGGATGCCAACTAATTAAAAAACATCTTAGCTGATTAATCTTCTTTAACCTCAGAACGCTCCTGATCCCCTGACCCAGTATGGGGCCATTTTTCTGCCGCTGGACCTGCATATCAACCTCAATTCATGTTAGAGCTAGCTCTAGCAATATCTCTTTTTAAGTGCAGAAAGCTTTCACCGAAGGATTTTGCAGCATCCTTTGTGGTTCTAAATGTTTCCTACTCAGACTTCCCTACACCCCTCAACACACACACACGCTTTATCTCCTATCGTTTGTATCCATCTCCCATTTTAATTATTTGCCTTGCTTTTCCAGCATCCTCTACAACACCTTCAAAGGAAAGGGTGTTTCCTAAGCTCTGTTAATGTATGCTTGCTCGGACTGACTCACTTGTACGTGATTAATGCGTGTGCCATTTGCCTAACTATTTCTCCTGCTGCATGCTAAATATGTAAAAATTTAATTAAAGTGTTATTCATTAAAGACCATATCTGGGCCAATTTTCAAACATCCAAAGGGCATATTCCAATTAGGAAGTATATGCCAGCAAAGTATGTTGCAAAGTCGCTCTCTCTCTCTCTCCCCCTCTCCTCTCTCTCTCTCTCTCTCTCTCTCTCTCTCTCTCTCTCTCTCTCTCTCTCTCTCTCTCTCTCTCTCTCTCTCTCTCTCTCTCTCTCTCTCTCCCTCCCCCAAAGCCATCAGGTTCAGTATGATAAAGAATCTTGCTTTTAAAATAAAAATAAAAATAAACCACAACCATATTTTCAGGAATGTATTGTAAAGAAAGTGGGGACTGTTTCAGCAAGACACCAAATCTCTATCATTGTGCACACACAAACAAAATCAGTATGAAGAATTGTAGACTGCTCAGCTCTTAAAGTCAACCCTAGAAGTCTGCTGAATTTGGGGTCTGTGGAGTGAGCAAGGCACTCTCGATTTTCCTGGAACAGTACAATCTGCAAATGCACACACACACAGGCTTCTGAATTTTTGGGTTTCCCATTCAGGCCAGACTTACACAGTCCACCAAAAAAGCTTCTTTTTTAAAAAAAGCATGCTGAAAGTGCCTGTCACTGGTGGTTGCTGCCCATTGGGGCTGGTAGGGCAGAAGCCCAACAATAGGTGGAGCCAGAGTGAGTGACAGGCAGCATCAAACAAATTTTAGTTTTGCCCCATCCTTCTCCATGCTAAGTTCTACAAGGGGCAACACTAAGACAAAGGAGGAGCAAGCTGGGATGCAGTGCCACCCTTTGGACTAAGGTTAAGGTAAAGGTAAAGGGACCCCTGACCATTAGGTCCAGTCATGACCGACTCTGGGGTTGCGGCGCTCATCTTGCTTTACTGGCCGAGGGAGCCGGCATACAGCTTGCGGGTCATGTGGCCAGCATGACTAAGCAGCTTCTGGCAAACCAGAGCAGCGCATGGAAATGCCATTTACCTTCCCGCCAGAGCGGTACCTATTTATCTACTTGCACTTTGACATGCTTTTAAACTGCTAGGTTGGCAGGAGCAGGGACCGAGCAATGAGAGCTCTCCCCATCGTGGGGATTTGAGCCGCCGACCTCCTGATCGGCAAGTCCTAAGCTCTGGGGTTTAACCCACAGCGCCACCTGCGTCCCTTACCCTTTGGACTGGTTGCAAGGTAATAGCTAGGTGGGAAACTGAGGTTCATGGGGCAGTGCCCCATTTAAGAACTTAAGAAGAGCCTGTTGAATCAGACTAGTGACCATCTAGTCCAGCATTTGGTTCCCACAGTAGCCAACCAGATACCTGTGGGAAGCCTGTAAGCAGCACATGAGTGCAACAGCTCTCTGCCCACTTGCTATGCCCTGCAACTGGTATTCAATGTCATACTGTCTCTGACTGTGGAGGCAGGGCATAGCTGTCATGCCTAGTAGTCATTGATAGCCTTATCCTCCATGACTCTGTTTGGTCTTCTTTGAAAGCTATCTAATTTGGTACCCATCACTTCCCCCTGTGGGAGCAAGTTCCATAGTTTAACTACGTGTTGCATGAAGAAGTGCTTTTATCTGTTTCCCAAACCCAACAATGTGTCCAGTGCATTATGTTAGGGGAGAGGATGCATTCAAATGCATATATTAATGAAGCTAACATACAAAAAAATGTGTTATATTTCAGCAAGTGGCTTTGCAGAAATGTGAATATAAGCCCAAATGACATACAAAATACAAAAATAAGGAGAGATTCACATTGTAATACAAAAAATAAATAAATTCATGAGAGTATTTTTTTTAAAATGCAAATTGCTGTGGCAGGCAATGTGGATAATTGAATTTAAGAATGGAAAAACGAGAAATGCAGAGAACCAAAGCCAGCAAATTCACCCATTCCTACACATTTGTCACTTATTCTGGAGTTCCGAGGTTCTGGCTCCAACCCATGTGAACTACCATTTTGTGCCTGGCCTCGGGTGTTGGACATTGGGGTACTCTAGTAAAAAGCCAAGTAGATCCCATGGGGTTGAAGTCCATCAGCCCCTGTTCTAGGACGCACTCTCGGTTAACAAAGAGTTCACATGGTTCATGTGGCGCTGCCCAGCTGAGGAGAGGGGCGGCAACACTGCTGCAACTCTCCTGCATCTCTCCACCTCCCGGGTTAAACCTGACCCTGGGCTAACACCCCAGAGGACAGGATCACACTTCAAAACGACCTTGACAGATTAGAGAACTGAGCCAAAACAAACAAGATGAATTTTAACAGGGAGAAATGTAAAGTATTGCACTTGGGCAAAAAAAAATGAGAGGCACAAATACAAGATGGGTGACACCTGGCTTGAGAGCAGTACATGTGAAAAGGATCTAGGAGTCTTGGTTGACCACAAACTTGACATGAGCCAACAGTGTGACGCGGCAGCTAAAAAAGCCAATGCAATTCTGGGCTGCATCAATAGGAGTATAGCATCTAGATCAAGGGAAGTAATAGTGCCACTGTATTCTGCTCTGGTCAGACCTCACCTGGAGTACTGTGTCCAGTTCTGGGCACCACAGTTCAAGAAGGACACTGACAAACTGGAACGTGTCCAGAGGAGGGCAACCAAAATGGTCAAAGGCCTGGAAACGATGCCTTATGAGGAACGGCTAATGGAGCTGGGCATGTTTAGCCTGGAGAAGAGGAGGTTAAGGGGTGATATGATAGCCATGTTCAAATATGTAAAAGGATGTCATATAGAGGAGGGAGAAAGGTTGTTTTCTGCTGCTCCAGAGAAGCGGACACGGAGCAATGGATCCAAACTACAAGGAAGAAGATTCCACCTAAACATTAGGAAGAACTTCCTGACAGTAAGAGCTGTTCAACAGTGGAATTTGCTGCCAAGGAGTGTGGTGGAGTCTCCTTCTTTGGAGGTCTTTAAGCAGAGGCTTGACATCCATTATGTCAGGAGTGCTCTGATGGTGTTTCCTGCTTGGCAGGGGGTTGGACTCGATGGCCCTTGTGGTCTCTTCCAACTCTATGATTCTATGATTCTATGACCCAGAAGTGGAACTACAGCTGGGCACGAGGGAGCTGGCAGCTTCCTCTCTTGTTCAGCCCTCCACAGGAGAGGGGTGCCACCACAGCAACGCTGCTGCCGCCATGTCTCCTGCAGTCAGACATGACTCGGGAGCAGAACTGAAGCTAGGTGTGAGCACTTGCTCAGGGGCAGCAGGGGGTGGTGACTCCCTAGATATGGGGGGGGGGCCTCAGCTCCCTGCTTAGAAATTTTGAGGGAGCTGAAGCCCCTTCCGCCCCCTATAGCTGGTGCCCCTGAAGGTAGCCAATATGGTGCCTTTTAGATGCCACTGGACTCCAGCTCCCAGCAGCCTCAGCCAATGTGGCTAATGATAAGAGATTATGGGAGAAACATCTGGAAGATGCCACATTAGCAACCTCTGTCTTACCCCAGCCTTCACCAACCTGGTGCCCCCATATGGTTTGGTGCAGGCTGAGGTGGATGGGAGTTGGGAGTCCCAGACATTTGGAGGGACCAGGTTGGTGGAGCATTTCTGTTTATCCAGGCATTTGAAATATTGTGCTTTGGGTTCCCCTATCTCTGCTGCTATCATTTTTGTTGTTTTACTTGAATTGTCATAATTGACCTGTAATTCGTTGCCATGAAGTAGATGAATGGTTGCAGAATGACATATCCTCTGTAGTCCATGAAATTAAGCAGTGGCTCAAGAGTGGCTATTTGATACTTCTTCATATGTTGCTTTGCAGCCAGTGGCGATTGATGCCCATTGAGGCTGATGGGTCAGAAAGCAGGGAGCCCAACAGTAGGTGGCGCTAGAGCCAATGACAGGCAGAACCAATTAATTCTAGTTTTGTCCACTTCATCCTCCCTGTAGGGTTCTGCTAGGGCAACACTGAGATGGAGGAAGAGGAGGAAGAAGACAGGCAGTGCCACCCGCAGGACTGTTTGTAAGTAGGAAGGCAAATTGATGGGGGCTGGCTGAGTTTGGTGGGGTAATGTCCCATTTGCAGAGGTGGATTTAGGAGAGCATGGCCGGTTTGGTCGCACTGGGCACAGAGCCTCAGGGACACCACAACTATTATGTAGACTGGAAGGTGAAAGGTGGAGAGACACCAAATTGTGGCATTGCACAGGATGCTGTTAAAATTTGAGACCCCAAAGTCAGCCGCTGCCATTTGCCATGATGGACCACCCAACAAGCTCTGCAGTCTGAAGTAACTAGTGCCATTAGTGAATGTCACCTAAAATGAAATTATTAGATATAATAATAATTTATTATTTATACCCCACCCATCTGACTGGGTTTGGAGAACTTCTTTGAGCAAAACATCTCACTCAAAAATATTTGTCGAATGTAGGAAGGGGCTATCCTGTGTATTCTTATTTAAAGTCAAATGGTGACAAGCTGTTAAGTAAATAACCTGAGATTTTCCACGATCACCACCAGCAGCTTCTAGAATCCATGGGAAGGGGAAGTAGAAGCTCATGCGATATCTTCACGAAACCAATGGACCTAACCCTAACTGGAGACGCTACTGAACCTTCTTGCAATTGATGAAATGCATAATTGGTCAATCCTTTTCTGAAATGAAATTGCTATTTAAAGAGCTCCAAAGTGTGCAATGCAATGATCTCATAGGGCTTTAATGCTGATGGTATTGACACAGCTTGGTTTTTATTGTATCGTTCATCATCACCAAAGAAGCAAAGAAAAAGGAGCTGTTCAGCAATGGAAACCCAGTGCCTGATGAAGTCTCATTCCACCTCGTGCTGTTGTGTACAGTTATTGCCAACTTCCTTTCCCCCCGATCTGCTCCTATGCTTTTAACAGTAACCTGAGACAAACACATTTAGCAAGTGATTCAGGTAACCCTCCACCTGCATTAGTCATTTGCGCTCGTCTGCTAAAATGAAAAATGTGGGGCCAGGATACCAGTGATGGGCAGGACCAGAGGCCAAAATGCATAATGCAATTAATGTAAATTTTACCTTGGTGCCATAGGCTCATTTCTACATACAGTTGCACACCCCTATCCATCCTGCATCTATGTAACCAAGAGGCATTATAAGGGTTCAAGGGCACATTCCCTCAAGGCAAAAACACTCAATGTGAATGCAAAGGGGGTCAGTGAGGATCATGCCTATAGGGAAAATATCATATTTATCAGAGGATCATGTTTATGGGAACAGAGAAAGCAGCCAGCCAGTCCATTCATAGAATCATAGAATCATAGAATCATAGAATCATAGAATCATAGAATCATAGAGTTGGAAGAGACCACAAGGGCCATCGAGTCCAACCCCCTGCCAAGCAGGAAACGCCATCAGAGCACTCCTGACATATGGTTGTCAAGCCTCTGCTTAAAGACCTCCAAAGAAGGAGACTCCACCACACTCCTTGGCAGCAAATTCCACTGTCAAACAGCTCTTACTGTCAGGAAGTTCTTCCTAATGTTTAGGTGGAATCTTCTTTCTTGTACTTTGGATCCATTGCTCCGTGTCCGCTTCTCTGGAGCAGCAGAAAACAACCTTTCTCCCTCCTCTATGTGACATCCTTTTATATATTTGAACATGGCTATCATATCACCCCTTAACCTACTCTTCTCCAGGCTAATTGGTCCATCTAGCCGAGTATTGTCCACCCTGATTGGCAGTAGCTCTCCAGGGTTTCAGACAGTCTTACCTGGAGATGCCAGGGATTGAACTTGGGTCCTTTGCAAACAAGATGATAGGGGGTTGATGTGGCCTGAGGAGGAGAACGCTAAGGGCCAGATAGAGAGGCCTGGAGGGTGATGAGTAGTGGGAGCACGCCTTGCTCCAAAAGCAAAAAACTTTCAGCATTCTCTAGGAAAGTTTGGGAGGTGAGTGAGAAACAAGGACAATGTGTCCTTGGACCCTTATAATGCCTCTTGGTTACATAGATGCAGGATGGATAGGGGTGTGCAACTGTATGTAGAAATTAGCCTATGGCACCAAGGTAAAATTTACATTAATTGCATTATGCATTTTGGCCTCTGGTCCTGCCCATCACTAGTATCCTGGCCCCACATTTTTCATTTTAGCAGACGAGCTCAAATGTGGGCTCCATTTTAGTAGCAGGAAAGTGAAGGAAACATTTGGTGTTTGATCTTCCTCCGTTTCCATTCCAGTAGCACAATTTGCTTTGGATATTGGGGGCCTGACTCAGCTATTATCCTGATTTTTGAGGAAGCTCCAAAGATTCTGGGGAACTGACTAGGGCAAAACTGGAGCGACTTGCGAATGATTAAGGCCCAGCCATGATTTATGGGAAGGGAAATTCCTGACAGTTAATGACCGGCTTGGGTTGAAGGCCTGAGGCCTTTGGGAGGGTTCTCAATTATTTCATTGGTTTGTCTGTTGCCAGGAAAGGCCCAACCCCAAGAAATACAGATCTTTTATTAGAAACTTTGGCAATATGCATGCGAAGGGTACCCTGCCCTCATTTGGCTGACTAAAGCTGTGGAAGGCACAGCCATTTTGAGACCAGGTTACCATACCTGAAGTATGTGAAATGATTCACCAAATATCACAGTGCCAACCGTTTCTCAGCCTTTTCGCCTTATACATGCCCTTACAATTAAACACAAATTTAGTGATGATTAATTGCCCGAACGCCTCTTTTTCTCCCATCCTTCTTTCATTTCCAGTTCATGAGAACATGACATTCCATGTCAATGGGACCAGTGGGAAAAGAACGTTCTAGAAAATATTCGTGCTAATGGGACAACTGAAAAAGAAAATTCTGGAAAACATGTAACACTCTGGTGTCTTCTGACACAATTAACCAGTTGGCACGAGAAGAGAAGAATCATCACTTTCTTTCTCAGTTATGTCTGGACTTTTACAACTACTGAAATAGTTCTAACCCAAAATATCCTTTTTGTGATATCTCCTAGGCATTAAGCATTTCTTCCCATGTTCTTAGCTGTCTGTCAGACACCATTATCTCCCATTTCTCTAAGACACATACTCCTCAGATGATCATCAATTTTCCCTTCCTCAGTCTACCATATTCAAGATGTTGCCAAGTCCTCCAGATTTTCCTTCAACATCTCAAACACGCTTTCTTCTACTAAGAAAATCTTCCTCCAGTGCTGTCCGCCTCTCAGGGCTGGCCCAAGACATATTGCACTGTGTGTTGAAGGACAAGATGGTGCTTCCCCCATCTTCTACCACACTGGTGGTGGATCTTACAAGGGGAGCAGGCTAGCTTGGTAGGTGTAGAAAAGGGCATATGGAAACACACAACCCTATCATCTGATAACTCACCACTGCTCACTGCCTCTCCCATTTTGCCACTTACAACCGAGCTGCTTAGGCACTAGAAATCCTGCCATTGCATCACTGCACCTGCACAATATGCACACATATTCTCCAATGTGATTGGGAGCCGAGGACCATGAAGCGGTGTGGCTCATGCATGGCTCAGAACATTGTGCACTGCATATGAGCAGACCAGTGGAGGATGGTTCATTTGGACAAATGGGGCACTTGCTCTGCCAACCTCATTCTGTCCTCAGCCAGCTCTCAGTTGCCTGCCTTCTTACTTAACAACCAGGGTCGTTTTAAGCATATGCAGCACCAGGGTGCAAAGATCTGCCCGATGCCCTGCCCCAGGTTGCCCATACCTTTTTTTAGAGGGGAACCCCAAAGTTGTTAAGCTTTTTTTAGGGAGGAAGCTGATACCATGCTTATCTCTGCTCAGGAAAAGAAAACAGGAAACATAAGGAGCCCAGTGCAACAAACCAGCCTGAGGTGTCAGTGAGGCGCCTTGTGGTGTAAGTAGCGTGCACTGGGCGGGCTTCTCCACAGCCCTACGCCAATCCCAGGCACATAAGAGGGCGGAGCCGGCCGGCCACCTCAGCGCCTCTCTGGCTCGCTCATCCCCAAACTCACGCTGCAGAGCCAACCTCAGCAGAAGAGCCCGTCACAGAGCTCCAGCCGATGGACGGGCTCTTCCCCAGACTCCAACTCTCTGGCCCCGGACTCTTGGCCTGGCGCCCCTGAGAGCCCAGCGCTCAGGTGCCCCGCACCCCTGGCGCCTATGGTTAACAAGGCCCTGTTAACAACCAGTCAAGACTCTGTTATTCAATACAACGTCCCTTTCCACACAGTTTTATTTCAAAGGAGGATAGTGATGAACATTAGTTACTCATAGGATCCCAGGGCGGAGTACATCTAAACAATATAAGACCTACCTCCCAACAAAGTAGTAGGTATATAGGAGGAACACTAACAATAGTTCACCTGTCAAAGGTCAAGGAGAAAGAGGAACATTTTCAGTGACTGTATAAAATTTGTAAACAGATGGTGCCTGATGCACCTTTATACAGGAGGAGTTCCACAGTTTTGAGGCTATTATGGAGAAGGCTCACTAATGGGCCATCAAATTCATGGATAAATCCATAGCGGTGATTAGCCATCATTGCTCAGTGGTGCATCAATATTCAGAGGCATCTTACTTGTGAATATCAGTTGATAGGGGGGACATAAAATGGGGAAAGGTCTCGCTGCCTGCTTGTGGGCTATGCACATATAGGGTGATCCCAGATTCAACCCACATCATCTGTAAATAGGGCAAGGGAAGACGCCCTGGAGAGCCAATCCCAGTTGACATAGAGAAAAGAGAGCAGGATAGACCAAGGGTCTGATTCAGTATAAGACAGCTTCCCATGTTTTTGTGGACTGACCATCACTGGAGACAGAATACAGGACTAGATGGAATCTTAGTCCATCCATGCAGGACTCTTATTAAATTAAAGTAAAGGTAAAGGTAAAGGTACCCCTGCCTGACTCTAGGGTTGTGTGCTCATCTCACTCTAGAGGCCGGGAGCCAACGCTGTCAGAGGACACTTCCGGGTCATGTGGCCAGCGTGACGAAGCTGCAGCTGGCGATCCTGCACCAGCGCAGCACACGGAAACGCCGTTTACCTTCCCGCTATAAAGCGGTACCTATTTATCTACTTGCACTTAAGGGTGCTTTCGAACTGCTAGGTGGGGAGGAGCAGGGACCGAACGACGGGAGCTCACCCCGCCGCGGGGATTCGAACCGCCGACCATACGATCGGCAAGTCCTAGGCACTGCGGTTTTACCCACAGCGCCACCCGCGTCCCTATTAAATTATTAAATTAGGAGCTATTAAAAATTGAATGCATGCTGGAAAAGATCTAAAGGTGCACCACTGAGTCTCTCTTCTGTAGTGCTGTGTTCCTGAGGAGTTCCGAAGCTTATTAGTGGTTCCTCAATGAGGAGATCAGTGTACAAGCAGAGCTATTGGCAGCCTACCTATTGGTTTACTCTACTTAATCACGGGCCTTCTCTCCCTTTCAAACATTTACAAGTGACCCATTTTTAAATAGAGATAAGTACCAGGAGCTATGTTTTCTTATGAAAATAGCTAAATAAAGTTAGTCAAAGGTTGGTTTGAGCCTGTATTCCACCCTTGTCCCACAACCACAACCCTTAGCTCCAGGTTGGTTTTTTTTGAAAAATGATATTTAATTCATAAATTTGTATACTTTCCTATAGTAGAATAAGTGTGTGTGCATGCACTGACACACAAACACATACACAGAGTCCTGTGGGTTCAGGGCAAGAGTCCATTTATTCCACCATCCTATCTCTCACAGTGGTCAGCCAGAGGTCACTAGGAAGTTCACAAGCAGAACTTTATGCTAATAATCTGTTGCTCCCTTGCAACTGGTACACAGAGGGATAGGGGGTTCATAGTCAGCGTCACTAAAAGCCATTGACTGACTGACTGGCCTTTGGGATTTTTAAGGCCTTATGGAAAGTTTCCACCATGTGAACCTGTCTCAGAAAAAACACCATTCGATTCCACAGGATGAAACCAATCGGCATAGGAACATAAGAAAAGACCTGCTGGATTAGACCAAAAGCCCACATAGTCCAGCATCCCATTCTCTCAGTGCCTGGGAGGTGCCTGTGGGAAGTCCACAAACATGAAATGGTATGCTAGCGTTTTTCAAACTTTCAACCACACATAGACCTTTCCCACATGTACTTGTTTGCTTAGGAAACCTCTGCATATCTGATATAGTGCCTCTCTATGTGTGTTGTGGGACATGGGTGGCGCTGTGGGTTAAACCACAGAGCCTATGACTTGCTGATCAGAAGGTTGGCGGTTCGAATCCCCATGACGGGGTGAGCTCCCGTTGCTCAGTCCCTGCTCCCGCCAACCTAGCAGTTCGAAAGCACATCAAAGTGCAAGTAGATAAATAGGTACCGCTCCGGCGGGAAGGTAAACGGCGTTTCAGTGTGCTGCTCTGCTTTGCCAGAAGTGACTTAGTCTTGCTGGCCACATAACCCGGAAGCTGTATGCCGGTTCCCTCAGCCAATAAATCTAGATGACCGCTGCAACCCCAGAGTCGGCCACGACTGGACCTAATGGTCAGGGGTCCCTTTACCTTTACCTATGTGTGTTGCAGAAGATCCTGGGAAAGCATTCTGGGGTACACACACTGTTTTTGACCAGGCCCGTTAGGTCACTTCTGCATAAACAGAGGTGTGTTCTCAAATGCAGCCGACATCCCCCAGCCAACGTTCATTGTCAGGGAAGGTGATAGTGGTGGATGAGTGGTCCTCTGAGGTGGCTTGTCCATCATGACCGGTCTCATTCAAGAATCCTTGAAGCATTCCTCAGGACACAGTTTGAAAACCACTTCTGTAGGCCATGACTTTCTGATGTGTTTGGTGTGCATCTGATGTATGTGTTCTGAAGGCCAGCCTGAACACCTAAGTGTGGCGGACGTACAACCCTTCTCCCCTCCCTCCTCCTTTCCTCTCACATGGGCAAAGACATAAGGCCACAGAAAGGGACGCTGTTTCCCTCAAAGGTGGTGGGAGTGTTAAACGCTAATCAACAAGCTTCATCCCCAAGCGCTGAAAGGATACGGGCTACCTCTCAACAAAGCTTCTAATCCCATTGGGCACGACCTTTGACACTATTAGGAGTCGCAGTGACCCTAATCCAATCACATTGATTAACTGGAGCAGAGACCCTATAAGTTGACCCCCTTCTGTCCTCTCCTCTTCAACCCCGGCCAAACAGTAGGAGGGGCTGAGTTGCATTTACACCACAATAGCCCAAGACTGAGAACTGGTTTCTTTACCCGGGTGACTTCAACACCCATCACTGTATCCACTTTCCAATAGTTCATTAAAAGCTGCTTCTCCACAATGACTCCTGGCCATTTCTCAGTCTGTCTGGCAGGTTTAGAGCTCTGGCCAGTGTGTAGCGGAGCGAGAGGAGGCAAGCTGGGAGGGGCTGGAACAAGAGGAAACTGATGGAGAAGGCTTCCCTTTTGAAACATTTAAATGAATGGGCTGGGAAGGGGGTGAAAAGAAGGGGGCGTTTAAATACTCGGTGAGTAATTTACTCTGAGTGGAAAGGGGAGGGCTGAGGGGAAGGGGAACTTTTTTATTCTGGGTTAATTATCTGCTGTGAGGACTTTTAAAGGGCTGGAGTTTTCTGAGTGAAGGAATTTTCCAATAAAAGCTGTTTTAGGAGATCAGTGGTCATTTGAAAACACTGGAGCAGTTGGCATCTTGTAAATGGGTGGATGAGGGGATTTAATTGAATAATGAGAGTCTCTTTCTCTAAAGGAGGACCAGGATTGCTAGCGTAATGTAGTCGCTGAGGGCAGCTCTGAATGTCTTCCTGAAGCTGCCATGGAGAGAATGGTTGAAGAAGGGTATCAGTTTAGTTTGGAGAAAAGGCAAGTGAGAGGCAACATGATAGAAGTTTATAAAATTATGCATGGCATGAATACAATTGATAGAGAAAAGTTCCCTCTCGGATAACACTAGAAAAAATGTTACACATAGGTAGCCGTGTTGGTCTGCCATAGTCAAAACAAAAAAAATTTCTTCCAGTAGCACCTTAAAGACCAACTAAGTCAGTTCTTGGTATGAGCTTTCGTGTGCATGCACACTTCTTCAGAAGAACTGACTTAGTTGGTCTTTAAGGTGCTACTGGAAGGAATTTTTTTTGTTTTGACTAGAAAAAATGGACATCAGAAAAAGTACCTCTTCATGCAGCACATAGTTTAAGCTATGGAGCTTGTAGCTACAGAATGCAATAGTGGCCACCTGCTTAGATGCCTTAAGGAGGCTTAGACAAATTCAGGGAGGAGAAAGCTATTGACAGCAACAAGCCATGATGGCTGTGGTCTGCCTCCACAGTCAGAGGCAGCAATGCTTCTGAATACAGTTGCTGGAGGAACCACAGGAAGAGAGAGTTGCTTCCCTACTCAACATGTATAGGAAATGCACATTTTAACATAGGAAATAGAGGCACATTTTCACTCCCCCTTGTCTTGACATCAGTCAGCTGTGTGGGGGAAAGGCAAATTCCACGCTAGAGATATTTAGGACTGAAAATAGAATTGCCAAGATTATAATGCTGTTATACAAATCTATGGTGTGGCCACATATGGATTACTACCATGTACAGTTCTGGGTGCCTCACCTCGTGACAGATATTATAGCATTGTGAAAAGTTCAGAGATGAGCAACCAAAATGTTGGTTTAACCATCAATCCCTCTTCTGGAAATTGCAGCTCTTTGAGGGAAACAGGGTGTTCTCCTAACGATTCTCAGCACCCTTAACAAACTACATCACCCAGAGTTTTCTGGGGGCAGCCATGACTGTTTAAAGTGGTATAGTGCTTTAAATGTATGGTGTGAATTTGGTCTTGGACCAGAGAAGAATCTTAGCTTCTGTGAGAGTGTTGGCGGTTGCTTTAAGCTCTGAAATCCAGCCCTTTCCTGGGTAGCTCAAGTATGTTTTTCCCCTGAGGGAGCTCTGAAGAAGGCGTCTGAGATGTTTATTCCTTTACCACAGCAGCAAGAATACTTATTGCAAAGTGCTGGAAGACACAAGACCTACCCACTCTGGAAGAATGGCAGATGAAGGTGATGGACTATATGGGATTGGCAGAAATGACTGTCAGAATCCGAGACCAGGGAGAAGAGTCGGCGGAAGAAGATTGGAAGAAATTTAAAGACTATTTACAGAAATATTGTAAAATTAATGAATGTTAGAATGATGTTGGATAGAAATTAAGTGGTTTCCAGCTGTAATGCTTAAGAGAATATGAAAAAAGGTTTAGAAATAGGTAAAAATTTAATGGTAAGGATTTGCTGAACTAACAATCTGAATTGGAATACAAAAAGGGGAGGTATGAGGAGGTCCGGGAAATAAGTTAAAGGAAAATAAGTAATGGAAATTCTGTGTGTTTTTAATTATTTTTATTTTTGTATTTTTGTTATTTTTTCTTTTTCTTTTTCATTGTATTATTATTGAAAATCTTAATAAATATTCTATTTAAAAAAGGAGATGTTTATTCCTTTACCTTCCTCCCTTCCCCCTGCCAACACTGTAGGTGAAGCAGAGCTGAAGGGTGGCTTGATTCTCCCATGAGGGACAACATTTTTCAATTATGAAAAAGTAGCAACACCCCCCACCTTCCCCGACATACACACTGCCAGGCCCTGCTTGCCCTCCACTTTTTGCCCGGCTGATTTGTGACAGGGGTGGGGAATGAAGACATTTCACTTTCCATTGTGGTGAGGTGGCCATTGGTAGGTAAAAGCATGGATGGGTCAGAGCTCAGGATCAATCTCTTGCTCAGGTGTGAAGGCACATAAGTGGCTCCTCTGGGCAAGTCATCGCCTTTCTCAGCCTAACCAGGTAAGCAAGGGTCTTGTGAAAATGACACAAAAAAGATGTGTTGTGAAATCATCTCCCTAAGGCCAAATTTGCCACTTCACCGTGTCACAGGTGGATGTTTTCAGAAAACAATACTAGAGGAGCCTTCAGCATTCTAGTAGTCCAGTCTTGCTGTCTTCCTCCTGCAACATCTCCTCAGAATAGCACGTGGCACTTAATTTTTTAAGGTTATATCCTCTTTCCTTGGTTAGGCCCTGGTCACACCCAATCTAGCCCATTATGGAGCCAGTGTGGTGTAGAATTCGTTGATCTAGTTGGGCAGAACAACGGGAACTTTAGCAGTGTATACATAAGCTCTCTCTCATCATTTCTGATTCCTGTTACACTCTAATTCCCATTGTCACCGTCATTAATGTGGAATTGAATAGTATCATATGGGCATCCACTTTCCACCCTCATGGTTCAAATTTCAACATTATTCAGGGGGTTGATTTAAGGGCACTGCTATACCCAAGTATGCGTTGTTGGGATCTCTGGGAAGCCCGGGAAACAAGAAAGGTTTGAAACTTGAAATGACTATGATTGCTGCACCTAGGATAGTCATAGCAAGAAACTGGAAATTATATAAACCAGATGATACCTTGCAAGGGTATAAAAGTGCATGGGATATAGCTTTGTTGACAAAGTTTACATTTTATAAAAGGGAACGTGCATGAAACGAATTCATTGAAAGATGTAGTCCGGTTACAGTGCAATTATAGGAACGCAAAATCACAAAGCAGTGTCTAACCTTATATATTACTTTCACTCACATAATTTAACATTCTGCTTAAAACCACATAATAAATAAGGACACTTAATAAGTGTATGGAAAGCTCTTTAAAGCATAATTTAATTTATAGTTGAGTACATAAATATTCATATATAATATGAATATTATTAGACATATTTGGATGCCGTTTTGTATTTCTTCTGTGATAATCTTATTTTCTGTAGCAAAAAAGTAGGGTGTGTGTGAACAACAGCAACAACTTTTTTATTTATATCCCACCCATCTGGCTGGGTTTCCCCAGCCACTCTGAGCAGCTTGCAGCATATCTAAAACAAAAACATTAAGCCTTAGAAACCTCCCCATACAGGGCTGCCTCCAGATACACACACCACAGCTCTACAACTTAAACACTTTATTGGGCTTTTGCAGAGGCCTCTGACTATAGTTCCCATATGCAGAGTGATCATAAATGTACCATGCAGCAATGGAAGTATGAAGCAGGGTATCTCTAGAGATGGCAGGAAATTTGGCACAGATTGGGCCCTTTCCACATAACTTTGTTGGAGGTTCTGATCCATACCTTGAAGGGTGAAGGTTACACAGAACTTCCTAGGCCAGTGGGAAGATGGGCCCCTCCTGACGGGCGTGTTGTTTTGTTTGGGTGGGTGGTTGCTTCCTGCAACATGTCACTGCAGTGGCGTAGCGTGGGTTGTCAGCACCCGGGGCAAGGCAAGTAATTTGCACCCCCTAACCCATGGATTTGCGCCCCCTAACCCATGGATTTGTGCCCCCTAACCCCCAGATGTTGCGCCCGGTACGGCCGGGCCCCCCTACACCCCCACGCTACGCCACTGTGTCACTGAGGCAATAGTGCCTCAGTCACTTCCTTGGTTTTTTGGGAATGCTCCCTAAATGTTATTGCGTTAGTGCCATGTGCAGGGGCCCTTTTGTGCCACAGCACAACAAAAATGGGACAAAAAACAAACTGGAACATTTGTGGTATTAAATTTTTGTAAAGGATTTCAGCAGGAAGTTACAGGACATATACCAGTCGAAAATGAAACAGTATGTCTGCCCTGAAACTCTTGCAGGCATGAATAGTATTGAAAGTGGGATTGCGTATAACTACCCTGATATCAGAATTAGCACAAATCCTCATGCATGCACAATAGAAAAGATGTCTGGAGAGACACAATGTCTTTGCAAAAGCCCCAAGCCAAGCACAGACCTGATAGTACTTTTCCCAAAGGACTCCTAAATTGTTTGGAACCCACAGATCACTGCTTTCCGGTGCAACAAATCTCAAATATAATTTAAAATCAAACTACATATAGTTCTTGTGCAATTCACAAAATATGGGTTGGCTATTGGTCACCTGTAGTGTTAGAGGGCCTAGGAAATGTGGGACTTTCAGGATGAGGGTAGGTTTGTTGAGGACCCAGGTAGGAATGGGGGAGAAATTTGATTCAACTTGCATTCAAAGGCAAATTTATCAAATATGCACTTTCGGAAACAACACATGAGCCAAAACGCAGCCATCCTTTGAAATTCGCATGTCTCTGAATTTTGCAATGCAGTTCTTCAGCCTAGTAATGTGTACAAAAATATGTATACTATAGTAGTATGCCTTTAAAATGCATATATTCATAAAAATAACATATATTAGGGGAAATTACTTTGCAAAAATATGTAAATTAGGAGAAATGGACACTAAAATACTAATGAATTTTCACAAATGTAATTTTTTAAATTGCAAACTGATGTGGAAGGGTGGGGGACTTAATTTTAGATTGGAAAAATGAAAAAAATTGAAGATATTGAAATGGGCAGATTTGCTCATCACTGGAGCCAAACCATGAAATGAAACCCTCATAAGTAAAGAAGCTGAGAGTGGGAAGCTCTGTATATAGGAGGACAGCAGAGGAGGCCCCACTGGTGTTGCTTGTTGTAAAGGCACCTGGAGTAGGGCCTTCTCTGCAGTGGCTCCCCAGTTGTGGAATGCCTCCCCTTGAAAGCATGCATGGCCACAACATCAATGCGCTTTCGTTGGTTGGTGAAAGCTCATTTGTTTTTAAAAAATCTCTGGAGGTTGACTATTTTTCTCTGTTGGTACTGCTGTTAAATGTCATGAAATGGTTATAAAGTAAGACGTGCATTTTGTATTTTATGAAATTTTGTTGATTTTGTAATTATAATTATATTTGTATGGAAACGGCCTTGAGGTCTGTGTGACACACAATGGTATCTAAGAACCTGGGACTTTTTATCCCAGTTAGTCGTCAGAGCTACAGCCCTTCCCCATACTAGATCATAGGAAGCTGGTTTATACTAAATAAGACTGTTGGTCCCTCTAACTCAGTATTTGGGATTGGCATGGACTATTCTGGATTTCAGAGAGGATTCTTTCCCAACCCTACCTGCAGACACCAGGGATTGGACCTGAGACCTTTCATGTTCAAACTGGGTGCTCTGCCACTAAGTTTCCTTATGGGATATGTATGAAGTACGTATACAATATGGATTGGTTGCAAGAACAAGGTTGCTGCATCCACTGAGCTACGACTATTTCCCTAGATCTTATCTAGGAAATTTGCAGAGCAGCTTCTTGTGTTCTTAAGGCTTGTTCTGGGATGCACCACCGCTAGGGCAGTCTGTGGGGCAGAGTCAGCCGATGGTGGAGATATATACCGTATTTTTCGCTCTATAACACGCACCCGACCATAACACGCACGTAGTTTTTAGAGGAGGAAAATCCGTAGGCATGCCACCCGTAGGCATTCCCTCCATAACACGCACAGACATTTCCCCTTACTTTTTAGGAGGAAAAAAGTGAGTGTTATGGTGCAAAAAATACGGTAATTTCGGGTTAGTTAATAATAATAATAATAATAATAATAATAATAATAATAATAATAATAATAATAATATCTTTATTGTCATTGCCCCCTCTCGGGGACAACGAAATTACTTGACTGCTCCATAAAAACACTAATTAAAACAATACAGTATAATACAGCAAGGAAGATTAGATGACTTTCAAAGTCCAGGCTTCCCATTCAGGGCTGAGATCGCTCTGGAGAAGAAGCTGTTCTTAAGGCGGCTCGTTCTTGCCTTCATTGTCCTGTATCTCCGTCCCGACGGCAGGAGCTCGAAGAGACAGTGACCAGGATGCGATGGATCTTTTACTATGTCCAGCGCCTTCCTATGGCACCTTGTGGCATAAATCTGCTCTAAGGTGGAGAGTGGGCAGCCAACAA
Source organism: Podarcis melisellensis (assembly GCF_964234715.1). Classification (NCBI taxonomy): domain Eukaryota; kingdom Metazoa; phylum Chordata; class Lepidosauria; order Squamata; family Lacertidae; genus Podarcis; species Podarcis melisellensis. Next base: position 55,074,898 of record NC_138544.1, read on the forward strand.
TGCTCTCTGCTGCCTTAACAACTCTGCACAACCCCATCCTGTCCTGGGCAGTACAGCTTCCGTACCACACACATAAGCCATAAGTGAGCACGCTCTCAATGGCACAGTGATAGAAGGCAAGCAGCAGTTTCTGCGGAAGATGGTCTTTCCTTAGAATTCTCAAAAAGTACAGTCTCTGCTGCGTCTTCTTCACAAGCCCCCTGGTGTTGACACTCCAGGACAGATCCTCTTGTAATTCAATGCCCAAGGGCTTATTTGGGGCTTATTTTCAGGTACAGAGATGTCCAGGCTAGCAAAATTCCTCCACTACAACTGAATCAAAACTGGGAACTAGGAATTGCTATTAACGAATTGCTATAACCAACTTCATAGCCTCATTCAGTACACATAAATAAGGAAAGGCGAGTCCTTTCCACAATTTCCCTATATACTGTTTGCTAGTGAAAGCCCTAGCCTTTCTCTCCCCCAAGGGTGAACTTAGAAGGTCAACCGTACAAATCACCATCAAGATGGACTCTCTTAAACATATTCTAAGGGTCGCCTTGCACTTCTGACGGGAGGTCAATTGGTGTTTGCTCTAGCATTAGGGTAAGCTAATCTTAACAGCAGTGTCAGTCCCTTGGGGAAGTGTATGAGGCTGCTATTTCCATAATTACACCCAGAGAGGCTTAAGTTCAGTCCAGTTAAACCAGGCCTGTGTTTATGCTAAAGTTGCTTCCTTCCAAAGCAGGGTTTTGATCTCAACAGAGGTCATGTTCAAAAAATAAATTTGGGGATACGTATAACTGAATGGCGGGTGGTGCTGTGGGTTAAACCACAGAGCCTAGGACTTGCCGATCAGAAGCCCGGCGGTTTGAATCCCCGCAACAGGGTGAGCTCCCATTGCTCGGTCCCTGCTCCTGCCAACCTAGCAGTTCGAAAGCATGTCAAAGTGCAAGTAGATAAATAGGTACCGCTCCGGCGGGAAGGGAAACGGCGTTTCCGTGTGCTGCTCTGGTTCTCCAGAAGTGGCTTAGTCATGCTGGCCACATGACCTGGAAGCTGTACGCTGGCTCCCTCGGCCAATAAAGCGAGGTGAGCACCGCAACCCCAGAGTCATCCACGACTGGACCTATTGGTCAGGGGTCCCTTTACCTTTACCTATAACTGAATGCAGAGATGCTGCAATGCATTCTGTGGGCTTGTCCACACTTCCACTAAAAAAGCACTAATTCGAGAGGATTAGCCAGTGTGGTGTAGTGGTTAAGAGTGGTAGTCTTGTAATCTGGGGAACCAGGTTCGAGTCTCCGCTCCTCCACATGCAGCTGCTGGGTGACCTTGGGCTAGTCACACTTCTCTGAAGTCTCTCAGCCCTACTCACCTCACAGAGTGTTTGTTGTGGGGGAGGAAGGGAAAGGAGAATGTTAGCCGCTTTGAGACTCCTTAAAGGGAGTGAAAGGCGGGATATCAAATCCAAACTTTTCTTCTTCTTCTTCTTCTTGTGCTATGCTTTCTGGCCGTGGGTCTGAGTGGTTCTCTGTTTGCCCTCCACTTTCCCTGGGAAAGCCCCTCTTTACCACTGGTTACTTGAGTTGAGATTCCTGCATTGCAGGGGGTTGAACTAGATGACCCTTGGGATACCTTCCAACTGTACAATTCTATGATTCTGTGATTCTATGAGTTGGAGCAAACATCAATCTGCATAAAACGCGGTGGACGTTTGCTCTAAGTGGACTTTCCTGGCAGAAAATGGCAGAACAAGCAGCCCTATGTGGGGTTTCCTTTCACTTAGCCCAGGAAGTAGCAGTTAATGCAAAATGTTGTGGCACTATTGCTGACAGGAGTGAGACAAACAAGATGAATTTTAACAGGGAGAAATGTAAAGTATTGCACTTGGGCCAAAAAAATGAGAGGCACAAATACAAGATGGGTGACACCTGGCTTGAGAGCAGTACATGTGAAAAGGATCTAGGAGTCTTGGTTGACCACAAACTTGACATGAGCCAACAGTGTGACACGGCAGCTAAAAAAGCCAATGCAATTCTGGGCTGCATCAATAGGAGTATAGCATCTAGATCAAGGGAAGTAATAGTGCCACTGTATTCTGCTCTGGTCAGACCTCACCTGGAGTACTGTGTCCAGTTCTGGGCACCACAGTTCAAGAAGGACACTGACAAACACGAACGTGTCCAGAGGAGGGCAACCAAAATGGTCAAAGGCCTGGAAACGATGCCTTATGAGGAATGGCTAAGGGAGCTGGGCATGTTTAGCCTGGAGAAGAGGAGGCTGAGGGGTGATATGATAGCCATGTTCAAATATATAAAAGGATGTCACATAGAGGAGGGAGAAAGGTTGTTTTCTGCTGCTCCAGAGAAGCGGACACGGAGCAATGGATCCAAACTACAAGAAAGAAGATTCCACCTAAACATTAGGAAGAACTTCCTGACAGTAAGAGCTGTTCGACAGTGGAATTTGCTGCCAAGGAGTGTGGTGGAGTCTCCTTCTTTGGAGGTCTTTAAGCAGAGGCTTGACAACCATATGTCAGGAGTGCTCTGATGGTGTTTCCTGCTTGGCAGGGGGTTGGACTCGATGGCCCTTGTGGTCTCTTCCAACTCTATGATTCTATGAGACTCTGTCAGTATGTTGCATCTCAGCTCAGAGATCCTCACTGGCTGCTGTTTTGTTACAGGGCAAAATTCAATGTATATAAAGCCTAGTACAGCTTGGAAACAGTTTACTTGAAGGGTTTCCTTAGCCCATAATATGGTCACTTGACTGCTCCCTGCCTGATGGTATTCAGCAGAGTCCTTCACTGGACTATTTTTAGCATCTGCTAAAAAATTTTGTTTAAGCAAACCTTCTCAGACATGTATTTTAATATGTAATTTCATTTTATAATCTCTCTCTCCCTCTCTCCCTCTCTCTCTCTCTCTCTGTGTACTGCTAACTTTATTTTGAAGAAAATTAGGCTAACTTCTTTTATTGGGAACTTAATATTCCCTATTTCATGCAAATCACTAACTGGTAGATAAATGAATAAACTAAATCAAAAAACAAATGCCAACATAAGGAAGTCTAAGTCCCATTTCATGCATTAAAGGTAAAGGTAAAGGTACCTCTGCCCGTACGGGCCAGTCTTGACAGACTCTGGGGTTGTGCACCCATCTCACTTAAGAGGCCAGGGGCCAGCGCTGTCCGGAGACACTTCCGGGTCACGTGGCCAGCGTGACAAAGCTGCATCTGGCGAGCCAGAGCTGCACACGGAAACGCCGTTTACCTTCCCGCTGGTAAGTGGTCCCTATTTATCTACTTGCACCCGGAGGTGCTTTCGAACTGCTAAGTTGGCAGGCGCTGGGACCGAGCAGCGGGAGCGCACCCGGCTGCAGGGATTCGAACCGCCGACCTTTCGATCGGCAAGTCCTAGGCGCTGAGGCTTTAACCCACAGCGCCACCTGCATCCCTATTTCATGCATTACACATCAGCAAACCTTATTACTGAGTGCACCTTTGAGAACAAATCCTGCTGATTCCCCAACCAGCATCTCTATATCTTGGGTGAGATTTTCAAAGCCATATAGAGCATTCAGCCTTCCAACCTGTGTTTTGGACACCATGTCCTTTGGTTTACTTCCACCTGAATTCACTTGGCACCCAATATTTGTGCTTTGGTGCTTCCTTCCTATCAAAAACACATAGACATTCTTGACCCAACATCCTGTGGAAGGTTTACCTCCCATCCAAGCTGATCTTATATTTCTGTCACCAAATCTACACGTGGTCAAACATCTCTAATTGTCAACTTGCATCTAATCAGTGAGAATGTTTGGGAACATTCCACAACATCATCCAAACTCAGCACTGTGAGTGCTGTATGTGCACACAGTGGTGGCAACCAGATGGTGATAGCCACCCTATCATCTTAGAACGAGTTCTGCCCTTGGCCATCTGCCCTTGGCCACTGCACTCCCCAGCTACCCTCCCTGGGCATAATACTCATCTCTTCAGGTACCAATGCCTGCTTATCATTGTCTTTGAAATTCTACTACTGCATTGTGACAGCAGCCGCACCCCAGGAAACTGTTCTGACTGCCTGACTAAACTAGGTGAGGATACTTGGTGGGTCTCGAAGCCTTGGTAAGTTAGGAACATCTCCTGCATGTGAAGACATGCTCTACCAACTTGAGTGGACAAGACCAATAGTGGGTCCAGCGATCAAGAAGGTAGTTTCTGCATGTGCTGTAGAGGGAAGTGAGGGGCAGATGGGGCTCATCAACCTGGGGAAATAGCCCATGTAGGAGAAGGAAAGCTTTGATCCTAAACCTCTACTGCCTTCTTTGGGAGAGGAAAAGGCTAAGGAGAAAACCCTACATAAATCCAGAGTGGAGTCCCTAAGACAGTTGGGTAGTGCCTTGCAATGCCTCCTTCTAGCAACTCCTGCAGCAAAGCTGATGCTAAACATATTGCTCTGTCTTTCCTTGAACCACATCAGTGAAGCTGAGAGGAGGGTTCTGTCGTCTGGGCAGCCGAGGCCCTATATACACAGTGCCCAGGCTTGTGCACAGGGAGGTCACTTTGGTGGTGCTAACTTAGCGCTTTGACTTTAACCCTAGAGGTACACTCCATTGTATGTCAAGACAGATGGATTACAACAACAACAACAACAACTGCATTGGAGCATAACTGAAACCACAAGCACAGTCTGATTCCCCAGACAGGAAAAAACACACACAGAAATTGTCTATTTCTCAAGAGATTTCATCAGCTAAACTCTCACCCCCCCCCAAATCCATTTTCTCAAATTGATCATCTCTGTCATTCATTTCAGAACATTGTGTACTCACCTTTATCCAACACTGGCCCAAAGATAGCCAAGCTGTCGTTGACAGTGGTGCAGTTCCACCTCCTACCGCGAAACTGGTGCTGGCATTCCTGGATGCCGATTTTCACCCCTTCGGCTACGCTGGGCATGATCTCCACGTAGTTCCGACAGAACCGTAGTTGCTTGGGCACCAAGCCAGGGATGCTACCACAAAGGATGGGCTGAGTTCCCAAGGAGGAATATTGATGGCCAATCGCCAAGGACCTAAAAAGAGAAGGAGAACAGTGTGGTCTTTCCATTCTCAAGAGAAGTGATCAACTGACTAACAGAGAACCAAAGCCCTTCCCCAAGCCCATCTGCCTCTCACATCCAGCCTGCCTATGCAGATCTGTAATTTCCCAGATACAACTCTTGAGAGATACTTTGGTATACATGGCCTAAAATGTGGCCCCCCAGATGTTGTTGGACTCTGATTCAGCGGAAAAGGGCTGCTTTTCTTTTTTTAAAAAAAATATAATTTTTATTAACCGACCAATCAAATCACATCACATAAATTCCGAATTACAAAGCCGGATTTTGTTGAGGGTACCCATATTTCAAGTTCTGAAGGGGGATTCCGATCATCTTCTTGCTACTGCGTTAATGTCCAAATCAGTCCAAACAAAGTTCATAATTCTATTCAGTCTTATCTTGCTGTTTCCACATCACCTCTTGTTCATATTTTTTCTCTTTTTTCTTTATGAACTCTTCTGATAGTCTCCTTAAGCCGATAAACACCATAAAGGGCTGCTTTTCCACGGGGAGAAGTGGTGGGACAAGCAGGAATATGGATGAGCCCTAAGAGGTGGTTTCAGATCCGTACTCAGTGACATATTTGTGGCAGATCTTGGCTGCACAATATGCAGACCGCCATAAACTGTCCTAGGAACTTTCACCATGTTTTGATAATTGTTTTATATTACATTTAAATTTTATGTAAACTGCTTGGAGTTTTTTTATGATTCAGTGGGATGCAAATTCTGCCAAATAAAATAAATTTTATTTTATGTACACTTTTTGATTGCACACTTTATAAATATTTCTACATAACATTAATAAATGGAGATCCTCTGAGGCACTGAGTGGACATGAGAGAGGGGAGACCCAGCTGGCTTCCACGTTGTCCCATTCCCCTGAGCATTGATTTAATCTGGCTTCTCTACTAATATTTTAATTGCTGAATGTTTACATCATTATTTTGTTGATCTGCTTTTACAATTTGTATTTAAGCTTCTTAGTTGTTGGTGTTTTGCTGCAAGACACCTTATGAACACTTCAGTGTAGAAAGGTGAGATATAAATGGTTGAAATGCAGTCACCCCCTGAACTCACTCCGAGCTCATTGTTGGTTTGTGTGTTCAAGTGGTGAGTCAGAGGTTGGAATGAGTTGAAAAAGAATCACCAGCCAACCCAAAAGGGTTTTGATTCACTTCTTCTTCGTCTTAGAATTTATGATCATGTAAAGCAGGAGTGGGTAACCTCTGGCCACAAGCCTAATTAGGCCCACCAGGCCTCTCCATTTGGCCTGTCCCAGCCAAGCCATACCCACCTGCCCCAAAGGAGGAAGGTTTCATAGAATCATAGAATCATAGAATCATAGAGTTGGAAGAGACCACAAGGGCCATCGAGTCCAACCCCCTGCCAAGCAGGAAACACCATCAGAGCACTCCTGACATATGGTTGTCAAGCCTCTGCTTAAAGACCTCCAAAGAAGGAGACTCCACCACACTCCTTGGCAGCAAATTCCACTGTCAAACAGCTCTTACTGTCAGGAAGTTCTTCCTAATGTTTGCTGTGCTTGAAAAGGGGCTGTGCTTGAAAAGAGGAGGATGCTTATTACGTTTTCAAAAAATTGTAAACTGTTTTGGGTATTGGGAGAAGACAAATTAAATCAGCCACCATGATGAGAAATGGAATGTGTTGGTCCGGACACACCTTCAGACAGGCAGTTTCCCTATTTTTCACCCACCCTTCTGAAAGGCACTTCACTAGATAATGAGCAATGAGCCGATTAGTGATTTATTTCCCAGTGTGCTTGGGGGGGGGGCGGAGATGACACTTTGGGGGGGTAAGAGCTGCAAGGGACTGGCAATTCCATACTGGAGTCATCATCCAGCCTTTACAAAGCACATCTCTTCTAGACGAGCCTGGGGCAATTCACGAAGTGGGGTGGTAAGTCAAGATTAGTTGGCTTTTTCAGGGAAATGTTGGCATGTTTGGAGTCATTCCTCATCATACCTGCAGACCAGAACTTGCCACAGATTTGTGTCATAGACCAGGACGTCCCCCGCCCCACAACCCCCAGAGAAGAGCTCCAAGGACTCAGTGACTATAGTCCTGAATCATTGCAGTGGTAGGTGCAGTGGTAGGTCTCTCTAACTGTTAGATGATCATCTTAGTACTGGGAAGATCCAGGTTTAAATCTCTACTCAGCTATGAATCTCATTGTGGGACCTCAAACCCATCACTCTCCCTTAGCCTAACCTTCCTGGGTGAGGAAAAACCTGTGTGTAGGGGGGTGAGAATATACACTGCTTCGAGCTCATTGGAGGAAAAGTGGGGCAGAAATGAAACGGATATTTATTTAAGCAAATGGGGTAATCCGTGAAGTAGCTGCCCCACTAGAAATGTCTACTGATGAAAAATCCCAGGGGGCACTGAGACCTCTATCCTCTGCTTTGAAGGAGGTACCTGACTCTCCAACAGCCCCAGACCCACCTGCGGGCCAGGAAGACCTACCCATCCACCAAGCATATGGGGCATAAGCATCCCGGCCATGCTGGGATACAACCAGACCTGGTGTCAGCAGCTGATCTACTGAGGCGACTGCCAGGGCCACCAGGAATAATACCACCTTGTCAGGGCCTCTACTGCCACCATCGCCATTGCCTGCCAACACTTGTCAATCCTGACTGTGTGGGTGAATATCCTGGTTGGTTCTGCACCTGCTAGGAACACACACACACACTTTCCTTGGCTGGGTATTGCATCATGGGTGTAGCATATCAGGAGTACAGAAAGCTGCCTTATAAAAGAACAGACCATTTGTTCATCTAGTTCAATATTATCTACACCAACTGGCAGAAGCTGTCCAGGGAATCTCTCCCAGCCTTATCTGGAATTTCAAAACTTCTGTATGTTAAGTAGATGATCTACCCTGCTTGGCTTCCAGTAACAGTCTTGCTGCATCAGTTTAGGTATGCCAGTCCAGGGCTAGGGAGTTTCTAGTGCCTAGAGAATGCTGGCACTTGGCCAAAGTAATGGTGGACACTGGCATGTGATATGCCAGAGGAGTGGTCAGGACTAGAAGGAGAGCTATTAGCACCACTATGCCAAGAGTCCATTGAGACTATACGCCCACACATGCTGCCATAATAGAGTAAAGGTAAAGGGACCCCTGACCATTAGGTCCAGTCGTGACTGACTCTGGGGTTGCGGCGCTCATCTCGCTTTACTGGCCGAGGGAGCCGGCGTACAGCTTCCGGGTCATGTGGCCAGCATGACTAAGCCGCTTCTGGCAAACCAGAGCAGCGCACGGAAACGCCGTTTAGCTTCCCGCCGGAGCGGTACCTATTTATCTACTTGCACTTTGATGTGCTTTCGAACTGCTAGGTTGGCAGGAGCAGGGACCGAGCAATGGGAGCTCACCCCGTCGCGGGGATTCGAACCGCCGACCTTCTGATCGGCAAGTCCTAGGCTCTGTGGTTTAACTCACAGCGCCACCCGCATCCCACCATGATAGAGTACTGCCCCTTTATATCATGGGCAGGTCCCTCAGGGGCAGTGGAGTTTTAAACACACATACACACCTCTTTCCCACACTTACTCAATGCTAAGTCAACAGCAGACCAGTGGTTACCCTCTAAGCCCCGGGTTTTTCAGTTATTCTGGTATCAAGCCTGTTTGTGCAGCCAGATTCCCAGTGAGCTCTCCGTGGTTCTGATTAGTCACTTGCTAATCTCCCAGGGACCACATGGGTGGGTGGGGCCAGATGCAAAAGTGGGTGGGGCATTTGATGTGATTTTTCCCCCTTTGTACTGTAGGCTAATTTCTTTACACACCTGCATAGCCTTCTCTAGCCATCTATGCACCTGTCCTTCCATCCAAGCAAGCAATAACTATTATGAAAGTCGAAAAATACCTTCCAGTCAGGCAAAAACATTCAAGGAGGGTGCAAAGCAAGACAGTTGATGGGTGTGATCTTGGCAGAAGGGGTGTAGCTGAGGAAGAGCCCCAGAGGCCAGACTGGCTTGGGTGGCTGCATTTGACCCCCATGCTTGAAGCCCCCATCTGTGCACTGACCTGAATCTTGGACATGCCTAGCCAGAATACCCCAATAGGACCCAGCCCAAAATGGGACACTTTGGGTCCCACAACACATGGTTCACTAAATGACTTTATGTGCACCTCCAGACTGCCAGTAATTTTCAGGATGGATGAAAACTTGATGTTTGCACAACTGTAGGGGGTTAAAGCACTCTGTCGTCCTACCTTTGCAGCTCCAGATGTTGTCGAACTACAACTTCCATCCTCCCTGGCTATTGGCCACAGGTTCTGGGCTTGATGGGAGTTGTAGTTCAGCCACCGTCTGGAGAGGCAAAGATTCCCCAAGTAGAAGAACAAATCCTTTTCTCCCCACAAAACAACAACAACAAACATCAGGCTCTTTGCAGTTTGGAAAGTGGAAGGGAAACGTATGGGATGAACAAACGACTCATGGGAAGGCGCGTAATCACCCTGCAAGCAAACCAGGATGAAGGAAGTATGAGTGCTCATGACTGTATCAAATCACAGAACCGTAGAGTTGGAAGGGACCCTGAGGGTCATCTAGTACACCCCCCTGCAATGCAGGATTCCTTTTGCCCAATGTGGGCCTGAAACCTATGACCCTGAAATTAAGAGTCTCATGAGCAAATCATAAGGATGCTCAATGGATATTGGGCATAGTCTAATCACTGCGTAAGGCTTTTTGCAAGCAAATCAAGATGAAAGCAGAGTAACCCCTTCTGGAAGGGTCCTGTGAATCCCATGATTGGCTGACCATGCCATACACATGGGAGAGAGTGTTAACCCTTTCTCCTCCATGCCATTTTCCTGACGAGAATACCCCTCCTCCTCCCTTTAAGCTGCCAATAGCAGCAAATAGCTTCGGGGGCAATTTTCACCAGGAAAATGGTACAGAAGGAGAAGGGTCAGCTGGGTCTTAAGATCTTCAGGGAATCATCTCCATGCTTTGCTGCTAGATGAAATCTGTTGTGTGGCAATGTGGGACTGAGCCTTTTTTGGTGGTGGCCCCTTTCTTGTGGGATGCCCTCTCCTCTCAAGCATGGCAGGCACTGTTATAACTCAGGCACCAAGTTTATGTCATCGCTACATTTATATTCCACATTTTTTTTAAGAAGCTTAGGGCTACTCCCCGCCCTCCTCACTCTGTCATCACAACAATCCTGTAGGTTAGGCTGAGAGACATTGACTAGGCCAAGGTCAACCATTCAGCTCTGTTGGCTGAGTTGGGATTCAAACCCTGCTGAGACTCCAAGACTTTGGCCACCTCATGAGAAGAGAAGACTCCCTGGAAAAGACCCTGATGTTGGGAAAGGAGAAGGGGACGACAGAGGACGAGATGGTGGGACAGTGTTCTCGAAGCTACCAGCATGAGTTTGACCAAACTGTGGGAGGCAGTGGAAGACAGGAGTGCCTGGCGTGCTCTGGTCCATGGGGTCACGAAGAGTTGGACACGACTAAACGACTAAACAACAAAGTATGACATTCTAACTGCTACGCTACACTGGATCTCAAGTCAAAAGCTACCTCTTTGTTCCAAAATTTTAAATGTTTCCGTCTGCTCGTGCTGTTTTGCAGTTGTCCCATTTGCATGTACTTTTAATGAGCTTTCTGGTTGTTTTATTGTGTTTATGTATAAATTCACCCGAGCAATTTATTTTATGTTGCATGGTATAGGTTCCTTTTAAAATTAATAATAATAACTCCCCTCTGGCTGTGGTCTAGATCCAGATAATTTCTTCTGTGGCTGTTCTTAGTTTTAAAAGAGGGAGAAGATGGGAATCTCATAAATCACAGGATTCATACAGAGTCTTCTCTGGTTTGCAGTGGGTTTCCCAGCCTTCAGAAATGTGCATACCACCTCCCCTCCATACTCTCATAACAAGAAATAAATAAATATACATAGCAAATTGATTTTTCTCTTGCAGGCCGGAGCATGCTGTATAATTGGAGGCATTGCCTTGTCAACGTAGACCGGTCAGACTCGACTCGAGACATACCTTACAGCTGTTTATGGAACCACAAATGTTATCCTCCTTGAATTTTTCCCTCGCCCTGTGCTTGAATTCAGAGGCTGATTTATATTGAACCAGACCAATGGTCCGTCCAGCTCAGTACTAGGCAGTTGCTCTCCAGGAGTTCAGGCAGGAGATATTCCCAGCCTTACCTGGAGATCCCAGGGATTGACTCCAGGACCTTCTGCATGCAAAGTGGATGTTCTGCCACTGAACTATTCCTTTTTCCAGTAGTATTCCCATATTTGGGGAGAGGGGCTTTGGACAGAATCTGCCCACTGGTCCCAAGAGATATGAAGCTGTGATTTTGCCTGCAGCCGGCACTGCAAAACTCTTGACCAAATAAGGCACAGCCAAATAGATCAATAGGGAAATGACAATAGATCAGAATGTGCTGTTATGTGGTTCCTACCTGACCCCTTACAACAGCTTCCTGGTTAGACTTCCAACAGTTGCCAAGTCTCCAGTGATAGACTACCCTTGTCTCTCTGGTTGCCATCCCTGCCTCCAATGCAGCAAGTTCCATACTTTAACTATGTGTTATGTGAAGAAGTACAGTGGTACCTCGGGTTACATATGCTTCAGGTTACATACGCTTCAGGTTACACACTCCACTAACCCAGAAATAGTGCTTCAGGTTAAGAACTTTGCTTCAGGACAAGAACAGAAATCGGGCTCTGGTGGCGCAGTGGCAGCAGGAGGCCCCATTAGGTAAAGTGGTGCTTTAGGTTAAGAACAGTTTCAGGTTAAGAACGGACCTCCGGAACGAATTAACCCGAGGTACCACTGTACTGTACTTTCTTTTATTTGTCCTGAATCTTCTGGGTTCGCCATACACTCCACTGTACTACACAACAACCCGTTAGGGATGGACTGGGAAGTAAGATTGCAAAATACAAAGGCATACGTGTTTTTGTGTATATATGCAATCCCCAGAACATAACCCTTGTGCAGGTCATGATCAGACGGTAGTTTGCTTTTATTACCTTGCACATACTTTTGTATTGCATCTGGGCTGGGAGGTCTGGAAAACCTGCTCCCTGCCTTGCAGGCCTGGGAGTATGGGGCCCGGATTGACTCCAGCTACAAAAGCTGAGGCTGCTGAACAGACTCTTGGGTTGAGGTATCGTTTGGAGGGTATTGTTGCTGTTTTTGATATTAATGTTTTGTATCTTTATTTTAGATCTCGTTGTGATTTATGTGGAAATTGTTTATTGTACTTTTTGATATTTTATTTATGTCTACTTTTGTTTTGTTCGTAATTTTGTATTTTTTTATTTTATTTTGTAAGCCACCTTGAGCATGATTTTGTCTATGAAAAAGCAGCATACAAATAAAATTATGTATGTATGTATGTATGTATGTATGTATGTATGTTGTAGGCTACCTTGAATTCCAAATGCCATGGATGCAATAGGAGTGCATTAGTAGTATATTTTTACTGGATCATCCATACAGTGTTCTGCTTTATTCGTTGTTCTTCAATGCTACTGCATTATTGCCGTCTAGAGGGGCACTTTTGCACTATAGCACAACAAACGCAGTATAATCTTCCCACCCCTGCAGAGAATTTGTGGTATAAAAAGTTACAAGATTCCAGCAGGAAATTATGCAGTGTGCACTGATTGAGAGCAAAGGAGTATGCCCTTCCCAAAATCTTTACAGGCGGCAGTGGCGTAGCGTGGGTTGTCAGCACCCGGGGCAAGGCAAGTAATTTGCGCCCCCTAACCCGTGGATTTGCGCCCCCTAACCCATGGATTTGCACCCCCTAACCCGTGGATTTGCGCCCCCTAACCCTAACCCCCAGATGTTGCGCCCGGTGTGGCCGGCCCCCCCTGCACCCCCCCACTGACAGGCGGAAACACTATTAAAAGCAAGATCACATGTAACTGCCGCAATACCATCATGAACACGAATCATCATATACGTGCAATAAAAATGATGTCTAGAAGCGCCCCTAGACGTCTTCCTGCATAAATGCACATGTACTGGATTATACATTGTGCAGGCATGATGAAAATCCACAGAAATCTATAGATTTGCAAAACATATCTTACATTGTGGACTGTGCAAAGCACCACAAAACCGTCAGATTTTAACACGGTACTTAGGAGTACAGTACTTGCAATTTCTGTGGCATCTTAGCTTTCCAACTGTCTTCCCTTAAATGTTAGTTGGAAGAGCATTCAGAAAAGGAAATGCACAGTGGCACAAAACCAGGATGGATTGCAAGCATTTTAGAGGACAAAATAAAATAGCAATTTGCTTCAGATGTCCCAAAGAATGTGAAGGGCATCAGATTAGTTCTTTATTTTGAGGGGGAGTGGGCAGATCATTTTTTGGTCATCATGCCTCCTTCACTAGTTTTTTAGTTACAAACTAGATATGTGGTGGGAACTGCGCCCAGTTCTTAAGACAATGATCTACAACCAGTGAAATGTTCCACCTTTTCAATTGGCAGAGAGGCAAGAGGAGGCTATACATGCCTGTTCACCAGATTTATTCTTTTTTCTCCTCCCAAACAGCAGAATACATCACTTGGCACCTCGTGGGTGACTCAGCCGCCTGTTGTCTCTCATCACCACGGAGCTTTATCAGGATTGGGTAAGTCTTAGTTCTGATGATGAGTCAGGACTTTGCAATACAGAAGGTTGGTGGTGAAGATTGATGGACTACTGCTGAATCCTAACACTGGACAGGAACCCCAGTGGTGGATTCCCCAAGGGTGATGGTGAGTCAGAGCTGAGCATCTGAGGTGAGATGGACCAATATTTATTTTTTTTATATGATTGATTGCTTGGCCTTCCCCGTTCAAGTTACAACAACGATAGAATCATGCAGTTTTTAAATTCAGTATCCCAGGCAAATAATTAGAGTAGCTAATAATACTAAGGTAAGAGCAGCGTGCTGGATCAGGCCAATGGCCCATCCAGTCCAGAATTCTGTTCTCACAGTGGCCAACCAGATGCCTGTAGGAAACGCAAAGTATGACCTGAGCACAAGAGCCCTCTCGCCTCCTTTCTTCTGAAAGCATTGCTGCCTCCGACAGCAGCATAGCTGTTGTGGCTAGTATGCATTGAAAGCCTTCTCTTCCATGAATTTGTCCGGTCCTCTTCTAAAGGCACCCAAGATGGCCATCAGTGCCTCTTGTGGGAGCGAGTTTCATACCATCATCATCAACAACAACAACAACATAACAACAACAACAACAACATATACCCTATGAGAGAGAGAGATAAAAAGGTAAAGGGACCCCTGACCATTAGGTCCAGTCGTGGCCGACTCTGGGGTTGTGGTGCTCATCTCGCTTTATTGGCCGAGGGAGCCGGCGTACAGCTTCCGGGTCATGTGGCCAGCATGACTAAGCCACTTCTGGCGAACCAGAGCAGAGCACGGAAACGCCGTTTACCTTCCCGCTGGAGTGGTACCTATTTATCTACTTGCACTTTCACATGCTTTCGAGCTGCTAGGTTGGCAGGAGCAGGGACCGAGCAATGGGAGCTCACCCCGTTGTGGGGATTTGAACTGCCAACCTTTTGATCGGCAAGTCCTAGGCTCTGTGGTTTAACAAGCAAAGCCACCTGCGTCCCTAAGGGAGAGAGAGAGATACTTGCTATTAAAATACTCTGACTAGGTATAAGGACGATTAGCAAATCTCTCTGAGAAAGCCATGGCCTTTGCTAGACAAGGTGCAAGGCAAGGCCATGAAAAAAGTGTGAGGAAAGAGAAAGGGAGAGGAAGGGAAAGAAAAGGAATGAGGTGATTCAATAAAATAGAACAAAAGGCGTATTGGGAGGGAAAGCACAGGACAAAAGATGCTTAGGGTCCTCGAGCCTGGGTGCTATTTTTTTGTGAGTATATTCTGCAATATGTCATTGGCACTTCCACTTGTGCCATGCCTAGAAAGCACAGGTCCAAGCAGTTCTCCCCTTGCCCTTCTCCTTTCCAAGGGAAAAACCTGCTCTTTAGTGGTAGATTGGAACAAATGGCAATCTGGGGAAATCCCAAATTGCCATTTGCTCTGATTGAGCACTAAAGAGCAGGTTCCCCCCCCCAGGGGAGAGCAGCAGGGCAAGGGATGTGTGGATAAACTCATAGTGGTGGATTTATATTGGACTATCTACATATCATTCCGCTTTATTAGTTGTTCTTCATCGCTTCCGCATTAGTGCCATACGGAGGGGCATTCTTTCATCATAGCACAACGTAAGTGGGGCAAACATACCCAACCTGGAACGTTTGTGGTATGAAAAGTTTCAGAATTTCAGCATGGAATTTGGGGGCATTAGCTGGTTGGAAACAAAGCAGTATGTCCGCACCAACACTTTTGCAGGCACAAATGGCATTAAAAGTGGGTTTGCATATAGCTGCTCCAATACAGCCTAAGCACAAATCATCATGAATACACCATATAAAGAAGACCCAGAGGGGCCCTTACACAGGTTGCGGTTTTCCAAGCCAAATACTGTCCATTAATATAAGAAGAGCCCTGATGGATCAGGCCAATGATTCATCTAGTCCAGCATCCTATTCTCATAGTGGCCGACCAGATGCCTGTGGAAAACCCTCAAGCAAGACTCAAGCACAAGAACACTCTCCTCTTCTGTGGTTTCCACCAACTGGCACATTAGCTAAGCACAAGGGTCTCCATCAGGAGATTGAGAAACATCCTGTTTTCCTATTCCCCCTGCCCACCCCAAAATCCCTCGCCAGGTTACAATATGTATAGCAATGGGAGAACTTTCCCTATTGCTTTCATCCGGCTGGTCCATTTCTTACTTAGTCAAATCCCCCAATTGAGAGGGCTGGCTGCAGGACGTGTGAAAATTAGCACACAGCTATCAGCTTGGGAGGCTCACAAATTGAGCAGAAGACTGGATAGATGTTGGATGTGACACTTCTTTGTCAATGGGTGCTTTTCACAACGCCTGCAAGGACGCCACCCACTCCTGCCTCCCCTGCTGAGGGCCTTCTGTGTCTGTGCAACACCCTGTTCACACACTTCATTTTGTTTACATTTTTTACCCCACCTAAGCTCCCAAAGAGCTTGCAAAATAGAAAACAGTTTTTTTATATATCGAACAATAAACCAGTGGCGTAGCGTGGGTTATCAGCACCCGGGGCAAGGCAAGTAATTTGCGCCCCCTAACCCATGGATTTGCGCCCCCTAACCCGTGGATTTCCCTAACCCCCAGATGTTGCGCCTGGTGCGGCCGGCCCCCCCCTGCAATAAACAAAGATTAACAGGATTAAAACACCCAGAGAAAGTATCAACACCTCTCTAAAATTTTGCATGAGGGACAAAATGACTGAGGTTCAAGCTAGGGATATTCCATTGGATGTGGGTAGATGGGGAGAAAACATCAAACATTCTAGGTTAAGAGGAGCACATAACGCATAAGAAGGGCCTGGCTGCTGGATCTGGTGAATGGACCATATTGTCCAGCGCTTTGGACTACCAGATGCCTAGGAAGTTTGAAAGCAGAACCTGACCTGCACATCCCCACCCAAGCAAGCAGGAAGCATCATCGGAGTCCAGGAATACCTTCCAGCCAGACAAAAAACATTTGAGGAGTGTGCAAAGCCAGGCCAGTCATGGGTGCAGCCTGGGGAGAAGAGGTATAACAAGAACACAAGAAGAGCCTGTTGGATCAGGCCAGTGTCCCATCTAGTCCACCATCCTGTTCTCAAAGTTGCCAAGCAGATGCCTGTGGGAAGCCTGCAAGCAAAACATGAGTCCGACAACACTTTGCCCACCTGAATTTCCCAGCAGCTGGTATTCAACATCATACTGCAGCCAGCAGTCAAGGTAAAACATAGCTATTGTGGCCATTAGCCATTGAAAGCCTTCTCCATGGCGACACAAGATCTACCCACCTTGGAAAAATGGCAGATGAAAGTGATAGACTATATGGAATTGGCTGAAACGACTGGCAGAATCCAAGACCAGGGAGAAGAGTTGGTGGAAGAAGATTGGAAGAAATTTAAAGACTATCTGCAGAAATATTGTAAAATTCATGAATGTTAAAATGATGTAGGATTGAAATGAGATGGCCTTAGAAACAAAGTTAAAAGAATTGGTAAAAATTGGATTGATAATTATATGAAAATAAGAAGTTCAAAATGTTATGATATTAAATTAAGATAAAAACAATGAGGGTAAGGATTTGCTGAACTATCGTGTAAATTGGAATACAAAAAAGGGAGGCGTGAGGAGGTCAGGAAAATAAGTAAATGAACCTTAAGATTTGGAAAGATTGATTTGTTTTTAATTGTGTTTTTCTACTTATTATCTATTTTTTATGTATTTTGTATTTTTCATCTGTATTTTTGTATCTTTTCTATTGTTATTTTTTCTTTTTTCTTCTTTATTTTGTATTTTTTTCCTGTTTATAAAATTTTAATAAATATCTATTAAAAAAAAAAGAAAGCCTTCTCCATGGCTTTGTCTAATTCTCTTTCAAGGCCATCCAACTTGGTGGCCACCGCTACCATTTGTGGCAGCAAATTCCATAGTTCTAAGTATGTGCTGCAGAAAGAAGTACTTTCTGTCTTCTGTCCTGAATCTTGCAACGCTCAGCTTCATGCAGCGTGCAGACTCCACAGCACCCAACTGTCTTTCAGCAGTGCAACTCCCATTAATGATTTCTTTCACACAGCACTGCAGAAGCTCTGGCTGGCCTCCAGCTAGTGATCTGCTAGCACACACAGCCACTTGCTCACGGTTTGCTAGAGATACCAGCTTTGACTTGCCAAAGGAGGGGAAGAAGCAGCCAGCCGGCATTGAGCGAATCCGCAAAGGCCTGTGCCAAGATCCCATGTGTGTTTGCTTTAGAAACCGGAGACAAACCCTCCTCTCCTCCTCCTTGTGATAAAAGTGGCAGGGTTATTGGGTTTGACAGATGGCTCCTTGTGTGTTACCTGTCAGTCTGATGGTACAATTGCCTTGGAGGATTATGCAATAAGGGCCATGATTAGACGACTTGAGTGAGAAGAATGGACAGAAAAGGAGCAGCTTCTAGGGCTTAGGGTGGCAATGTCCTGCTTTCATCTCACAAGTGCTGGAGATCTGAGTGGAACAGCCTTGGCCAACCTGGGGCCATGCAACTCCCATCAGCCTCAGCTTGGCCAGGGCTGCAATGAAGGTTGTTTAGAAAGGGACCTTAAGCAGTAGAGGTTCCTTTGGGGATCAATGTATTTCCATCCCCTGCTGGTTGCCTTTGTTGCAAAACTGGCTCCATTTCATCCCATATGTGGGCAGAATTTTTAAAAGGACTAAATCATTTTAAAATCTGCCCTAAGATGAAAGAAAGAAAGAAAGAAAGAAAGAAAGAAAGAAAGAAAGAAAGAAAGAAAGAAAGAAAGAAAGAAAGATACTTCAGAGGTGGTATGTGGACTGGCTATTTCTACCTTCAGTGTTTTACAACTGCATAGAGCAGCTCTATGGTTATGTTGTTAATTTCCCCCCAAAATGTTCCAAGCAAGCAACTCTGATAAGAACAGATACTACACTTGATCTTGGCCAAAAGGCCAAGAAGCGATGCAAGCAAGCAACTCTGATGCTGTTTGGCTGCTGCTGACTTGGGGTGCGTAATACCGTATTTTTCGCACCATAGGGCGCACCGGACCATAGGGCGCACCTAGTTTTTATCCATAGCCCTGTGCAGCCTCTCCCTGCTGGAGGGTTGTGCGCGGCTATGGAACAAGCCTGCATTCACTCCATAGGACGCGCACACATTTCCCCTCCATTTTTGGAGGGGGAAAACTGCGTCCAATAGAGCGAAAAATACAGTATATTATTCTAGAATCAATGGAGACTGGGTACTTGGGGTTTCACCCCCCCCCCAGTCCACACACAATCTAGATCCATTGCCCTTTTTTTGCTCTTGAAAAACGCTTCTTGAAAACCTGGTTTCCTTTTGAAAATAAAAGCTTGTTGCAGATTGTTTCTTCATTACCTTGCAGTGCATCCATTTCAAAAGAGGTGGAAACAGATATAGGTGGTCCTAGCAATGGAGGGTCCTAGCAATACGGATGGTCCTTATCCCTGCCCTGTGACTTTGATCACAACATGTGCAGGAGGAAAGAAGTGGGGATAGCCTAATCAAGAGGAGGGTTTTCGAACATGTATCAAGCGCCACACCCACCCTTGTAGGAAGCAGTAACTAGAATCAATCTAGATCGAAAGCATGCTGAGGATGAGCACGAACAATTCCTGATTAAGAAAAAGTATATTTTTTTGTGCTATAATGGGTTGGTATGTACACAGCCTTGGAGAGAGAGGGGGAAATAGAGATGAATTTTGCACATGTTGGCTGTTCTACATTGGTACCTCGCAAGACAAAATTAATTCGTTCTGCGAGTTTTTTCATTCTGCGAGTTTTTTCGTCTTGCGAAGCACGGATTCCCTGGGTATTAACGGTTTTAAGAAAAAGGAAACAAACTTGCAAGACGTTTTTGTCTTGCGAAGCAAGCCCATAGGGAAATTCGTCTTGCGAAGCAACTCAAAAAACAAAAAACTCTTTCGTCTTGCGAGTTTTTCGTCTTATGAGGCATTCGTATTGCGAGGTACCACTGTATTTTGTTGTAAGGTTTGCATTTTATATCACATAATGCTTTGGGGTGACTTTGGCCAAAACCCCTCTTTTAACCATAAATAAATGGAAATGCAATTATTTTTGCATCTTCCTCCTTAAAACTCTGCTCCTGACCCTAGTCGCTTATCGACAGCAGGAGGCAGACAAATTAAGAGCTTGTTCAACTTTGGCCCGACTAAGGAAGGATCATCTCCACTGGAGCCCCACGTGGTTCCGTTGAGTGGTAGGAGATCTCCGTTAGGCAAGGAATCCATTGAGGAATCTCAGCTTGCAAAGAAGCCATTCTCTTGACCTGGGTCACAAATGAGTACTTGGAGGCAATTCTCCAGGAGGACAAAGCTAATGCAAACATTGGTTCTCAAAAACAAATTGAGGAGACCCGTGCCTGTTGCGTTCCTTGAGATACTTGAACCTGTGCCAGCCCGACAGCTGCTAAACTAACATTTGTACCAGAGGAGGAGGAATTAAGACTCTTGGGAGGATGCCGTAAGACTTCCTGGATTGCGGAACAGAGCTTTGGAATCCAGAAGGAGAACAACAAACACTCCTTTCACAGCTCCAAAGCACTGGAGGATTAGGGATGGGGTGAAGAATGTTGTCAGGGAAAGATCTGGCAGGGTGGGGACATAAAAAAGTCAGGTGCAGATCTAAAGGTGCTTATGAAGGCCTAAGGGCGTGGAAGCCACCTTGGTAGGATGTTCAGAGAGGGTTGGACCCAAAAGAAACCTGCAGAACTCTGGTGAAGGAACTTTGTGAACTGAAGCCGGCCTAACGAGCTACTTTGGACAGTCGGGGTTCAAACCTCAGAGCCCCCTTCAAGCACAGAAAGGAACAGGCATGCAGCATTTGGCTTCTATGATTGGTTGGCAAGATGAAGGCTTTGGGTTGGCCGTGCCTCATGCCACTAAGGACTAAGCTGTAGGCAGCCATTAGAGCAGGGGCAGACAGGCTTTTTCACCCTGAGGACCACATTTCTTTCTGGGCAATCTTCTGAGGGCCACAGGTCAGTGGTAAGCAGGGCCAGAGGCAAAAGTGGGTAGAGGAATGGACGCAAATTTTTCCTTTGTACACTAGGCTAGTTTCTAACTCACACACCCCTCTCTGTCCCCCTTCCAGGTGAACAAGAGACATTATCAGAGTTCAACAACACATTCCAGCAAGAGAAAAAACACTCAGGTCATTGAGGGGATCTGGGCCCAGTACAGACGTCTAGGGCAGCACATTCATTCCCCCCCTGGCCTGAGGTTCTACACTCAGAAGTAAGGTTGGGGCTGGAATTTAGAAGCCAAGGGTCTCTGCAAGGCTAAATCTTGATATCACACAGGAAGATGTCATATCATTCTCTGAGCATAACCAAAACAGCCTAACAAAATCCAGTTAGACATGCCCATGACTCTCAACCTCAACACAGGGAGCAACCGAAGACAGTATCAGAGTTCAGGGACACGTTTTACTTTGGCAAAATTGTCCAAGGATGGTCTTAAGGGGGAGGGTGTGTGGCCTGGGGACACAATCCTGAGATTCGTGCAGACAGGTTTGGAGGGCCGCATTTGAAGTTCCCCAGCCACGATCTAGCCCAGCATTTTCTACCCTGAATGTCGTTATGGTTAATGCCAGGGATTAAAGTTGGGAGACATGCAAGGCATGTGCTCCACCCAATGAGCTATGACTCGTCCCCTCTTTAGCATCCCCGTCATTGATGAAGATAAAGTCAAGAGACTGCTCCGTTGATCCTGAAAACTACAATGGAATAAGTGCTCCCTCTCTTTTCTAGGCTTCCCCATTTCCCCATAGCCTTTTCCCATGCTACCACCACCACAGAAGTTATGGGCCACAGGGGCGAGGCTTATCAGCTGGGCTCTTCCTACCAATCACCACCCTCTCTTTCAGTTGCGTGGCCTTCATGTGGGAAGGACCCACACAACTGGCTCCTTTCATCCTATGTGGTTCTGGGCTTTAAAACATCTGTGGGGTGACTCGAGACAACGTCATGGCGAAGTCAGAAGCATGTGTGATGTGCGAAGGAGACCTAAGCCATATGCATATCTCTTCCAATGTACATAAAAACGTTAGGCTGTCATTGCACAGCTCCCATTGGAAGATTTGTACTGCTACATCAAACCTGGATTTGCAGGAAGAAATTGAGTTGGGAAAGTAAAAAGTGAACTTAATGGTTGCTTAAGAGTGGGAGGAGAGAATCTCTAGGGGGTTAATATGGGAGGAATGGGGGGGCGGGGGGGCGGGGAGTTGGTGAGCAGTGGCACAGCCCCAAGTATTATACACACACGTATACAGTGGTACCTCAGGTTAAGTACTTAATTCGTTCCGGAGGTCCGTTCTTAACCTGAAACTGTTCTTAACCTGAAGCACCACTTTAGCTAATGGGGCCTCCTGCTGCCGCCGCGCCACTGGAGCACGATTTCTGTTCTCATCCTGAAGCAAAGTTCTTAACCCTGAAGCACTATTTCTGGGTTAGCGGAGCCTGTAACCTGAAGTGTATGTAACCTGAGGTATCACTGTACATTGGGAGCTCAGTTCATGATGCTGTGTAGTGCTTGAGCATGGATCCTGGAGATTTGAGCCAGTAAATATATATAAGATATAAGATATACATATCACACACACACTTGGATTGTGTTTAAGACTGTCCTGCTAAATGCCAGGCATGGCACCCCCATTCACCTCCCTACTGATCTGCTTGCTTGACCAAACTGGATGATTCTCCCCACCTCCCCCGCTTTCCTTCCAAGCAGAAGACAGCTACTTCGGCTGCTGTTGCTGCATATTTCAAACAAGCCCGTGCAAAGGATCGGAGACGCTTTCCTTTGCACATGGTGCCCCGGGCCACAGATTTTGCCTCCTTACTTTGACAGCATTTTTTCTTTTTGCTTAATAAAGAATGTACAGCAGCAGGCCTTCACCCCAAGCTATTTATCTGGAGCACACAGGAAAAAGCCACAGCGAGCAAAAAAAAAGGGAGAGACATCCAGGTGAGCGGCGGCTGTGCAGAGGTTGTAACATCCTTGCACAACGGGCCTGTGAAGGAAGCCCTATGGCGTTCTGGGCTTGGAAAGTGGTGGTTCGAGGGGCTTGGAGAACCTCAGCATCATGGACTGAGCAAAGCCAGAATGAGATCAAGCCCAGTATCCTGCTCCCTATAGCAGCTAATGGTCATATGCCTCTAGGATGCTCTCAAAGCAGGGCATAAAGGAATAGATGTCTTCCGTTGTTTTGCCCCTAACATCAGGCCATCAGAAGTATCGTGCCCCAAAATATAGAGGTTCTATTTCACAGCTAATGGCTGATAGTTGACCTTTCCTCCACCATTCATGTCTCTAAACCCCCTTTAAAAGCAACTAAGAGTCCCTCCAGGTGTCTTTTTAATTGCTCATTCATGATGATTTGTGCTCATGATGCTATCAGGGCAATCATATGAATCCCACTTTCAATAATACTTGCAGGTTTGCGGCAGTCACATGGCTTCATTTCCAATTAGTGCACATCTCATAATTTCCTGTTGAAATCTCATAACGTTTTAGGCCACAGATTTTCTGGTTGATTTTCTGGTTTTATTTTTCTGATTTTTTTCTGGTTATTTTTGTCCCACTTCTGCTTCTGAATCTGTTTCATCAGCTGATCCTCCTGAGTTCTAGCACTTTGGGACGTGAAGAAACACTCTTATCCATATCCCACACAGCATGCATCATTTCTTAAGCCTCAATAATGTTTGGTGTCTTTTCAGTAGTGTTCCCACTTGTCATAGCTCTATTTGGATGCCCTTTCTTCCAGTTTTCCCACCTTCTTTGAGATACCAAAGGGTTGGAGAACCGTGGCAATCCAGATGGTGTCTCAGACTACATATCCCAGCAGCCATCATGGTCAATGGTCAGGGATGATGGAAGTTGTAGTCCAGTAACCTATGGAGGGCTACAGATTCCCCATCCTTGACAGGTCAACCACACTTGCCCATTTAGCATGTGTATGTCTGTCCCTTAGGATATCCCTTGTAAACCACAACAGAAGAAGGGCACAATTCTATATTTATGCTCAAACAGTAGCTAGAACCCTGTACCTGTTTTCCATAATGTGAGGACTTGACCATCTTAAAAACAAAACAAAACTGATGTGGAAATGTAGGGAACTGAAAAAGGAGGAATTGAGTGAAAGTGACAGATCTGCTGATCTTTACCTGGAACACACACAACATTCTCCTGGGTCTGCAGGAGAAAATGGGAGCTGTGGGCAAGCTGTTTCTCATGAACGTTTGCTCACTACTACTGATCTTCTGGCTATGATTCTATGAAAGCTGGGTCAGTGCTTCCAAACTCAGCAAGGAGCATCGGGGATGGCCCTCCTAGTTCTCATGGAGGAGAACATCAGTTGAGGGTCGATTACACCATTTCAGACTGCTGGGGGTTGGGGGAACGGACTCTATGCAAAATAAAATTTGAATGCACACAGAGAGAAAGCAGTGCCCAACCTGGTGATAACAGAATAAACTAAGCAAGCATGAAGCTGCAGCCCAAGATAGAAAAAGAGATGGTAAAGGAACACCTAGCTACTTTAAATGAATTCAGATGTCCAGGGGCTGATGAGCTGCACCAAAAGGTACTAAAGGAGCTTGCAGATGTAATCTCAGATCCCGTGTCTATAATCTTTGAGATTTCTTGGAGAACATGGGACTGGCAGAAATGACTAGCAGAATCCGAGACCAGGGAAGAGAGACGGCAGAAGAAGATTGGAAGAAATTTAAGGACTATCTTGGGAAATATTGCAAGATTAATGAATGTTAGAATGATGACGGTTTAGAAAATAAAGGGGTTTTTCAGCTGTAATGATTAAGTAAAAAGAAAAGAAAGGTTGAAAATTAAATGAAAATTAAGGGAGAGGATTTGCTGAATTAATAATTAGAAATTGGAATACAAAAAGGGGAGGTATGAGGAGGTCGGGGAAGTAAGTTATAAGAAAATAAGGGAATGAAACTTTACTTGTTTTTAAATAGTTTTTAGTTTTGTATTTTGTTTTTTATTTTTTGGTGTTTGTGTTTTGTTTTTATTACTTTTTTTTGTATAACCTTTGAAAATTCAATAAATATCTTTTTTTAAAAAAAAGAGATTTCTTGGAGAACATCCTAGTAGACTGGAGTGGGCAAATGTAGACCCCAGCTTCAGAAAGGAGAAAAAGAAGACTCAGATAACCACTGACTAAAGCTTGACATTAATACGAGGAAGGGTTCTAGAACAGATAATTAAACTGTCAGTCTGTGGTGACCAAGAAAAAGAGACGGTGGAAGAAGATTGGATGAAATTTAAAGTATATCTGAAAAATTGTTGTAAAATTGATGAATGCTAAAATGTTAAGGGAAAGGAAAATATAGAATTACAGCTGTAACCGATAAGGGTTAGAAGAAACTTAAAGAGAAAATAAGTAATTAATTAATTGGTGTGAAGAGTTGCTGAAATTTTTTTAAAACAGAGACACAGAAAAGAGGAGGTAAGGGGAAGTCCGAGAAGTAAGGTTATGAAAATAAGTTTTTGAAATTATACATGTTTATATGTTTTGGGTTTGTTCTTGTGTGTGTATTGTTTTGTCTCTTATCTGTGTTGGAAAACTAATAAAAAAATTATTAATAAAAAAAACTGTCAGTCTGTGAGCACTTAGAAAAGGATGCTGAGATTACTAAGATCCAGCATAGGTCAAAAATAAGTCATTCTTTTTTTGATAGAGTTACAAATGTGGTGGATCAGGGGGAATGCTGTGGATATAGTATATCTTGATTTCAGTAAGGCTTTTGATGAAGTACCCAAATGTTTTGTTGTTGTGTTTTGCATAGAATGGTAAAATGTTGGCTGGATGAGATAACTGTTAGCTGGTTGGTTGACTGACCAAACCCAAATAGTTCCTCATCCTCCTGGAAAAAAAGAGATAAGTGCGGTGCTACAGGGTTCTGTCCTGGGCCTATTGCTGTTCAACACCTTTCTAAATGTGACAAAGGAATTCAGAGAATGCTCATCAAATTTGCAGATGACACCAAACTAGGAAGAGTAGCCAATGCTGCAGAAGACTGAATCAGGATTCAAAATGACCTTAACAGATTGGAGAACTGAGCCCAAAGTAACAAATTCAGATATCTAAAGGACTGTCACATGGAACATGGACCAAACTTGTTTTCTCCTGCTCCAGAGGGTAGAATGTGAACCAATGGCTTCAAGTTACAAGAACGGAGATGTCAACTAAACATCACAAAGAACTTTCTGATGGTAAGAGCTGTTTGACAGTGGAACAGACTCCCTTGGAAGGTGATGGACTCTCCTTCCTTGGAGGTTTTTAAGCAGAGGTTGGATGGCCATCTGTCATGGATGCTTTAGTTGAGCTTCCAACTGTACACTTCTCTGATTCCAAGAGAGAGATCTACCCTATCAATGAGATGGATTCTAACCTAAAGGTTAAAGGTAAAGGACTCCTAGATGGTTAAATCCAGTCAAAGGCGACTATAGGCTGTGGCGCTCATCTCTCTTTCAGGCCAAGGGAGCTGGCGTTTGTCCGCAGACAGCTTTCCAAGTCATGTGGCCAGCATGACTAAACCGCTTCTGGCGCAACGGAACACCGTGATGGAAACCAGAGTGCACGGAAATGCCATTTACCTTCCCGCCACAGAGGTACCTATTTATCTACTTGCACTAGCGTGCTTTTGAACTGGTAGGTAGACAGGAGCTGGGACAGAGCAACAGGAGCTCACTCTGTTGTGCAAATTCGAACCGCCAACCTTCTGACCGGCAAGCCCAAGAGGCTCAGGGGTTTAGACCACAGCGCCACCCGCATCCCTTATCTAACCTAACACTGGTCACATCTACACAAAGATTCCTGGGAACTGTAGTTTGTTAAGCGTGCTGGGGATTGTAGGTCTGTGAAGGGATTTGGGAAGGGATTTGTTTCAAATGTGCCTTAAATATATGGTGTGCATGTGACCGCTGAGCAGTAGGATTTACTTAGCAAATTGTAAGTTACAGGTGGGACAGTGTTCTGTGGCCACTCAGCACTTTCACTTCTCACTGCTCTGTCTTGACAATCACCCACCCACTTAGGATTTTTTTTTTAAATTAAAAAACTTCTTTTTGGTTTTTTACTTCTGTTCTCCTGAGTCTGCCGATTCCTTTGTGCTTGGGATGGTGCTGTTTTGGCTCCATAATTATTGGCACTTACAGCCTGAAGTTTGGAAATCAAGGGAAAGTTCCTATTCTTCTTTAGTTGTGCTTAAAAGACATGTTAATTGGAGTGCTGGCAGATATATTTCGATGTAATCAACTGAACAACTGATTATGCAGTTAATGGGCATATTAATCAACCATTCAGCCCAGATGTTGATTGAAATTAAGCAACTTGCGCAAATCATACATTTGCTTACATTGCTGGAACCCCATTGACATGGATTTTGGAGGATTCCCCTCACGAAAATTCATCAGTATTTTAGTGTGGATTTCTCCTCATATGTTTGTATGCAGTTCTGCCTAATATTCACATTTATGCAAAGCAATTTCCTTAAAATAATATTTCCTTTCAGTTACTCATTTTAATGGACACTTCTATATGCATTTTTGTACACATCACTTGCCTGGAGAACTGCATTGCAAAATTCAGCAAAGTGTGGATTTTGAAGGATGGCTGCTTTGGAAAGTGTGAATTAAGTAGGTTCACATTTAAATGTAAACTGAAACATATTTCTCCTCACCCCTAGTTGCAGATTACCCCTGGCCTCAACAAAACCCTTACTACTTTCTCCTGACCCAGGCTCCCTCTACCTGGCTCAAATCTCCAGGATCCATGCTCAAGCACTACACAGCATCATGAACTGAGCTCCCAATGTACAGTGATACCTCAGGTTGCATACGCTTCTGGTTACAGACTCCGCTAACCCAGAAATAGTGCTTCAGGTTAAGAACTTTCCTTCAGGATGAGAACAGAAATTGTGCTGCGGTGGCAGCGGGAGGCCCCATTAGCTAAAGTGGTGCTTCAGGTTAAGAACAGTTTCAGGTTAAGAACGGACCTCCGGAATGAAATAAGTACTTAACCCGAGGTACCACTGTATGCAATCAACAATGCCCCCCCCCCCTGCAAAACATCCTGGGGGGGGGGGCGGCGGCAAAGCGTTAAGATAGGAGGAATGATCCAGTAAGCATGCCCTGTCATAAATAGCTGCCCAGATGAGCATTGGATAAGCGTCCCCATAGCTTCCAGCCATATAATCCCTTTCCAGATTGTTTCTTTTTATATAAGGGCCACAGTCAGTGCTCAGCATTTAGAGTGAGACAACTCAATCCCACCCCATCATTATAATGTCCTCTTGCCAGACTTTCAGTGTAGGTAGAGAACTGCTCCTCTAATGAAGGACACATGGCCAGCCTACGGGTATTGCAGCTAACT
Source organism: Podarcis melisellensis (assembly GCF_964234715.1). NCBI lineage: Eukaryota > Metazoa > Chordata > Lepidosauria > Squamata > Lacertidae > Podarcis > Podarcis melisellensis. Next base: position 55,103,051 of record NC_138544.1, read on the forward strand.
AAAATAACACATGAGGGACGCGGGTGGCGCTGTGGTCTAAACCACAGAGACTAGGGCTTGCCGATCAGAAGGTCGGCAGTTTGAATCCCCATGACGCTCCCATTGCTCGGTCCCAGCTCCTGTCAACCTAGCAGTTCAAAAGCACGTCAAAGTGCAAGTAGATCAATAGGTACCACTTTGGCGGGAAGCTAAACGGCATTTCCGTGCGCTGCTCTGGTTTCACCAGAAGCGGTTTAGTCATGCTGGTCACATGACCCAGAAAAACTGTCTGCAGACAAACGCCGGCTCCCTCGGCCAGTAAAGCAAGATGAGCATTGCAACCCCAAAGTCGTTCGCGACTGGACTTAACTGTCAGGGGTCCTTTACCTTTTTAAAATAACACATGCTGAAAGATTCAAGAGAGGCAAGAGAAAGCATCTATTCACACAGCGCATAGTTAAACTCTGGAGTTCACTAAAACTAAGCCACTAAAAATACACACACATACATCCATAGCATGTTCAAAGCACTGCATCCCCGCAAAATCCTGAAAACTGTCATTTGTTAAAGGTGCTGGGAATTGTAGCTCTATGAAGGGTAAACTAGAGTTTGCAGGCTTCTTTTAGGGAAGCCACATCATTTAAATGTATGGTGCAAATGTGATATCCAGGGTAAAGAGGCACATCTTCAGTGTATACGACAAAAGCTATACAATGAAGGTGCCAGACACACCTAGGTGGGAATGATCATGGATTTCATACGGTGAGCCAGAACATTTTAACTTCAGTTTGTTGTTGTGCCACATCCTTCTGAACATAGAACAATCTCCCAACAGGAGTAGAGTTATAGATCTCAAGTCAGAAACAGCTCTTCTGAGATTTTTACAGCAATTATTCCAAGTTTCAATTCTTCCCAAACTCAAGAAACACACTGGACTTATCTCCACCACCCTGAAAGCTAGAAGCCTAGTTACCAGCTTTTAGGAAGAAAGCTGCGGATGCCAAATCACACAACTCCAGCTCCTCTCCATGTGTGATGGGCCCACAGCCATGTGAAATACAGCCAGATAATTTGATAACCACCTGAACTGTAAGGCTGATCACCTGAGCTAAAATATGTGTCCTTTATTGTTATCTATCTGATATGGATTTTTGAAAAGGATAGAAACAGCCTGTAGCAAAATCTTGCCATTCATGAGAGTTTTCTGTCTTCTGTCAATGCAGTTATTTCTCCCTTTGGGTCCTTTTGCAAAGATCAAATGATGAAAGTCAATGAAGTTTGGGGCATTTTGAGATAAGCACCCAAAATTATTCGGATGCTTCACTGAGAGACCAGGTCCCCAGGTGCTTTAAACTTTGGATTGGAAATTTCCAAAGAGCAACCTCTTGTGAAATTCCCTCTCTGCGGTGGCCTTGACGCTCTGCCTGGAGCTCATCTCCAGCGGCTCCCAAACTATGTCCATGATGGATACCTTGCTGGTTTTATTGTTGGAAATTAAAACTCCTGAGTTTCAAATCTGCCTGGAAATTGGATCTTCTCCAAGGAAACCCTTTCCCTGAGTTCCACACAGGAAGCTATTCACTGGTTGTGAATCCAGATGGACAAATCTGTCAGTTTCTGTTTCTCATTCTTACAATCTTAAGTTCCATGACATTTCTGCATCTGTCTGCAAATTTCCTAAACTTTGGGCTTATCCACACCTCCACTTGTCCTGCTGCTTTTCCCCAGGGGAAACTACTCTTTAGTGCTCAACCGGAGAAAATGGCAATTTAGGTTTTCCCCAGATTGCCATTTGTTCCGATCGAATGCTAAAGAGTAGGTTTTCCCAGAGCAAGGGAGAAACTGCTTGGACCCATACTTTCTAGGCACAACACAAGTGGAAGTATGGATGAACTCTTTAAAAGCATGTTCAACTGATACAACCATGCGTTGCCTCCCCAATGTTTACCCCTGCCTCCCCTCCCCCTCCCCCCATTTCGGTGTACACCTATGACCCTGTCTCTAATTTTAGATTGTAAGCTCATCGGGAAAGAGTATTACTACTTAAAAGATTCAGGGCATGGGCTGATAGATACAAATGTGCATACAACTGACACATGCTTATAAACACACACACACACACACACACACACACACACACACACATTGATAATACAAATGTTACAGAAGCAACCCAAATAATTTACCTCTCCAAATCAGGTAAATTCTTCAATTCAGTTTCATCCCGCCCTGATAGAATCCTTCCTCCATTCATTTACTCCCAATTAATTGCCAACAGATACTGCCTCAAATCAATTCAATTCTTCTTTTCACCCCATTTCACTAGCCCCCACAAATCATCTTTTATTGTTGAAAGCTGCTTTGAGGCCTACATGATGAAAAGCAGGATATGAATTTTAAAATAAATAAATAAAATGATTTGGGTCCTGTGCCCCATAGGCATATTTCTATCAACCCCTTTGTCCTCACGGCAGGGACCTGTTGTATGTAAAGCACAATGAGCACGCATGGTGCTATATAAATAGTACAACAACAACATGATTCTCTTGTCCATTGATTTTTCCCTCCCTCCCCCACTATACTTGCACCCAGTGAAGCTGAATGTTGGAAGGAACAATCAAAGGAAGTACCTATTTACATAGTGTATAATTAAACTAGGGAGCTTACCCTCACAAGAGCCATTGATGATGGCAATAAACATGGATGACTAGAGATGTAAGAAAGCAACATTTTCCATTCTGCCCTGCATTCACCGCATGTCTGCAGCGGGGTTTCTGTTCTCCTGCAATTCGCCTTTCATCAAAAAACTAGGTCAATTCATTGTGCTGTCCCTTGCAGGATAATCATGTAACTTAACATTGTCATTACATTATTCCACTCCATTAGTTTCAAGGCAAGGGAAACCCAATGTAAATGGGCCAGAGGATGTAATCAAGTACATATTGTTTGTGGATGGAAAGCAACAACAACAGATTGATTTCCATTCCAGACATGGGATCAATAACCAAACACTGGCAATTGGGGCTCCTGTTTTTCTGCTTCCTCTGGAATCCTCCCTACTCAACCCTACTCATAATGGATAAAATAAAAAGTCACAATAGTGGCTACAGTTTAAAATGTGGTGGGCCTTGATTGGCCCAGCCATACCCCTCATACACAATCACCATGGCTCAAAGAACAAAGCAGTGGTGGAGAAGACGTTGCTGGAGGTCAGCTCCCAACATCCCTGGGACTGGCGAGTGTGAGCCGGAGGACCACAGAATCCCCCATCCCTGCCACAGAGGAGAGCTTCCATTGTGGATGGAGGATCTTGTGCAGCATTAAATACAACAGCCCAGGTTTTTTGCCCACCAGAATTCCCCCCTGCAGCTTCTGAGAGGCCCTTCGTAGACCAGGACGGAGGCCCCCGAGCTTTGTAGTTAAGGATTTCTGCACCTGGGATGGTTGCATTTGACTCCGCGTTTGTGTTGTTGCCAGATAGGTGCAGACAGACTGGAGGGAGTTCAAGGTGCTGAAAGCAAGGCCAGAGGGGATGAGGAATTTCAAAGAGCAAAATATGTGTAGCTCGGCCAAACCATCACATGATAATAGATCACAAACACGGGTCGGGTGCAAGTTATACTGACTCTCTCACACACATCGGGAGAGAGGATAAATGGGATTTAGTTCCATGTAATATAGCACTGGGGGTGGCTTGTCTGTTGTTTACATGATATCTGCATTGCGAGAAAATGCAGCAATGATCTCCTTGCAGAAATCTGTAAGGTAAAGGTAAAGGGACCCCTAACTATTAGGTCCAGTCGTGGCCGACTCTGGGGTTGCGGCGCTCATCTCGCTTTATTGGCCGAGGGTGCCGGCGTACAGCTTCCGGGTCATGTGGCCAGCATGACTAAGCCGCTTCTGGCGAACCAGAGCAGCGCACGGAAATGCCGTTTACCTTCCTGCTGGAGTGGTACCTAGTTATCTACTTGCCCTTTGACGTGCTTTCGAACTGCTAGGTTGGCAGGAGCAGGGACGAAGCAACGGGAGCTCACCCCGTCGCGGGGATTCGAACCGCCGACCTTCTGATCGGCGAGTCCTAGGCTCTGTGGTTTAACCCACAGCGCCACCCGCATCCTGCAGAAATCTGTATTCAGTCCAAAAACCGATTAACAAAACAGAAAACCCTAACCCTGAAATTACATGCAGAGAAGTTATGCGGCCTGTGATTGCCTCCACAAATGGAGGCAGGAGAGCTTCTGAATCTCACTTGCTGGAAACCTCAGTTCCTGCCTGCAAGCTGGCATCCTGCACCTGGTTGGCCACTGTGAGAACAGGATGCTAGGCTAGGTGGGACACTGGCCTGATCCAGAAGGCTCTTCTTATGTTTCCTTATGCTTACTGTAAACTTCAAAGTGTCTTGGCAATGGCTGGGATAGTCTCTGGAACCAGAGAGTGAAGTGCTTGGAAAATGAGGCTTCTGTGAGCTGTGTTCCTTATTGCTCCCCAACCCCGCCCCCCAAAAAAAAATCTCTCAGAAGCTGCAGATATTACACAAGTTAAGGAAATGTATGTAAATTGTTTAAGCTGCAGGATGTACACATGTAGTAGAATTCGGGGACAGCCCAATCACAAAATGGGGCCCCCTTCCCAGCTGGAAAGAAGGAGTGTGTGAAGACTTACATCAGAACAATGGCAGGGGGAAATAAAAGAGATACATTAGGATCTGATGCTCCTATGGATCCTGCTGCATAAGGCAGTCAACTCATCTTGCCTCCTGGGTGGCCTGGCCCTGATAGAATCCCACTTTTGGAGGGCACAGTATTATAATTAATAACACTTGGCATCTATCTAATACTTGAGAAGGGACGCGGGTGGCGCTGTGGGTTAAACCACAGAGCCTAGGACTTGCCGATCAGAAGCTTGGTGGTTCGAATCCCCGCGACGGGGTGAGCTCCCGTTGCTCGGTCCCTGCTCCTGCCAACCTAGCAGTTCGAAAGCACGTCAAAGCGCAAGTAGATAACTAGGTACCACTCTAGCGGGAAGATAAACGGTGTTTCCGTGCGCTGCTCTGGTTCGCTAGAAGCGGCTTAGTCATGCTGGCCACATGACCCAGAAGCTGTACGTCGGCTCCCTCGGCCAGTAAAGCGAGATGAGCACCGCAACCCCAGAGTCGGCCACAACTGGACCTAATGGTCAGGGGTCCCTTTACCTTTTACCTATCCAGTACTTGAATGTTTTCAGAGCACTTCACACATATTATTTTGGTAATCCTAACAAACAGAAATCACCCTGGCAGGTCAGCCAGTAACATACTGCAGCTGGGAGGTTGCGGCTCTTTGCCACTATCTGCAGCAGCTCTAAGGAATCATACAGTTTATAGATCAGGTCTATTAAGCTTAGCCACTCAAATCCACACAACACCTCCCCTGTTCCAATCCTGTAGCCTATCTTCACCTGTGCCGATCTTTTTTGTCCTTGCAACAGCACAGACAGCAGTATAGAGGTGTTAGAAAGTGATATGGAATAGAGGGTCCATATCAGCCTTTTCTTCAACAGAGAGGCTTTGAGTTGAAGGGAAGATAGAAACCAAAGCCCAGCTATATAGAAGCAATTTGGGGAAAGGTGGATAATCCAGCAGGAAACAGAAGATGGAAAGTAAGTCACTGAGGTCATGCAAGGCCACTCAAAGACCCTTGACCCCTACCAATCAAACTGGATTTTTGCCCACAGCAGATTGCTATATCTTTCATGAGACGCTTCTTTCTGGGAACATATCATGGTTTTGGAGTGTCCTGAACACACACACACAAAGTTATGCACCTGTATTATTGCACATGACTGGACATTAGAGATCAACGAGAGTTGTTTTCACAACATTATAATGCACTCAAGTGCAGTGGTACCTCGGGTTACATACGCTTCAAGTTACAGACTCCGCTAACACAGAAATAGTGCTTCAGGTTAAGAACTTTGCTTCAGGATGAGAGCAGAAATCAGGCTCCGGTGACGCAGCAGCAGCAGGAGTCTCCATTAGCTAAAGTGGTGCTTCAGGTTAAGTACAGACCTCTGGAATGAATTAAGTACCGTATTTTTTGCTCTATAAGACTCACTTTTTCCCTCCTAAAAAGTAAGGGGAAATGTGTGTGCATCTTATGGAGCGAATGCAGGCTGCGCAGCTATCCCAGAAGCCAGAACAGCAAGAGGGATTGCTGCTTTCACTGCGCAGCGATCCCTCTTGCTGTTCTGGCTTCTGAGATTCAGAATATTTTTTTCTTGTTTTCCTCCTCTAAAACCTAGGTGCGTCTTGTGGTCTGGTGCTTCTTATAGAGTGAAAAATATGGTACTTAACCTGAGGTACCACTGTACACGTAGCACTCATGGAAATTGCCCTTACACCAGTAATGTTCTAGCTTCACAATTACAATTAATATAGTTCACTGATCCTCATATCCACACTTGTGTGGATTGTTCAAGCTGTAGAGGATGTTCAGCAAACTTGAATTTTCCCTGATGCATGAAATTGCCTAGACCAAACTTGTCTGGTTTAGTCAATTTCACCATTCCATTAACCTGCATGAGGCTATGCTTTGGAGGTAATTGCACTTAGGAGGAGAAAAAGACAGAAGAGATACCCTAGGTGTGGACTTTAGCTTTCCTGATGTTGCTGAAATACAACCCCCATAATCCCTGGCTACTGATCATGCTTGCTGGGGCTGATGGGAATTGTAGTTCAGCAACATCTGGAGTCCTCCACACCTTCACCTTCATTACATTTGTATCATTGCCACACTACCAATGTACTGGAATAGGGTTATGTTAATGATAGGGGTAAGTGTGGGTCTTCTTGTTGCTCCAGAGAACTAATGCAGCACAGTCCTGAAAAACTGGTCACTATTAAGTGCCAATGAAAGAAATGAGATATTTGTTAGGAACATAGGAAGCTACCTTATACCAAGTCAGACCATTGGTTCATCTAGCTCACTATTGTCTACACTGACATGCAGAAGCTCTTCAGGGTTTCAGGGAGCATTCTCCTTCAATCCTAGTTGGAGATGTTGGGGATAGAACCTGTGACCATCAACATTCACAGCAGATGCTCTACCACTGAGCTATGGCACCAAATCACGGCTAAGTCCTCTACCCTGTCCTCAGCTCCATTCCATGGTTCAATCACACTTTGCTGGATTATGCCCAATGTCCATACGCAACTTTGGTTTCCAGTTGGTGAAAATGTTCCATAATTGCTTAAGGACATAGCCCTGCTTAGTTAGACTAATGGCCCATCAAGTCTACCATCCTGTTCTCCCAGTGACCAGCAGTGGGAATCCCACAAACAGGATCTGACCACCTGTGGTTTCCAACAACTGTTATTCAGAAGCATTACTGCCTCTGCCAAGGAGGCAGAGCATAGCCATCGTGTCTAACAACCAGGGCCGGATTTAGATGAAGAGAGGCCCTAGGCTACTCCACTTGTGAGCATCCCCCCCCCATCCTCCCCCCTCATGACTAGAAGAAAATGGAAGTGTTATAAACAAAGTTGAGTGAAGCCAAGGATGATTATGGGTATTTAAGAGCCAGTGTGGTGTAGTGGTTAAGAGCGGTAGTCTCGTAATCTGGGGAACCGGGTTCACTTCCCCGCTCCTCCACATGCAGCTGCTGGGTGACCTTGGGCCAGTCACACTTCTCTGAAGTCTCTCAGCACCACTCACCCCACAGAGTGTTTGTTGCAGGGGAGGAAGGGAAAGGAGAATGTTAGCCGCTTTGAGACTCCTTAAAGGGAGTGAAAGGCGGGATATCAAATCCAAACTCTTCTTCTTCTTTAAAATTCTGCAATTCACAATTTATCCTCTAAAGGATATTAGAAAACTTCATCAAAATTTGTCTAAGTTTGTCACTTTCAGTGTACAGAATGCTCAGTGCGCACAACCTCTCTTGAGACACAGTTGCCCTTAATTCATTTTTCATTCTTTTGATTCTTGAAAAACTCCTCTCTCCCGAGCAGTTAGTGACCATAAAATTAAGAAATAGCCGCAAGATTGCTTCCACATTAGGAAAGGCCACCTGAATTTTTTCCTTGTATATAATTTTATAAAGGTCTGTATGAGTCAGAGAGTGCTCTGCTGTAAGCCTATGGCTTTGTCTCACGTACAGGTGAAAGTGCAAAGTTAAATAAGTTTTAGGTCCATATCTTCTGGGTATGCTTCCATTAACAGTTCAACACCTTGCTAAATTTCTTGCTTAGATGCTTTCAGAGGAGCAAGAATGGAAGACAATTGTGCAACATCACTGTACACAGTACTTCTTTTTAAATTGGCTTCAAGTGCATCTAATATAGGAATAAAGGATTTTATCCTAAACTTATTGTAATGGTTGTGAGGGGTTACTTGTGCATAGCCTTACTTCAGTTCAGTTAGTTTGCTTGCCCCAACCATGCCTAGGGTCAGAGCTCGCCCTCCGTGACCTGTTAGTCACTTGCAGAATCCGAGAGTGGGCGTCTCTTGAACCTCTTCCAGCATAGAAGCTGTTTGACCCCGAGTCTCCTCCTATGTTCTCTGCGTGGAACGCGTCTGCGCAAGTAAGGGGAATGCAGGGGCGTCCCAGCGCTCTCTCCACTAGTGTCGGGGGAAGGGTCTTGGAGCCCTGTCACCAATTCCTCCATCTCCCTCTCTTCTCTATGGGTGTTACGCTGAAATCCTTCCCCCCTGCTCGTCCCCTCTCCGGCATCGCTGGGTAGCCCTGCCTCCGTTTCTCGCCCTGATGGCAGTTCCCTGACACTTATCTCTTAACGAAAGTGCATCTAAGGCCCTAGGCTTCAGCCTACTTAGCCTATACATAAATCCGGCACTGCTAGCAACCCTCAATAGCTTTCTCCTCCATGAATTTGTCCAATCCTCTTTTAAAGCCATCCAAATTCGTGCCCATCACTGCTTCTTCTGGAAGCAAGTTCCATAGTTTAAAAATGCACTGCATGAAGAAATACTTTCTGTTATATATTCTGAATCTCCCAACATTCAGCTTCTCAATCATAAATGGTGGGGTGGGTTTGGTTTCCTCATAGCATTTAATTTTTAATTTTTGTTTCTCTGCTTTGCTTCCTGGAGGGGACAGGAAGGTCCACCCACCCTATGTGGCAAACTGCTTTATGGAGGCCCTTAGGAACACTAGGTCTCGGCAACGCCAGAATGTGGAGGAAAACCCACAAATTAATGGCATATATCAGTAGCTCGCTCCTTGGCACAGACACCTCCGTGCTGTAACTTAATATGACTTTGTTAGAGCTAAGCTGATATCATAATAGCGATGGAGGTGGCCCACTCTGTCTGCTTGCCAACATCAACTGAAGACAGCTATTAACCGCTTTTCATTCCACACTGGAAGATGATGCCAGCATTTAGCTCCACACTGTCGGAAAAGAGCAACACACAAAGCCTTCGTTGCAGTCATGCCTTTGCAGTTTCAGTTAGTGAAATGCCTGTCACTCTGATGGGCAGGACTGTGTGATGCAGACACCCCCTGGCATAGGATGCAAGGTGCCTGCTACACTCCATATTCAGAGGCAAATGGCAGCCTCTCCCCAAGGACAGGTTTTGTTCTCACTGCAATGTAGTATGTTTGTATAGCTCCATTCTGGGCCCCATAATATGGATGTGGGGTGTTTGTGGGTGTCCTTCCTTTCATTCTACAAATCATCTCACTATTTGTCTGCCCTCAGCAGCCTTACTGGGTGCCTGTACTTCCACTAAAGAACATGGAAAGACATTACTAAATAACTCCTAAAGGTAAAGGGTAAAGGGACCCCTGACCATTAGGTCCAGTCGTGACCAACTCTGGGGTTGCAGTGCTCATCTCGCTTTATTGGCCGAGGGAGCCGGCGTACAGCTTCCGGGTCATGTGGCCAGCATGACTAAGCCACTTCTGGCAAACCAGAGCAGTGCACGGAAATGCCGTTTACCTTCCCGTTTACCTTCCTACCTATTTATCTACTTGCACTTTGACATGCTTTCGAACTGCTAGGTTGGCAGGAGCAGGGACCGAGCAATGGGAGCTCACCCCGTTGTGGGGATTCAAACCGCCAACCTTCTGATCGGCAAGTCCTAGGCTCTGTGGTTTAACCCACAGCGCCACCCGCTTCCCTAAATAACTCCTACCCTGAAGCTTTTCCAGATTAGGCAGGCAGGGAGGTTGCAGAGAGCTGGTGATATTTTTTTTACAGGAGGAATGGAGAACCTGTGTCCCTCCAGACATTGCTGAACCACAATTCTGATCATCTCCTGGTTGGACAGGTTGACCAAACATACACATTGGGAAGGACCGTAGCTCAGTGGTAGAGCATCTGACTTTCATGCAGAAGGTCCCAGGTTCAAACCCCAGCATCTCCGGGTAGCATTTGGAGGTACCGTTGTCTGGAACTCTGAAGAGTCACTGCCACTCAGTGAAAACAATCCTGAGCTAGATGGATCAATAGTCTGAATTATTATAAGGCAGCTTATACTACACACCACCGCCAGTTGCCAGGTCAGGAGCATCCCAGACCCTCAAATTTCAGGGCACAAACATGAGACCTAGGGGCATCTCCTAATGATATTATGGGGGTGAGCTGTAACGATTCTTCCTCTGTTCTCCCTCTCACCACTGAGCCCTGGAGATGGAGGTTAATTGGGAGAGGGGAGGAGGGAGCAGAAGAGGATAGATCCCACCTCCCCGAGACGATGGAATAATTGGCTGAAGCTTGCAAGTTGCATGCATAGCCTTCTTAATGTTCTTTTAAACTTAAAGACACTCCTGTCCACCTGCAGATTCAAGCCCTCCCTCTGCCACCTGGTGGGGGCCAGGCAAATTTGGAAGCTTCAGGTCAACTCCAGATGTCTAGCGACCCTACCCCCAATTCGCCTTTTAATGATAAGGGGAACTCAAAACCCTCTAAAGAAATTCTTAAGTGCCTGAAAAAGGAGGCCGAAAAATGGAAGCCTCTTTTGGGGGGTGGAGGAGGAAGCTTTCGACAAAACAGAGGCCAGGTTTCTGCAAAGCACAGGCCTAGCTTAAGAAACATCCCAGCGGTGTCTATGGACGGAGCGTGGAATGCCATCTTCTCATTCAGGTGCCCCAACACCAGCACACCTGGTGGGAGTAAAAACCTCAGCCATCCAAACATGATGCAGTGTGACTCAGAGAGGATTTCCCCTTTGTGACACGTGCTTGTGAAATGTTTGGTAAATGCTATTATTATGGCTCATAAAGTCCTTTTTAGGTCAGCAGGCTTGTAACTCAAACCATGTATTCTAGGAACAGAAACCAATGTAGAGACATCTCCAGAAAAGATGTTGTGTTTTTTTTTCTTTCCCTGAGGATTGCTGTTTTTCTAAGGATGTGAGAAAAGCCTTGGTGGATCAGAGCAGTGGCCCGTCTAGTCCAGGATCCTGTTCTCACAGTGACAAACCAGATGCCCATGCGAAGCCTGCAAGCAGGACATGAATCAAAGAATCATAGAGTTGGAAGAGACCACAAGGGCCATCGAGTCCAACCCCCTGCCAAGCAGGAAACACCATCAGAGCACTCCTGACATATGGTTGTCAAGCCTCTGCTTAAAGACCTCCAAAGAAGGAGACTCCACCACACTCCTTGGCAGCAAATTCCACTGTCAAACAGCTCTTACTGTCAGGAAGTTCTTCCTAATGTTTGGGTGGAATCTTCTTTCTTGTAGTTTGGATCCATTGCTCCGTGTCCGCTTCTCTGGAGCAGCAGAAAACAACCTTTCTCCCTCCTCTATGTGACATCCTTTTATATATTTGAACATGGCTATCATATCACCCCTTAACCTCCTCTTCTCCAGGCTAAACATGCCCAGCTCCCTTAGCCGTTCCTCATAAGGCATCGTTTCCAGGCCTTTGACCATTTTGGTTGCCCTCCTCTGGACACGTTCCAGTTTGTCAGTGTCCTTCTTGAACTGTGGTGCCCAGAACTGGACACAGTACTCCAGGTGAGGTCTGACCAGAGCAGAATACAGTGGCACTATTACTTCCCTTGATCTAGATGCTATACTCCTATTGATGCAGACCAGAATTGCATTGGCTTTTTTAGCTGCCGCGTCACACTGTTGGCTCATGTCAAGTTTGTGGTCAACCAAGACTCCTAGATCCTTTTCACATGTACTGCTCTCAAGCCAGGTGTCACCCATCTTGCAAACACACACACACACACACACACCTCCTGCAGTTTCTTGCAACTGAAACTCAGAATTGCATTGCTGCCTTCAACAGTGGAGGCAGAACATAGCCATCACCCTTTACAAAGGTATGCCACTTGCTCTGATCCCTACCTAGCCTGTGTTTTGTGACAACATTGCAGCTCCCATAAACTTAAAAAGACATTTCCTTCCCTGACTCACATACCTGAGCGCAGAGTATGGAAGGCTTACGATGAGCTCATGCGTTCCATTCTCCCCGGGGACGTGTTTCCTACTGTAAATTCTTTAGGGCTTTGTCCTATCCAGTTTTAAATAGTTCCAGAAAGAGTGATTCTAACTCCTTCAACTTAATGCATACCTTTGATGGGAATACTTCAGGTAAGGGCAGTGGTGTAGCGTGGGGGGTGCAGGCGGGGTCGGCCGCACTGGGCGCAACATCTGGGGGTTAGGGTTAGGGGGCACAAATCCACGGGTTAGGGGGCGCAAATTATTTGCCTTGCCCCGGGTGCTGACAACCCACGCTATGCCACTGGGTAAGGGCCGTTCAACCCCGAGTGCTGACAACCCACGCTATGCCACTGGGTAAGGGCCGTTCAACCCCGGGTGCTGACAACCCACGCTATGCCACTGGGTAAGGGCCGTTCAACCTCTGGCATCTCCAGGGTGGGCTGGGAAAGACTCCTGTCCTGGGACCCTAGAGAACCGCTGCTGGTCAGTGCAGACCTTACTGAGCAAGATGGACCAACATTCTGGTGGTGCAAGGCAGATCACTATGTTTCTTGTATGGAGAAGGGCTGTAGCTGAGTGGTACTGCAGCTGACTTGCATGCTGATGGTCCTGGGTTCAAGCGGTGGCATCTCCAGGTAGGGCTGCGAGAGACCCCTGTCCTGGAACCATGGAGAACCACTTCCAGTCATCTGGTTCCCTCAAGTCACCTTCATTTGCTCTTCCCCCGGCCCACAATCCGGGTCAAGGTAGAACCAGAGAAGGTTGTTTGAGGTGTCAGATCCTGGCTGCAGAGTTTCCCATGCTACATTCAAATCTGGAGGCTTTGACAAGAGCCTCCAGCACCACCCATGCACCCAGCAACGGACTCAGTGCATGCAGCTCACACTGCTGGCTCCCTTCAAAAGGTGGTAGGTAAAGGTAAAGGGACCCCTGACCATTAGGTCCAGTCGTGGCCGACTCTGGGGTTGCAGCGCTCATCTCGCTTTATTGGCCGAGGGAGCCGGCATACAGCTTCCGGGTCATGTGGCCAGCATGACTAAGCCGCTTCTGGCAAAACAGAGCAGCACACGTTTACCTTCCCGCCAGAGCGGTACCTATTTATCTACTTGCACTTTGACGTGCTTTCAAACTGCTAGGTTGGCAGGAGCAGGGACCGAGCAACTGGAGCTCACCCCGTCACGGGGATTCGAACCGCCGACCTTCTGATCGGCAAGTTCTAGGCTCTGTGGTTTAACCCACAGCGCCACCCGCGTCCCTTTTCAAAAGGTGGTACCCAGTTCAAATTGATAGTTTAGAAGAACTCTGTGCACTCAGAGGGGGAATTCTCTGTGGATTTCTCAAGTTTTCTTTTAAAGCTACCCCAGTTGTTGGCCATCGCTTTAGCTTGTGGGAGTGAATCTAATAGATCAACTGCACTATTTAACTATTCCATTCAATATCCCATCAACCAGGGTTAACAAAATATCCATGGTGAATGGTTGGCCACTGTGAGAACAGGATGCTAGACTAGATAGGCCTTTGGCCTGAAGCTACAGGACTCTTCTTATGGTTGCTTTCCCTTCCCTCCATCTTTTTTTGGGGGGAGGGGGTGGGGGAGCTTCTCACAAAATTCCTCAGATATTTTGAAAGGGGAAAGTCCTCAGATTTCAATTCACAATTTTCACTTTGAGCAAAATATCTTGCCATAGCAGAGGTGGCTAGTCCCTGGTGAGCTATTTGAGAAACTTGGCTACTTACTAGAACACTTGCTGGCCAATCCTAGAATCCCTCAGAGGAAAAATGTTTGAAGCTTTCTGGACAAAAATGCTGGGGGGGGGGGGCAAACCGCTGGCTGCCATAACAACATCCAGTGTGTTTCCTGGATCTACGGCTGCTGGATGAATAAATATTGGGTACAAAGCAGATCTTAATTCTGCACTCAACGCTACTAATCCAGCTGTGCCAAAATAAAACCCTGTGCACAGTTGCTCTTGTCCCACTGAGTTTAATGCTAGTCTAAGGCAACCCCTGACCATTAGGTCCAGTCGTGGCCGACTCTGGGGTTGCGGCGCTCATCTCACTTTATTGGCCGAGGGAGCCAGCGTACATCTTCTGGGTCATGTGGCCAGCATGACTAAGCCGCTTCTAGAGAACCAGAGCAGTGCACGGAAACACCATTTACCTTCCCGCCGGAGTGGTACCTATTTATCTACTTGCACTTTGACGTGCTTTCAAACTGCTAGGTTGGCAGGAGCAGGGATCGAGCAACGGGAGCTCACCCCGTCGCGGGGATTCAAACCACCAACCTTCTGATTGGCAAGTCCTAGGCTCTGTGGTTTAACCCACAGTTCCACCCGTGGCGTCCCTACAAATCAGGACCTATGCAGCTTACTTCAAGGCAAAGGGGGGAGGGTCTAGGTACAGCCTTAGTTTCTAGGATTTGTGCAAAGGACTAAGCTTTCCACCAGCGTAGAGCTGAGAAGAAGCTTCTCAGAGAATGTGTTTCTTGAGAACATTTATGATATTTTTATCGCCCCCCCCCCCCACAAAAAAGGGCCACTTTTCGGTTTTTACTCTGAATAGTCTCAACCATGTTTGGATGACAGAGACCATTCCCCTCCACTTTCCATGCCAGGAATGAAGCCAGGGTCCTGGGCATTACAGATGATTCAAAATGGTGGCCATGGGATGCCAACATGGTTACAGCTGGAAGGGGAACATAAGAACATAAGACTAGCCTGCTGGATAATGCCAGTGTCTCATCCAGTCCACTATCCTGTTCTCATATTGGCCAAGCAGCTGCCCATTGTGGGAAGCCTGAAAACAGGATTTGGGCACAAGAGCACTCTCCCCTTATCCATGAATTTGTCTAAATCCTCTTCTAAAAGCCATTCAAGTTGATGGCCGTCCCTGCTCCAAGTGAGAGCAAGTTCCATAATTTATGTGCTCTGTAAAAAGTACTTCCTGCTAAACCCCAAAATGGAAACTGTTGGGACAGTTTCTCCTCCATTTCTGGAGAAAAATGGGGTGAACTGGTCTCCCAAGTTTCCATGCCCACAAAACAGGGTGAAGAATTCCAAGAGGCCGTGTGACCTGGGCTCCAACCCAACTCGCTAAGGCAGATGTGCACACACAGAGCTGAAATGGGGAAAGGGTAAAAGAAGCTGGATTAACTAACTGTCCAGGACAGTTTGCCTATTCACACAAGCACACACACCCAAAAATAATAATTAAATGTCATTAACTATCCAGAAACTAGTTTACACAAGGAAACAAATTAGGTGTGTGGGGGTGGCTGCTCAGCATTTTCCACAACATCCACCTCCAGACACGCCCCCTCCGCCCTTTGCAGTTCAAATCTTGGTCTGATGGAGAAGAAATATGCACACCAAGAGATGCAAGATTTGATGCCCCCCCCCTCTCTCTCTGCTTTTTCTATAAGAGAAAACGTCTTTGTTCCTAAAAAAAACACCCCACAATTTGTTCTTTAAAAAATAATAATTCAAAAGAGGCGTGACTCCAGATGCGTTAATAAAAATAGCACAGGTTTCTAGAGGCAGGCGCTACAGGGATTATTATATTATGATTGTGAAATTAAAATTTGTTTTCGCTTTTTTGCGGGGTGGTGGCAGTGACGGAATGGCAGCCTTGGTTTTGCTGGCTTTTTTCCACTCAGGCCATTTAAAACAAAAACAAAAAGCTGTTTGCGGATCTTGCTGCTGAAATGGTTTGGATAAGGTTCCTAAATCAAATGGAAATGGCTGGGTTTGTGGGGAGAGGAGGGTTTGGAGAAAGGTAATGAGGGCTGCTAATGAGGGGTGTGACTTTTACAACCCCTTTCGGATAATATGGAACTGGGGTACGAAAGCGGAGGATTTCTGAGCTACAATCCTAGACCCATTCAATTCAATAACACCTTCTTCTGAGTCGAGATGCTTATGACGCTATGTTACTTCTGAACCCAGTGGGAATAAACGTGCATAGGATCAGACTGGGTGTGAGCAAAGGTACTCTCTAAAGGGATCCCATTATTTCAATTCTAATTTATAGACCAGCGGCTCACAGCGATGAGGTCTACTCACAAGAAGAGTCTGCTGAATCAGACTAAGGGCCCACCTAGTCCATCACCCTCTTCTCACAGTGGCCAGTCAGATGATCAGAAGTTGTTGGTTCAATTCTTGAGGTTTACTCCTGTGTAAGTGAACTAAGTGGAACTTACCGTGCTTCCCCCCACAATGGTCCCCATCGCATTCCAAGAGTTTAGAACTCTTCTGAATGTGACATTTCACTGCAGATTCCAAAGGCAGACGCAGTCAGGTCTAGTGTGTGTTTACTCGAAAGTAAATCCCACTGTATTCATCCATGAGGGTTATTGACTCTCACAGAAGTGTGCATGGCAAGGAATTTGTCCTAACTTGGAAATAAGTCTAGTAGGTTTCAATAGAGTGTAATCCTAAATGGGAACGTTTGGATCTGAACATTAAAACTGTGCCCTCCAGTCTACTTATTCCCAAGCAATCATGTTTAGGAGGATGAGGTATGAGATAAGCTCCCCGAATTTAATATGAGTGGTTACTTTACAAATCTGAGCTCCTCCCGTCCTTTGGTTTTTATTTTATTTTGAAACAGGGTTTTATTTATTACAGCAGGTCTGAGCCAGTTTTAAAAGGGGCAGACGGTAGTAAAGCAAAAACCGCAGTTCAATGAAATCTACTAGTCTTCTATCAAAAACAATAGCCAGGTTTCAACACCTGAAGTCTGCATTCCCACGTGCCCCCAAAAGGATATTGCCTGTTTACTACACGTGTGAATGGGATAGCACGTGATGAAAGGGAGCCTTTTCCTTCAGTCGGTCTGAGTTGTAGAACCTTGGCTACAGTGTATAGCTTCGATACAACCACTCAGCTTTCTTGCTCGGATTAACAACATCCACACGTGCCACAAATAGCAGAGCTTCAAAGTCACTTTTAGCATAGGGTGTGAAAAGACTCTAAAATGTATGTTTTTGTTGACAATGGGTTTGCATTTGCAACGCGCGCGATTTTAAACAAGCAAACAGACGTCACGTGTGAAAAGGTGCAAATGTACTAAGGCTTCCAGACAGACCGTAAACTGGGGCACCTATTTCGCTGGTTTATACCTTGATGGAGAGCTTCGACACGATACCCCAACCACCCCAGTTTGGAAGAACACTAGTTAAGATTTCAGAGCTCTCTTCCCCCATAAATAAAATTAATACAGTGCGTGGCATGGCGGAGATGCTTAATATAAATTGTTCGCTATGTAACCTGTTTTGGACGCCGAGGAGCATAAAATAAACTTTGATTTCAGCATTTCAATCTGATTTTAGTGCCTTTGAGCATGTGCAGAGTGCTTGCCGACTAAACACTGCCATCTCATTTGCAGACTGGGAGCAAAGACAGCGAGTATCATTTCCAGGCAGGTTTGAACCCCCGCCTCAAGAAACAGAAGCTGCAGTTCTGAACATATTTATCTGGAAAATAAATCCCAGGATCCGAAAGATTTCCTTCTGAATAAATCTGATTAGGATTGCCCTGTAAAGATCACACTTGCACTGAAGATTCTGGTCTTGACTTGCAAGTGCAAGTCTAGCCATGCCTACTCAGAAGTAAGCCCACTGAGTTCAATGACACTTATTCCTAGATAAATGTGTGTAGGGTCGTAACCTATATTTTTTAGGGCGGGATAGGGGGCGCGTTGAGCGAAAATATAAGGAAATTGCCCTCTTCTTCCTTGTCGCTTTCCATAGGGGTTTTTTTGGGGGGGGGGCATTTATAGTGAGATTGAAGGGCTTCGCTTATTGGGGCTTTCTTCGAATTTGAATAAATAAGTATCTACTTGCTTCCCTGCCCCCACGTTGCTTGCAGCCCAGGTGTGCGAGGTAACCTGTCTTATCAAGGATTTAATATTTACATTTTATTATCTTGTGCCCTCTGTCATACCTGAACTATTTGGGGAATTCTGCCGACGACGACGCCCGCCTCCCCCCCCCCGAAAGAAAATGAGAGAATGAGAGAGAGAGAGAGAGAGAGAGAGAGAGAGAGAGAGAGAGAGAATGTATGTTCAGAGACGTGTACATTATAGGAGTCCAGACAAAACAAACGCGCTTGACAGACATGGTGGCCTTTTCCTCAACCGCGTTCCCTCTCCACACGCCCGCCTTGCTACTTTCTCCCCGCAGCGCGTTCCTTTATGGGTCTACTCAGAAGCAAGCCCCATTGATCTCAGTGGCTATAGGATCGCAGCCTTAATCGATCTTATTTTCTAAAAGGAGAGATTCTCCCTCCTTCCCCCTGCCCACCCAGTTTCCTATATATTAATTAAATATCGTTCTTCAAGGAATGGAAAAAAACGAATGTTCTTTGGAATTCTATCTGGAGGGGGGAGGGAATGTTTGTAAGCGATTTTTAAGTAGAATGTTTTGGATTTTGGATCGAAGTCGTATTTGCAATCTCGCACATATTGCTGATCATTTAGGCTGCAATCATATGCTTACTGACGCGGGAGCAATTCCTAATGAATGCAATGGATTTACTTCTGAGTAGACATGTAAAGGATTGCATTGCTAGTAAAAGGGAGCCGCTTCTTTCAAATTGCTTTATACGTGCCTCTAAAACACACAGACACACACACACACAATGTATAAAAAGCCCTCAAAATTCTGTAACCACTTTCGGACCTGCTATAAAAGGAGCCTTTGTAAGCTGATCCTCATAAACACGGTTACTTGTAAGGAATGGTCTGTTGTTTTCAATGAAAACTGAACGTGCAAGTCAAGTGTGCTTCAGTCTGCCACTGTCCTACACATATATAGAGCTGTAGAAGCAGTAATTCATTATACACCTGAGTACTGAATTACTCTCAAGAAACTGTCTTAACTCCCTTCTGTTTCCTCTGGGAATCTGGGTGACCCCAGTTCTCCGCCCCGCATTTTGACATAAAGGCGAGTGGTGAGTACAAACACAGACACGAGCTTTTTAGGAGATGCCAGTTTTGTCCTTTCCTCCGGATTTTAAAAAGCAAGGTGGCTTAAGGAGACTAAAACGGCTTTAAAAAAAAAAAGTGTGTGCAAGGGAAATGGCGTTTTTGTACACCAGCAGAAGCTCTTCCTGTATTTCCTACACAGACTTTTGCTGGGTATCAGCTTGCTCGGCTTTATGACCTCATAAAAAAAGAGATTGATCGAGTGTATCAACCTTCTTCTGTCTTTAGATCACCCTAACGAAATGAACATCCATTCCTTATATTGTCCTGTGTTTCAGACAGTAGCCGGGCTTAATATTTTAATACGATGTGCATAGATGCTCTTCAAAAACCGTCTTCGTCAATGCCTATATCTGACATAAGGCATCACTCATGAGATCCAAATCTAATTTAATTTTTTAAAATGTCCTAAAGGTTATCCCCAGAAGCAGAACACCGAGAAACCAGGAAACCATCCATGTATGTGTAAACCAACTGCCTTCCTTTGGTTTAGACCTTTTACACACTTTTTAACATTTTAAGAAAGCGCATCTGAGCTACAAACAGGCAGGTGCATTTGCGCACAGAGGGCCTTTTTATGCGCAAACTGCGAGCAAGTGGTGAAGCTAACCCCGGACTGCACCACTTGGGCGTTGGGGAGCTTTGCACGCTCGGTTTGCGCTCTCTCCCTCTTACACACCCACCCACCCTTTTCTTGTACTCCCGAAGACGGTGCTGTTTTTCGATGTGCAAGGAAATTTGCCGGTGGGACGACGGTCGTGCGGGTCCATTCCCCTTCCTCCCTATCCCCACGGCTGCCTCAAGTGTCCCAGTCCGTGAACCCTTATGCCGCAGCCGCTTTATTCTACCGAGTGCACCAACTGCTCCAGCGGAGCCTCTGCCGGGAGCACGTGCGTGTGTGGGACTTCTGTGTGGGGTTGCCTGCGGGGCGACTCGACACAAGACTCGGCTCTGCAGCTTGCTAGTCGGTGGCGCTCAGGCAATACCTCCGGGGATGGGGGTGGCGGAGGGCTATTAAAATTCCAGGAACGCCCCCAGCCTCTAGTAAGAACTTGCAGCGCTCGCCAAGGCCTCGATTCCCTCCTCTGCGCTCGTGGGAATGCGCGCCCCGGCGGGCGAAGAGCGCTACTCGCCCCCCTCGAAGCCTTCTCCCGGGTTCGCTCCTGCGGCGCTCGGCTCGGGGGCGCACTTTTCGCCCGGCTGAAGCCCGCGAACGACCGCGGTGGCTTCGCCGCCGCCGCCTCCTTCCTCCTTCCCGACTCCCTGGAGTCTGTAATTACCGCCGATCGGGCTGATGTGCCGCAACACGCCCGCGCGCCTAACTCTCCTCTCTCTCTCTCCAAGTCTCTCTCTCCTTTAGTCCCTTCACATTTGGCCGCAAAAAGCCCCAAATCCGAGCTCTTAAAGAGGCAGGGCGCAGCGTCGCTAGCCTTTCCCAGTTACCTTTCCCAGACTTTTTCTCAGAAACATGAACACCAACTGGGCGAGCGCTCTGCGCTTTGATGGAGGAAGCGAGGGTCTGACAGCCATTCATTTAAGAGTCTGGATGGTTTCTCCATTCCGAGCGCAATCCTTCCCTCCCCCCCCCCACCAAACCCTAATCTTTGCCTAACCTTTCGCCACCACCCTCAATCAGATTTCCTTCTTGGGTCGCGTTTCTCTTTGCTTCCAGGAATCATTGGGAATGGTTGCGGGACGGGGGCGGGGTGGGGTGGAGAGAGGAAAAATAGGTTTTGCCTTCCGGACACCCGCGCAAGCCCCAGTCAATTTCGCCTCCCTTCCCGAAGTCTTTCGTTCGAGGCTGGTCAATTTCAAACGCCGCCGCCTCCAGTCTCTGTGCAACCTCCCCCGAACAGAAAGAGAGAAAAGGGGATCATTTTCCAGGAGTTGAGGACTCCCCAGACTGAACCAGCCTCTCAGCCGTTTCCTTGGAGGAAGAGCCGGATCCGAAAGGCGCCTCGACCCAGGCGTAAAAGAGGGATCGAATAGCCTAAGAACCTAAGTAGGACCATCTCTGATATACTGAAGGAGAGAGGACGCCGGGGAGTTAGGGATCTAGATACAGAGTCCATATCTCTGCACTGAGTGCTTAAAGAACCTTCACTGTCTCAAATCGGAATAGAGGATTTTTTGGGGGGGAGGGTGTCGATGATGCCCTGTCCCCACTGAATCTGCCGGCAGCTACTATAGACACCAAGGAAAATCTGTGTATATTTTGTCGATAGGTATCTACAGACACACACCTCTCAGTTCTACGGAAAGAGCATTGACGCAGATCCTGGCACCCACATGTTGACAGAATTTCATCCAGGCACAATATTTAGGGATTTCGTTCCAAGTTTCAAGATCCCCTGATTGTCGGTTGTTGTTTTTGTTGTTATTTAAGAAGCGGGCGGGGAGGCTCGCGCCTTACCAAGGGGAAGGCAAGTCCATCTCGGTCGCCACGAAAAAAAATATATATATTGCGCGCTTGTACAAAATTTTGCTCGTGCTTTTAAAAAAACACACGTACACATAATTTTGCACGTCAATCTATACATATATATATATATATATATATATATATATTCCTCTTGTCGGAGAGCGTTTGCTTTCCTCTTCCTCTCCTTCCACATGACTAGCTTAAAATCACCTTGAAAAACTCGTGTCGACTTGTATCATTATCTGTTTAATTCACTCAGTACCTTTTGTTCTTGGCAGGAGAGGATCAAAGCAAGTTTTTTTTTTAAAAAAACACACAACCCAGCAACTCTGATCTCTTCTCTCTCTCTCTCACCCCCTCCCCACCTTTTCAGGTTTTTGGGGTTTTTTTTAACTTTACAGTAGGAGAACGGTAGATCAGGGCTAACACAGTCAAAATAAACATACAGCTTAAATAAATAAAAAGACTTTCGACAGGGGCTGGGGAGTGCGTTCTTTAAAAAAAAAACCCTTTTAGGAACCGCAATCTCTTTCCCCTCCACATTCAACATATTCGGGAACGGGAGGGATCCAACATCTCTTTGAAAAGCGAGCGCTAGAGGGAGAAAAAGGGGTTCACCCCTACCCCCAAATAATCAATCAATAAGAAAGTCAACTTACCACCAGATGGGATAGCTTGAGAGACCTTGGGTCAACCCACAAAGAAACAGGAAATATCCCAAAAGGGCCATCTCGCCCCCCAAAAGTTGGCAAAAAAAGGCCTTTTAATATCTGCCCCCTCTAAAACCAGCAAAACGTCCAACTTTCTCTTCTTGGATGCAGGGGAGGGGGGCGGAGAAAATACCCCCACCCCCCAGAAAAAATTAAAAACCAACCCAGCCCAAGCAGGTAGCTAGTTCTCCCTGTATATATCTATCTATGGGTGTATATAGGTATATAGAAATATCTATATAGAAATTATCTTCTTTCTCGTCTTCTCTCTCCAAGAAGACGAAAACAATAAATAAGAAAAAATAAATATCGGAGAGGTGGGTTTTTTAAGGGGGGGGAAATCCCTCTTCTCGCAGCCAAGAGACACTAAAGGCAAACATTTAGCAGGGGAGAGAGGAGGGAGAAGAAGAAAAAAAGTTTGGAGCAGCCTTGCTTGAGCGAGAGACCCAATCAGCACTTATCGCCAAAGGGGAAATTGCCGGGGCTTCTCCAGCTCCTTCTGCGCTGTGCGTCAATCCAGCAAGCCAGGCGAAGGAATGAGCTAATTGCGAAGAGATAGTGTTTTAATACTCATTAAGGACATGTTGGCCCACCAGCCCCCGGAGGGGTGGGGAGGATGGGAAGTAGAGAGGGGGGTTGGTTTAAGAAAAGGGGTGGGGGGGGGCGGAGAAGGAGAAAAGGGGAAAGGAAGATTTAGGGGGTTTAAATAGACAGGGGGGACCCCTGTGGCTCAGGGTAGCTATAACAACCTGTCCGGACTTCACTCCCTGGGTAGAAGGAGCCACTAAAATGCTTTAAAAGAAGAAAGGGGGGTGGGGGTGGGAGAAAATCCACCTATAAAATATGGGGGAAAGTAGGATTGGGTCGTTATAAAGACCCGAGTCGCCGATCTTTTACTTGCATGTGGGAGCGGGGGTGCTTCTCACCCAACACCCGAAATAAATAAATAAATAAATAAATAAATATTTATTTATTATATCTGTTTTATCGCTCCCAAACACCAGCATCAGGCTCCTGCTCAATGTTAAGAGTCGCTTTCCCGCTCTATTAATAATCATTTTCAAAGGACTTTCCTTCCTTCCTCCTCCTCCTCCGCCGCCCCCACCCCCCCGGCAAGCCAACCCTCTTGTTTTACATTTCAACAAAATCGGAGGAATTCAGGAACTTTCAGCCAAGGCGAGACATCCATTGAGGAACCGGTGTGTGATCTGGGAGGGGGGATCTTTATTTCTCTCTCTCCCCCCATCCACGCCCGCCCGCCCCCCGCGGCGGAACGTTCCAGTCCTCGTTCACACGATCTCTGCTTTTACCCGACTAAATCATCGCTAGGTTGGCGTTTGGATGCAGTGTTTTTATTATTTTTATTATTTTATTTTATTATGTGTGAGCGGAAGGAAATCCTCGCACCCAACAGCGTTGTTCCCAAGCAGCCGGCTTAAGTGTGTAAGTGAGAGAGCCTCGTTGAGGCGGAGTACACGGGTCCCCGAAACGCAACTCTTTGCTTTCAAAGGCTCCTTTTTGGGTGTGCTTCCAAGACAGAACTTGGAGGCGACCCTCTGCCCTCTTACTCTGGAGTAAGCCCCTTTAAAAACACCAGGGAGTTACTTTGGAGCTGCGCGCGTGGTTAGGATTGGGACGGTTAAGCGGAGCAGGACCGAATCCGTTGCGCTCCGAATTCACCGGGCAGCGAAGTTGTTGCGGCAGATTGCTTCACTTTCGAGGGATGGAGAGTCAATTTCCTTATGACACCCGGGGCGGGGGAGAGACACTTCTCATCCACAACACATTCAAGTTGAGGAATCTGGATTTAAACCGGTTTCATCCGGATGAATCCTCAGGAGCCCACATTCCAGACCGAGAGAGACACATTTACCTGGGATTTCCACCGCACTAAATTTCCATATCCTCTAGTTCGGCGGCGCGCTTAAATCGCTGCCTAGCTGAACTCTGAACAGATCACCGCACATAAGAATCGGGATCGCCCTTGCAGCGTTAAGGGAGGTGGAGTGGAATCTCACTCCGTGATCCAGAACTCAATTAAGCAGGGCGCGCGCTAAATTGAGATAGTTCCTCGGAGGTAAGTCCTCACTGTGAGTTCCGCGGCGCTTCCTCCAGCTCCAGTAAACATGGGGAGCAGGATCGCAGCCTTCCTTCGGCTTAGATTTTTGAGGCTGCATTCTTATAATTACTCGAAAGTAAGCCCCCATTGAGTTCAAATGGACTACCTTCTGAGGAGGCGTGTATAGGCGTGCACTATTAGAGAATTTGCTTTGCACGTGTTCTATTAAACGTCTGGAACTAACGCCAATAAGGCAAACTGAGAGACAGAGAGAGGGAGGGAGATCGTTTCACAGTACAGATTCAGAGGATCGAGTGCATGTAGCCTCAGCCGTTTGGGGGAATAAAGGGTGGATCTCTTCCGCCTCCCCCACCAGCAGCGATCCTTCCCGAATCTCCTCGGTTCCTGCGAGCACCAGCGTCCATTACCGCACAGAGGAAGGAAGACCCGCTAGAAAAAGGAGTCTATCCACCCACGCGTGCCAAAAAAACACCCAACATCCCCATCAGATCCTCTGTTTGCTATTTGCTGGGCATTAGACAAAGAGGTGGAGACGGCGGTGGGTTTTGACAGGTTTCGGCCCTAATGGAGACCTTCCTTGCCACTCCCCATCGCCCCAGACTTTTCTTGACCCCTACACAGAAGGTCCCATATAGGTTTGGGGATGGAACTTTTCAGAGCCTGGGTTTCTGTACGTTTACTTGGAAGTAAGCCCCAGTCCATCCGGTGGGATTACTCGCTCTCATCCTCCATGCCTTGAAAGACGTACCAGAAATGCCACCTCATCTTAATATTGACATTAAAGTTTAATTTTTTAATCATTAAAAAAAAAGATCACACACAAACGAGGCCTGGAAGGAAATTATATTTTAAAAGCCCGCCCTCGTGCGATTATATTTTGCGGGTATTTTAAAACCTTGATGTGTTAAGGAATCCGAGATATTGATATTGATATAGACATGAATGAATGAATGAATGAATGAATGAATGAATATGTGGTGGATGTGAGTCCCTTAGTCCCCAAATCCTTCTTTTAAAAAAACCAATTGTACTCTTTCTTCTGTTTCCCAGCGTTCAGAGATCCCGATCCGCGGCCTATTTAACATTTCAGTCGTATGCATGCTTATCTATAGGAATCCGGACGCGACTGTGCGCTAATTTGTTTGAACTGAATCCACTAAAAGTTCCAATCAGCTTTAGACTCCGAATCTAGACACATATGCTTTGAAAACCAGCCCTTTAGGCTGCAGTCCTCTACCCGGTTACCCGGGAGTAAGCCACATCGAACACAGTGGATTTACTCCTGAGTAGCCCGCGAATACGGTTGCCCTGTCAGCCACTTAAACACGCCCACTCGGAAGTAGCTTCTGTTGCAGACCAGTGTGGTTTTACACCCGAGTAGACGCATTTAACTTTGAGATACTTAGTTCACAGCTCAACCCTACGCAAAGAAATCCAGCTGTGGCCAACGGGGCTTACGCCCATACGAGGAAAGCGTGTTTGGGATCACAACCTAGATCTGTGCTGCGGGCAGACCCTCACCAATCCGGAGTCAATCCGGTTTCACATCGGAAGTCCCTCTGGCGCTTAAATATGGCGGGGGGCTCTTTTTGAATGGCGTGGGATTGGCCAGCTACGTAGTCTGGTGTGTCTCAGCGATTGCGACGCCCTTAGTTTCGGACCCACACTTGCACGCATCTTTTCGGATGACGCTCCCAGAACCCCACCCGTGCCATCTGCTCTATGCGCTTCTGCCAAAGAGGATCTGATGTGATGGTTGTCGGTGGGGATAATGGAAAAAGAGCGGCGGGGGTGATGGAGAGAGAGAGAGAGAGAGAGAAGCAAAAACAGCCGCGCTCTCTTCTCTTGGACTTTCCCTCTGCATTAGGTGAAAATCCCAGGCAATTATAGCATTACAGGGAAAGGAGCGAGTGCCTCCGTGTTCAAAGGCAGGGGGATTTTCACAGCCTTTTCAAGGGAAATTGCTTCTATTTCAGACTGAAATGCACACACCCAAACACGCGTCCTTCTAATACACAAGCCGAGCGAAGCAGAAAGAAAGGGACGTGGGGAGGAAGGGGAGGTAGACAGCCGGCTGGATGGCGGGGTGTGTCTCCTTCCCTCTTACAATGGGATGCTTCTTCAAACAGACACCAACCCTTGGTGGACTTATCTTCGCCACTCCTTTTTAAGCTGCTCTGAAAATTAATGATTTTTTAAAACCTGGAAATCATAACTGAAATTCATCACTGAGGACAACCGTGCTGTGCAAGACATCAGTTCAGGTGGTTTAACACTACCACTGCTAAACCTCAGCTGCAGATGCCCCTTTTGAAGCGTAAATTGAGGCACCCGGTGCCACTGACACAAGAGTAGGATTGATTGTGCTAGCTGGGGTTTAGTAAAGGTAAAGGGACCCCTGACCATTAGGTCCAGTCGTGGCCGACTCTGGGGTTGCGGCGCTCATCTCGCTTTATTGGCTGAGGGAGACGGCGTACAGCTTCCGGGTCATGTAGCCAGCCTGACTAAGCCGCTTCTGGTGAACCAGAGCAGCGCATGGAAACGCCGTTTACCTTCCCACCGGAGCGGTACCTATTTATCTACTTGCACTTTGACATGCTTTCGAACTGCTAGGTTGGCAGGAGCAGGGACCGATTAACGGGAGCTCACCCCATTGTGGGGATTCGAACCACCGACCTTCTGATCGGCAAGTCCTAGGCTCTGTTGTTTAACCCACTGCGCCACCCGCGTCCCCAGCTGGGGCTTACATCTGAGCAAATCTACCTAGGGTTGGGTTGGAGCTTTTTTTAAATAAACAAACAAACAACAAACAACAACGTCCTATTTACAGAAATAGAAACATTTGTTCAACTCATATTTTGGGAAACTGGAATCTCCCCGATGGAAAGACATTGGTTGCTTTGCTTTGACTTAACAAAGCTGAGAGCTATTTTTGCTACAAGTTATGTTGCTGATACAGTGGTACCTCGCAAGACGAATGCCTCGTAAGACAAAAAACTCGCAAGACGAAAGAGTTTTTCATTTTTTGAGTTGCTTCGCAAGACGAATTTCCCTATGCAAGTCTTGCAAGTTTGTTTCCTTTTTCTTAAAACCGTTAATACACAGGGAATCCGTGCTTCGCAAGACGAAAAATTCGCAAGACGGAAAAACTCGCAGAACAAATTAATGTCGTCTTGCGAGGCACCACTGTACACTTTCTCTTCCTGCTTTCAGCTCTCTTAAGATCTTGGTCTACAAGTTAAACCTTGCTTAGGCTGCCCAATCAGACTTGTGAGTGGGGCTCCCAGGCCATTTCTAGGCATAGGTAACTCTCATTTTCAATGGCATTTGCTTCCAAGAAGGGGTGTATAAGTTAACAGGCACCATTCCTACTGTTACTGGCATCCGTATGTCTCAGGAGACAATGGAGGAGTGTGCCTTTTGGGGTGTACTCAAACCGTTGGAAGGCTCAGTGGCGTAGCGTGGGGGGTGCAGGGGGGCCGGCTGCACTGGGCACAACATCTGGGGGTTAGGGTTAGGGGGCTCAAATCCACGGGTTAGGGGGCGCAAATCCATGGGTTAGGGGGCGCAAATTACTTGCCTTGCCCCGGGTGCTGACAACCCACGCTACACCACTGGGAAGGCTGCAGTACGTGCTGTGGCAGTGGACTACAAGAGAGACATGTTTTGTTCCAGCCAGGGCAGATGAAGGCGTCTGGTTGTGCTGATGCTGATGCGCCAAGCATTTCTTCCAGGCACTGCAGGCGTCTGCTAGGGATTCCCAAAGGTTGAAGTTGATGTTGCCAGCTTTCATGTCACATTTGCAGACATCTTTGTAATGCCTGAAGCCAGCTCCCCGTAGAGCACATCCTTGGGGATCCTGCCATCTTCCATTCTGTGGACATGGCCAAGTCATTGCAGAGGCACCATTGCTAAAAACGACTAGCCATGATAACTACCTTCTGCTACCAGTGTTGGAGGCAGTATGCCTGGGAACCTCAGTTGGGGAGAGAGCATTGCTATGCTCAGGAGCTGCTTGTGGGCTTCCAATGGGCACCGGGTTGGTCACTGGATTAGATGAACAAGAATGAGGACTCCATGGCCCTCTAGAACTTGATGCACTCCAGCTTCCATCAACACCTACAAGTACAGCCAATGGTTAGAGATCATTAAAGTTTATGTATTATTTATTATATTTATCTCTCACCTAATCAGTTAGATAAGGGACATGGGTGGCGCTGTGGGTGAGCTCCCGTTGCTAGGTCCTGGCTCCTACCAACCTAGCAGTTCGAAAGCACGTCAAAGTGCAAGTAGATAAATAGGTACCACTCCGGTGGGAAGGTCAACGGCGTTTCCGTGCGCTGCTCTGGTTCGCCAGAAGTGGCTTAGTCATGCTGGCCACATGACCCGGAAGCTGTAGGCCGGCTCCCTCGGCCAAGAAAGCGAGATGAGCGCCACAACCCCAGAGTTGGCCACGACTGCACCTAATGGTCAGGGGTCCCTTTATCTTTACCTTTTTTAATCAGTTAGATGCTGGCCCCTGTCCTTCAAGCAATGAAGACCAGCTTCATAACCCACCCCCAGGAAAACTGGTTGTTGGCACCTTTCTGTCTCATGAGACATTGGAGTCAACTTTCTGAGGTCAAGTCAAATCGCTGCACTAGCAGCAACAAAGTGACCTCCCTGGAGCGCAAGCCTGGCAGTGTGTCTGGAGGTCCTGGGCTGCCCAAAGGAAAGTAAAGGAATATATTTGGCATCAGCTTGGCTGCAGGAGTCTCCAGAAGGAGGCATAGAAAGTGCCGTCCAACTGCCTTAGGCCTCCTAAGACTTTTCTTCTCCTGAAGATCCTGCAAGGAGGTTTGGGACCAGAGTTTTCCTTCTAGGTGGGCTGCCTTTCCCAGGTATTTTATTACCGGTATGTTGTAGTATTAACAAGCACTCCGGCGACTTCCAGATGGGGGCTTAATAATGTACGGAGGTCACTGAGCTATTGCAAATGGGTCATTGGCAACAGGCTTTCTAAAATATGTGCATGCACAAAGAACACTGCATAAAATGTGCATGTACTAAGAGCATTCGTTCCATAATAAAACCTATCTGGAAACACCTTCCTGGTAACAAATCTTTTCCAAATGAAAGAAAAAAGCACCCGAAAGTGTGGAATAACTACCACGATAGAGATATTGTATAACCTCCTCCCAGATTTACAAATCAGGTAAAAGGTAAAGGGACCCCTGACCATTAGGTCCAGTCGTGGCTGACTCTGGGGTTGCGGCGCTCATCTCACTTTATTGGCCGAGGGAGCAGGTGTACAGCTTCCGGGTCACATGGCCAGCATGACTAAGCCGCTTCTGGCGAACCAGAGCAGCGCACGGAAACACCGTTTACCTTCCTGCTGGAGTGGTACCTATTTATCTACTTGCACTTTGACATGCTTTCGAACTGCTAGGTGGGCAGGAGCAGGGACCGAGCAATGGGAGCTCACCCCGTTGCGGGGATTCGAACCGTCAACCATCTGATTGGAAGTCCTAGGCTGTGTGGTTTAACCTACAGCGCCACCGGCGTCCCTACAAATGAGGACCTATGCTCAATAAAAAGACTGCCTGCAAGTGAGCTGAGTCAAACCAGAAGCAGCGGGAGGAGAGAGCTTTTCCGAAGGGGAGATGTAGGGTAAAAAGTGGAATGATGACATTCCCTCTCTCTGCACACGTCAGACCACACAACCCATTCCCCCACCAAAAAAACTGTTTTAGAATCTGGTCCATGAAAATGGTTTGCTGTGTGGGGTTATTTACCTGTTTTGTGGGGAAAGCTTTAAACTGCTAATGCTTGTTTTTCTTCAACACAGATGATATAATATTCTGGAGGACACTCTGAGATCTGTATGTGGATTATGGTTATTAATTTATTACCTGACTTTCACCCTAAGGTCCCAGGATGGGTTACAGCAGCACAACACACTATTTAAAGCAATTTAAAACAACTTAATTGTGAGGGATGGGACACAGGTGGCGCTGTGGGTTAAAGCCTCAGTGCCTAGGACTTGCTGATCGAAAGGTCAGCGGTTTGAATCCCTGCTGCGGGGTGCGCTCCCGCTGCTCGGTCCCAGCGCCTGCCAACCTAGCAGTTCGAAAGCACCTCCGGGTGCAAGTAGATAAATAGGGACCGCTTACCAGCGGGAAGGTAAACGGCATTTCCGTGTGCAGCTCTGGCTCGCCAGAGCAGCGATGTCACACTGGCCACGTGACCCGGAAGTGTCTCCGGACAGCGCTGGCCCCTGGCCTCTTAAGTGAGATGGGCGCACAACCCCAGAGTCTGTCAAGACTGGCCCGTACGGGCAGGGGTACCTTTACCTTTACCTAATTGTGAGGGTGATAAAGGCTATCCTCAGAGGGGTTCACCTGGCCCCCTCCTTTAACATCTTTTCAAGCCTTTAAAAACAATTATTTTATTACTGTAATGCCTGCATTTCGATGTGGTTTAAGAACTGTGGCTTTTAGCTCAGCAAATAACTTTTTCTTGTGGCTCTCTGTATCATGTGGCTCTCCGTATCATTGCTGAAATAGTGTTAAGTTCTGCTTTGATGTGGCTGTCCTGTGTGTTAGTGCTGTTATTGACTCATGCTCCAAACTGTGGTTTTAAAGTCTTTCTCCACCTGTGTTGCACCCAGAGAACTCGGGTTATTGACCAAGTGGTCAACGGAATGTAAATATGTAAGAAATGTCCACTACTCTTGCTAGAAGTGGCTCAGGGGATCATTCTCCTAACCTGATACAGTTGGGTTGCCAAATTTCAAACAGTGAAAATCTGGACAGAAAGGTTGTTGAGCTCATTGCGCAAAATCGCAAAAAAAAAATGCCACTTTTGAGCTCTTTTTATGGAAGAATGGCAAAAACGGCACTGCCCAACATGGGCTGCAATACATCTGGATTTCCCCATACAGTTTCCCGATTTCCGCCCAGGCACTGCTGCTTGCAGTATTCTGAATACAAGTCCAGGAAAATCTGGACGTATGGCAACCCTAAAGCAGTTTTCTTTTTTGGGGCAGGGAGAAGCCTCAGCCCTGGGAACCAAATGTGGCCTTCTAAACCTCTTTACTTGGTCCTCAGATCTCTCCATACGACACACCTCACTTTGTACCCTGAATATCCACCCCTCCCCAAAGCTGGAATGTGTCCCTTAACTCTGGTGATGCCTCTCTTTTGTCTGGATGGAAGAAATTAGCCCTCATGTGGGTGGCGCTGTGCATAGGCGCCGACTCCATGGGGCCTGAGGGGGCCCGAGCCCCCTCAAAAATTCATTTGGGGGGGCTCCACCCCCCCAATAATTTAAGAAAATTATTAGTTATATTATGCTTTGTAAAATCACAAAATTATGTTGGTATTTTTTATTTTCCTTGTTTGACGATTGTTACCTTTTAAAATACATTCAGTAATGAGTTAAAACAAAGCCACTCCCGATCTAGAGAGGGGGTGGGGTTGCGGGCTCTCGACCCATCAACAATCTTGCGGGGCTGGCGTCAGCCCCGCGAGAAGCGGGGATTCCCCCTAGCTCATTAATATTCACCACCCACGGCGGCAGCCAATCGGCTGCCGAAAAGGGCAGGCCCTCACAGGTTCACTTAAGGTCGGGGCAGCCCGGGGCTCGCCCCTTTCGTTCCCCCAGCAGCAGCGGTTTGGAGGTCTTGGGCCCCCCCAATATTTTTTATAAGTCGGTATGGGCCCCCGCCCCCCCCCAATATTTTTTATAAGTCGGCGCCCCTGGCGCTGTGGGTTAAACCACAGAGCCTAGGACTTGGTTCGAATCCCCGCGACGAGGTGAGCTCCCATTGCTCGGTCCCAGCTCCTGCCAACCTAGCAGTTCAAAAGCACGTCAAAGTGCAAGTAGATAAATAGGTACCGCTCTGGCAGGAAGGTAAACGGCGTTTCCGTGCGCTGCTCTGGTTCACCAGAAGTGGCTTAGTCATGCTGGCCACATGACCTGGAAGCTGTACGCCGGCTCCCTCGGCCAAGGAAGCGAGATGAGCGCCGCAACCCCAGAGTCATTTGCGACTGGACCTAATGGTCAGGGGTCCCTTTACCTTTACCTTACAAAGCTAACATTTACATGAATTGCTCCACCCGCTTCCCCTTCTGCCACTGGCACGTAGTTGCCTAGATCAGGGTTTCTCAAACTTGGGTCTGCCATTGTTTTGGGACTACAATTTCTATCATCCCTGACCATTGGTCCCGCTAGCTAAGGTTGCTGGGAGTTGTAGTCCAAAAACAGCTGGAGACCCAAGTTTGGGAAACCCTGGGATGAGAATGTGGTCCTTGGGTTGAAAGCATGTTCCCCACCCCTGCCCTGTGTGAGGATGATGTGGGCGGTATGCATTTACCCTTCACACAGATATGTCCCACACAGCAGATGTTTTGCCTGGCAGCCAAGGGAATCCTGGGTGAAAATGTCACCTTAGCTTTGAGTAGAGAAGGTGGGTGGAGACAAGCCATCACCTCTCGCCCTGTTGGTAATAGGAATACTTATCCACAAGTGAGGGCAGCCAACACAATGCTCCCTCAAATTGGTTGGACTCCCAAGTTCCTACAAGCCCCAGCCAGATTGGTGGATGTTCAGGAATGATAATGATAATTTAATTAATATGCTACTTCTATGCCAGAATGGCCTCTTCTGAGCAGTTTACGGCATAATTAAAACACACAGTAGCAAATCCACTAGGGCATTAAATCAGCCTTCATTAAAATATACAATAAAACAAACAATTAAAAAGCATAACAATTAAAACTTTTTTTTTTTAACCCCAGTTAAAACAATGAAACCAGAAGTTCATTTCAGGGAAACGCTTGCCTAAACAGGTGCGTCTTCAAGAGATGGCAGAATGCCAACACTGAGGGAGCCTCTCGCATTTCAGCAGGTGGGGGGCATTGCACGTCACTGGTACCACCAGTGCAAAAGCCTGCCTCTGAGCATAATGCGCTTACCAGGCAGTGTGATAAGGATGATGGGAGTTGCAATACAACAGCATCTGAATGGCACCATGTTGGCTAACCCTCCTCTGTAGGGTTAGTGAAGTATTAGTAAAGGTAAAGGGACCCCTGACCATTAGGTCCAGTCGTGGATGACTCTGGGGTTGCGGCGCTCATCTCGCTTTATTGGCCGAGGGAGCCGGCGTACAGCTTCCGGGTCATGTGGCCAGTATGACTAAGCCACTTCTGGCGAACCAGAGCAGCGCATGGAAATGCCGTTTACCTTCCCACCGGAGCAGTACCTATTTATCTACTTGTACTGGTGTGCTTTTGAACTGCTAGGTTGGCAGGAGCTGGGACCGAGCAACGGGAGCTCACCCCGTCACGGGGATTCAAACCGTGACCTTCTGATCAGCAAGTCCTAGGCTCTGTGGTTTAACCCACAGCACCACCCGCGTCCCTTTGTTGTGAAGTATTAAAGGTAAAGGTAAAGGTAAAGGTACCCCTGCCAGTACGGGCCAGTCTTGACAGACTCTAGGGTTGGGCGCTCATCTCACTCTAGAGGCCGGGAGCCAGCACTGTCCGCAGACACGTCCAGGTCACGTGGGCAGCGTGACGAAGCTGCTCTGGCGAACCGGCACCAGAGCAGCAGGGGGAACGCCGTTTAACTTCCCGCTATAAAGCGGTACCTATTTATCTACTTGCACTTAAGGGTGCTTTCAAACTGCTAGGTGGGCAGGAGCTGGGACCGAATGACGGGAGCTCACCCCACTGCGGGGATTCGAACCGCTGACCATGCGATCGGCAAGTCCTAGGCGCTGAGGTTTTACCCACAGCGCCACCCGCGTCCCTTCGGTTGTGAAGTATTACGCATGCCCAAATGGCATGATGCAAAGGGTAGGGCCCCAGATGATTAGAATGTCATTTTTTTGCTCTGCTAATCAGAACCTCTGAAGAGCAGAGATGTGGTGCTCTGGGTTTTTAAACCTTTTCTTCTCATGCCATTTCCCCCGCTCCTCTGCCCCAAGCTGTTGTTACTTTTGTAGGGGGATAAAAGACACGAAATGATGTGTGTAGTGATGTATGGAAGTGAGAGCTGGACCATAAAGAAGGTTAACGCCGAAGAATGGATGCTTTTGAATTATGGTGTTGGAGGAGACTCTTGAGAGTCCCATGGACTGCAAGAAGATCAAACCTCTCCATTCTTAAGTAAATCAGCCCTGAGTGCTCACTGGAAGGACAGGTCCTGAAGCTGAGGCTCCAATGCTTAGAATCATAGAATCATAGAGTTGGAAGAGACCATCAAGTCCAACCCCCTGCCAAACAGGAAACACCATCAGAGCACTCCTGACATATGGTTGTCAAGCCTTTGGCCTCATGAGAAGAGAAGACTTCCTGGAAATGACCCTGATGTTGGGAAAGATGGAGGGCACAAGGAGAAGGGGATGACAGAGGACGAGATGGTTGGACAGTGTTCTTGAAGCTACCAGCATGAGTTTGACCAAACTGCGGGAGGCAGTGGAAGACAGGAGTGCCTGGTGTGCTCTGGTCCATGGGGTCATGAAGAGTCAGACACGACTAAATGATGAAACAACAACAAAAGACATGGAAAATATATTTTCCTGTGGCCATTATAGATGCTGACATGGCCCTTATTAACCGAGTGGAATAGATTAATAATATGGAACAGTTGTTCCTCTCTATAGAACTGTGCTACCAGAAAAAACAAAGAAGCCCTCCTCTGTACCACATATGGTTCATAAATGATGAGGGAAAGGTGTTCTGCATACACTCAGAGGCAATGATAATTGCAAATAGCTTGCAAAAATGGGATCTCATGGTTAAGAAAAGGCAAATCCACACTTCTGCCATGTTACACTTT
Organism: Podarcis melisellensis; assembly: GCF_964234715.1. Classification (NCBI taxonomy): domain Eukaryota; kingdom Metazoa; phylum Chordata; class Lepidosauria; order Squamata; family Lacertidae; genus Podarcis; species Podarcis melisellensis. The sequence continues at coordinate 55,138,444 of NC_138544.1, forward strand.
TTGAGGCATTTGTCATACTCCCCTTAATGATCCCCATACTGGTGGAAGCTCTCTTAAGAAAACAAATGTCTTTGGAGGTGGGCTGGGAGGGATGGACAAGAAACAGGGCCTTCTCGCTGCCTGCCCCCTTGTGATAGAACACAGCTGGCCCCAGCTTTGAGAGGTGCAAAATGTCTGCTGGCTTTGAAAGAACTTGGAGGAAAAAACTAGCATTGATATTTTTTTTCATCACATTCCACAGAGGGAACAGACCTTTGAGCAAATGAAGCGGCGTAACAATGTGGTTAAAAGCCTAGAGTTATGAAATAGGAAAGCCACAATTCAGGTCTTGTGGCTGACATGAAAGGGGCTTCTACATCTTTCCGAAGGGACTGCATTCCTTTTTAAGGAATGCAATGATGTAATGCATGAGAAATGCTTTGAAGGCTCTGTGGCAGCCTTTCCCAACCTGGGGCTCTCCAGACGTTTTGGGCTACAACTCTCCTCATGCCCCAGACAGCACGGCCTAGGACCCTCGTACCTACGGGACTGCCTCTCCTGGTATGCCCTTAAGGTCTGCAAATAATAACACTCTGAAGATTGCAGGACCCAGGAAGATTAGACTGGCCTCGACTAGAGCCAGGGCCTTTTCAGTTGTGGCCCCTGGTGGAATGCTCTCTCACAAGAGACCAGGGCCCTGTGGGATTTGACATTTTTCTGCAGGGCCTGTAAGACAGAGCTGTTCCGCCAGGCCTTTGGTCGGGGTTCAGTCTGATTATTTTCTTTCTGTATAAGAACAAGCATTAAAGAGGCCTCCTAGCCCGCTCACAGGTCCTTTATAAGACCAGTGGTAACATTTGGCCCTAGGGACGTGGGTGGCACTGTGGGTTAAACCACAGAGCCTAGGACTTGCCAGTCAGAAGGTTGGTGGTTCGAATCCCTGCGACGGGGTGAGCACCTGTTGTTCGGTCTCAGCTCCTGCCAACCTAGCAGTTCGAAAGCACGTCAAAGTGCAAGTAGATAAATAGGTATCGCTCCGGCAGGAAGGTAAACGGCGTTTCCGTGCGCTGCTCTGGTTCGCCAGAAGTGGCTTAGTCATGCTGGCCACATGACCCGGAAGCTGTACGCCGGCTCCCTCGGCCAATAAAGCGAGATGAGCGCTGCAACCCCAGAGTCAGCCACAACTGTACCTAATGGTCAGGGGTCCCTTTAACATTACCTTTAACATTTGGCCCTGGAGAATATGAACCATTCTCAATTTTACCCATGGACTGCCATCTGTCCAAATATTAATTTGTTCTGAACTAATTTTAAGAGGTATTTTAATTAATTGATTGCCTGTTCTTATGTTCTTTGTATACTGTGTTTGTTTTATGTTGTTAGCCGCCCTGAGCCTGGCTCTGGCCAGAGAGACGGGTACAAATATAAATTTATGATGATGATGATGGAGGATAGTTTGTAGAAACCAGCATAATGTACAAAAATAAAATTTATATTCCTTGCTCCACCCACTTTGCATATGCACATCATCATTGGTGACCACACGCTTTAGGCTGTAGACGGTTTTGTCTACCTGAGTTCCACCATAACCAGCAACCTTTCCATCAGTGCTGAGCTGGACACACGCATTTGCAAGGCAGCTACGGCAATGGTTTGCCTCTCTAAATGGGTATGAAAGAATGTGAGATGCTTACATCCGATATCAAAATGAAGGTCTACCAGGTTTGCTGCTTTACGGAAGCGAGTCATGGGAAACTTACAACTGTCAGGAGCAATGCTTCTTTGCCTTCCACATGCACCATATTAGAGGATTTGGGGTAACACATGGCAGGACAGAGTTTCAAACAAACAAGATGTGCTCTTCCAAGCCCATATTCCCAGCACGTTGGCACTCCTGTCTTGGCGCCATCTACATTGGCTTGGTCATGTCTACAGAATGGAAGATGGCAGGATCCCCAAGGAGGTGCTGTATGGGGAGCTAGCTTCAGGCACCAGACCCATTGGCGGACCAACTCTGCCAATTTACAGAGATGTCTACAAAGATGTCTGCATAATCTGTGTCTGTGGGAATCCCTTGCAGATGACCACAGTGTTTGGAGACAGACAGTGAGGCTGTGCATCTATAGCAGGGACCAGAGGAAGAATGACCGCTGGGAGGAGCGCAGAGAGAAGAAATGTCATGGTGTATCTGCTGCAGCACAACCGGACGCCTTCATCTGCCCCAGCTGCAACAAAACATGTCTCTTCCGTATTGGTCTCTACAGCCACAGCAGGCGATGCAACCTTCCAACAGTTTGACTTCACCTCCAAAGGTGCACCCCTCTATTATCTCCTGAGACAGATGGATGCCAAGAACAAACAACAATGAGCAGGGACAGTGGTGACTGAGATCCTGGCCCTGGTGAAGTTGGCTAAGCAGATGTAGCTGTGAGCCCAGGGAGGAGAAGCTGTGGCCCTGCAGACATCTTCAGCCCCAACCAGCATGGCCAATGGTTGGGGAAGGTGGGCTACAAGTTCAGTTCCCCATCCTTACTTTAGCAGAAGAGGCAGGTGATGGACCACAGGGAGAGAACAGGGATATCCCTGGAGATGATTGGGCATGTGTGCTTTTTCCAATCAAGTGTGCCTCCTAGTGGTCATCATCTGCTTGACAAGGAAGCTTGAGCAAAGGCTTCAACTGGAGCCTTTGGTACTGGAGTAGCCAATAGGGTGCCCTCTGGATGTTACTGGACTGCAACCCCCATCAGCCCCAGCCAGCATGGTCAAACATCAGGGATGCTGTGGGTTCCTATCAAACCACACCCAGAGAGAACTACATTGACTACCACTGCTCTGACCAGACAAGATGGTGGAAGGGAATCTTAAATCTGGGTCTGGTCCAGAGTTGGGTATCTACCTTGCGGAGGCCTCTAATCAAAGGCAGAAAGTGTGTGTCGGGTGTGTGTGCGCTGCTGTTTAACCCTTCCCCTGCCTTCAGCTCTACTTTTACCTCAATTAAGAACTTAAGAAGAGCCTGCTGGATAATGCCAATAGCACATCTAGACCAGCATTCTGTCCTCAAAGTGGCCAACCAGATACTTGTGGGAGACCAGCAAGTAGGAATCAAGCGCCCCGGTTTCCAGCCAAGGGTATTCAGAAGCATTGCTGCCTCCAACTGTGACAGTACAGCACAGCCATAATGGCTAGTAGCCATTGACAGTCCTCTCCTCCATGAGTTGGGGTCCACAGAAGTCAATGTGACTGGGGAGAAAAGTAGCTATGGGGAGAGGGTTCAGCTCCCTTCACCCTCCTTTTTCGCTCTCAGTGTTGGGGACATGGGTGGAGCTATGGGTTAAACCACAGAGCCTAGGGCTTGCCGATCAGAAGGTCAGCAGTTTGAACTCTGGTGACGGGGTGAGCGCCCGTTGCTCAGTCCCAGCTCCTGCCAACCTAGCAGTTCAAAAGCACACCAGTGCAAGTAGATAAATAGGTACCGCTGCGGCAGGAAGGTACCAGTGCAAGTAGATAAATAGGTACCGCTGCGGCAGGAAGGTAAACGGCGTTTCCGTGCGCTGCTCTGGTTCGCCAGAAGCGGCTTAGTCATACTGGCCACATGATCCGGAAGCTGTACGCCGGCTCCCTCGGCCAATAAAGCGAGATGAGTGCCACAACCCCAGAGTCGGCCACGACTGGACCTAATGGTCAGGGGTCCCTTTACCTTTACTTTTACCTCCAGTTTTACAATGGATCTTGGATAGCAGGGCTAGGAAGAGCACTCTCTAGTTAACTTATCATAGGGAAGAGCCATAGCACAGTGGCCAAAGACATGCTGTCATTGCTGGCGTCCGTACTATCCCGTTTTCATTCCACAGAGAAGCTGGGAAAGCAAGGCCTGCAGCACCACGGAGAGCTCTGTATGAGCCACTTGCTCTAGTGAACACCACCTACTAGTGGAACTCCGTAAAGGTCTAGCCTTCTGGCTTGAAGACCAGTATTTCTCCTGTACTCCATGGCCTCCTGCTTGGTGTGCTCCCTATGCTGCTGGTCTGGAATAGTAGGAGGCACTCCGTTCCTCATGCCCAGAGAAAGGTGGACCTGAAGGTGTTGGCCCTGGGTGTAAAGGCACTGGTGCAATGGGAAGTGCTTCAGAGAGCTCCTGCCTTGCTAGCCTTGAGGTTGGTGCTCCCCAGAAATAACCATCAGACTCAGGGTTAGGCTTGGTTCCTTAGCCAGTTAGCAGTGATGGCCAAACTTGGCCCTCCAGCTGCTCTGGGACTGCAGTTCCCATCAACGCTGACCACTGGTTCTGTTTTCCAGGGATGATGGGAGTTGCAGTCCCAAAACAGCTGGAGGGCCAGTTTTGGCCATCACTGCCCTATAGCCTCCACCTCAATGTTAGAGTCATGATACAGCTGGCAGGGCATTGTTGCAACAGCTGTCAGTGGCTTCCTTTCCATAAATGCAGTTGGTATCTATCTCCACATCTCAATTTTAATTCCATGAGAACATCCATCTTTAAGGGAAGACAACCCTTTGTGGGAAATCATTTGTAGGATATGAGTCACAGCAGTAGGAGCTCTGTTGTTGTTGTTGTTTAGTCGTTTAGTCGTGTCCGACTTTTCATGACCCCATGGACCAGAGCACGCCAGGCACTCCTGTCTTCCACTGCCTCCCGCAGTTTGGTCAAACTCATGCTGGTAGCTTCGAGAATACTGTCCCACCATCTCGTCCTCTGTCGTCCCCTTCTCCTTCTGCCCTCCATCTTTCCCAACATCAGGGTCTTTTCCAGGGAGTCTTCTCTTCTCTTGAGGTGGCCAAAGTCTTGGGGCTTCAGCTTCAGCATCTGTCCTTCCAGTGAGCACTCAGGGCTGATTTCCTTCAGAATGGAGAGGTTTGATCTTCTTGCAGTCCATGGGACTCTCAAGAGTCTCCTCCAGCAAGAAGCTCTGTTCGGACAGCAAAAAGAGCAGTGGTTGGGAAATACCAGTGTTGTTGATGATATTGTAATGAACAGCAGTGGCTGGCGACCATTTGGGCTGGTAGATGGAAGGGAGGAGGCCAGCAGCAGGTGACCCAGTGACAGGTAGAGGCAACAAATTTTAGTTTTGTCCCCATATGCCCAGGACTGTTTGTAAGAAAGCAGGCAGGTGGGGGTTGGCTGAGGGCAGACTGAGGTTGGTGGGGCCTTTCCCATTTGCCCTGATTGACAACTAGCATTGCATATGGACTATTTTGAAAATGTACGTTTGCTATTTTTCACTGAAGTCACTCTGAATATTATTTTAGTAAGTGGACCTATACCCAGGTTAGCTGAAGAGCCATACCCTCTCATTTGAACCTCCCCAGCCTCTGAGATTTTCAGGGGAGGCCCTTCTCTCTGTTTGGCCACCCTCAGAGGCAAGTTTGGCGGGGATGGAGAGGGCCTTGGTGGTGGTAGCTCCCAGGCTTTGGAACTCCCTTCCTAGAGAGGGCAGATTGACTCCTTCCTTGCTGTCTTTTTGCTGGCAGGTAAAGATTGTTTTATTTTGGCTGCTTTTAATAGTGTTGTCTTTAGTTATCTTGCTATCTGTTTCTTAATAGATTTGGTTTTTTTCCATCGTTTCAATTCCATTATAGTTTAATTACGGTACTTTTTAGTTATTATCTTTTATGGGTTTTTAGCTTTCTGTGTTTTAGCTGTGCTTGTTTTAATTTTTGTGAGCTGCCTTGAGTCCTGGTTTTGGCAGCATATGATATAAATGGATGAATGGATGAATCTAATCTCTAAACTGCTGAAAATCCCTCTCAAAATAAGTTCTTCCCTAAGAGTAGATCCTTGACAAGAATTGTTTGAACTGCTGTTTTCACTCAGAGCAGGAAAGGAAAGCTATATTTGGAGGTATTTTGTTTAAAAAAACGCTTATTTCTAAAGGTGTTACAAACACACAAATACGCACAGAGAGCAAAGGGTTCTCTAGAACAGAGAGTCAAGAAGTGTCCAAGTTGCTATTTGAATTGACTTCAGATATATATACTGATATTTTAAATTATGTGTGCTTCTGTGTGTATCTTAATCATTTTTATATATGCAGTTTTTAAGCTGCTTATAAATGAATTTGTCCTTTTTATTGTACAGTATTATAAAATTGCTTTGGGATTTCTCATGGGAAGTAATCCATAAGTTAAATTCATAACAAGAACTTTATTCTACCTCCCAAAGGCTAACAAAAATAATTCTTATTATTAATAATAAACATATTACTGGAAGAAGAAATGGAGAAGAACACGGATTCTGTAAGAGGGATGTCCGAAAAAGGGAGAAGAAAGTGGGGAGGATTTACAATGCCTCTCCCCCATTTTAATCACAAAAGACAGAAAACTTTGTCAATGAAAAAAAGTATTGCCTTCCGTGGCTTTCTTCCCTTTCTTCTTCATAAACAGAGAGGACAAGGGGTCACAGCCCTGGGGGTTTCAAAAGATGGCTTTCCCCTCTCCAGCGAGGGAGGATATTCTTTCCAACTGTTTACAAATTAGAGAAAAGTGAGGACATCTTAATGTTGCTGACAAATGGGCACCTGTCCTGTTTTCTGTGGTTTATTTGGTGGGTGGGTGTGTGAGGTTCAACATCCTTTAGTTGGGTGAGTTGTTTTTTCCACATTTCATTTCCATATTATTCATTCATTCATTTCATTTATTCTCATCGTATAGGCCTGAGATAGGTTACAAGCCCTTAATATACCATCAGTGCACCTGATGAGTTGCAAAGTACAAGCGATTAGCCCCCTGTCCCTAGGAGCCTACAGTCTAATTTTCAACACAGGGATGTCAAAAGAACAGATCAGGTTCTCAAACTCTCCCCGTCTTGTCCTACACTTCAGTATTGCTGGGGGTGTCAGTGAACTGCTTCATTTTCTTGTTCTACGAAACAAAGCACAAACCCCACTCATATTTTAATTCCAAATTCTCTTGCCTTTTGGATGCCTGTCTTTATGTACAAAGTTCTATGAAGTCGATCTCCACCTTTAGAAAAAGATTGTATTATTATTTAGAATGGCAGTTTATCAGATTTCCGTCTCATCCTTTCTCCCAACAGAGCCCAATAAAATGCAGAGCCACATACAGGTAGCCTTGACCGTTCTACCAATATCTACCCTGAATGGACCTCGTGGACCACCAATGGTCTGTAGACCAGAGCAAGAACCTCTTTCACTATATAGACTTTATAGAGGGCCGATGTGGTGCATAGGGACGTGGGTGGCGCTGTGGATTAAGGGCTTGCCTATCAGAAGGTCGGCGGTTCGAATCCCTGTGATGGGATGAGCTCCTGTTGCTCGGTCCCTGCTCCTGCCCACCTAGCAGTTCGAAAGCACGTCAAAGTGCAAGTAGATAAATAGGTACCGCTCCGGCGGGAAGATAAACGGCGTTTCCGTGTGCTGCTCTGGTTCGCCAGAAGCGGCTTAGTCATGCTGGCCACATGACCCGGAAGCTGTACAAGGGCTCCCTCGGCCAGTAAAGCGAGATGAGCGCCGCAACCCCAGAGTCAGTCACAACTGGACCTAATGGTCAGGGGTCCCTTTACCTTTAATGTGGTTCATAGGCTCAGCCATGAAGCGTCGTGAAGCCCATTGAGTGACCTTGGCCCAGTCGCTGTAGAATCATAGAATTATAGAACTGTAGAGCTGGAAGCATAGGAGTCAACTCATAGAGGTTGAGGTCCCTTCAGCTTCCCAATAAAATATTTGAGGGGCTGCCTCACAAGATTATGAGCACTGCCATTCAAATAGTGTGTATGTGTGCTCCGTATCTTGTGACCGATTATGTGGAGTGGGGCTTACCTGTCCCCTCCAATATTTTATTAAAGTTGGCACCTTTCATTGGAAGGGACCCCATCTTGTCCAAACCCTGCAATGCCGGATTCTCAACTAAAGCATCCAGGACAGATGGTTATCTGCATAAAAACCTTCAAGGAAGGAGAGTCCACCACCTTCCACTGTTGAACAGCTCTTACTATCCGAAAGTTCCTCTTGATATTTAGTCTTATAACCTGAAGGGAACCCAAGAGTCATCTATTCCAATTGCCTACAATGCATGAATCTCAACACACAGTCCCCTGTCCAATTTGAAACGGACCCCGCTTAGCTTTGCGAATGTGCTAGCAGTTTTATTGTTGCACCACTAGGAGGACAGGTTTTTTTTGAAAGAAGGTTTCCAAAACTGGAATGCATGGAATGTTTGCATTTAAAAACATAATGGGGTGGGGGGACTCAACATGAAATGGTGTTTGCAAGGGAAGATGTGTATCTTGTTGTAAAGACATTTCCTTTTAGTAAGAACTTCCCTGCCAAAGACAATAGGTAAAGGTAAAGGGACCCCTGACCATTAGGTCCAGTCGTGGCCGACGCTGGGGTTGCGGCGCTCATCTCGCTTTATTGGCCGAAGGAGCCAGCGTACAGCTTCCGGGTCATGTGGCCAACATGACTAAGCCACATCTGGCGAACCAGAGCAGCGCACGGAAACGCCGTTTACCTTCCCGCCGGAGCGGTACCTATTTTTCTACTTGCACTTTGACGTTCTTTCGAACTGCTAGGTTGGCAGAAGCAGGGACCGAGCAACGGGAGCTCACCCCGTCGCAGGGATTTGAACCGCCCACCTTCTGATCGGCAAGTCCTAGGCTCTGTGGTTTAACCCACAGTGCCACCCGTGTCCTACATGCCATAGACAATACTCTTATTTTTTTCTTTTGTGAGTACCCCACTTACCTAATCAGGAGCATGTGTCTTCCTGCCTCACTCAGACCGGAAGGATAATTGAATTTGAAATATTTGAAATATATGCACCAGGGCTTTTAGCTTGGCATTTTTTGCTCCCAGGGATTCTTTCAAGGCAAAATATGTCATTTTGTGTGTGACCACACACACACGAGAGAGAGAGAGAGAGAGAGAGAGAGAGGTGTATTACTGGCAACTATGCCAGTGATTCCACCATATTAAGAGGGACACCTTCTGGTGTTCCATGCAAAACTGGCTAGAGATTTGTCTTAACTCAGGCAAGATCATAGAATCATAGAGTTGGAAGAGACCACAAGGGCCATCGAGTCCAACCCCCTGCCAAGCAGGAAACACCATCAGAGCACTCCTGACATATGGTTGTCAAGCCTCTGCTTAAAGACCTCCAAAGAAGGAGACTCCACCACACTCCTTGGCAGCAAATTCCACTGTCAAACAGCTCTTACTGTCAGGAAGTTCTTCCTAATGTTTAGGTGGAATCTTCTTTCTTGTAGTTTGGATCCATTGCTCCGTGTCCGCTTCTCTGGAGCAGCAGAAAACAACCTTTCTCCCTCCTCTATGTGACATCCTTTTATATATTTGAACAGGGCTATCATATCACCCCTTAACCTCCTCTTCTCCAGGCTAAACCTGCCCAGCTCCCTTAGGCGTTCCTCATAAGGCATCGTTTCCAGGCCTTTGACCATTTTGGTTGCCCTCCTCTGGACACGTTCCAGTTTGTCAGTGTCCTTCTTGAACTGTGGTGCCCAGAACTGGACACAGTACTCCAGGTGAGGTCTGACCAGAGCAGAATACAGTGGCACTATTGCTTCCCTTGATCTAGATGCTATACTCCTATTGATGCAGCCCAGAATTGCATTGGCTTTTTTAGCTGCCGCGTCACACTGTTGGCTCATGTCAAGTTTGTGGTCAGCCAAGACTCCTAGATCCTTTTCACATGTACTGCTCTCAAGCCAGGTGATCCAAGCCAAGATCTTTGTTGGGACAATTGCAGTGACAGACCTTGGCGTCTTGAAATTCAGTTGTGCCCTGTGCAATGCCAAAACGACTATTTAAAGTGGTAAAATATTGTTCTAAAAATGTACGGTTTAAAAGCTGTCTAGGACAAATAGCCTGTCTCTTTATAAAGCTCCCTCCTGCATCCACATAGTGATGGAATAAACACGCATGAATCTCTACTGCCACCTCCTGGCCAGAACTATGGAATGCCTATTTGCTCCCAGCCAGGAATTGCAGTTTTGATGAAAAGCTATAAAAAGTCACTTTCACAAATGATATTTATTTGGCTACAGTATTTACATTTCTCATGTATGTTTTCCTTGTGCAGGCTTCCTCAAACCCGGCCCTCCAGATGCTTTGAGACTACAATTCCCATCATCCCTGACCACTGGTCCTGCTAGCTAGGGATCATGGGAGTTGTAGGCTAAAAACATCTGGATGGCCGAGTATGAGGAAGAAGCCTGTCCTAGTGTAACACTGATATGGGCTGGGAAATCGCACAAAAAACAGCTGACTCCCACCCTCCGCCTCATATGGCCAACACATAATATGGGATCTAAACAGTGTAATAAATGAATAGAATAGTCTTACATGAGGGAATAATTTCCCCCCAAAAAAACTGTGCTTTGCACCCTCTTTGAGTGTTTTTGCCTGGCTGGGATATGTCCTTGAACTCTGCTAATACTCCTTGTTTGTCCAAGTAGAGAATAAGAGGGGTGTGTCTAGAAAGTAGCCAAAGGTAGAATTTACATCAGTGGCTCCTCCCACTTTTGCCTCTGGCCCTGCCCACTACTGGGGTGTGACCCCTGGAGGATTGTCCAGAGGGGAAAGCAGCCATTGAAGAAGGGTCTTAAGCCTGCTCTTAAAGATGTTACCTGTGGGAGCAGACTGAATGTCACCCATGATGTGGGTGTCCTATAGATGAGGTGCCACCACCAAGAGTGACCTGTCTTGGGTTACCACCTCCCTAGCTTCTGCTATGGATAGAACCACAAGTAGGGAATCTCCTGCTGATCGCAACACCCAGGTCACCTGCTAGTGAGGAAGACCACCCCCCCAGGGCTTTCTCTGCCCGTAGCAAAATTTAAGCTCAGTAGTTCACTGCCAGCCAGTGCAGTGTAGATTCTGGATTGGGTGCTGTGCTTCCTCTTGTCTGCACCCTCTTGCAGATGGGCAGCTGTATTCTCCGCCAACTGAAGCTTCTGAACAGTCTTCAAGTATAGTCCCACTGAGAGCACACTGCAGTAATCTATCCAGGATCTATCTAGGAATGGCTGTAGATCTGCATAGATGCCCCCTAGGCAATGAGGTCATATGAGGCCTTCCTGACAGTAAGAACTTCCTGACAGTAAGAGCTGTTTGACAGGGGAATTTGCTGCCAAGGAGTGTGGTGGAGTCTCCTTCTTTGGAGGTCTTTAAGCAGAGGCTTGACAACCATATGTCAGGAGTGCTCTGATGGTGTTTCCTGCTTGGCAGGGGGTTGGACTCAATGGCCCTTGTGGTCTCTTCCAACTCTATGATTCTATGAGGCTGTAGTGACAGCCTGGGAGCAAGAGGGAAGGAGGGAGGGAGGGAGAGGGAGAGGGAGAGGGAGAGGGAGAGGGAGAGGGAGAGGGAGAGGGAGAGGAGAGAGAGAGAGAGAGAGAGAGAGAGAGAGAGAGAGAGAGAGAGAGAGAGACAGCACAATTAACTTAGACTACCTTCCATACCAAAATTAAAAAGGCAACACCAAAGCACTTCCATGGCTACAAGTTAAAGAGGCACATTTTGACACTGTCTCTGGCCCAGGTGTGAAAGCAGTGCTTTCCCCCCCCCCCTTAAAAAATGTTTTGGGGTACTCTCATTTTCCTACTCATATTGAAATACTGCCCCTCAATGAAGCCAAACTTAGATTCACAAAATGTTAAGGGGTATGCGTCCCCCCAGAAAAAGCAGTGTATGAAAGTACGTACACACACACACACACTCACACACACACAGAGCAAAACAGCCTAGCATAAATGCATTTGCAGCCACAAGGTGGTGATAGATCTCTTTGAGCTACCCACACAAAAGTTGCAAGCATAGTTGTGATGGCCAAGTGTGCAGGAGAAAGCTGCAAAGTGACAGCAGTGTAATAAACTCGTTAGCATTTATTAAAATGTTGCAAAGTAGCGAGAGAACTTGAGAGGCCCCTTGCACACTTCTCCAGGCTGAATGTGAAAGCAGGCTGATTTGGTTAGGCCAGGGGTCAGCAAACTTTTTCAGCAGGGGGCCGGTCCACTGTCCCACAGACCTTGTGGGGGGCCGGACTATATTTTGGGGGGAAAACGAATGAATTCCTATGCCCCACAAATAACCCAGAGATGCATTTTAAATAAAAAGACACATTCTACTCATGTAAAAACACGCTGATTCCTGGACCATCCGCGGGCTGGATTGAGAAGGCGACTGGGCTGGATCCGGCCCCCGGGCCTTAGTTTGCCTACCCATGGGTTAGGCCATGCCGGATAAAGAGAGGAGCCCAGATCTCCCTAAGAGCTGCTCCCCCCTTGAAAACATAAATGCCAGCAGTTATGGATGTCTGGCTCTAGCACACACATCCCTTGCAAGGCGAAGAGCAGAAGTCAATGGGAAGGCGGTCAATCTTTATTGGGCAGAATACCAGTTTCTGGAAACTGCAGGAAGGGAGGATTTTCTTGTGCTCGGGTCCTGCTTGTGGGTTTACGCCAGGCCTCTCTGTTTGGCCACTGTGAGGAGAGGACGGTGGACTGGATAGGCCACTGACTAAACCCAGTAGGCTCTTCTTATCGTCTTACCTTTCTATACAAGCACACACACACTTCTCCACCCCAAGGAAGCAAGAGGCATGATCACAGCTCAAGTACAGACACAAGATCGACCCACCCGGGAAGAATGGCGGATGAAGGTGATGGACTACATGGAACTGGCAGAAATGACTGGCAGAATCCGAGACCAGGGAGAAGAGTCGGTAGAAGAAGATTGGAAGAAATTTAAAGATTATTTACAGAAACATTGTAAAATTAAGGAATGTTAGAAGGATGCTGGAATGAAGTTATGTGGTTTTAGTAGAAATGTTATAAAGGTTTAGGAAAAAACCAGACTGTTAATTGGTGAAAGGAGGGAAAGTATAGTTACACTAATATTAAGATAAATTACAGGACAAAAATTGGGAAAGATGGAAAGGATTTGCTGAATTAGTTACCGAACTAGAATACAAAAAAGGGAGGTGTGAGGAGGTCAAGGAAACAAGTAAATGAAAGATAAGTTATGGGAAGATTTGATGTGTTTTTTAATTGTTTGTATTTTTGTGTTTTTCTCCTTTTTTTACTTATTGTGATGTGTTCTTTTGCTTTTGTTTAATATGGTGTTTTTATTTTTGCTTTTTGTAACTCTTAAAACTCTAATAAATATTATTTTTTTAAAAAGAAGAAGATCACAGCTCAAGTACACATTCAAAGCAGACAAAAACACCTGGAGGGAAGTGAATAGGAACACTGATGGATGTATAGCCTGGGAAGGGAGTGTCCCAAGGATCAGATATGGAAGCCTTGAGGGATGAAATTCACCTCTGGAGAAGAACAATAGCAGTGAGCTAGGTGTTTTCAAGGTTACCAGCATGAGTTTGACCAAACTGCGGGAGGCAGTGGAGGACAGAGGTGCCTGGCGTTCTCTGGTCCATGGGGTCACGAAGAGTCGGACACGACTAAACGACTAAACAACAACAACAGGTGGGCCAGGCTTGGTAGAAGGCAGCTTCCTAAGCTACTTGTCCCGTCTGGCTGATTGTCCTCAGATCCTTTTGAAGTGTTGGTGTGTAGCTGATGCCTGGACTCTGACCTGCAGCTACCTCCAGGCAAGAGCTGAGGAGGCCTTGCCCGCCTTCAACACCTCACCACAGGCCATTTATTTGGACCTTGGTGGAGGTGCAGAACAGGGCCTTCTTGGTGGCTGCTCCCAGACTCAGGAACTCCCTACCTGGAGAAGCCAGACTGGCTCTCTCCTTGTAGACCTTTTGTTCCAACAGGTTTTTGGGAACTGACTGCCTGTAATGAAAGGGCTGATGCTGTGCTGCTTTTATTGAAAATATCTATATGTTTTAATATATTTTATATATACCTATAGTTTTTATTCTATTAATGTTTAATTGTTTTTAACGATTATTATTTTTATTATTAATTAAATTTGTATGCCACCCTTCATCTGAAGATCCCAGGGCGGTTCACAACATAAAAATACAAAATGAGAACACAAAAATGCATAACGAAAAACAAACAAAAACAAACCAATTAAAATAATTTTAGCTGTTCCTATTTTATCTGTAAGCTGCTTTGAGTCCCTTTCTGGGGAGAAGGTGGGGTATAAATGAATATATGATGATGATGATGATGATGATGATGATGAGGGGGATGGTGATAATTTATTTCAACTGAAACATACTTGATGAAAGCCCCAACGAATTGGGCCACACAAGGTGAGCTCCACTGAACACACCCAGCCTGAAGAAGTTCTGGTCCTTGTAGCCCCATCTGACTGAATTATTTTGACGTCAGCTGTTAGGCGAGAAGGCCAAGGCCAAACCAGGACTATGACCTTCTCTTCCAGGCAGGGCCTACCGAGGAGGCCCACATTACAGTTTTAACTTTCCTGCCCTGCCAACAAAGTCTGCGGAATCTCACTCCTAAGGACGAGCTGAGAAGAACACGAGAGAACAGAGGGTTTCCTCAGCGGCCTGAGCTTGAACTGTTGGTAGCCGCCGGGGGAAGCGAACTCTGTCATGCTGAAGGAAGCCAGGCCCATCTTCTAAGCTTGCTCAGTCATGTTTTCAATGCACACGTTGGGTGGCAGTGCTGCAGGGCTAACCCCATGACCAAATGGGTTGCAGGTCAACCTCGACTCAATTTCACGACTGGTCAGCACCATCTGATCAGCAAAACACCACTTGATATTGAGGGACGATTTCCAATCATCGTGGGAAAGGGAGGTCATTAACGAGGTTCAATCCTGCGGCTTTACTCACCTTTACTTTGAGTCTATGACGTACAATCAAGCTAGAGCTGTGATCTCCCGGAGACTGAGTGACATTGCCAGACAAGAGGACATAGCCCAGGTAAAACCAGGGATGTTCCTAGGGGACCAGATTTATCGGACCGTACCAGCCCCCTACCTTGCAGAAATCCACTATGTGGAATACCGCAGACTTCTTACAGCGGCTAGATTAAATGTCCTTGACTCTGCGATATTGTGGGGAAGGTACAGGGGAGTACCATATGCCCAGAGAACCTGTCATTGTGCTGTGGGTGTGGTTGAGTCCACTGAACACATTCTCTTGACTTACCCTTCTTATGCAGAGCTTAGACAAAATTTTATAGATCCACTCCTATGTCAATTTAGCTTCCTACCCGGAGAAAACCAGGTCTTACACTTGCTGAATAATGTCACTAGAGCTATACCTTCCTTGGTGGCCAAATTTCTTTTTTTAGCTTTTAAGCGTCGCAAGACTATAATTGACTGTATTGATATGGGGCTATCTGTTTAGCCCATTTTAGTGTTGGCTAAGCTCTAAAATCTTCCTGGATGTTTAACTGTATTGACAAATGTACTTTTTTCTGACTGATGGTCGAATAAAAAGGTTGATGATCAGCAAAACACTCCTCCCTGCTGAAACGAAATCAGAAAGGCTGTAAGCTTGGGCTGTCTGCCAGTGAGATATTGCCTCAAGCAACAATCAGATCGATGTTTGAGGGAGACCCTCTTTTCTGTTGGTGGGACCCCAGCTACAGATGGTTCTGAGGTAGTATTTTGGAATTTCCCACTCTGAGGCACTGTAGGAGACTCAAAAGGGCAGCTCACAGACCCAGCCACATGTTGTCAAGGGCCTAGGGACAGTTGGGCTCTAAACCTGGGTGTTGTTCATAGCAATAGTAATGTTTAAGGGGCAGATTGGGCTTGTCAACCTTGGAAGGTAGCCCATCTTGGAGAAGAAGAAGAAGAAGAAGAGTTTGGATTTGATATCCCACTTTATCACTACCCGAAGGAGTCTCAAAGCGGCTAACATTCTCCTTTCCTTTCCTCCTCCACAACAAACATCCTGTGAAGTGAGTGGGGCTGAGAGACTTCAGAGAAGTGTGACTGGCCCAAGGTCACCCAGCAGCTGCATGTGGAGGAGCAGGGAAGCGAACCTGGTTCACCAGATTACGAGTCTACCGCTCTTAACCACTACACCACACTGGCTCTCAATAAAGGAAAGGAAAACTCTCATCCTAAACCTACGTTGCTCCTCCACATGCAGCAAGACGTTTAGCTCCACCTTGGATGCAGGAGTTGCTGGAAGAAGGCGTACAAAGTGCCATCCCACCGTCTCAGCGACTCCAGTCTGGATTTGTGTAGGGTTTGGTCCTGAGCCTTTTCTTCTCCTGGACCAGCACAATGGCCTTTGCTGTGCGTGTGTGAGAGAGAGGGAGGGAGGGAGGGAGAGAGTCTACCTCCTACATGGTTGGATTTCCAATGAAGACAAAATACATATGGAAGCTTTTGAGACTTGACAACCTGCCACTTGCAATTTCAGCAGCTCACATTGTTTATATTTCATATTTAAGGTTGTGTTTTAAATATGCTTTATTGTATAGATTGCATATTTGCATATTGATGGTATTCACAACCATTGGCTTATATAAAAGAAAGGGTTGCATAAAAATGGAAATAATGATAATGTAGATGATAATGATCTATAGTAACAAATTATGGAAAGTCCAGTTTAAATCTTTTTTGAAGTCTGTGCCAGAATATAGAACCTACTTTCTGAGTTGTAGGGTAAGAGGTTAGGAAGGTTTTTCAGCCCAAGAGCCACATTCCCACAGGGGCAGCTTTCTGGGGGCCACCTGGCCAGGGTGGGTGGGGCCTAAGGCAAAGGTGGGTGGAGCAACCATATGACCCTTGTAAGGTAAGCTACATTCTTGCTAGGCAAAAGCCAGGGATGACTATACACACAAACGTCAGCGAGAGTCATGGTCACAGTTAAGGACACATTTCAGACAAGAGGGTGCGAAACAGGGATGTGATTGGAGAGGGGTGTGTGGCCTCAAGAATGGGGCACTGAGGACTGGATAGAACAATCTCATCCAATTATTTTTTTTTGGGGGGGGGGTCCTTTCCTTTTTAAAAATGCAGATGTATGGTTGAGTCCATCATGCTCTTCAGCTTTCCAAACATGGGACGCCTCATTTGCTAGTCCCTGACCTTTGGACCCAGGTGGGCAGGCATGGGTTTCTAGCAATGATTTACAGGCTGTGTACTGCCCGGCATATTTCTTGATTGAAATCACAGGGTTTTTTTTGCTACCTGGCGCACACAGTGATTGAATCCCAGGCCTTGGTTGACATGCTACTGATTGAATCGCACCGGGACCTGCCCTCCTTCCATAACCTGCAGAAGCCATGAAAACAAGGAAGCACAACCAGATCTTCTGAGGGCTGCTTTTGATGTTGATATAGGGGAAGAAAGAACCTTCTTCTGGAGGAATTAATATGCCTTCTCTGTGTAAAGCAAAGCTCCGTTGCAACGAACAGGTGTCCCCAACATTGCAAATTGCCGCTATCTCCATAACCACTAGATGTCTCTGTTTATCCTGCAGAAGAAGGACCAGGGTTGCAATAAACTGCTGATTGTGGTTTGCAAGGTACTGTGGGCACTGGGCAGGGATGATAAATCATAGCTAGGGAACTATGGCTCCAGTTGGACTCCAGCTCCCATCACCCCTAACCATTGCCTATTTTGGGTGGGGCCAGTGGCGTAGCATGGGTTGTCAGCACCCAGGGCAAGGCAAGTAATTTGCGCCCCCTAACCCCTAAACTGCCGCCGCTGCCAGCTTCTTCTTGCTGCTGCCTGGTCTGGTATGGTGTGGTTCTCTCCCGTGCTCAGTCCTGCGCTGGGCGGCAGCTGCACTGTCCCTCCCCCAGATAGTCCCTCGCTCTCTCTCCGCACCGCACGCCTGGCACCCACCCCCTCCACAGTGGGCGGCGATCCGGCGGCTTGGATCGGATTTGCACAGCCAGCACTGCAGTGAGAGAGAGTGAGTGAGCCAGGTAGGGGCAGAGAGCTGCGAGTGGGAGCGCTCCCCCCCCCAATGTTGCGCCCGATGCGGCCGGGCCCCCCGTACCCCCCACGCTACGCCACTGGGTGGGGCTGATGGGAGGAGGAGTCCTAACAACATCCAAAGGACCACAGCTTCCCATTCATGTTATAAATCCAGTGGAGCAACCCAGAATATGATTCTTTTCTCTATGGCAGGAGTAGCCATAGAGCACAATGAGTCAGTGTGTCTGGCTGAAGCCAGAAGGTTGATGGTTCGAGCCCACCCAGGAATGGTTATGGACAGGATTCCTGCATTGCAGGGGATTGGACTAGATCAGGCATCTCCAAACTTGGCCCTCCAGATGTTTTGGGAGCACAACTCCCATCATCCCTAGCTAACAGGACCAATCGTCAAGGATGTTGGGAATTGTAGTCCCAAAACATATGGAGGGCTGAGTTGGGAGATGCCTGGACTAGGTGATCCTCAGGATCCCTTCCAACTCTGCAATTCTATGGTTCTGTGATGCCTTCTGGGTGATATTTGGCTTCAGCTTCCATCAGCCCCAGCTGGCATGACCAATGGTGAGAGATGATGGGAGTTGTAGTTCAAAAACAGCTGAAGGGGACCATGTTAGCTATCCCTCCTAAGAGCATCAAAGGAGCCGGCTGGATCAGCTCAAGTGCCTGTGTGGTACAGCATCCTCTTTGCACAGTGGCCAATAAGATGCTCCAATGGGAAGCTTGTAAGCAGGATCCAAGCACAAACGCAGCTCTCCCTCAACAAGAGGTTGTAGGAATGATTTCTGGGTGGGGAGCACACTGCCTGCACGCATGACCTTGGGGTGCGGGGCACACTCCCCCTCACAGATAAAGCCACAGCTGTCTGAACATCCTGCCCTCTGTCTAACCTTCTGCGGTCTCAATAGTCTGTGGTGTCCTGTCTGTGACCTTTGTCTCTGAGACCTTTGTCTCCTCCGTCATACATTGTGCAAGGGGGAAATGATGCGGTGGAAACAGGTGCCAAAATAACTTTGTGCCACCCCATGATCCTATGACTGGAAGATGTGTAAAGGCCCCAGCCCAAAATGTATCTGCCTGGGTTTGCATATTGTGTCAATAAAAGGAGCCTCCACAGAGCTGGCTGGCAGCTTGCTTGCAGCTCACCTGCATTACCAACCCCTGCCTCATGTCCTTCACTTCAGAGGTAATCAGAAAAATGATTGCCTTCGACTGTAGAGGCAGAGCACAGCCATCAGGGCTAGCAGACATTGATAGCTTCTTCCATAAATATGTCCAATTCTCTTTTACAGCTGCCCAAGTTGGTGGCCCTCACTGCCTCCTTTGGGAGCCAGTTCCATAGTTAGACTACGAAATGTGTGAATAAATAGTTTCTTTCACCTTTCCTGAATCTTCCAGCCATCAACTTCACTGGATGTCCAAGAGTTCTAGCGTTATGAGAGAAGGAGAAAAACCTTTTTCTATCTACTTACTCCATGCCATGCGTAATTTTATAAACTTCTATCATGTCACTTCTTTAAACTAAAATGTCCCCAATATCACAACCTTTTCTCATGGGAGAGTTGCTCTTCCCCTTGACCATTTTGGTTGCCTTTTCCTGAGCCTTTTCCAACACTTACAATATCCTTTTTGGAGTCTACAGAGTAGATTCCAAATGCAGCCTCGCCATAGATTTGTATAACAGCATTATAATTTTGGAAATTGTCTTCTCAGTTCCTTTCCTAATGATCCCTAGCATGAAATTTGCCTTTCCCACAGCTGCTGCTACATCTTAGGAAAAGCATCTTGTTGGCCACTGCAGAAATGCCATATGGGGGACACATAATGTTGCAATGCTGTGAACTCTTTTGGCTGCTTTTCAGACACCCTTCTGCTATTAATCTATTGAATGGATTCGATTTTTAAAAATCATTAATATCCAAAATCGGAAGCTCAAAGTGACTTGGCGACGTAAAACAGATCAAAGCCATCCATCTAGACATTGCAGAGCAAAGTGAAGCAACTACTGAACTATCAAAATGTTTTCCAGGAAAATAATAATAATTCATAGATTAGATGCTCACAGGAAAGAACCTGGAGGGAATATTTTCCACCGGGGCTTGAACACTGCTGTTCTGCAGAAGACCCTATGACTAATTTTCTTAAGCTACAAAAGTCTGCAGCACCATAATATATCATATGGTGAGCCCAGGGTTTATTGAAGAAAAATTGGAAAGACAGAGGTTTATGTTTTTTGGAATATGATACATAGTGTATGTTATTAAAAAGCATGCCCCCCCCTCTCTCTCTCTCACACATTCCCTTTATTTAAATGGTGAAAGATTTATACAATGTGACAGTCCTTTTTTCTGGAAAAAAAATGTTTAGGGATACTCTTATTTCCCTACTCATATTGAAATGTTGTTGTTGTTTAGTCGTTTAGTCGTGTCCGACTCTTCATGACCCCCTGGACCAGAGCATGCCAGGCACTTCTGTCTTCCACTGCCTCCCGCAGTTTGGTCAAACTCATGCTGGTAGCTTTGAGAACACTATCGAACCGTCTCATCCTCTGTCGTCCCCTTCTCCTTGTGCCCTCCATCTTTCCCAACATCAGGATCTTCTCCAGGGAGTCTTCTCTTCTCATGAGGTGGCTAAAGTACTGGAGCCTCAGCTTCAGGATCTGTCCTTCCAGTGAGCACTCAGGGCTGATTTCCTTCAGAATGGATAGGTTTGATCTTCTTGCGGTCCATGGGACTCTCAAGAGTCTCCTCCAGCACCATCATTCAAAAGCATCCTTTCTTCGGCGATCAGCCTTCTTTATGGTCCAGCTCTCACTTCCATACATCACTACTGGGAAAACCATAGCTTTAACAATACGGACATTTGTTGGCAAGGTGATGTCTCTGCTTTTTAAGATGCTGTCTAGGTTTGTCATTGCTTGAGGCCAAACTTAGATTCACAAAATGTTTAGGGGTATGAGTACCCCTGCGTCCCCCCAGGAAAAAAGGCACTGTGAACTGAGAAGAAGCCAGAGTATAGAGAACCTTAGTAGATGATACCACGAATCTTAGAGGGTGGGTGTGTTATAAGGGAGGAAAAGGTCTTCCAGCAGCTTTTCTCATGGAGTGATCCAAAGCGACTGACTTTAAAAGCAATGAAGAACTCCTGAAGAAACCAGAGGCCTTTCTCCTGGGCATGGTCGGCCAATTGGTGCCAAAGAAGGATAGAACATTCTTTATGTATGCGACAACAGCAGCAAGAATTCTCATCGCAAAGCACTGGAAGACACAAGATTTACCCACCTAGGAAGAATGGCAGATCCAAGTAATGGACTACATGGAAATGGCAGAAATGACTGGCAGAATACAAGATCAAGGAGAAGAGCAGGTGGAAGAAGACTGGAAGAAGTTTAAAAACTATCTACAAAAACATTGTAAAATTTTTGAATGTTGAGGACAATGAAATGAAACGAAGGGGTTCTAGTGAATAAGATAAATAAGAGTATGAAAGAAGGCATAGATATTGGATGAAAATTTGAATAATATAATATGTGAAGGAATTTTTAAAGGATAAAATTAAATATGATTGAACTTGCTAAAATTAATCTTTAAAGTGGAATACAAGAAAGGAGGGCGGGTGGAAGTCAAGAAAATAAGGTTATGAAGGATATGAATTTGAAAAGAGCTCTTTTCCCCTTTTTATGTTAAATTTTTTTAGGTTTGTAATATTTTTTTCTGTTTTTTTGGTGGAGTTTTGATTCTTCCTTTTTGTTGTTTGAATGTTGGTGTCTGTTGGGGTTTTGATGTTTATTGTTCTATTGTAATCCTTTATTTTTCTTTTGAAAAAAATTAATAAAATATTAATAAAAATAAAATAAAAGCAATGAAGAACAACCAACAAAAAGCTAAAATACAGCTATACAGCTGGAAGGCCATGGTACTGCCCTTCAAATAAAAATATATATGGATAAATGTGGTTCCAGATGTGCCAGATGTGGATTACACAAGCTAGAGACCAACACTCCAATGGCCCGTTCTCGTCACGTTGCTGCCCTCTGAACCTCCCATGAAGGAGGCCCACAAAGAAGGACCTCAGATGATGATTGAAGTTGGTCTGGGTTGGTTCATGTGGGAAGAGGTGGTCCTTGAGGTACAAGGGTCCTCAGCCAGATGCTTTATAGGTCAAAATCTATTGTGTTTATTCGCACTTCCGAGCTGTTGATCTCAATGTGACATAGAGCTTCAGGAGCTTTAAGATCTAAGGGAGCTGGGCATGTTTAGCCTGGAGAAGAGGAGGTTAAGGGGTGATATGATAGCCATGTTCAAATATATAAAAGGATGTCACAAAGAGGAGGGAGAAAGGTTGTTTTCTGCTGCTCCAGAGAAGCGGACACGGAGCAATGGATCCAAACTACAAGAAAGAAGATTCCACCTAAACATTAGGAAGAACTTCCTGACAGTAAGAGCTGTTGGACAGTGGAATTTGCTGCCAAGGAGTGTGGTGGAGTCTCCTTCTTTGGAGGTCTTTAAGCAGTGGCTTGACAACCATATGTCAGGAGTGCTCTGATGGTGTTTCCTGCTTGACAGGGGGTTGGACTCGATGGCCCTTGTGGTCTCTTCCAACTCTATGATTCTATGATTCTATACTGTTTTCCAAGGTAGCCCAATGTATGATGAAATGCAGAAGTCCAGCCTAGAGGTTACCAAAGCACAGACAACTGAAAGTAGGCTCTCCTTGTATAGATTGGGGAGCAGTTCAACCACCAGCTGAAACTGATGGAAGGCACTCTGTGCCATCGGGGCCACAGGAACCTTAGGTAACAGTAGCTGATCCAGAAGTGCATATTTCCAGTCTATTTACCTGACCTTCAGAGGGAGCATAACTCCATCCAGAACAGGCCACATCCCATCCACCCCAAGTCTATTATAAGCCCAGCTTGTATACGTAATTGTCAGCACTTTTGAATTGTGCTTGGATACCAACACACAGCAGGTGGAAATTATAGAACTCAGGTCTGTGCTCCTGGTAGACCCTGAAAAGCAGTAGGTGGTAGGATATACTTTTTTGCAAAAGCAACAGCTTTAAGGGCAGCTCTGCACAGAGCAGATTGCAGCACTCAATCTTTCTAAATACACAGGTGACAACAGCCAGATCCCTGCTCTCTCGAGGGTTCAAATCAAACTGCTTTGTGCTTGGGTTCACAAACCATGGAGCAAAATAATTGTGCTGGTTTTAAAGTGGTCTAAGCTTTGCAAGGGACGCGGGTGGCGCTGTGGGTAAAACCTCAGCGCCTAGGACTTGCCGATCGCATGGTCTGTGGTTCGAATCCCCACTGCGGGGTGAGCTCCCGTCGTTCGGTCCCAGCTCCTGCCCACCTAGCAGTTCGAAAGCACCCTTAAGTGCAAGTAGATAGGGAAGGTAAATGGCGTTTCCGTGTGCTGCTCCGGTGCTGTTTCGCCGGAGCGGCTTCGTCACGCTGGCCACGTGACCCGGAAGTGTCTGCGGACAGCGCTGGCTCCTGGCCTCTAGAGTGAGATGAGCGCACAACCCTAGAGTCGGACACGACTGGCCCGTACGGGCAGGGGTACCTTTACCTTTACCTTTAAGCTTTGCAAGGCCAAAATGCCTTGTAAGTAATTACAGTACTCAATAATGCTTTGCTTCGGTGCTGTAGTGCTTCCTGGTGAATGGAGGTCCCTGTGGTCTCAGCTACACCGATTAATTAAAAATATACGTGCTGGAGAGCATATATGTATGGTTCTTTAAGGCTACTTACGTTGGAGTAAGTCCCATTGAATTCAATCAGACTTACTTTGGGGCAAACATTAATAAAATTGCTCTGTAAATGAATGAATTTCATCTTTGCAGGAAATAACAGTAATGGGGGGGGGGGAACCTACTCATGCTTCCTTCAAACTCAGTTCCATTATTCCCAGACAAGTGTACCATACAGGATTGCAGCCTCAGGGTTGTCTCCAACTAAGTTCTACTCAGAGTAAACCTACTGAAATTAATGAACCCTGAGTCATGTCCATTAACTTCAGTGGGGCTACTCTACCTTTTACATCAGGATCACCAACCTAAGGCCCATGGGCCAGAAGCGACTCACGAAGGTAGTTTGACCGGCCCCCGAACAGCCCCCGAACCGAGCCGCCCACTCTTGCGCTGTGCTAAACTGGTGCAGCGCGATGTGGGGACTCACTTCTGTGGTGCTGAAAACCGCATCTGCGCAGATGCAGACACTGAAAATCTCTGCGGGATCCGATCCAGCCCAGGCAAGATCCCTGTTTTACATTCATTGAAATGTTTAGCCCACCCTAAGCATAAACTTATCCCTGGAAAAGACCCTGATGATGGGAAAGATGAAGGGCACAAGGAGAAGGGGACGATAGAGGACGAGATGGTTGGACAGTGTTCTCGATGCTACCAGCATGAGTTGACCAAACTGCGGGAGACAGTGGAAGACAGGAGGGTCTGGCGTGCTCTGGTCCAGGGGGTCACGAAGAGTCGGACACGACTAAACAAGAACAAAGCCTAAACTTGGGGCAAAAAACAGAGATATATATTATCCTCTACAAACAAGATAGAATGCAGCAGGATCTAATAAAATCCAAATGGATTGTGCTGATAGCAGGCTGAACAGCTGTTCAAGCAGTAGTGGTTGGTACTCCCTTTTTCAGATGGAGGGCTACATTAACTTCTGGCAAGCAAGCGTATTATTGGAGTTCAAAGGCACATTCTATTCAGACAGGAACACTTGAAGGGGGTGTAAAGCAGGGTCCATGAGGGGTGTGGCACGGGGACAAGAGGTGTTTCCTGGGAAGAGTTCCGAGGGCCAAATAGGGAGAGCTGGAGGGCCGCATTTGGGCCTGAGCTTTCCCATTCTTGCCCTGAAGACCTGTCAGTTCAAAAGAGCAGCACTCTATGTCAACCCTGCTCTCCATTTATTAAGAATATCCAATGAAGGGTGAGGCACTTTCTCCTTTCTTCCCTAAAAGCGTCAAGCAACACAGCAGCTCTGCATTCTTTCTCCACTAGGCCCTGGCTATACTGATTTCCAGATGTTTCCAGTGTACCAGCTGTGGGTCACCTGCAGGCTAAATCAACTTCAACTCAGGACTGACCTGCGATAAACTAGTAATGTAAACAAGCCGAGGCTGGAAGGACGTGTCGATTTATTTATTTAGGGTTTTCTTTTCTTTTCTTATATATATAAAAAGCTTGTCCGATTCCCCCAGGCTCAGGGAGGATATCGGGCTCTTTGCAGAATATAAATATAAAAATCTTCAATATGAAATATTCAAAGTCGAGGTAAAGCTGCAGCGCTTGAATGTTTCCTGCCCAAAATCATGGGGCAGATTTCTGTATTGTGGACCGGTTGGCACCAGTGTCCCTTTATACAAGCTTTCTTAACCTGGTGCCCTGCAGATGTTTTTGGGACTGCAATATCCATCGGTCCTGACTCTTGATTATGCTGGCTGGGGCTAATGGGAGTTGGAGTCCACAGTATATGGAGGGCACCAGGTTGGCTACCTTTGTCATAGCCAACCTGAGAGCCAGTGTGGTGTAGTGGTTAAGAGCGGTAGACTCGTAATCTGGTGAACCGGGTTCACTTCCCCGCTCCTCCACATGCAGCTGCTGGGTGACCTTGGGCTAGTCACACTTCTCTGAAGTCTCTCAGTCTCACTCACCTCACAGAGCATTTGTTGTGGGGGAGGAAGGGAAAGGAGAAAGTTAGCCGCTTTGAGACTCCTTCGGGTAGTGATAAAGTGGGGTATCAAATCCAAACTCCTCTTCTTCTTCACAAGCAAAGCAATCTGTCTGTGTATACTCTTCTTCTTCTTCTTCTTCTTCTTCTTCTTCTTCTTCTTCTTCTTCTTCTTCTTCTTCTTCTTCGACTATGACAATGTCTGTGGGCCCAAGGAGTTGTGATCCAGAAACATCTGGAGGACAACAGGTTGGCAAAACTTCCTTCTGAGTTGCCTGGCTCTCTCCAGTAGAGTTGCCAGACATCCAGGTATGAACAGGTTTGCCTGGCCATCACCAGGAGGGTGAGAGTGCTAATAATAATAATAATAATAATAATAATAATAATAATAATAATTTACAAAGAATCATATAAATGAAGCTGGAAGGGACCCCAAGGGTCATCTAGTCCTACCTCCTAGCCAAGGCGTGAACACCTTTGTGTAGGGTAAAGACATTCCCCCCATCAGTGTTTCCTGGTATGGACACCAATGGAGAACAAATTGGTCACTAATGAAGCCATGCTGATGTGAGCTGCAAGTGGAGAAGGGGTGATTCAACACACTGAAACCAGCCACAAATTTGCTGCACTTGAAGGAAGTGAACACACCCTACTTGTCCAGGATGTTCCTGGTTTGGTTATTCCAGTTTCAATAAGACACGTCTCAATAAGACGCCTGGTCAGTAGCATTTCACTGATGGAAGGAACCAGTGGGGCTTATCGTGACCCACAGACACCCAGAGCTTCATCTGGAGATGGGGGTTAACTCACTTGAACCACGTGGATAGATGATTAACCATTAAAGCAATAGAGGTTGCCGACCCATTAACCACGTAGGAAGGCTTTCTAACTGGGGTGGGGGCTGCTTTGGATGCCTCCAAACTCCCAACCTACATTGCTTTCGTTTACCACCTTCTTACTGTCATCTCTTCTCTCCCATCTGCTCTGAGGTGTTACCTCTTTCCAGCTATCATAATTTTGGCTGCATGCTCCTGGGGGCGGAGACCTTTTTTGGCGGCTGTTGCATGTGTGAAGCAGCCCTACAGCCACTTTTCACTGTTGTTGTTGTTGTTGTTTAGTCGTTTAGTCGTGTCCGCCTCTTCGTGACCCCCTGGACCAGAGCACACCAGGCCCTCCTGTCTTCCACTGCCTCCCGCAGTTTGGTCAAACTCATGCTGGTAGCTTCAAGAACACTGTCCCACCATCTCGTCCTCTGTCGTCCCCTTCTCCTTGTGCCCTCCATCTTTCCCAACATCAGGGTCTTTTCCAGGGAGTCTTCTCTTCTTATGAGGTGGCCAAAATATTGGAGCCTCAGCTTCAGGATCTGTCCTTCCAGTGAGCTTTGCACTACAATGCCAAATTGTCCCAGGCAGGTTGGCGGAAGCTGAGATAGCCTGATCCCTGGCAATGATAATGATGATGATATGCAAAACAGTTTCTGCCATAGGTGCTCGTTGTATCTTCAGGTTTTTTTTGTACAATCAATCAATCAATCAATCAATCAATAAAATTGTTTTTATGGTGCATTTGTAAATCACCTTGAGACACGGATAAAAGGTGATTCATGAATTTGTTTTGTTTTTTAATTTTAATTTATTTAACATAATTGTTACAAAATATAAGCAAAATATTGCAAATACATACATACATACATACATACATATTTCAAATAAGCACATATATATGAAAAAAGGAACAAAAGAAAAAAGAAGAAGAAATAAAGAGAAAAGAAGAAGAAAAGTTGGAAGAATTGCTTCCAAATTTATTCTACAAATATCTCAATATGAAAATAATAATAAAATTCCATTGATTGACTTCCATCGCTTACACTGCACTTCCTATATACATTTTAAGCAAGACTGTATCTGTTCCATGAATTTGTAAATAGTAATAACAGTGCTGCTGTGGCTGTCTCTACAGCTGTTTTCTGATCTGTTGCGGAAATCTCCACAGATCGCTCACATGCATGGGCATAGCCAGGATTTTTGTTGGGGGGGGGGCAGGCATTTGTTAGGGAGGCAGAACCTCAGATTTGTATTCATTTTTACTGATTTTTACTGATTTAGGAGGGGCAGCTGCTCCCCTGCCCCCCTGGCTACACCCAAACTGGCATGGGTAACTATTGAGCTGATCACCCAGTCTGTGCTGAACTTGGTAAGAGGGGTGTGTGTGTGTGTGTGTGTGTGTGTTTCCATTAACATCCATCGCTGCAACTGGAACTGGATTGAGCCCCTGGGAAACATACTGTAGAGTAGAAACTCATGAGTCTGAAAGAGGGTGGTTGCCAGATTGCACACGTCTCAAGCCCCAGATCTAAAGGAGATGAGCAGGATTCATCTAATGTGCCCTGTGAGTGGAAGCTCTGTGGAAGGACTTCCATTTGTGTAATGGGGGTTTCACTGTGCCCATCTCAATTGGCTCTGAGACAGTCAGGAGAATCCCCAGAACAGGGGTGCATGGGTGTGTGGGGGAGGAAAGGAAGACCCATTCCACCTGGAAAACTGCAAGACTTTGCAGAGGGAACATTTATAATAGTAAGACGTTGACTTTCACCCTATACAGTATTGGGTTTAGGGATGATGTTACCTTTCGCTTCAAGGGACGCGGGTGGCGCTGTGGGTTAAACCACAAAGCCTAGGACTTGCCGATCAGAAGGTCGGCGGTTCGAATCCCCACGACGGGGTGAACTCCTGTTGCTCGGTCCCTGCTCCTGCCAACCTAGCAGTTCGAAAGCACGTCAAAGTGCAAGTAGATAAATAGGTACCGCTCTGGCGGGAAGGTAAACGGCGTTTCCGTGCGCTGCTCTGGTTCACCAGAAGCGGCTTAGTCATGCTGGCCACATGACCCGGAAGCTGTACGCCAGCTCCCTCGGCCAATAAAGCAAGATGAACGCCACAACCAGAGTTGGCCACAACTGGACCTAATGGTCTGGGGTCCCTTTCCCTTTCCCTTACCTTTCACTTCAGAGGCCTCTCATCTCAGGAGAGGTGTCTTGCCCCATGGGAGAGACCACTGGCGCACTGCCTCTTCTGAGATGGTGCCTGTCAGTCGCAGTAAGCTATTCATATTATTGTGATATGTTTCTGTACTAAAAAAATAACGAATAATTACAAAAAATGTGCTGTCCAATTGCTTGGGATCAACCGTTTCATCTGTCAAAAAGCTTGTCTGCTCAATCACTTTATTAGTTTTTATTTTTGTTTTCAAACCTCTCTTTTTATTCTAGATTTTTGTGGTTATAGTTTAAAACGCAAGTCCCTCTTTTGGGGGAGGGGCACAATAACAAGAATGGGTTAATGAATGAATGCACACCAAGAAAAGGCAATTCATTGTAAGAGAGCTACTGCCAGGGCCAGGATCACACCAGTGGAAATTCACAAGGTACAGAAATCCAAATGAACCCCAAATTTTATTAGCGGGTTTCTGTCCCTCATGACTATGGTGGTAACCTTGAGAATGTGTGGGCAATTTGAAAGTATGGCAAATTTTAGAAGCCAAGATCGTGAACAAAGGGGGTATATCTGAGGGTGAGGTTTCATCGCCCAGCACTGCATCATGTTCCCCATGATTGACATTAAGAAACCAAGCAAATTTTGCAAAAGTAAACAGATGCATGCATGAATAGCTTGATTTGCAAATACAAGGACTGCAATTTGGACTGATTTACTTATCATTTATTTCTTGATAGTATTTAGAACCTCACCCTTTAGCCAAAAAAACGGCTCCCGGAGTGGCTTACAAAAATTAGCATTAAAATGGTCCCTGCCCTCAGGTTTAAGATCTAGAAAGACAGGACATGCTAGGAAAATGGAATGGGTGGGTCCGTGGGGGAAGAGAGAATAGCAAGCTCAAACTCTGGTTCTGAAATCAGAGTTCTTGTACTGCAAAGAAGATAAAACAACTCCTTGCCAAGATCATTGATGGATCTGAGTACTTCTGGAGTTACAGCCCATTTTTAATTTACAAAGGTGTTTCTAAAGTGTAGTTTGTTTTCTCATTCTTTGACTATTCAGGCAGATTAACTGATGAAAACCTGAAGTTCTTCTCTCACAGACCTGCATCAATTACATATGCTTTTAGGTAGGGATGGACAAGTCTGTCAATTCTGGTTCTCTCAATTTCTCATTTTTCCAACCTTAAATTTACTTCTCCACATTTCCACAACAATCTGTGTTTTTCCTTTTTTAAAAAAATATCCTCACGGAAATTTGTCAACATTTTAACACAAATGTAACCAAATATTCACATTTTGTTGATTTTTATTAACACACACATTCTTGCAAGCCATTTCCCCATATACAACGCATTCTGTATGTCATCCTCACTGCAATTAATCCAGAATGCGGCAGCTAGACTGGTGACTGGGAGTGGCCGCCAGGACCACATAACACCGGTCCTGAGAGAGCTGCATTGGCTCCCAGTACGTTTCCGAGCACAATTCAAAGTGTTGGTGCTGACCTTTAAAGCCCTAAACGGCCTCGGTCCTGTATACCTGAAGGAGCGTCTCCACCCCCATTGTTCAGCCCAGACACTGAGATCCAGTGGCGAGGGCCTTCTGGTGGTTCCCTCTTTGCGAGAAGTGAGGTTACAGGGAACCAGACAGAGGGCCTTCTTGGTAGTGGCGCCCACCCTGTGGAATGCCCTCCCTTCAGATGTGAAGGAAATAAGTAGCTATCTTCTCTTTAAAAGACATCTGAAGGCAGCCCTGTTTAGGGAAGTTTTTAATATTTAATGCTGTATTGTTTTTAACATTTGATTGGAAGTCAACCCAGAGTGGCTGGGGAAACTCAGCCAGATGGGCAAGGTATAAATAATATTATTATTATTATTATTATTATTATTATTATTATTATTATTATTATATCTGCATTGTGCCCCACACTGTCCCCAAATATAAAGCATGATTGTACCCATTACTCAGGCGGGAGAACTGAGTTGCAAAATTTGGAGCTGTGCGAATTTGAAAGGCTTCAGTCTGGTTTGCGTATCGCTCCGAGAAGTGCGATTTAGGTCGTTTCTCATTAAAACATGGACCGAATTGACTTTCCCTAGGCAATCTAGAAATGAGTACAAATGAAAAATGCCATGCATTTGCTATGGAGCCGGGGTCATGCTGATTCTGTGATCTCCCTGCTTGGATAATTCCCCTCCTTCTCTTCCTTCTTGGGTCTCCCTCCCGCCTGGCTGAGTCCCCTCCATCTCTTCTAAGGTCCCCTTTGCCATCCAAGAACAACAAGGAAACCCAAGGGGGCCTGGGGTTGCAGCAGAGGGCAGCGCAAAGCCTTGGCAGCCTTCTGCGGCGTTACCCGCTTCCAGCCACGTCACGTTGAGTTTCCAGAGTTTGTTGTGATTCACAGCAACTGCTGCGCACCAGATACCGTCCCTTCCTGGTCCACCCTACTGGGAGGGCACTTGAGGGCTCTGCAACAGCCAAAACATAATAATCACACATGAGGATTATTATTATTATTTTCCAAAAAGGGAGAAAAGCTCTTCTGGAGAATGTATGGTATAACAATGAGAACTGATTTCTGCAGAGTGGCAATATTCCTGACTGCAGTTGGTCTGGGGGGGCTCAGAGGGGTAGGAGGTGGAAGACAGAAACTAACTCCTATACCACACTGGCTCTCAAGGTGCATTTAGGGGTTATTTATAAGGGATATGGAAGTTTGGTGATGCTCCTTTTCCTTTCCTTCTGTGCCCATGAGGTCCAGCGCCGAAGGTCTTCTGGCAGTTCCAGTGGCGTAGCGTGGGTTGTCAGCACCCGGGGCAAGGCAAGTAATTTGCACCCCCTAACCCATGGATTTGCGCCCCCTAACCCTAACCCCCAGATGTTGCGCCCGGTGCGGCCGGCCCCCCCTGCACCCCCCACGCTACGCCACTGGGTGGTTCCCTCGTTGCGAGAAGTGAGGTTACAGGGAACCAGGCAGAGGGCCTTCTCGGTAGTGGCACCCTCCCTATGGAACGCCTTCCCATCAGATGGGAAGGAAATAAGTATCTATCTTATCTTTAAAAGACATCTGAAGGCAGCCCTGTTTAGGGAAGTTTTTAATGTTTAATGCTGTATTGTGTTTTTAATATTCGGTTGGGAGCTGCCCAGAGTGGCTGGGGAAACCCAGCCAGATGGGCGAGGTATAAACAATGAACAATAAATTATTATTATTATTATTATTATTATTATTATTATTACTACTACTACTACTACAGCGGTATCTCAGGGACTGTTAAGGAAGGTAGCATTGACCTTTACAGTGGTACCTCGGGGTTAAGAACTTAATTCATTCTGGAGGTCCATTCTTAACCTGAAACAGTTCTTAACCTGAAGCACCACTTTAGCTAATGGGGCCTCCCACTGCTGCCGCACCGCTGCTGCCCAATTTCTGTTCTCATCCTGAAGCAAAGTTCTTCACCCGAGGTGCTATTTCTAGGTTAGCGGAGTCTGTAACCTGAAGCATCTGTAACCTGAAGCATCTGTAACCCGAGGTACCACTGTATTATTATTATTAAGACACCTGGGCCTGGCATTAAGTATCTAGTTCTGTAATGCCAGGCGAGTCTTTTAGGAGCTCTTGTCCAGCAAGGTTTTTAAAAAACAAACAAACAAACAAACAAACAAACAAACAAACAACAGATTTGCTTGACCAGTTCACAAGGTAACCAAAGAAAGAGTTTGTGTGTTTGCACGGGCCATGTAAAATATGGCTGGTTGTAGTTTAAATAGATTCTTATTGATAATTTCACTTGGATATGATTCTTTTTAGTGTATTTTTTTTAAAAAAAAATCCAAAGGGTTTGTTATATGTGTGATTTAGCAATTCTTGTATTGTTGCAATTTTTACACAAGCAATATGAACACTTCTGGTATTATTATCTCTTGGGAGACCAAAGTTCAATTCTCACTTGGCCATAAAGCTCGCTGGGTGACCTTGGGCCTGTCACTGCCTCACAGCCTGACCTACCTCACAGGGCTGTTGTGGGGATTAAATGAGGAGAGGGAGATACATATGCATCACCTCGGGCGCGTTGGGAGGAAATAGTGAGACACAAATGCAATAAATAAATAAATATTATTTCTTAAGGCTAAGCCGTCATGCCAAAATACTAGTTACAGGTAGGTAGCTGTGTTGGCCTTCAGTGTACCTGAAGAAGTGTGCATGCACACGAAAGCTCATATCAAGAACAAACTTAGTTGGTCTCTAAGGTGCTACTGGAAGGATTTTTTTTATTTGATGCCAAAATATGTTGAGCATATTTAACAATTAAAAGAAACCCATGGGGGGCATATTTGAGACGCATTTCTTTTTTGTTCAACATCTTTTGATGCTTCCTGTGTCCTAAAGGCAAAACAGTACCACTACAGATGAAACACAAGTTGTTGTGAAATGTTGTTGTTGTTTAGTCGTTTAGATGTGTCTGACTCTTCGTGACTCCCTGGACCAGAGCACGCCAGGCACTCCTGTCTTCCACTGCCTCCCACAGTTTGGTCAAACTCATGTTAGTAGCTTCAAGAACACTGTCCCACCATCTCGTCCTCTGTCGTCCCCTTCTCCTTGTGCCCTCCATCTTTCCCAACATCAGGGTCTTTTCCAGGGAGTCTTCTCTTCTCATGAGGTGGCCAAAGTATTGGAGCCTCAGCTTCAGGATCTGTCCTTCCAGTGAGCACTCAGGGCTGAATTCCTTCAGAATGGAGAGGTTTGATCTTCTTGCAGTCTATGGGACTCTCAAGAGTCTCCTCCAGCACCTTAATTCAAAAGCATCCATTCTTCGGCGATCAGCCTTCTTTATGGTCCAGCTCTCACTTCTATACATCACTACCAGGAAAACCATAGCTTTAACTATATGGACCTTTGTTGGCAAGGTGATGTCTCTGCTTTTTAAGATGCTGTCTAGGTTCGTCATTGCTTTTCATTGTTGTGAAATATCCATGATTAAATTTTCTCAGGTCTTTATTGATTAGATTTTTCAACAGCCAGTGGGAGAGTGGCGGTGGAGTATTTGAATCCCAGACACAATGCTGGGTGTGTTCTTTTGTCTTTCCTCCTTCCGGGGTGGGTGGGGTGGGTGGAGCCAGGTATCTAGGGAGGGGTGAGGGTAGCCAAGCAGTATGGTCTTTCAATTTAAACAGTATCTGCCTTTGAGCAGCCACCACTGTGCTCCCAATACACATGCGTTGTTCCTTTTTTTTACTGTTCCAAGTAACTGGAAAATACCCTGGCGTTAATACTTCAAAAAATGCCCCCCAACCACTTATAAAGAACATAAGATGAACCATGCTGGATCAGGCCATGCTGGATCAATCCACTATCCTCAGGGCCAGATTTAGGTTTGATGCAGCTCTCAGCTACTGAAGGTAATGGGGCCCTTTATACGTCCAGCTGTCCTTTGTCAACAACAAATCGTCACTTTTTTGTGTTGAATATATGCTATATGGTAATTAAGAACGGATTCAGTTTGAGAACCAAGGTACCACTGCATATAGAAATGAGCAAAGCAGTGATATTTTAGGGAGCAGGCTAGCAGGCGGGGACCATGACTTACATCATAGGAGCCTATACAACACAACACAAAACAAAACACTGTTGCTGTATGTAGGTTTTATTTTATTTGTTTTTTTATGTTATACAGTGGATGCTCGGGTTGCGAACATGATCCGTGCGGGAGGCATGTTCACAACTTGCAGCGTTTGCAACCCATAGCACTGCATCTGCGCATGCGTGGGTAGCGATTCAGCGCTTCTGCGCATGTGCAAAGCGCAATTTAGCGCTTCTGCACATGAGTGACCACCGAAACCCGGAAGTAACCCGTGTCCGTATCCTGAAAACGTGCAACCTGAAGCATCTGTAACCCAGGGTATGACTGTATTTTGCAAATGTACATCCAGGTGTTTTTCCCCCTTTATTTTTTTTTGGGGGGGGGGCCAAGAGAGTGGGGCCCTAAGCTATAGCTTCTTTAGCTTATACATAAATGCAGCACTGACTATCCTCTCCTCTAACCAGATGTGGGGAGAATGCTGTTGTATTCGGGTCCTGCTTTTGGGCTACCCATTGGGGCATCTCGCTGGCAACTGTGAAAGCAGGATGCAGGACTAGATGGGCCACTGGCCTGATCCAGTTCTTATTTTTGACCTGGGATTTATACACTTTCCCGCAGCATTCAACAACTACAGGACCCCCTCCACTTCCAACCCCTAGGCTCTAAGTGACCAGAGCCTTCCCACATCTCTGAACAGCATCTGTGTCCTCAGCCCTATCCACTGATGACCTGTAAGAGGACCTTATATTATTATTAGGTAAAGGTACCCCTGACCATTAGGTCCAGTCGTGGCCGACTCTGGGGTTGCGGCACTCATCTTGCTTTATTGGCCGAGGGAGCCCGCGTACATCTTCTGGGTCATGTGGCCAGCATGACTAAGCTGCTTCTGGCGAACCAGAGCAGCACACAGAAACGCCGTTTACCTTCCCGCCAGAGAGGTACCTATTTATCTACTTGCATTTTGACGTGCTTTCGAACTGCTAGGTTGGCAGGAGCTGGGACCGAGCAACGGGAGCTCACCCCGTCGCGGGGATTCGAACCACCGACCTTCTGATCGGCAAGTCCTAGGCTCTGTGGTTTAACCCACAGCGCCACCCGCGTCCCATTATTATTATGACATTTTTTATTTATACCCCGCCCATCTGGCAGGGTTGCCCCCGCCACTTTGGGCGGCTTCCAACACATACAAAAAACACAATCAAACAGCAAACAGCAACAATCTGGTCCAATATAAAAAGTGTCGATAGCTTTAAAATAAACAACTTTTATCAGACAAAGCAACATTCAACTACCAGAATCTAAATGAGTAAAAAGAGTAAAATTAAACATCAGCAAATAAGAATTAAACAGTTTACACTTATGAGCCACAATAAAGAATTACCAATCTATAATCAATAAAAATAACAGCAAATCACAATGCGTAAAATACTACAAAACATACAAAACCATGTTAAAGGATCAAATTGAGAAACAAGGACACACAACTTGTAAAACTATCTCCTCCACCCCCGAACCAAACTGGACTGGAAGATTTTACATTTAACCCAAAGTTCTTCCTTAAAATGGAGCAAGCATGGATGCCTGAGATTCCGAAACCAATTCCGTTGCAACATTGCCACAGATCAAGACATCAGCAGCCGACACACCTTTGATTTGATGATGTAGGCGTCAGGCTACCCTTTGTGGAATTTGTTGGTGGCTGATACTGGATTGCGTGGATGTTTGGTTTAAACAGGCAACCGATCAAGCTCAGCTATTGGCTGAGTGAGCCTGGCCCACGCCACTGCGTTACCTGATCAAATTAAATCCAACAAAGGGGAACCGGTGTAGACAGGCCGCCCGACACAATCTGAAGAGAAATCAGGCTGAAGTGAATTGCGCCAGCTCAAAAATCTATCAGAAGCAAGTTCAACCCCGGTGGAGTTTGTTCAACCCAAATCGTTAATCATTCACCCTAGGATTGCCTATGAAAGCAATCCTAGAGTTAAATCAAATTAATGCGTTCAAACTGAATTACGCCTAAGCATCCTAAGAGGCAAACCGCTCTCTTTTGAGCACACAATAGCAAATTTCTGAAAGGTTAAATATTTGAGACCCTTTCAGTTCTTTTTGGTAAAGGAAACAAATATTTGAATTCCAGGCACACAGAGAGGGACGGCTTCCAAAAACAGGGCGATATTGTTTTCCGAAAATGAAATGCATTTTAATTTTGGGTTGCTGGCTGCGTAGTACCGTCCTTTCACAACTGCATGGCATGCAGAAATTAAAAAAAATATATATGCATGCTCCTCTTGGAAGGAGAAAAGTCTGAAGTGTGGGGGCTGTTAAGGAAGGTGGCATTGACCTTTATTTCCTTCTCTGAAAATTTAGCCTATGGATGTAAAGATTTGGCATGGGATTCTGCCAAGTACTGTCAGAGGCTGAATTCCTCTATAGACCAGTTGCTGGGAATCAACAACTGATTAAAGAACAGCCCACTGGATCAGGCCTATGGGCCATCCATCCATCCACCTGTTCTCACAGTGGCCAACCAGATGCCTGTGTGAATCCAGCGAACAGGATCTGAGCACAAGAGCCCTCTCCCCATCTTCTCTTCTCCCTCTTTTTCAAGAGGATACCAGGAGCAAGGGACGTGGGTGGCGCTGTGGGTTAAAACCACAGAGCCTAGGATTTGCCGATCAGAAGGTCGGCGGTTTGAATCCCGCAACAGGGTGAGCTCCCGTTGCTCTGTCCCTGCTCCTGCCAACCTAGCAGTTCGAAAGCACGTCAAAGTGCAAGTAGATAAATAGGTACCACTCCAGCGGGAAGGTAAACGGCATTTCCGTGCGCTGCTCTGGTTCGCCAGAAACGGCTTAGTCATGCTGGCCACATGGCCTGGAAGCTGTACGCCGGCTCCCTCGGCCAATAAAGCAAGAAGAGCACCTCAACCCCAGACTAGATCTAATGGTAAGGGGTCCCTTTACCTTTACCATGGAGCAAGCTCCAGTCACGTAGTGCAGCATCCAAAACTATTATTGTGAATAGGAAGAAACGCAGGGCCTGTCTGTGGAAGAACAGGGCAAGAGGAGACCAATCAGCAATACAAGAATCTGCTGGATCTTCTGTCATGGCCTCTCGGTAGATGCCAGCATTTGGGAACTGGCCTTCTATGGTGTGAGAAGAGGGAGGCAGAGAGGCATAGCCAGGCATGCAGAGCCTCATGAGATACCATGACCAAAGCTTTCTTTTAATAAATATTTTTCATTAGGGATTTCAACATAACAATTTATCAAAAATACATCATCCACATCCCCCCATTTCCCCCCTCCCCTCTTTAAAAGCAAAACCCCGCCCTCCAACCCCACCCCGACTTTCCTCAGCTCCTCCCTCTGGTTTCTCAGCGCATGTTATTCTCTGCATATTATAAAATTGTAAAGACCCTCAATTTATCTATCTGGAACATAAAGAAGGCTGATCGCCGAAGAATAGATGCTTTTGAATTATGGTGCTGGAGGAGACTCTTGAGAGTCCCATGGACTGCCAGAAGGTTTAACCCACAGCGCCACCCGTGTTTCATATGTATGTCCCATATGTATGTATGTATGTATGTATGTATGTATAAATGAATGAATGAATGAATGAATAAATAAATATCTTGTGGTCTCCAGCTACTGCTATTCAGAAGCAAGCAGCCTCAGACTGTGGAGGAAAAGCATAGCCATTGTGGCTAGCAACCATGAATGAAACATGCTGCAAACGAAGCCACTTAATGAATAAACCGGGTCCAAACTCTGCAAATGGTAC
This sequence comes from Podarcis melisellensis, assembly GCF_964234715.1. Lineage (NCBI taxonomy): Eukaryota > Metazoa > Chordata > Lepidosauria > Squamata > Lacertidae > Podarcis > Podarcis melisellensis. Next base: position 55,176,298 of record NC_138544.1, read on the forward strand.
CACACCAGGCTGCGGGGGGGGGGGGGAGATTCCATTTCTTTCTTTTTAAATAATTATGTTCATTAAAGATTTTCTTGGTTTACATGCATTGTCTCGGGAGATTCCATTTCTGAACGGTTCCTTGCATTACCTCCCACCCCACAAAAACAACCCTCCCCAAAATAAGAAATCTAGCACAGCAAGAAACAGAACTGTCCTCTTATTGGTGCAGCAATAAAACCGCGAGCACATTTACAAAGCTAAGCAGAGTCTGGTCTGGTTACAAATTGGATGGGGGAGCACGTGTTGAGATTTCTGTATTGCAGGGGGTTGGACTAGATGACCCTTGGGGTCCCTTCAAACTCTTCAATTCTTTCTATGATTCTATGAACTTTAAACTTTCAAGGAACTTTCCCGCGTCCTTCTTCTCTAGATATGGGGGAGCAGTCAATATTTCTACCCCTTCATTCCATTAGGTGCCCTTGCAGAGCAGGCCTAATCTAATCATCACCTACAGCAGTTTTTTCTGCTGGCAGGTGAAGGGGTTTTTTGGAACTGGCCACTTTTAATGAGGGTCATTCTGTTTCTGTTGAGATTGTCTGCATACTTTTGTTTTTAATTACAGTTTTCTTCTATGTTTTTAGCTGTTCTTGTTTTATCTACAAGCTGCCTTGAGAATACCTTTTCCCCCAACAGCCACTGCCACACAAGATTTATGCAATATTTAATTGCTATTATTCTTAATTGTTAATCACCTTCCACATGCACGTCTCCAGGCAATGTAAAGGGTTCAAATCTTCTGCACTTGACCATGCAGCTCACTGGTTGATCTTAGGCCAGTCACTGGCTCTCAGCCAATAGCCTGGGTATTAAATTGGGGAGGGGGAAAAAACATGTACACCACTTTGAGCTCCTTGGAGAAAAAAGGTGAGATATAAATGCCAAAAAAAAGAACGACCTATAATAAAAACAGCAAAGAAAATACAATATATTATTATTATTAATTGCATTTATATATCATCCTATACCAGGAGGTCTCAGTGCTCGATTAAACCCCTCCCCAAAAATATACCTCTAAGGGGGTTAGAGAACATGATGCAGTGTAGTGGCTTCCTCAAGCTTGGCCCTCCAGATGTTTTGAGACTACAATTCCCATCATCCCTGACCACTGGTCTTGCTAGCAAGGGATTCATGGGAGTTGTAGGCCAAAAACAGCTGGAGGCCCAAGGCTGAGGAAGCCTGGCTTAGAGTGTGGAACTAGGATATGAGAGAACCACTTTGAGCTCCTTGGAGGAAATATATATATATAATATATATATATATATATGCTTTCGTATATACAGTGGCATAGCGTGGGTTGTCAGCACCTGCGGCAAGGCAAGTAATTTGCACCCCCTAACCCGTGGATTTGCGCCCCCTAACCTTAACCCCCAGATGTTGCGCCCGGTGCGGCCGGCCCCCCCTGCACCCCCACGCTACGCCACTGTATTTATATATATACAGTGGTACCTCTGGTTGGGATGCAGGTGGCGCTGTGGGTTAAACCACAGAGCCTAGGACTTGCCAATCAGGTCGGCGGTTCGAATCCCCACGACGGGGTGAGCTCCCGTTGCTCAGTCCCAGTTCCTGCCCACCTAGCAGTTTGAAAGCACATCAAAGTGCAAGTAGATAAATAGGTACCACTCCAGCGGGAAGGTAAACACTGTTTCCGTGCACTGCTCTGGTTCGCCAGAAGCGGCTTAGTCATGCTGGCCACATGACCCGGAAGCTGTATGCCGGCTCCCTCAGCTAATAAAGCGAGATGAGCGCCACAACCCCAGAGTCTGTCACAACTGGACCTAATGGTCAGGGGTCCCTTACCTCTGGTTATGTCTACTTCATGTTATGTTCTTTCAGGCTACATCCCATGGTGACCCGGAAGTGCCGGAAAAGGTTACTTCTGGGTTTCGCCACTCGCGCATGCACGCAAAATGATGTCACGCGCATGCACAGAAGCGGTGAATCGCGTGGTGCGCAGACACGCCGCTGTGGATTGCACTCTTTTCATGTTGTGAACGGGCCTCCGGAACGGATCCTGTTCGCAAGCAGAGGTACCACTGTATACCTTCAGTAAAATAAATACGGTAGATGCTGTAAGTAAATAAACAAATCTGTCATTTTTAAAAAATGGCAGGCTTTTAAAAACAGCGCACATATTAAAAGCATCAAGATATAGGCAAAATCAACTGTTGTTTTTTAAAAAACCTCCAAATGCTTGGAAACACAGAATTGTAGAATTGGAAGGGACCCCTTCGGGTCATCTAGTCGAACCCCCTGCAATCCACTAATCATTGCTGGATAATCCCTGGCAGGTGGCTGCCCCCGACCTCTGCTGGAAAACCTCCAACAAAAAGTCAAGTCCATCACCTTGCCAGGTAAGTCCATCACCTTGCCAGGTAAGTTACCATCAGAAAGGGGAAGGGGGTTGGGGAGAAAGGAGAGTTTTTAGCAGGCTGCGAAGCCAGCAGGGCAACAGGCGGGGAGTTCCAGAGACCAGTTGCTGCTGCCCTGGCCGAAGATCGACTTTCCCCTTCTCGGATCCACCTCTCCGTGTTCAGCTCAGGACCCGAAGCTCCCCTCTCCGCCTCGCTCTAGCCGAGCGCAGCGCTGCCTCCTTTGCGCCGCTCTCCGCCCGGAGCGCACGGGAGGGGGGGAGGGAGGCGGAGCGGAGGGGCGGGACTCCCCTCCTGGCCCCGCCCCCGGCCTTCGCCTCCCTGCTCGGGGCCCCGCCCCCGGCTCGCAGCTGGGCTCGAGCCGCCGCCGGCCTCCCTATAAAGCGGCCGCCTCCAGCCGCCCGGCTGCTGATCCGGCTCCGCGGGGGAAGGAACGAGATGGTCAGCCCGAGCGCCGCAGCAAAATGCTGGATGGACACCGCCTGCTCCGCTGGCTCTTCTTCTCCTCCGCCTCCTGCGCGCTCCTAGTGCTGCTGCTCGCCGGCGCCCCGGGACCGTCCCTTGCCTACTTCGGGTAAGTCGGCGGCGGGCGCGGCTGCCTCACCTCGGGGGCTGATTTTTCTCTGACACCCCCCTAATCTCCTCTCCAGAGGTAACGCGGCGGGGTCGGACTCTGCGCCGGCGATCGCGTGGCGCCTGCGACGCTTTGCTCGCGAGGAAGCCAGCCCCGGGCTGTTCGGAGCTGCTGCTGCCGCCGCCGCTGGTTGCTCCGGGATCGGTTGCCTTTGGATCGCGCTGCGCTTCACCCGCGCGCAAGCGACGCTGCGCTTAGTGGGAAGTTAAGCGCCGCTGGGTATTCGGGGGCCGGTAGGAGCAAGGGGAGCGGGATCCGGTTGCGGTGGCTCGGGCTGCAGCGCTTACTCGCGAGTAAAGCGCCCTTGACCTGGGAGGGGCCTGCTTCAGAGCAAACCCGCTGTCCGCTTTTTATTCTTAAAATGCTTCCCTGGAAACGGGGCTTGTCTTTTGCAAGTTCACCTTCGTGCCTTTCTCTGCCCCGACTACAACCTGCTAGCAGCGTTCCCCCTCGCAGCCGAGGCGTGCGCCCATCACCGTACCGTCGAGCCTGCCCCTTCCTCCTCCTCTCTCCAACATGTTGCTTGCAAACCCTGAGGTTTTGCAACTTTTGCATTTAAGCCAAAACCTCGACGCCCTTCCCTATTCTCTCTCCCTTCCATTTTCATATCGGGCGCCCGCTGTGCCCCCTCCCCACCCCCCACCCCTGCGTGACTTGGCAGCAATCCGGCTGCCTCTGTCTCCCTTAGGTGTGCCCCATAATCCCGCTTCACCTTCCAGCAGAGAGCGGCAGGTTGCTCGCTCGCTCGCTCGCTCCGGCGGCGTCCCTGCCCGCTGGACGACCCGCGAGCGCTTCTCTCCGGCGCGTAAAACGCACCGCTCCAAAATACTGCATAAGAAAATCTCGTGCAGGCTGCTTAACCCAGCCTCTATGCAGCCTGTATTTTCCCCTTACTAAAATCCCTTTTTCAGTATTTCCCCCTCTCTCCACCCAAAGCCCACCACATCTCCCGGCAGAGTTTTTGCAGACCCCCCTCCCTGCCCAGTATGAATGCTTAGGGACGAGGGGTGCACTTTGCACGAATCTCTTACCTGAACCACCTGTTTTCGCTCTCCCTTCTCCGGATTATAGGTTGTTCAGGATGTTCTGCAGCATCTAGGGCTGTTTGCTATGTAGACCAATCCTCCCCTCCTTTATTATCCCCCTCCCCAAATGATTTGGGGTCAGGTGCGTCCAACAAGCGGGAAACGATTCCTTGTTCCAGGTAGTCACCCTTCTAAGAATCTGATTGCACTGAATTGGAAGGGAGGGACAGAAAGTGGGAGAGGAGTAATTTGGGGGGGGGCACTTTCCCTGCAGAACCAAGTGACTCTCTTGGGGTGTGTGTGTGTGTGAAACACAAATGCACAATTTTTGTCTCCCCTCCCCTCCTTGCAAACTACCTGTGTAGCCCCTTCTGACGCTCTTTCCAAAGACGACACATAGACTCTTCTTAAATGTGTGTTAGGAAATGTCCAAAGATTGTATTGTGTTTTCCTCACCCTGCAATGAAAATCTTCGGTAGATTGCATAAGAACAATACACTGTTCCTGGGCTCCCGGTGTCAAAGTGGTGGGTGTTTTGGGAGAAGTGGCTAAGCTTAAGGGGGGCTGGGTCTTTGCTTCTACTTTGGCACTCTAGCAATGACCCCTCCCTTCCTCCCTGGTGCTGCTTGTGTGGGTGACTCATGAGCCTCGTCTTGGGCAAAGATGATGGCGATGTCAACCTGTTTAAACCCTGTGGATTTGCTTCAAGTTGGCATTAGGCTGGTCTTGAGGAATTGGCCTGAGTCTCAATGCTGCTGGTGGCGAGTTGGCCTTTCTGCTCAAGGCATGGCTCCTGGCTTGCTTGAACTGCATCCCCTTTCGATGTTAACTTCATGTCTGAAGTTCCAGGCTGTCAGCTGGGAACAGTTTGTTGAGCTCTTTCCCCGCTCCGCTTTGGAAGAATATCCATTGCTTGGCTTGCCTTGAATTTCCCTGGAAGCTGAGCAGGCTTGGAAGAGTGAGGTGAGAGGGTTTTTTCCTTTTCTTTTTTGCTATAAAACATTGTGCTGATCTGGACGCCCTCTATTTATTTTTCTTTTCCGTGGCGTTTAGTGGTGGGCAACAGCCTGGGTTCTGCAAGCTGACATCGGTTTTAAATGTTTGTGGTCACTCTTCCTTTCTGTGTCTTGTGAGTTTTTTGCTGGCCATGCAATTTACAGATGACTCTGTTAGGAAATGGCAAGATACGTTTTATTTATGGGATGGATCGTGCTGGTTGTTCCTTATAGCAGTAGGCTGGAGTGGCTTGTGGAGCTGTGCTACCTTTTGAGGCTGAATTGGCTCAATGTAGAACAACCTTAGAAGGCAACAGTCTACTTTGCCAGATGCATGGTCCTCCTGCAACCCTACAGGCCAATCAAGGATGGAGCCCTCTGATTCCATATCTACCTGCAGTGGCTTCCAAGAACAGGCTCCTGTAAGAACAACCAAAGTATTTTTCATGTTGCTCACCTGGAGTTCACAGGTGGGAGGCATTTTGCATGAGAATGTTAGGTAGCTCCACCAAGGAGATGGTGGAACTTAACCACTTAGTCTGTGAGCTCTTACATTGGAAGCCAGCTGTGAGAATGAGCTTTAGTCATCAGGGGTGTACATTATGCTGCAGAGATGGTCTGTGGGGTTTCTGCTGTAAGGGGCATCAGGGCTCCTGTAAATGCATTTGTCAAAATGCAGTTGCAGGGTCTGGAATGTGCGTTTTTGGTGCCCTGGTGTGTGTGGCTCCTTCTCTCTCCCACCCTGCTCCAGCTATAGTGATTACTGCTGCCATGTGTTTCTAAGCTCTGGCATTTGGTGGGCAGGCAATCAAAGAGAACAGCGAGAATAAGCTGTTTCTTTACTTCTTCCTGTATTTCATAAGACTCTGTGTCTGGGAAAGTGCCCTCCCCCCCTTTTTTAAAAAAACCCTCACCGGCCTGTCTTGGAAGTATGTCCCCCACCCTTCTGACCTGGTATGTCTGAGTCCCTTCCCATCCTGCCTCCTCTGTGTGCCTGCTCTGATTCCTGCAGCTTCCTTTCTGGAAATGCAAAATGGGTGGGGAGCTGTCATAGGTCGAAAGGCTGTTCTTCTGATCTCAGATCCCTTCCCACCGGAGAGGAAAAAAAGGAGCAAAACGATTGCGTGCTGGGTGTCCTGTTGTGGCTGCTGTTGCTCTCTCCTTCTTACTCCCCCACCCGCCAAAGACTTGCTACATCTTCCCCCGTTTTAATGAAGTTTGAAAGAGAAGCCCAATCTGCTCCTGTTTGATCAAAAGCATCCCTGTGGCTCTGTGTTTTGCTGCCCCTACTTCTAATTAAGCCTGATGGCAATTGGAGCAATTGGATGCAGTTGTCAAAAGTTGACCTTCCTTACCACTTGTTAAAACCACTCTAGTTTGAGGGGGGTGGGGAGCGGATGGTTTTAAGTGCAGTTCTGGCTCCTGCCAGCAGAGGGGTCCATTAATCCATGAATTAACTTTTTTAAAAAAACCACCACCCCCAACTACCCTCTGGTGTTAAGACTCGCAGGTGTATCCTGTTCTCTAAGAAAATAAAATATTTTCATGGGAAAGTTTCTTTTTGCACTCTCCCTCCCTCCCCTCGTCTTGTTCATTTCTATTTATTTTGTTTCTCTCTGGGAGAATCCATTCTCTGTAGGCTGGGATCAGAGGCAAGTAGCCAGCCTCTCACCCCCCCAACCCACAAGCACCATAGCAAGATGAGGTTTCTGTTTTACTGCAGAAAGAATTGAATAAAATGCAAGGAGATTGCTTTAACCTGCTTCCATCTGTAACTTCCACCTCTTCAACCTGTTGAGGTCCTCTCCTTGAAGCATGGTCATCGCTTGCCTCCTCTTAAACCTCGGTTCTTAATGGATGTTTTGGACAAGTATCATACTTGGAAAAGAAGCACTCCTAAGTGTTTGTGCGCGCAGGCACATAACAATCATGCACAGATCTTTCTGCATGGACAAGAGGAGTCTGGTTGCCACATATGGTGGAATAGGTAAACAAGGCTTATCATACGATTGCAGAGGTTGGATGCTTTAGCTGAGATTCCCGCATTGCAGAAAGTTGGACAAGATGACCCTTGCAGTTCCACGAAGGAACACCAAGGCTCATCCAGTCCAACCCCCTGCAGTGCAGGAATTGGTGCGTGGGTGCAGAGCACGGCACTTGCCCACAGAATCCTTTCTACATGCAAGACTGTTGAAAAGGCCACTTAATTCATGTGTGCGATGCAGAGATTCCTGCAGTGTGGCTGATGTGCATGGGTGCATTGCAACCCCACAGGGAAAGAGCGTCACTTAATACGCCAGGCATGGGCATTAATAGGTGTTCAGGGCATGCCTTTAGAGAGAGACTGTTCTGCAGAAATGTTAATGCCTATTAAGGTCTCCACTGTAGGCAGAAGGCTTGACTTGCCCAGTGTTTATAACACAGTTGATGGCTGTCAGATGGGGGAGGCTGATGGTTTCATGTCCTGCTTGTGGGGTTCCCAGATACCTCTGGTGGTTAGGCAGAAGCAGGATATTAGACTAAGTCCATCCTTCCCCAGCCTGGTGCCCTCTGGAAGTCTTGGAGTATAGCACCCATTGGCCCCAGCCAGCACCAGGCTGGGGATGGGTGGACCTGGCGAATTAGTGTGGTCTAGCGCGGTGGGTTAAACCACACAGCCTAGGACTTGCTGATCAGAAGGTCGGCAGTTCAAATCCCCGTGATGGGGTGAGCTCCCGTTGCTCGGTCCATGTTCCTGCCAACCTAGCAGTTTGAAAGCATGTCAAAGTGCAAGTAGCTAAATGGGTACCATTCCAGCGGGAAGGTAAACGGCGTTTTCGTGCGCTGCTCTGGTTCACCAGAAGCGGCTTAGTCATGCTGGCCACATGACCCGGAAGCTGTACGCCAGCTCCCTCGGCCAGTAAAGCGAGATGAGCGGCGCAACCCCAGAGTCGGTCATGACTGGACCTAATGGTCAGGGGTCCCTTTACCTAGCTGGGCTCTGATATTGTCCTCATGCACCTGTGACTGGAGCAGAAACCTGTGGGGTCCTGATCACCTTGCGATCAAGCCTTCTCCTCTTTGCTTTGCCTCCTGCTGGGTTTTGTTCTTGGTCACAACATGGTGTGATGGAATGTCAGGCGAGAATGTTGTGAGTTGGCTTGGATATAGCAGCAGCATCAACTGTTCGAGGTGCTTTATGGAGCAAGGTAGGAAAAATAAGTGCCCAGGCAGTGAGGTAGGTGTCTAAGAATTGAGGGGTAGGAGAAGTGGAGATATTGGCATGGGATGAATGTGAGTAAATGCTATTGCAATGCATCCTGTATCTGGTTGGCTACTGTGAGAACGGGATGCTGGACTACGGTAGATGGGCCATCGGCCACCAGACTCATGTTCTTCAGGCCTGGTTTTGTCGTGGGATGAAGGCTATGGAGTTAAGGCAGAGGCTTGTTGCTGGAATGAGGTTGAGCCTTTGGAATAAAAGGCCGAGGCAGTTCTAGGCTGATGGGATGGCATGGGAGAGTGGGCAGAGAGTACTGAAGGCAGGAGGTTTTTGGGTGAGCTGGAACGGGGAAAGCCTTTGGCATGATGACTGTGTAGAATTCCTTGGGCAGAGCAGATCCTCATCACAACTTGGGGCAAGTTACATCCTCTGTGCTTGGGAAAGGTGGCGGCTATGGCAAAGTGTGTTTTTAACGTGAACGTTGCCTTTTGGAAGATGCTTTGTAAAGAAACGAGCAAGCTGCAAGGATGCTTGCAGTTTCCACCAAATCTGTTCTGGCCACAGCTGCTTGGAGCACATTGCGCGGAAGTGTCCCTTGGAACCTGGTGGTAATTGTGTAGGGGACAGTCTGGCCAAACATCTGTAACTGTTGCCTCTTACGACTTTCCCAGTGTAAGCAGCTGAGGAAATCACCCTTTGTCAATTAACTTGCAAATATTTGACTGTATTGTCTGAGCTCCAGTATCGACTGGACTCAACAGTCCCAGCTGGTTAGGCAGATGGTTTCTGGATTAGCCCAGGCAAAGTCACTGAGGTCCCCAGTGTTGGCAGCAGTTCATTTCATGGTAGAAAAGGAGGATGGCTATCATCACTGTGTCTTATGCATCTCATTTCCAGAGGCAACTGGTGCCAGATAGAAAGGGAAGGCTGGGCTAAGACAAACCGCACTCTGATGTAGAAGGCATCTGTTCCAGAGGGCACAGCAATCTGGTGCTGTTTCTGAAGCTGGATGATACGCTTTACTGCTGATAGGTGAGCAGCAGACTGCAGTTTCTGGCTGGGATATAGTTTTGCAAGAACACCTGTAGATGTTTCAGTCCACTGCTGACATCCCAGGAGGTGCAATGGTGGAAAATATCCATGTGCCAGGAGTCATAGGGCTGTATCTGACAGTATTCAAATCCAAAGCAATCCTGCATGGCTAACTTGGGTTCATTAATTTCAGTGGGTCTTTTCTGAGTAAAATTCACTTGGCCACAATCCACAAAATCCTGACAGAAGGGGAACTTGTTCTTTGTACCTAGGGTCCAGATGCAGGAAATGTGAAGAGTTCTGGAGCATGTTCCAAAATCTGTTTTCCATGCATTTCCCTTTTCCATTTATTACATTTTTATATCCCTGCCTTTTCTTCCAAGGATCTCAAGGCAGTTTGAAGTAGGGCCATAGCTGAATGGTAGAACATCTGCTTTGCATTCAAAAGGACCCAGTTTCAGTCCCTGGAATCTCTAGGGAGGGCTGGGGAGAAGACCCCAGTGTGAAACCTGAGAAGAACCTCTCCTAGGTAGTGTAGACACAGGAGGTGGATCTGTGGTCCTTCCAGGCTGGTTCAACAATGGAACATCACTCTGGACCACTGCCCTTGCCGGCAAAGGCTAATGGGTGTACAAGGAAGAGTGGAGGGCTCTAGGGCCCCATCTCTGGTGGAAACAATGCTGAGCTCATTGGACTGAGTTTGTAGAAGTCAGCTTCCTAGGAGATCTGCACCGCCGAACGTCCCCAGTTCCCTTTTGGCAGTGGCAGTCAGCAGCCTGGTAGCAGATTTGCCCGGGGACAGATTTGCAAATCCAGGGACTGTCTCCGGGAACCAGGGACATCTGATAACCCTACCTTGGTATGATCAGCAGCAAAATATTGGACACAGCGGAAAGGAAATGCTTGGGGAAGCTGTGCTGGTTACTTGGGAGAAACCAATTGGATCTCTGTTGTTTCAACCATCTGGTTGGCCACTGTGTGAACAGAATGCTGGACTAGATGGGTCCATCAGGTTCTTCTTAAGAGGGATGGTAATAGAGCTTGCCCCAGAATCTCCTGATAAAGCTTAAAGCTAGTGGAATAGGCCACCTTCCTCCCCATCGTTCTGCCCGGACACTGAGGTCCAGCTCCGAGGGCCTTCTGGCGGTTCCCTCACTGCGAGAGGCCAAGTTACAGGGAACCAGGGAGAGGGCCTTCTTGGTGGTGGCGCCCGCCCTGTGGAACGCCCTCCCATCAGATGTCAAAGCGATAAACAACTACCTGACATTCAGAAGACATCTGAAGGCAGCCCTGTTCAGGGAAGTTTTTAATATGTGACATTTCAGTGTATCTTTCATCTTTGTTGGAAGCCGCCCAGAGTGGCTGGGGAAACCCAACCAGATGGGCGGGGTACAAATAATAAATTATTATTATTATAGTACTGTGCAATGTGTGTGTGGTTTCGACGGCCATAATGCAGTAGCTGTCTGCAGCACCTGCCTCAGTCTTTGGCTTGGCCAGCAGCAGCTGTTGCAACGTGCTTAATGCTCTTTTCCAGTGAGTCTTGTTGGCATGTCAGCTTTCCTTAAGCCTCTGTCTGCCTGTATAGGTTGCGCCAGCTGAATCATCCTACTTTAGACTGTGCTGGGTAAGCTAAGCACCCTTTTGTTCAACTGGAGACCCTGGGCTACTTGTAGGGCAGTCATGGGCAGAAGGTAGATCAGGATCTGCTGGTAGATCTCCAGGGGATCTCTCTCCTCTCAAGTTAGTTAGATGGTGAAACGGGCAAAGCTAACCAGGAGTGGACTTCTGTGTGAAAGGACTGTGTTCAGTTCTGCTGCTGAAAACAAATTTTCATACAAAGTGCTATGACTGCAGAGAGCCAAGCTTGACCTGATGCAGAAGTCTTGTGCTTGAACCTTTTGGTATCTCTCTCTTTCTCCTCTCTCCCCTTTAACTGAAAGCAGGTAGTTTGGATTGGTGCTGTGGTGCTTGGAGATGCGGCGTGTGCCTGTTAATAAAAAAAACACCCTCAGAAGCGCCACAAAGATCTTCTGCTGGTAGCTAGAAAGAGCAGGGGTGTCTCGGTGGTTGTTGTTGTTTAGTCGTGTCCGACTCTTCGTGACCCCCTGGACCAGAGCACACCAGGCACTCCTCTCTTCCACTGCCTCCCGCAGTTTGGTCAAACTCATGCTGGTAGCTTCTAGAACACTGTCCAACCATCTCATCCTCTGTCGTCCCCTTCTCCTTGTGCCCTCCATCTTTCCCAACACCAGAGTCTTTTCCAGGGAGTCTTCTCTTCTCATGAGGTGGCCAAAGTATTGGAGCCTCAGCTTCAGGATCTGTCCTTCCAGTGAGCACTCAGGGCTGATTTCCTTCAGAATTGAGAGGTTTGATCTTCTTGCAGTCCATGGGACTCTCAAGAGTCTCCTCCAGCACCAGAATTCAAAAGCAGCCATTCTTCGGCGATCAGCCTTCTTTATGGTCCAGCTCTCACTTCCATACATCACTACTGGGAAAACCATAGCTTTAACTATACGGACCTTTGTTGGCAAGGTGATGTCTCTGCCTCTCCCCCCCCCCCCCGTGTGGTGGGCCCCCACTTTGTTTAATGCAAGCCTAGTAGCATCTACTCTGACTGCAGCAGCTCAGCATTCCAGGATCTTGGGTAGGCATGTGCAGTCCCTCCTGCCCCTCTTGTCACTTTCTGCCTGGTTCTTTTTCAATGAGAGATGCCACGGACTGAACCCTCTGCCTGCAAAACACCTGCTCTAAGAGATGGGTTAAAAGAAGAGGAGGCAACCCATGTAGCAGAGGTTGATTGAAGAAAAATCCAGTCCTGGTTCTTGGTAGATTGTAGTAGTAGGGGAGATATCTCAGATGTGCTGGACCTAACCTGTCTCAGGGCTGGTAATGTGATCTACTTGGGTGCAGCCCCATGGTAAAAACATTCCAGATCCTACAGTGCCACTGGTGTGTATTCTTTGCAGATCCATCTTTGGCAACTACCAAGAAAAGGAATTCTTTGTGAAAGTAGCACAACTTTGTTCTTAGCAGAGGAAGCCGACTTGCCCCATCAGATTACAGTGGTACCTTGGGTTTCAGATGCTTCAGGTTACAGACTCCGCTAACCCAGAAATAGTACCTCGGGTTAAGAACTTTGCTTCAGGATGAGAACAGAAATCGTTTCAGGTTAAGAACAGTTTCAGGGTAAGAACAGACCTCCAGAATGAATTAAGTACTTAACCCGAGGTATCACTGTATTGTCGGCACTGCCCGTCACCAGCTCTCCAGGGTTTTGGGCAGGGATTTCACTTTCTCAGTTCTACCTGGAGATTGAACCACACAGCCTTAGCCACACAGCCCTTCTCCAGACTAGCATCACAGAAAGCTGCCTTACACCAAGGCAGACTTTTGGCCCATCTTGCACTGACTGGCAGGGGCTCGTCAGGCAGGGGACATTCCCAGACATTCCTGGAGATGTCATTGGGTATTGGATCTCTGCAAAGCAGGTGTTTTCCCTCTGAGCTTTAAAGCCCTTATTAACCATGAGATTAAATGAGAGGTGCTTCAGTTTGTTGGGGCTACATCTCTACTTGCCCAGAATTCCTTAGATAAGAGGAGCAGTAGTGGACCAGTCGGGAACTTGAGCAGGCCAGGGATGTAGTTTGGTGGAAGAGTATCTGCTTCTTAAAGTTTAACACTCCTCTTCTCCTGAGCTTTTGGGTAATTAAGCAATCTATGTGTGGGTGAGTGGAGGGCATTGTTTTAGTCTGTTATTATGTTATGTATTTCTGTGTTTTTATATTGTAAACCACCCTGTGATCCCCAGATGGAGGATGGTATAGAAAATAAATAATGGTCAAAATAATCATAATAGCAGGTATGTGTGTAAGCAGGGCCTGCATTCGGGACAAGGGAGGACTCTGGCTTGAGAAAGAGGTGTAGATCAGTGGTAGAGAATCTGCCTGATTCCAGAAGGTTCCAGGTTCGATCCCCGTCATCTCCAGGTAAAGATCCTGCCTGAAATCCCGAAGAGCCACGGCCAGGGAGTGTAGGCAGTGATGGAGCGATAGCCTGGCATGGTAAATGGCAGCTCTCTAATAGATTTAACACGTCAGTCAGAGCCAGTGTGGTGAGCGGCAGACTCGTAATCTGGTGAACCGGGTTCGCTTCCCCACTCCTCCACATGCAGCTACTGGGTGACTTTGGGCTAGTCACACTTCTCTGAAGTCTCTCAGCCCCACTCACCTCACAGAGTGTTTGTTGTTGAAAGGAGAATGTTAGCCGCTTTGAGACTCCTTCGGGTAGTGATAAAGCGGGATATCAAATCCAAACTCCTCTTCTTCACAAGCAAAGCAATCTGTCTGTGTGTATATATATACGCCCTGGAGATCTCGGCTGTTTTAAGGCAAACCGCCCTGCCTGTTTCACAGCATCCTGATAAACGAGACTCCTTCCTAGTAGCAGCTATTAATGTTGCTCTTGTGCATCCAGGGCACCAGCAGCCGTGTTAAACAGATGTCACTTGGGTAAAGCGGCCTGCTTGAGCCACCGCTGCTCTGTTTCACGGTCTGCCGACGCAATTGAGACAGCTGGGGCTAATCTCCAGCAACCCCAAACTTTTTTTCCTCTCTTTTATTTCGAGCAAAGAATTTTTGGCCTTTCCAAATGTGTGGCCTATCCAGGAATTGGAGCAGCGGGACAAATCTTTCATGGTTGCTTGTTAATGAGATGGTGTCAGCCCAAAGCTATGCTGCTTGTCTGGCAACTCGACTGTGTTGGCAACTGGGTGGGAAGAAGGCTGCGTCAGGTGGTCCTCTTTTTTTCCTTTCCTGGGGTAGGTTAGCAGGCCTGGATAGGGTCTTCGCTAGGTGATGTGCCCACTGGGATTTTCAAGGTTCTTAACCATAAACAGTTGTGTGTTTTTAAAGGAGAGTGATTATGTAGGGTTAGGTATATCGTGGCATATAGGAATGAGCGGAACTTGTCAATTCCATTTTTTGGTTTTTTCCAGTGTGAAAGATTGGTATGCTCTATTTCCCCATCAGCGTGTCATTTATTATTATTATTATTAAAGAAAAATCCAGTGCATTTATTTAGACGCATTTGTATATGTCCTCAGACTTGGGCAGCAAAATGCTGGCCTGGCCTTGTAGGGCTGCCCCACTTAGTGGGCCTGGATGGTGCTGTGTCTGGCCTGTGTTTAGCTATATTCCACACACAAACACACCCTCCTCTGACCTGAATGGGGAGGGTGTGGTATGTTGTGTGTTAGATGCAGAGACATCATGTTTTGACACGAGTGCATTGTTGTTGCTTAGTTGTTTAGTCGTGTCCAACTCTTCGTGACCCCCTGGACCAGAGCACGCCAGGCCCTCCTGTCTTCCACTGCCTCCCGCAGTTTGGTCAAACTCATGCTGGTAGCTTCGAGAACACTGTCCAACCATCTCGTCCTCTGCCGTCCCCTTCTCCTTGTGCCCTCCATCTTTCCCAACATCAGGGTCTTTTCCAGGGAGTCTTCTCTTCTCATGAGGTGGCCAAAGTCTTGGAGCCTCAGCTTCAGGATCTGTCCTTCCAGTGAGCACTCAGGGCTGATTTCCTTCAGAATGGAGAGGTTTGATCTTCTTGCAGTCCATGGGACTCTCAAGAGTCTCCTCCAGCACCTTAATTGACACCAATGTGTAGGCCTAGCTTTAAGCATGTAAGTTCTACGCAACCTGCAATTGTGCCATGGCTGGAAGAGGATATGAGAATTTGCTTTGATTTTCGGAAGTAGCGCTGAATGGCTTGACTTGTGTTCTTTCTCCCCTCGCCCCCTGGTATTGGTAGTTGCTCGAAAGGTGCTCAACAATGCAAGCTGAAATAGCTTCCCCATCTAAATCAAAGCACGCAATTTTGCATCGGCGAGTCAGTCGTCCTGGTGGTTTAGCCAGCTCTTGGCAAGATGCTTGAACCACAGTATCCGTAATACTCAGCAATTTGCCCGATTGTTATGCTTGGCTGGGTGTGTGGATTTCCTTTGTGAGCTTAGAGCTACTATCTTTATTAGCAAAATTCGGCTCTTTAAAGAGTCCCCAACCCCATGCTGATTCAAGTCTGGAGGACGGTGTGATTCAGTGGATAGTGGGGTAGGACTGGGAGAGCTTTTCATCTGCCTCTGCCCTGCGTGCAAAAAGGGAGGAATCCCACATTTTGGCACAAGCATCCTCCCGGTTTCTAAATACACAAGATGTAGCTGAGCTTTATTAGATACTCTAGCTTGGGTTGGTCCCTAACCGTAAGTGCCTCTTAATTCTAAAGCCTTGCAAATGGGTTGCCCTGCCCATAAACAGCACAAGCCCCAAAAGTCCTGCAGCTGCCTCCACTTTTACTACAGCTGCCTCCACCCAGCATGATGTCATGCCATGACATCAGCACGGGTTTCTTTGGAAGCTAGTGGGGTTACTCCAGTTGCTGACATAACCCTTCCATGTCCACAGCAAAGCCATGCTGGGTGGTGCAGTGGTCATAATACAGGCAGGAAGAACTGGGTCAGGATGGCCTGTGTCGAGATTTGGGTTGTGTCTACATGGCTTTAGATCAGGGAAATGTTTTCAGCCCATGGTCCATGTTGTTTGTTCATTTATTAATTAAATTCATACACCACCACCCTTCATCTGAAGATAACAGGGCGGATAACATAAAAGTGCAAAAGGAAAACAAAAAATACAGTTGTTGTTGTTGTTGTTGTTCTTGTTTAGTCGTTTAGTTGTGTCAAACTCTTCGTGACCCCATGGACCAGAGCACGCCAGGCATTCCTGTCTTCCACTGCCTCCCGAAGGTTGGTCAGACTCATGCTGGTAGCTTTGAGAACACTGTCCCACCATCACGTCCTCTGTCGTCCCCTTCTCCTTGTGTCCTCCTTCTTTCCCAACTTCAGGGTCTTTTCCAGGGAGTCTTCTCTTCTCATGAAGTGGCCAAAGTAGTGGAGCCTCAGCTTCAGGATCTGTCCTTCCAGTGAGCACTCAGGACTGATTTCCTTCAGAATGGATAGGTTTGTTCTTCTTGCAGTCCATGGGACTCTCAAGAGTCTCCTCCAGCACCACAATTCAATTATTTGGTGATCAGCCTTCTTTATGGTCCAGCTCTCACTTCCATACATCACTACTGGGAAAACCATAGCTATACCTCAGGTTGAAGTTGCTTCAGGTTGAGCTCCGCAGCGACCCGGAAGTAACGGAACGCGTTACTTCCGGGTTTTGCTGCTCACGCATGCGCAGAAGCGGTGAATCGTGACACGCAGACACGGGCTGTGTTCTCTCCAGGATGCGAACGGGGCTCTGGAATGGATCCTGTTTGCATCCAGAGGTACCACTGTACTGTGGAACCTCAGGTTCTGAACATCTCGGCTGCCGAACATTTCGGAAGCCGAACGCCGAAAACCCGGAAGTAAATGCTTCCATTTTTGTATGCGCCTCAGAAGTCGAATGGCTTCTGAAGCACGTTTTTTATTTTTCTCAATAAGATTTGCTGACTGCCCATTGAACCTCAGTTGCTGAACGTTTCAGAAGTTGAACGGTCTTCCGGAACGGGTTACATTCAACGACTGAGGTACCACTGTACATAATTAAATAAAAAGCGAACACCCCCCCTTTCATAGACACTCTGGTAGTAGGTGGGGCTCGCAAGCAACAAGGTTGCAGTTGTTTGGGGAGGGTTTGTGATGATGGAGGGCGGGGGGAGGCATACCTGCAATGAAACGAAGTTGTGGCTGTGCAAAGAGGCAGACAGCAAGGCCAATGATTAACTTAGCCTTGTAGATGCCGCAGTGGCAGCAATGAGACTGAAGGCGCAGAGGGGAAATATGCAGACCTCCATGGTACCCCCTTAACAGGAAACCATTTCTGTTTAATCATTACTGGGCACGTGCTTTATCTCTTATTTGGACATTTCCTGTGAGCAGGTAATTTAATTGGCATTCAAGGCAGGAGGCTGAGTGTTCAGAGTGGGGTGGGGAGGGGAGAGGAAGTTAACTGCAATACATACATTTGCAGGGGGAAAAAAAGCTTCTGTGTGTATTTTGTCATAGGAACATAATAAGCTGCCTTATACTGGATCCCTGTACACTGGGCACTGACTGGCAGCAGTTGCAAAGGAACAGAAGAAGCTTCATTATACAGAGTCAGGCCAATGGGCCATCTAGTTCAGTAGTGTTTGCACGGTCTGGCAGTGACTGTCCAAGGTTTCAGACAAGAGCCTGTCTGGAGACTGAACCCTTCTGAGGTCTTCTGTAAGTCTGGTAGTTGTTTTTCTCTTTGACATCTGGTGGGAGGGCGTTCCAAAGGGTGGGTGGAAACCAATTCAGTTTGTGTTTAAAGCTGAATATATCAAATTCACCCTTTCCAAAATGATCTGAGAACCGAAACATGGTCATCCTTCAAAATTTGCGTCTCAAGGAGTGGAGGGCGAGCCGGAAGTTGCAGGTCTTTCAGCAGAGCAGATACAGAAGCCCTGTAGGTACCACGACTCTTCGTCTGCTGTAGCCTGGTGGAATAGCAGCTGTGGATGTTGCTTGAAAGAGCAGCCTGATGGAATTGGTCTTCAGCAGAGCTGATGGAGAGGGATCCTCTCCTATATAAGCTGCTGGAAGGACCACTCTGCTTCCAGTTCTCCTCAGCTTGATGTCTGGGTCTCAAGTTGCAGCCCAGATGTCCACTTCACCTGTACACATGAGCGAGGAAACCATGTGGATAAAGAAATACCGTATTTTTTGCTCTATAAGACTCACTTTTCCCTCCTAAAAAGTAAGGGGAAATGTGTGTGCATCTTATGGAACAAATGCAGGCTGCGCAAGAGGGATTGCTGCCAGTGGCGTAGCGTGGGTTGTCAGCACCCGGGGCAAGGCAAGTAATTTCCGCCCTCTAACCCGTGGATTTGCGCCCCCTAACCCTACCCCCCAGATATTGCGCCCGGTGCGGCCGGCCCCCCTGCACCCCCACGCTACGCCACTGATTGCTGCCTTCACTGTGCAGCGATCCCACTTGCTGTTCTGGCTTCTGAGATTCAGAATAATTTTTTTCTTGTTTTCCTCCTCCAAAAACTAGGTGCGTCTTATGGTCTGGTGCGTCTTATAGAGCGAAAAATACGGTATATGGCTGCTCCATCGTGTCAAGTTTGGCTTAGCAATGGGCTGGGTTGTCACAGCCATGCATAGCGCCACCTGAACTGCTGTACTTTGAATAAGCTTCAGGAAATGACACAAAGTATGCAAGCATTCAGTGACATGGGGAAGGACATAGCAACCAAGCTCTGGCAGATAGCGCAGATGAGGCTATAGAGGGTCTTCCTTTTAGGGGATGAATGACCCATCTACATTTTGTCTGTAGAATAGGACAAAAAGCAAGCCCTGATGTTGGTTTTAAATCTTGTCTGTTCTCCAGTGAACTTTCTTTTCCCCTGTTTGCAGAAGCACAGTTGTAACTGATGGGAAAGAAACACTGGACTCAACAGGCTGGCAAATGCCAAGGTTTTCTGGTCTCCGGATGGAAAAAGCAGACCAAAATCTCCTTATGGCGCTTGTTCCAAGGAGTTGAAATAACTTCATGTCTTGCATGTTGCATGTGGTTCTCAGCTTCTGTTTCTGATATTAAATCGCTCATTTTCCAGCAAGAGTTGAGGGTGGGGTAACTTCATGGCTCTGGTTTTTTTTAAAAAAATAAAAATAAAGAAAAACTTGGGGAGTGTGAAAGCATTTTAAAGTCTGAGTTACTCCCTCTGGCTTCAAATTTGGCAGCCGTCTGCAATATTAAGAGTACGCAATAGGTCCTCCGCCATGTCGGTTCATGAACTTAAAGCAGATACGCTGCTGAGTTCTGAAGCGAAGCTGGGAAACTCGCTATCTGAAAAATATCAAGTCGCTGGAATTTCCTGATCTTTAAAAACATGGAGTGCACATGCACACAGAAAGCTTGATGTCAATTCAATATCGAGTAAGTTTGATCTTAAAAATGCACACACCCTGTGATATTCCTTCTCCTGCAAAAGGTTTGCAACCCGTGCGGAAGGCCTGGAATTCAATCTACAGCATTCCCAGGGAAGCCTGGAAGAAATGCCTTTATTGAGACACTTAGTAGTTGCTCTTAAGGCACGGGTGAATCCATCAACTGCAGCTTCTCTTTTTTTCAGTTATCCCCATCAGTTTGCTTCAAACCCCCCACGCCCCAAAAAAATCCACATGAAGATTCTCCAGCATTTCTGTGTGAGTTGTCCTAAAATACCCATCTTTGCAAAGTAATTTCCCTTCGAAGCTACTGGATTATATTCTTGCTGTGGCAGTTGTGACACCTTGTAATAATAATAATAATAATAATAATAATAATAATTTATTATTTATACTCCACCCATCTGGCTGGGTTTCCCCAGCTACTCTGGGTGGCTTCCAACAAAACACTAAAATACAATAACCTATTAAACATGAAAAGCTTCCCTAAACAGGGCTGCCTTCAGATGTCTTCTAAAAGTTTGGTAGTTGTTTTTCTCTTTGACATCTGATGGGAGGGCGTTCCACAGGGCGTTCCACAGGGCGGGTGCCACCACCGAGAAGGCTCTCTGCCTGGTTCCCTGTAACTTGGCTTCTCACAGCGAGGGAACTGCCAGAAGGCCTTCAGTGCTGGACCTCAGTGTCCAGGCAGAACGATGGAGGTGGAGACGCTCCTTCAGGTATATAGGACCGAGGCCGTTTAGGGCTTTAAAGATCAGCACCAACACTTTGAATTGTACTCAGAAACGTACTTGTGCATCTATTGTCTTTGGCTCCCAGTACAGGTCTCCCATTGCAGTTTGTTGATTGAGTCTTCAGAGATGAACATGCTGTAAAATTCAGTGATTGCAATTGATGCAGCTGAGAAGCCCAGTGAAGGTAGACAGGGCTTGAGCATGGAGGGCCGTTAGAATAGTCTTGGGTTGCCCAGGATATGGAGGGCAAAAGGAGTTAACTCCATGGACTGTGTCATTAACTATTGCCTCTAACTGGCCCGATCTGGGGTGGATGCAAACAGGACGTACTAGAGAGTGTAGGGCTGCTATTAAACCTTGGTCATTAGAGCCTTATTTACCTTGGTTACTTGCCTCTTGGGCTGCTTTATTCTCTGAAGGAGCAAACCATGAATGAAAATAGCTTCAGCGAGGGGTGTGTGTGTGTGGCGCATTGCCACGCCACTATGTGCTGTGATCCCGCCAGGCAGCTGAGTCAAAGCAGGTCAGCGATTCTATGGGAGACCTACAATGGAGAACTGGGTATAAGCAGGTTTCCCTTTAACGCTCCTTTGAAGAGCCTCGCAGGATCAGACCAAAAGTCCATTAAGTGCAGGATCTTGTCTCTGATGTTGGGAGCAAGTGGTGTAAGGCCTGATGGGAATTTTTGATTTGGGGTTTTTTTCCCCCCCCAAAACCCCCGCAAATGATGCTAAAGTTGCGAAGGGTAATTTCCATTGGAAAGTTTAATCAGTGTCCTAGAGAGTGAACCTATTTGGAACGTTCTGTTTTGCTTGTATTTAGCGAGCAAAGCTAAATGCTTAAGCTGTTGAATCTGCCTGATAACTGCATTTCCAATTGTGTCCGTCCCTTGTCACTAATGAACTTGCAAAGCAGAATTTTCTGCAGGAAAATAATGCCCCTCTCCTGCCTGTTTTCCAGTTTCCCACGCCAGATCACTGAGCAACCAGTTGCCTCTGGGAAGCCCACTTAGTGGGGTGTGAAGGCAATTTCTGTCCATTGTTTTGTATATCGAAATAAATATAATGCCTTCTGAAGCAGAAAGTTCTGTTTGGCTATCACCCACTCACATGTCCAGCTGCCCTGGACAAGAGAGCTGGGTGGCAGAACTGGTGCGTTGTTATGCCAAAGGTTAAGCTTCCAGGTTAAGCCTCTGGCATCACCAAGTCGGGTTGGGAAAGGACTCCTGGAGGGCTGCTGCCAGTCAGTGTAGGTAATGCTGAACTAGGTGAGCAAATTGTCTGACATGCTCTTATATTCCTGAAAGCCACCCTTGCTATTGCATAATGCTGCATTGTTTTGACGTTGCCTTCCAGAAACCAGGAGCTGAAAGGTACAGTTAGATCTGCTTTCACTGATGCCACATGGTGACCCAGAGTTTGAATGCTTGTTTGGGTGGGGGGCTAGTAAAGGTAAAGGGACCCCTGACCATTAGGTCCAGTCGTGGCCGACTCTGGGGTTGCGGCGCTCATCTCGCTTTATTGGCCGAGGGAGC
This sequence comes from Podarcis melisellensis, assembly GCF_964234715.1. Classification (NCBI taxonomy): domain Eukaryota; kingdom Metazoa; phylum Chordata; class Lepidosauria; order Squamata; family Lacertidae; genus Podarcis; species Podarcis melisellensis. The sequence continues at coordinate 55,197,826 of NC_138544.1, forward strand.
CGGCATACAGCTTCCGGGTCATGTGGCCAGCATGACTAAGCTGCTTCTGGCGAACCAGAGCAGTGCACGGAAACGCCATTTACCTTCCTGCCAGAGCGGTATCTATTTATCTACTTGCACTTTGACGTGCTTTTGAACTGCTAGGTTGGCAGGAGCAGGGACTGAGCAACGGGAGCTCACCCCGTCGCGGGGATTTGAACCTCCGACCTTCTGATCGGCAAGTCCTAGGCTCTGTGGTTTAACCTACAGCGCCACCCACGTTCTAATGCTTGGGTGGGTGGGGGGTTAGTATCCACCCCCATTTGTTCCAATGGAATCTAAAACTGCAAAAACCTCAACTCTGATCTCCCCACCTCGCCCTGATGGTTTACTTTTCTGGTGCCAAATGTTGCCTGCCCCTCCAAACCATTTCTGCCTTTCCTTGTAGGGAGCATGTTTTGAGCTCTGAGCATCTTGCTCGTTTTCCTCCTGAACGTTTCTCAAGCTTTATAACACCCTTTTAGGGGTGAGACCTATGGGCTGTGTAGCTGCCGCTGAGATGAGTGACTGTCGCAATCAGGAGCTTGGTGTCTTGTATTGCTCCAACTGCACCAGGCATATGGCAAAAAACCCCCGTATTTTTCGCTCTATAAGACACACCTTTTCCCCTCCTAAAAAGTAAGGGGAAATGTGTGTGCATCTTACGGAGCGAATGCAGGCTGCGTAGCAATCCCTCTTGCTGTTCTGGCTTCAGGGATAGCCGCGCAAAGCCTCTTCAACAACATTTGATTCGGAATATTTTGTTTGTTTTCCTCCTCTAAAAACTAGGTGCGTCTTATAGTCGGGTTCATCTTATAGAGCGAAAAATACGGTGAACTGTTAAGATGAGGTGGGCGAAATCTGAACAATTGGCAGGTCCAAGGGTGGGGAAGCAGTAAATAGGCAGCCGGTTTATATGTCGGAAGGTTGGTATTATCCACCTTACCTGTCAAAGGCTCGTCGGTGTTATAGACAAGGGTCTCTCCCACCAATACCTGAGATGTTGGGGTTGAACCTGAAACATGATGCATGCAAAAGCATGCACATTACTACAGAGCCACAAGGCTTCCTTGTGTTCTCTGACTTGCAAGGCGAGGCCCATCTGAACTGCTTGTCAGCTGCCACCAAGCTTTCTGTTTATGTATCCTTCGGCTTGTAAAAGGGAAGAAATTTGCCTAATGCAATGGAAACCTCCAGTTCCAGGAGGGGAGGACTGTAGTTTTTTAGGCCGCAGCTTGGGAGAGGACCTCGGCCATGCGCTGCTTGCCTCTCTCTCTCTCTCTCTCTCTCTCCTCTCCTCTCCTCTCCTCTCCTCTCCAGGAAGTTCAGCCAGAGAAAATATCAACAGTTCCATTAAAAAGTCTGCCGGTTTTGCTAGAGTAGTGAAATAAACATACCTGTAGGCAGAGCAGATTGAACCGCACAGGAAACATTAACTAGAGAGAACACACACAGAGCCCTCCTTGCTCTCCCCTGTATAATCTGCCCGCTAGAAAACATTGCTGCATGCAGATGGCAAGGAATAAATCAAAACAGCAGCCGAGGGGATTGTGCGGGATGTGGGGAGAGGGGGGATCGGCGGTTGGGGGGGGGCTGGGAGGGTAGCGGCGCGGGAAGAGGAGAGACCCAGCTTGGATCGAATGCAGAAAAACCGGAGCGGCGTAGCCAACAAAAAGACTTGTGCCTCTGAACTCGAGAGGCAAAGCACGAAACTGGAGCTGTGGACACGGCGAGAGCCAAATTGAGCCACTTTGTCTCTCTCTCTCTGCTTGTTGCAAAAGTGGGGAGTGCCTGCAGTTCAGGGGCAGAGCAGATGTTGTACAAGGCAGGGTGCAAGAGAGGTCAATTGCCAGCCCCTGCCATCGAGACCACAACACCGGTCTTGAAAGACCTACATTGGCTCCCAGTACATTTCCGAGCACAATTCAAAATGTTGGTGCTGACCTTGAAAGCCCTAAACGGCCTCGGTCCAGTATACCTGGAGGAGCGTCTCCACCCCCATTGTTCTGCCCAGACACTGAGGTCCAGTGCCGAGGGCCTTCTGATGGTTCCCTCCCTGCGAGAAGCCAAGTTACAGGGAACCAGGCAAAGGGCCTTCTCGGTAGTGGCACCCGCCCTGTGGAATGCCCTCCCACCAGATGTCAAAGAGAAAAACAACTACCAGACTTTTAGAAGACGTCTGAAGGCAACCCTCTTTAGGGAAGCTTTTAATGTTTGATGTATTACAGTATTTTAATATTTTATTGGAAGCCGCCCAGAGTGGCTGGGGGGGGGGGCCCAGCCAGATGGGCGGGGTATAAATAATATATTATCAAGTGAAAATATTTTGATGTGGCTGCAAAAGAGGTTTCTGCCTTGGGACTCTGGAAGAGTTGCTACCCCTCTAGTTTCCCCGCGTGTTGAGTATACACCGAAATGAAGGAAGCTTCCTTATCCTGAGTCAGACCATTGGCCCATCTGGCCCAATACTGTCTACACTGACTGGCAGCAACACTCCATGGCTGCAGGTAGCAGTCTTGCCCAATTCTACCAAGAGATGCCCGCTTTTGAACCCAAGCCTGCCTTCATTCAGATCAGTTGTTCTGCCAATGAGCTCTGACCCTTTCCTAAAAGGTAAAGGGACCCCTGACCATTAGGTCCAGTCGTGACCGACTCTGGGGTTGCGGCGCTCATCTCGCTTTATTGGCCGAGGGAGCCGGCGTTCAGCTTCCGGGTCATGTGGCCAGCAGGACTAACCAGAGCAGTGCATGGAAACACCGTTTACCTTCCCACCAGAGCAGTACCTATTTATCTACTTGCACTTTGATGTGCTTTTGAACTGCTAGGTTGGCAGGAGCAGGGACCGAGCAACGGGACCTCACCCCGTTGCGGGGATTCGAACCGCCAACCTTCTGATCGGCAAGCCCTGTGCTCTGTGGTTTAACCCACAGCACCACCCACATCCCGACCCTTTCCTAGGTGAACACTAATTGCCTCTTTATTGTGAAACCTTTGACAAGATGAATGGACTAAACTTTTAAATTATTTTGAGACTAGTATGGGAATTTACAATTTATCAGTAGACGATAATTAATACCTTCGATGTCTAATGCTAATGTTAGTACTACTGCAGAAGTAATGTAAGGATATGTAATCCAAGACCGAGTTGGACGGAAGTTTATTATTTGTCAGTGTTTATGTTCTGTGTTTCTTCTTTTTCTTTTTTCTTTGTTCTTTCTTTTTCTTTCTTCTTTTTGGATTTTTCTTCGTAAGTATATATGTGTATTTTAATATGATATGTGTATTTTTCTCAAATAATAATAATAATAATAATAATAATAATAATAATAATAATAATAATAATAAAGACAATGGGGTTTGGAGTCATGACCTGGAACGGTGTTGCATTGTTTGAAATTGGCCAGATCTTTGGGGTGCAGGCATTTTTTGTAAGAACACTTTGGGACATGTGGTAGCAAAGGAGTGAGAAGAGATCTCCGTGAGTCTAGCAAAAATTAAACGATCTTGGCTGTAACCAGTGACTCTGATAGGCTTTAAACTTTTCCCTGAACTGTGTTGACTGGACAAATGTTTCTATAGGTGCACGAGTGTTTGTTCAAAGCCAGGGGTTCCCTTGATGGCAGCTGCTTTCTCCTTCGACGCCTCTGGAGTCCAACCCATCAGGGATCACATAAATCAGGACAAAATGTTGACATGCTGCATCTGATATGCCAGTTTTGCTGAAACTGAAATTGCAACAGGAGCGCAGGAAACTGTCTTGTACAGAGTCAGGCCATTGGTTACCTAGCTCAGATTGCCTACACTGACTGCCAGCAGTTCTCCAAGGTGGGCATTCCCAGCTGAGGAGTGCTGAAGAATTTGCCTTGAGGGAATGATATAATAGAACCTGGTATTTTGCATTAGCTGAAAAGCTTTTGCAGAGAGAGAGAGAGGCTGGCTAAAGGCAAAATCTCACGACGCCTTTGATGCTGATTGTATACCTTTTTGTTTTCTGTCTTAATCCAATCCGGGAGAGTTTGGATTCCACCGACTCCCAGGTCTTCCTGGAGAGAATCCTTGACTTGAAGCTGGGTTACCAATGGTGCTTGGATACATTTGATTTTGTCTTTAATATAATGCACTTCTCTTGGGACAGTCTTTGTTTGCAGAGGTTTGGCATGAAAAATGGGGGAGGACCATAGCTCAGCATTGAGCATCTGCTTTGCAGAAGGCCCGTGGTTCAATCGCAAACATCTCCAGGTAGGGCTAGGAATGTCCCCATCAGAAATGTTGGAGAGCTGCTGCCAGTCCGTGTGGGCAATACTGAACCTAGATGGACCCAGTGGTCTGACTCAGTCTAAGGCAGCTTCTTATGTTCTGCCTACTCTATAACATTTGTTCTTTGGTTGTGTGTTTGAATGTTGGACCTGTTCACCAACAATGATGCTAATAATCTGAAGGAGCGTCTCCACCCCCGTCGTTCTACCTGGACACTGAGGTCCAGCACCGAGGGCCTTCTGGCAGTTCCCTCACTGCGAGAAGCCAAGTTACAGGGAACCAGGCAGAGGGCCTTCTCAGTGGTGGCGCCCTCCCTGTGGAACGCCCTCCCAGGAGATGTCAAAGAGAACAACAACTACCAGACTTTTAGGAGACATCTGAAGGCAGCCCTGTTTAGGGAAACTTTTAATGTTTGATGTATTACAGTATTCTAATATTTTTTTTGGAAGCTGCCCAGAGTGTCTGGGGAAGCCCAGCCAGATGGGCAGGGTATAAATAAATTATTATTATTATTATTATTATTATTATTATTATTATTATTATTAATTGTTTATTGTTTATTATCTACCTCGAGTGTGCCATTTGCACACTCATCAATGCTGTGTCTTTATATGCAGTGCTGTGTGATAGCTGCCCTGTTCAAACCAGGCTCTCTTCTTCAGGAAAAACCCATCTGTTGATTCCACGCCAAACCTTTTGGGTGTAGCAGTTTTCCCTGCCTCATAACTCCACTTTCCCCTTCTGGCATGTTGTAATCTGGCAAGAACTAATTCCATTGGAACATGCCGTGTGAAACCTGGGCAGTTCCTGTGGCCGGCCTCTCCAGTTTCATTAAATAAAAAAAATTCCAGGCTCTCCTGGGCAGGATGATTTTACCATCCTTCTCCCCCCCCCCCCGAAAAAAGCCCCCTCTGCTCTCAGGGATGGATGGAGATGAGTGAAAACTTGGCTGTCAACACAGAAATGTTTGGCAAGCAAGGCTTCTTGACTCCCATCACTCGGCTTGAAGGCTGGTGAATGGTGACGAGAGCAAAAAGATTCCAAGTTTCAACAGATTTAAAGGGGAGACGGACCCCCAGATCAGAATACTGCAATTCATCTCCTTCGGCCACCTTCAGTGGCTGCTGATCTTATTGAACTTTGCATTGGGGGTGGGGTGGGAAAACCCCTTTGCTTAAATCTGAGCTAGAGTAGGAAACCTTCATCACTCCAGATGTTGGGGACTACAACTCCCATGATCCTGTCTGTCGAGCATGTTGGCTGGGGCTGATGGGAGTTGGAGTCCAGCGACCTCTGGGTGGCTGCAGGCAAGTGTCAAAGACATTCTTATTCAAGCAGGCATTTAAAAGGCAGTGATTGGCTTTCTGATTTATCCTGATCTTACTGTTTTATTCTCTGTGGTTTATTTTATTTGCACAGCTTAGAAATGCTTATGAGGAAGCGCCGTATAAATGTCTCAAATAGTGTTTTTATCGTGTTGTTTGGCTCTGTTCAAAGTGCAGTTGTAGGATGAAGTCCCACTTTGGTTCCCATGGACTTTACCTGTGTTGTTGTTTAGTTGTGTCCGACTCTTCGTGACCCCATGGACCAGAGCACGCCAGGCACTCCTGTCTTCCACTGCCTCCCACAGTTTGGTCCAACTCATGCTGGTAGCTTTGAGAACACTGTCCCACCATCTCGTCCTCTGTCATCCCCTTCTCCTTGTGCCCTCCATCTTTCCCAACATCAGGGTCTTTTCCAGGGAGTCTTCTCTTCTCATGAGGTGGCCAAAGTCTTGGAGCCTCAGCTTCAGGATCTGTCCTTCCAGTGAGCACTCAGGGCTGATTTCCTTCAGAATGGATAGGTTTGATCTTGCAGTCCACGGGACTCTCAAGAGTCTCCTCCAATACCAGAATTCAAAAGCATCAATTCTTCGGCGATCAGCCTTCTTTATGGTCCAGCTCTCACTTCCATACATCACTACTGGGAAAACCACAGCTTTAACTATACGGACCTTAATATTGAGAGAAATCTCTCCGCATCTCTGCTAGGCATTGATGAACCTGCCACTGTTCAATTTCCTAGTTGCTCATTTCCCCAATATTTTTAGTTCAGTTCACCACATTTCAACATCAAGTTTGTAATTATTTAAACAACAAAATGCCCTTCACAAAATTTGTCAGTTTTTGGGCACATTTCTTGCAATACATAGTTTTGCAAACAATTTACCGCATGAGTTTTGTATGTTGTTTTCACTATGCATGTTTATTCACAATATATGCAATTTTTACGATTGCTTTTTGGGTTGGAGAGCTGCATCACCATTCAGAAGAATGAAGATCTTGAAGAATAGCTGCCTCCTGCTTATAGGGACTTGTGATCTCTTGTGATCTCACTTATTGGTTTGCACCTTTGGGTCTGCTGTGACTTTAGATGTCACAATGTCTACTTGATTGTATTGAAGCCGCTGGTAGCTGCCAGCTTGGTGTTGGCCCAGGGTAGAAAGATGGTTCAAACATTAAAACTGAAAATTGGCTGTGCCTATTGCACTTCATGGAAAAACTCACCACCTGAGTTTTGCGGGATGCTGTGAAACCCGGAGGATTGTGCAGCTCTCCGGTGGTCTCTCATGGCATAGGTCAACCATTGCCCACATCTTCATATGGTCCCTGCTAAGTATGAGTTTGTCTGGAAATGCCTCTAACTTTTACCCTGGCTGCTTGCCTTTTCCCTACGCATATTGGGAAATGTTTTCATCCTCTGCTAGCCTTGTTATGGACATATGCCTTCCTAGCTCAGTCGGTAGAGCATGAGGTTCTTAATCTTAGGGACATGGGTTCAAGCCCCCCATTGAGCAGAAGTTTCTGGGGTTGCTGGGCATTGGACTAGATGACCCTCATGGTCCCTTCCAGCTCTACAATGCTGTGATTCTGTTTTACACTCCTATAGTATCTGTACAGCTCTATTGCTTTTATAACTCCCTTCTCTTGCGGGGGTGCAATTAGTGCCAGCACCGTCCGTTAAGAGTTTGGGTGTAATCTTCGATACCTCCCTCTCTATGGAGGTGCAAATTACAGCTATAACAAAGGCGGCATTTTTTCATCTCCGCCAAGCTAAGCAGTTGGCCCCTTATCTCTCTCGCCCTGACCTAGCCACTGTGATCCATGCGACGGTCACCTCCAGACTGGATTATTGTAACTCGCTCCACGTGGGGCTGCCCTTGAGACTGACCCAGAAACTCCAGCGGGTGCAGAATGCCGTGGCGAGGCTCCTTATGGCGTCTTCGCTGCGAGATCACATTCATCCGGTACTATACCAGCTGCACTGGCTCCCGGTGGAGTACAGGATCAGGTTTAAGGTGCTGGTTTTAACCTTTGAAGCCCTATACGGCTTGGGACCCTCGTACCTACGGGACCGCCTCTCCTGGTATGCCCCACAGAGAAACCTACGGTCTGCAAATAATAACATCCTCAAGGTCCCAGGCCTCAGAGAGGTTAGGCTGGCCTCAACTAGAGCCAGGGCCTTCTCGGCTGCGGCTCCAATCTGGTGGAACGCTCTGTCACAAGAGACAAGGGCCCTGCGGGACTTGACATCTTTCCGCAGGGCCTGCAAGACAGAGTTGTTCCACCAGGCCTTTGGTCAGGGCGCAGCCTGACTCCCTCCTCTGGCAACCTGCACAGAATTTTGCTTAATCGGTTGCCATCAATTTGATTTTAATTAATTTTTACAATGAAATATTTTTAGAATGTGTGATTATTTGACTGTTTGATTATTTGATTGTTGTTAGCCGCCCTGAGCCCGGCTGGGGAGGGCGGGATATAAATAAAATTTATTATTATTATTATTATTATTATTATTATTATTATTATTATTATCATTATCATTATCATTATCATTATCATTATTATTTATGTATACTTGCTATACTCCTGTCCTTTGGCTGCTTCATTGTTCTTGGTTATTGCCTTCTCCTTTTTCTCCGAAGCCACCACATACCTATTAAAATAAGCCATTAAAATTGTTAAGAAGAAACTTACCCGCCCTCTGGTTCGGAAGCGTGAATTAGGTTTTCAGTATAGTGGTACACCTCTGGTTAAGAACTTAATTCGTTCTGGAGGTTTGTTCCTAGCCTGAAACTGTTCTTAACCTGAAGTACCCCATTAGCTAATGGGGCCTCCTGCCGCTGCACCACCACCTCACAATTTCTGTTCTCATCCTGAAGCAAAGTTCTTAACCCGAGGTATTATTTCTGGGTTAGCGGAGTCTGTAACCTGAAGTGTCTGTAACCCGAGGTACCACTGTAAAGTGCAAACTGAATTAAAATTTCTCCCTCACCCATAATCTCTGGACCAGGGTACTTAACAGGCTTTTGCTCCTGCAATCGTGGTCTCTCTCTTCTCAATCCCTTCCAGTTCACTGTACAATGCAGGCTCCTTTATGGCTTGTTTTTGGGTCAGTCTAAATCAGGATGGTAAGTTCTGCCTAAATCTTGGATCTATTTTTAGCTGGGTAGGAAACCCTCATGGCACACTGTGGGGGAGCCCTTTACATAACTAGATTGCTCCCAATTACTGCTGTTTGAACACAGCCTAATCGGATTGAAGTGCTTTGCTACTTTTAAAAAATACTGCTGGGTTGAGGGTCAAAGGGAGGTTGGTTTGGTCACTGTTGTTTTTTTTGTCCCGCCCCCCCTTTGCTAAATGTTTTATCTGACCAGCATATGTGGGACCAGGAAACCGTTCTGCCTGCTCCTGTAGCATGTGGCTTGTGAATTGCGACCATTCATAGGTCTCCAGTAACGCACATAGGAAGGGACACAGGTGGCGCTGTGGGTTAAACCACAGAGCCTAGGACTTGCCGATCAGAAGGTCGGCGGTTCGAATCCCCGCGACGGGGTGAGCTCCCGTTCTTCGGTCCCAGCTCCTGCCAACCTAGCAGTTTGAAAGCACACCAGTGCAAGTAGATAAATAGGTACCTCTCCAGCGGGAAGGTAAATGGTGTTTCTGTGCGCTGCTCTGGTTCGCAAGAAGTGGCTTAGTCATGCTGGCCACATGAGCCGGAAGCTGCATGCCGGCTCCCTCGGCCAGTAAAGCGAGATGAACAGTGCAACCCCAGAGTCGTCCGCGACTGGACCTAATGGTCTGGGGCCCCTTTACCTTTAACGCACATAGTATTTGGTCTGGGCTCCTCTCTATTCACGTCCAGCTGGGAGGGCAAGTTGTCTTACTGCTACAATTGCTTGCCAATCCTCAGGCATCCTCATGCAAAGACAAAGATCTCGTGCCATGAATCTGCCTGCTGATCAGGACGGCATGTGCTGCCTTTGGCAGTCGGAACGGCAGGACTGCAAACCCGATCCCAAAGTTAGAGCGTTATGTCGCTGGACTGTCCTGATCTTGGGAGGTCATGAGAACAGGCGGAGGTGGAATGGTTAACTTTTCACACCTCTGCCTTGGGTGTTGCAAATCCCCATTTAATCAAGAGGCCTGCCACCTTCAGAAAGCAAAGCCTGCCCCAGCCAGTGTTCTGGTTTCCAGCGTCTCCCAACACTTGCTGAGGAGTGGTTTTAAGTTCTAGAAGGCAAAGATCTCAGTCTGCTGCAGCTCATATGACAAATTGCTCCTCCGAAGGTGCTATTTGCCTTGGGAGGAAACCCCCAGGGGTAGCTGTGTGGGGTTCCCCACCCCCAAAGCAAACTGTTTTGGTGGAGGGATTTCCCTTTGAACTGTAGCCAGTTTAACACCCACCCACCCCCAGCACCAATTCTGCCCTGCCACCAGCATGCTGTGGTCTCAATTTATCCGTGCCCTTTCAGTGGATGCATTTTTAAAAGTACACGTTAAATGCTAAGACACATTTAATGTTGTGTGTATTTTGGCCAATTATGTGGAGTCAACTGGAGGGCGTGTTCAGCCTGGCCTGCTTAAAGGTGCACTAGATGTTGGCACCTTTCAGTGGGCTGCCCTCCATTGATCCGGCTGTTGGCAATGGAGTCCATGTTTGTCCTTGATCTGATGTGCAGCTGTTCCAGCATCGCAGGCGCAAACAAAGTGCTCTCTCTGGCAAGAAAGGTGCAAACACTTTCCCACCAGCCTCCGTCCCTTGGTGGTGCAAACAAAATCATGGACATGCCCAAAGTGCTCAGTGGTTTCTCTCGCTGAACACGAGCCCCTTTGAATTTGCCCCTGAGCCCTGACTTCAAGTGCAGAAGTCCTCATGCAGCGCACATCGGCTGTTCTTACACAAAAAGTTGTTGTGCATTGTGCTGCTTTGCTCCATTACACAGCTATATATTTTAGCCACTATATATTTAACAGCTAACACAGAAGATTAACCCAGTGGCGTGTAACGCTAACAGGGAGCGAGGCTCTTATTCACCTATGGCTTATGCAAGAAATCCTGTTTACAATAACCAGAATTTTACCCTATGGTTTTTGCCTGGTCTCCCTGGATAAACGAGCAAAAGGCATTGCCTTCAAAAATTACCAAGGCGGAGAGGAACTTTCTCATGGGGTGGTGGTGCAGGGGTTTCATTGCACCTACTGCAATGTTGAGGTGTCTTAAGGTGGTTTGTTTCCATGCTGCAAAATCACATCACCAGCCACCTGCACTTTTCTGTGCAGGGCCAGATTTAGGTTTGATGGGGCCCTAAGCTACTAAAGGTAATGGGGCCCCCTTATATGTCCAGCTGTCCTTTGTCAACAACAAATTGTCATTGTTTTTTGTGTTGAAGATAGGCTGCTTAATAATAATAATAATAATAATAATAATAATAATAATTTATTATTTATACCCCGCCCATCTGGCTGAGTTTCCCCAGCCACTCTGGGCAGCTCCCAATCGAGTGTTAAAAACAATACAGCATTAAATATTAAAAACTTCCCTAAACAGGGCTGCCTTCAGATGTCTTCTAAAAATAGGATAGCTGCTTATTTCCTTGACATCTGATGGGAGGGTGTTCCACAGGGCAGGCGCCACCACCGAGAAGGCCCTCTGCCTGGTTCCCTGAAACCTCACTTCTCGCAATGAGGGAACCACCAGAAGGCCCTCGGTGCTGGACCTCAGTGTCCGGGCTGGATGATGGGGTGGAGATGCTCCTTCAGGTATACAGGGCCGAGGCTGTTTAGGGCTATAAAGGTATGGTACTTTATGGACCCTAATAGGTATCTAAAGCCATTTGCACATGTTGCCATGCAGAATGTAGGCACCCTATATATAGAAATGAGCAAACCAGTTGGTCGGAGTTTATTCAGTAATGCGTTAAACAACAGAGTCCATAATTCTCTGGGAGTATTCCATTATTGAACACACTATATAGGAAAACATACGTCATCTTGGCAGTTTCGGTCTCTTCCCAGTCATTTTGTGCCATCCCATCGCCCCACCACCTCTCATCCAACCACAGTCCTTGGAAATGCTTACTCAACCCAATTTTCTTTACTGTACACGCAGAGCCCTCCTTGTACTGTATCAAGAGTCATTTCCACCTTGACAGTCAATATTAGGGTCCTTCTAAAATGGTTCTTGGACGCGGGTGGCGATGTCGTCTAAACCACAGAGCCTAGGACTTGCCGATCAGAAGGTCGGCGGTTCGAATCCCAGCGACGGGGTGAGCTCCCATTGCTCGGTCCCTGCTCCTGCCAACCTAGCAGTTCGAAAGCATGTCAAAGTGCAAGTAGATAAATAGGTACCACTCTGGCGGGAAGGTAAACGGCGTTTCCGTGTGCTGCTCTGGTTCGGCAGAAGCAGCTTAGTCCTGCTGGCCACATGACCCGGAAGCTGTACGCCAGCTCCCTCTGCCAATAAAGCGAGATGAGCGCCGCAACCCCAGAGTCATCTGCAACTGGACCTAACGGTCAGGGCTCTTACCAGTTTTGTGGTCAGACGATACTTTTTCCATACCTTACACTGGCTTCATAGATAATGGGCAATAGAAATTCCATTTCAGTGGCCATGGTGGCAGCCAGACTCTTCTGTTCTTCTCTTCCCAAGGGACTTTTTAAAATCAGGAAGTGTGGACAGCCAGGGAAGAAATATTGGGAAATAATATTTAGTAATATTTACTGGAAAGAAAAACATACGCCCCACTCTCGTCCACCTGCAGCAGAATTTCCTAAAAATCACTAAAATACCAGGAGCCAGCTCCATAGCAACTCAGAGCAGAGCCTTCTGTGTGCCTGCCCCTGCTTTTGTGGAACAGCATCTGTACTGATGGAAGACAGCCCCTCCACACTATTTGTACTTTCTGGAAACAAACTGAAGGGGTTCAGGGTTGCTTCCAACTCCATGAATCTTTTGGTCTCTTTGCCTTGGGTGTTTTTTCCTTGTGTTGGTTTGCAAAACCCTCCTTTTAGGTGTTTTTGCCGCATGCTTTCAAATTGCCTTGAGGCTTAAATGTGATGTGTCAGTTAATGGAATGCTAAAATCAGGGTTGGTGGGATCAGGGAAGCTCGAACCCCCATAGCTGGTGAATTTTTTTAAGCACCCGAAGTCTGAGGCAGAAAAATGGAAGCTGCTTTTCGCAGGGGGAAGGAAGCTCTGGAGAAATTGAGAGGACGGATTTCTGCACAGCTCTAATGAGAATCAAATTTTGGCAGCTTTGCAGCTAAGTTGGCTTAGTTTTTCTGAGATAAAGGAAACCAGGAGAGGGGGAGGAAGAAGTGATGATGGCAGAGGAGGCTGCATTCATGCAACACTCCCGTGGGAGCCCTTCCTAGCCAAACCACATTTTCTGTGCATCTTATTATTTCTTAATTGCCTCCATATCCCACCTTTCCTGTAAGGTGGTGTGCAACATTCTCCGTCTCCCCACAACAACCTTGAGAGGTAGATTAGGCAGAGAGTGAGGGACTGACCCCAGATCACTCAGGGAGCTCCCTGGACAGCTGGGGATTTGAACCCTGGTCTCCAAGGTCCTAGTCTGACATTCTAACCACTGCACCATGCTGTTGTCCAGGAAGGAAGCACACAGTTAGTGCAAAGTGGCTGTTGGCACGCAGTCCAGAAATCTACCAGCAAAAGGATCTCGTACGAGCAGTGCTTTCTTTCCCTTCACAACGCAGATTTGTTCTTGTGAAGTGGCCTTAATAAATTCAGACTTTTTGAACCCAGGACTGTTCGTCCTGCTGGGTTCTACAGGGTCTCAGTACAGAGATGCATTTTGCTGTCCCACTGCCTGAAGGTGCCGGCGGTTTCAACCAGAGAATTCTTGGCATGCCAAACTCTGCTGTGGACTCTGCTTTGCCATGGAGTAAAAACGGTTCCTTTTCCTTTGTCCTGGCAAACCTCAAGGCTAGGGGCCAGGTGCGGCCCTCCACAGCTCTGTTTGGCCCTTGGAGCTCTCTGTAAGCCACACCCCTCACTGGTCCTCCTTCTCTCCTTCCTTGACTGTTTCTCCCTGATTGGAATGTGACTTTGAAACTCTGATGGATGCCTCTTGGCTGGATGGAGAGAGGTCTGTAAATATGTGGAGAAGCTCCTGTGCAACTGTCCAATTTGCATCCATTGCTCCACCTACTCTAGCCCCACCCACCACTGGCAGGTGGCCCCTGGAGGGTTGCCCAGAAGTGAATGTGGCCCTTTCCTGCTTTATGTCATCAAAGATCATGTCTTGCAGCGGTAACTGACCCCATTCCCTCCAAGTCTTGATGGACTCCAATTCCCATCAGCCCCAGCCAGTGTGGCCAGTAGTCAGGGATGATGGGAGCTGTAGTCCATCAACATCTGGGCCTCTGAAGCCTCAGCTCCCCCATGCATGGTGTCTTCCTTAAGTGAGCAGAACTAGCCCAAGAAACAGCACTTGAATAAGCACCAAATGCTTCTCTTTCCCTTCTCATCTACATTCTTGGCTTCTAATTTTCCAGCTGGGATGTTGGTGGGAGAAATCCCTCCCTTTTGCCCATCTCAGTGGCCTGTTTCCGACTCAGACACATAAGCGGCAAACCTTGACCGTGCTCATTGGGGCTGCTGGCAGCCTGCAGCACGGCGGCCTGTCCATCACGGAACTGTTTTAAATTTAGGAGGTGAGACCGAACAAAAGGCTGGCCGTGTTAGGCAGGCAATTGGGTGACTGATTACGAAAGTCAGCTGTGTGTGTATTGTTTGGCACTGGCAGGAGTGATCGGAGACAGACACGCACACATGGCCTGTGACGGGTGGTGTGGGAAAGCTGTCCTTAAGGCAGGAGGGAACGTCAGACGAGCCCGTCTTCTGCTCCAGGCCAAAGACCCATCTAGTCCAGCATTTTGCTGTCAGTGACCAACTAGATGCCTCTTGGAAGATGCTCATAAACAGGACCTGGGTGCAACAGCAGCTCCCTCCCTACCTGGAAGCCCCAAGCATCCTGCTTCCACATACCGTATTTTTTGCTCTATAAGACTCACTTTTCCCCTCCTAAAAAGTAAGGGGAAATGTGTGTGCGTCTTATGGAGCAAATGTAGGCTGCGCAGCTATCCCAGAAGCCAGAACAGCAAGAGGGATTGCTGCTTTCACTGCGCAGCGATCCCTCTTGCTGTTCTGGCTTCTGAGATTCAGAACATTTTTTTTCTTGTTTTCCTCCTCCAAAAACTAGGTGCGTCTTGTGGTCTGGTGCGTCTTATAGAGCGAAAAATACGGTATATATAATTTCTATTAATTTCAACATGCCGATTATTATACATCCCACAGAACTTCACATCTTATACAATCTTTTTGGACTTCCATCAGCACCTCTGATGATCCACCATTTTTATCTTTTCTTCTGCATTTCTTAAATTCTCATTGCCTTTAATTATCTTAACTCACAACCCACCTCTTTAACCATTTTTGCAATAATTCAAATAATTTACCTCACAAAGCTTCTTGCAAACCTACAAACGTAATCTGGTCATCACAATAAACTTTTCAAATAGTCCGTAAATTTACACCAGTCTTCTGTGAATCTCTGGTCCTGCAGGTTTCGCATTCTTCTGGTTAGTTTATCCAATTCTACATAGTCCATCAATTTCATCCTCCATTCGCCCCAGCATCCTGCTTTCAACAGGGGAAGGTACCAGTGGTTAGTAGCCACAGTTAGACTCATGCGCCATGCACTTCCAGATCCCGGCACTCTGCTGTGATAATGGCTCCTCATGGCATGTTATGAGAGTGACCCTGCTTTACCTCCATAGGGGCTGCTAGATCACAGGGCACATTTATATGCAGAAATTTCGATATGGCAACATGCATCTGCTCTGCTTAAATATGATTCAGAGCTTCTGCAGAGTAGTGTTGGGGGGAATGTGTTTTTCAGGAAACCTGCAGTTCTGATACTCTTGCTAATTTGAACTGTAGATTCCCAGTCGTTGGCATCCATCTCTCTCGGGAGACAATGGAGGAGTGTGCCTTCAGGGGTGAAGTCCAACCATTGGAGAGTTACAGCACCTGCTTTGGTTGCAGAGACCGATATGGGAGAGACATGTTTTGTTGTAGCTGGGGCAGGTTGGTTGTGCTGATGCAGATGCACAATGGCATTTCTTCTCTCTGTTGTTGTTTAGTTGTTTAGTCATGTCCGACTCTTCATGACCCCCTGGACCAGAGCACACCAGGCACTCCTGTCTTCCACTGCCTCCCGCAGTTTGGTCAAGCTCATGCTGGTAGCTTCGAGAACACTATCCAACCATCTCGTCCTCCGTCGTCCCCTTCTCCTTGTGCCCTCCATCTTCCCCAACATCAGGGTCTTTTCCAGGAAGTCTTCTCTTCTCCTGAGGTGGCCAAAATATTGGAGCCTCAGCTTCATGATCTGTCCTTCCAGTGAGCACTCAGGGTTGATTTCCTTCAGAATGGATCTGTTTGATCTTCTTGCAGTCCATGGGACTCTCAAGAGTCTCCTCCAGCACCAGAATTCAAAAGCATCCATTCTTCGGCGATCAGCCTTCTTCATGGTCCAGCTTTCACTTCCATACATCGCTACTGGGAAAACCATAGCTTTTATTATACGGACTTTTGTTGGCAAGTTGATGTCTCTGCTTTTTAAGATGCTGTCTAGGTTTGTCACCGCTTTTCTCCCAAGAAGCAGGCGTCTTTTAATTTCGTGACTGGTGTCACCATCTGTTAGGCTTAATTATTGGATGTATTGGCATCAACTGTTGAGATGTCAAGCACTAAAAAATTATAAGGGAAAAATGCATATCTCCAAAAACACATACTTGAAATAGGTACCTATAGTTTTTGTGGTACTCAAGATGATACATTGTAGTCAGGGGCTGGGGGGAGAAAGGAAGTATTTTTCTTTCAGTGGGAGGAATAGGTAGATTGCTGAATCTCTAGAATCCAGCTTTTCTCCAGGCTTTATCTGTAATATGGTAACAGAGGCCCCATCTGTACAATATGTTTAAAACAGTACCATGCCACTTTAAACAGTCACGGTTAGGAGACCCCCTCACAGAGCTACGATTCCTGGAGGGGTTATCCTCCGTACTGAACAACTCCCAGCACCCTTAAACTACAGCTCCCTGGATTTGTGGGGCGAAACAATGTCTGGTTAAAGTGGCATGATAGTGTTTTAAGCAGATGGAGAACAAGCAGGTAAACAGGCTTTGTGGGTTAGTTTTCTCCACCACCCTCTGATCCTAGTGTTGACCCTCTTAGTTGAAAAGCTTAATAGCAAATGGGAGTTACTTTTAGGTTGAAGGGTTGTTGTCCATAAGTTATTACCTGCCCTTCACTCCAAGGTCTCGGGGCTTGTTACAACAACTCAAACACAATGTTAAAAAAAGTTTGGAACAGGTTATAATTGCAGAAATAAGGCGGGTTGTAAAAAGCCCTGGTAAAGAGGTGGGTCTTCAGCATTTGCTGGAAGCCGTATAACAAAGGGGCCAGACACACCTCTGTGGGCAGGCAGTCCTGCTGCTCAGGTCCAGCCACAGATAATGTCCTCTCCCTGGCTGCACACACCTTGAGCTTCTGAATAATCAGCGAAGGAGGCATTTGCCAGGTATGTGGGTCGTTTAGGGCTACAAACACTATGTGAGCACCTTGAATTGGGCTCAGAAATGAACTGGCAAACAGCGCAGCTGTTTTAAAAGGGGGGCTATATGAGATCTAAATGGAAACCCAGACAGTAATCTGGAAGGCTGCATTTTGGACCAGTTGAAGTCATCTTCAAGGGCAGCCCCATGTAGAGTAAAGGTAAAGGGACCCAGGACCATTAGGTCCAGTTGTGACCGACTCTGGGGCTGCGGCGATCATCTCGCTTTATTGGCCGAGGGAGCTGGCGTACAGCTTCCGGGTCATGTGGCCAGCATGACTAAGCCGCTTCTAGCGAACCAGAGCAGTGCACGGAAACGCCGTTTACCTTCCCACCGGAGTGGTACCTATTTATCTACTTGCACTTTGAGGTGCTTTCGAACTGCTAGGTTGGCAGGAGCAGGGACTGAGCAATGGGAGCTCACCCCGTTGCGGGGATTCGAACCGCCGACCTTCTGATCGGCGAGCCCTAGGCTCTGTGGTTTAACAATCCAATCCAATCTGGAAGTTGCTACAGCATGGGGCATACAAGGGGCTGTAGCTGGCAAACCAACTGGAGCGGGAGAAAGGCAGTCCCCACTGAGGCCACCTGAGCCTCCGGTGACTGTGTTGAACCCATGATCGCCCACAAGTTGCAGGCCTAGCTCCTTGCAAGGAATATCAACCCCATCGAGAGCAGCCTGGCTCCCCACCTCCCAGATGTGGGAACTTGGGACACATAATGCCTCTGTCTTTTCAGGATTCAGATTCAGTTTACTGGCCCACATCCAATGGGGGGGGGAATTAACAGTATCTATGTTGCTGCAAAGAATCTTGGAGGTGGTTTGCATGGATCTAGCAAGTCATTAGTCGTGGGAGGGAAGGAATAAATCTTGGCAAGCGCAGTGCCAAAAAGCCGAAGCAAAGTGGGGCGAGTGGAGATACCTGAGATGAAGAGTAAGAAATTCCAGCCTTCTCCGCTCTGTGTACATTCCATTGATACTGCAAGTCATTTTGCAGCCTAGGGAACTTTATTCTTTCTCTTCCCCCTCCACACCGTCGCATGATCAGCCCCATGGTAGGGTTGCGATGCTGGCTCCCAGCTCCCATCGTCCCCAGGCAGCATGGCCAATGGTTAGGGGTGTTGATAGTTGTAGCTCGTATTTCTATTGGCAATATGTTCGTGTATCTTGAGTCCCCATCCTAAACCCAAAAGACTTGTTGAGGAGAGCAGACTCTGAATTTCATGTCCCAGCACAAAGGAGGTGAAAGAGGCAGACCTTGAGCATCTCTGAGATCCGTGACTGCTGCTTCCTGGCACAGTGAGGAACAGCTTTTGTAAGGGGGCTGTGGCAGGCCTGGTCCTCCTGAGAACATGGAGATAACCCTGCCCATCTAGTCCAG
This sequence comes from Podarcis melisellensis, assembly GCF_964234715.1. Taxonomy (NCBI): domain Eukaryota; kingdom Metazoa; phylum Chordata; class Lepidosauria; order Squamata; family Lacertidae; genus Podarcis; species Podarcis melisellensis. Next base: position 55,216,447 of record NC_138544.1, read on the forward strand.
CACCTAGTTCTCACAGTGGCCAAACCAGATACCTCTGTGAAGATTGCAAGCGGGACCTGAGTGCAACAACATTCTCCCCTCTTGTCATTCCTAGCAACTGGCCTGAGGCATACTGATTATTGTAACTCACTCTACGTGGGGCTGCCCTTGAGACTGACCCAGAAACTCCAGCGGGTGCAGAATGCAGTGGTGAGAATCCTTACGGGGTCCTCGCAGCGGGATCACATTCACCCGGTGCCAAACCAGCTGCACTGGCTCCCAGTGGAGTACAGGATCAGGTTTAAGGTGCTGGTTTTAACCTTTAAAGCCCTATACGGCCTAGGACCCTTGTACCTACGGGACCGGCTCTCCTAGTATGTCCCACGGAGGACCTTATGGTCTTCAAACAAAAACATCTCAGAGCTCCTGAACCACAAGGAGGTTAAGCTGGCCTCAACCAGAGCCAGGGCTTTTTCGGCTGTGGCCCCGATCTGGTGGAACGCTCTGTCTTAGGGCCCTGCGGGATTTGACATCTTTCTGCAGGGCCTGCAAGACAGAGCTGTTCTACCAGAACTT